>NW_019174446.1:9011658-9739981 GCF_002260705.1 Seriola dumerili | reverse complement strand
TTTAAGACATTTTTATACCTTATTATACTATGACATTTTTCTGACATTTTATGCCTTAATATACTATGATGTTTTTAAGACGTTTTTATGCCTTTCTATACTATGACTTTTTTTATGCCTTACTATACAATGACATTTTATACCTTACTATACTATGACATTTTTGGGACATTTTTATGCCCTACTATACTATGACATTTTTATGCCTTTCTGTACTGTGACTTTTTTATGCCTTACTATACTATGATGTTTTTATGACATTTTATATCTTACTATACTATGACATTTTTGTGACATTTTTATGCCCTACTATACTATGACGTTTGATACCTTACCATGGTATGACATTTTTATGACATTTTATACCTTACTATACTATGACATTTTTGTGACATTTTTATGCCCTACTATACTATGATGTTTTCAAGACATTTTATGCCTTACTATACTATGGCACTTTATGCCATTACGTTTTTTTGACATTTTATGCCTTAATATAATATGATGATTTTAATTATCTTTTTATGCCTTACTATACTATGACATTTTTATGCCTTACTATACTATGACTTTTTTATGCCTTACTATACAATGACATTTTATACCTTACTATACTATGACATTTTTGGGACATTTTTATGCCCTACTATACTATGACATTTTTATGCCTTTCTGTACTGTGACTTTTTTATGCCTTACTATACTATGATGTTTTTATGACATTTTATATCTTACTATACTATGACATTTTTGTGACATTTTTATGCCCTACTATACTATGATGTTTTCAAGACATTTTATGCCTTACTATACTATGGCACTTTATACCATTACATTTTTTTGACATTTTATGCCTTAATATAATATGATGCTTTTAATTATCTTTTTATGCCTTACTATACTATGACTTTTTTATGCCTTACTATACAATGACATTTTATACCTTACTATACTATGACATATTTCTGACATTTTATGCCTTAATATACTATGATGTTTTTATGACATTTTTATGCCTTACTATACTATGACTTTTTTCATACTTTAGTATGGTGTTTTTATGCCTCATTATATTATGACACTTTATACCTTACTGTACTATTACATATATGACATTTTATGACATTTTTATTACGTTTTTATACCTTACTATACTATGACGTTTTCATGACATTTCATGCCTTACTAAACTATGACATTATTGACATTTTTATACATTACTATACTATAGTGTTTTTATGATATTTGTATGCCTTACTATACTGTGATGTTTGATGCCTTACCATACCATTTTACGACATTTTATACCTTACTATACGATTACTTTTATTTTTGCCTTACTATACTATGACATTTTATACCTTATTATACTATGACATTTTTGTGACATTTTTATGCCCTACTATACTATGACGTTTTTAAGACGTTTTATACCTTACTATACTATGACATTTTTCTGACATTTTATGCCTTAATATACTTTGATGTTTTTAAGACGTTTTTATGCCTTACTATACTATTACATTTTAATGACATTTTATACCTTACTATACTATGACATTTTTGGGACATTTTTATGCCCTACAATACTATGACATTTTTGGGACATTTTTATGCCCTACAATACTATGACATTTTTGGGACATTTTTATGCCCTACAATACTATGACATTTTTGGGACATTTTTATGCCCTACAATACTATGACATTTTTGGGACATTTTTATGCCCTACAATACTATGACATTTTTGGGACATTTTTATGCCCTACAATACTATGACATTTTTGGGACATTTTTATGCCCTACAATACTATGACATTTTTGGGACATTTTTATGCCCTACAATACTATGACATTTTTGGGACATTTTTATGCCCTACAATACTATGACATTTTTGGGACATTTTTATGCCCTACAATACTATGACATTTTTGGGACATTTTTATGCCCTACAATACTATGACATTTTTGGGACATTTTTATGCCCTACAATACTATGACATTTTTCTGACATTTTATGCCTTACTATACAATGACATTTGATACCTTACTATACTATGACTTTTTTATGCCTTACTATACAATGACATTTTATACCTTACTATACTATGACATTTTTGGGACATTTTTATGCCCTACTATACTATGACATTTTTATGCCTTACTATACTATGACTTTTTTATGCCTTACTATACAATGACATTTTATACCTTACTATACTATGACATTTTTGGGACATTTTTATGATATTTTATACCTTACTATACTATGGTGTTTTTATGACACTTTATACCTTACTGTACTATTAAGTTTTTATGACATTTTATGCCTTACTATACTATGTTTGATACCTTACCATAGTATGACATTTTATACCATACTATAATATGATGATTTTATTACATTTCATGACATACTATACTATGACGTTTTTATGACATTTTATACATTACAATAGTGACATTTTTATGACATTTTATGCCTCACTATACCTTGCTATATTATGATGTGTTCATGCCTTTTTAATCACTTATTATACTTTGATTTTTTTATTACTTTTTATGCTTTAACATACCTATGACGTTTTTATGACTTCTAATGCCTTACACTACAATGACATTTTTATGACGTTTTTATGCCTTACTATATTTTGACTTTTTATGTGTTACTATACTATGTCTTTTTTATGGGGTGGCATGGTGGTGCTGAGGTTAGAACTGTTGTCCCATAGTGTGAAGGCTCTGAGTTCAAACCCCGGACCAGCAAGATATGTTTATAAATTTGCAAAAGTGTTTGTGGGAGGTGTTTTAGATTTACAGATTACACATTTACACATGGATTGTCAGTGTGTTCACACAAATAATATTTAAACAAATCTACCTCCAAAAGTGTCTGACAGTGCGGTTTGAGAGGTTTAACTCTTCGGTGTCGTTGGGTTTTCCTCCTGATATGAGGTGTAACATATTCTGACTTTTTTCCACCCTCCCTTTGTTCCCCTCCCTCTGTTTCCCCATCTTCCTGGCTAAAGTTCAACAGGACTATGGGAATGATTACTGAGGAGCATTCTCCAACCGTCCTCCTCCTCCTCCTTTTCCTCCTCCTGTGCTCACCTCCTTCCATCACTCACTCTGTGCCCTGTACATTATACTAGAAACTGAGGAAACTGATAAATTCAATGTGTCCCTCAAGGCCTCCATATTTCCTGAGATGGATAATTCCCCCATGCCCCAGTGTTTAACTAATAATCCCTGCAGAATCGTTTTTTAAATTTTGGTTTTCTGGAGATATTTTTTTCTTTTTAAGTTGAAACATATAAAAAAGTGAGTTGGCTTCCTTAATATAGAAATTGATTTTAAGCAACTTTAAGAACTAATTTGGCTCATGTGCAAGTTCTAAGAAACATTACTTACAAAAGATTTTCAGTATTAATGCACATGACTGTTTATTCTGAAGAGAAACTTGATAAATTTCTATGAGCTGAATTTGTTGAGGGAACTGTTAAGATGTGTTTCATCATTTCACTGTCTCAGAGACAAAAGAGCTTACCTTCCCACAAGACCAAACAAAACCACACAACGCTGCTGTGATGATCACCACCACTGATCACAGTGCCATCTGTCAACAAATACTCACACACACAATGCTTTGCTGCAGCAGCCTCCTCTTCACCCCGCTTCAAGCTCAAATCTCTTCAAAGCTAATCTCAGCTAAATACTGATGAATTGCTTTGATGCTGATTGGCTGCATTAATTACTAACCAACCCCCTTCTATCTGTACATCTCACATAGAGTAAACTGGGCAGAAAAAGTTTTACCTCTAATGTGGTCCAGATGTTATGTTTTAATTTCTGGAAAAATCAGATCTGGACAATATGTTGCAGACATAAACCAACTTCCTCGTTAACTAACTCAGTCTTTTGGTCACAAATCAGCTTATGCACAGTCCCAAGGAGCTCATTTCAGTGTCAGTAATATAGGATAAGAAACTTTAGCTGCTTAAAATCATTTAAACTTGCTGTATAGTTTAAATTTCAACCTGTGCATGCTTTGCATTCCTGCTGTGCTTCTGCTCATTTACACAAAGCCAGCCTTAACCTCGCTCCATGCTCACCTGTAGTGTTGGTTTTATGTGGTGATCCAGAAACATATGCTCAAACTGACCCCAAATATCCCCACCACCCCAGTCCAACCCCTGCCTCATGGCGGGTACCAGCCCTACAACCCCCCCTACAACCAGCTGTACAACCCCGCTGCAGTGGCTTACAACAATGACCAAGGAGGAGAAGACGAGGAGGAGGAAGAGCAGGACCCCTATTACCATCGTGGTTACCCCCCTCAGTACTACCCCCAACAGCCCTCCCAATTGGCCCACAGTCGCCATGGTTACCGCTCGAGCCCTACCCAGTCTGAGGACGTGGAGCTGAGGTCGCCGGGCGTCGCCAGGAGGTTTTCACGTGATGTTGTTGTCATGGAGGAGAGTGAGGAGGGAGGACTTTAGAGGAAGGATGGACTCACCTAAAGTGCTTGAGCCCTGCACGCCACTACACACACACTGATAATCACACATGGAAACAGATCAGACACTGACATGCACGTACACATCGCCCCCTCCACCCACACCATCTGAAACTGTGGTGAGAACCCCCCGCTCCCTGTGTCTCCTGTGAGTTTCCCCACCAGGTGAAACAGTGTAAATAGCTCTGTGGACTCTTGTACGATATCTCTGTAAAAGGGGGGTCCGAAAAGTGCCTGATCTATGTTAGCATCGTCCAGTGGTAATGTAAAGGTAAGACCTGTTTCTTTCCATCTCACAGCTGATTTCGGGACTAAACCCTTCTTTTTGTGTGAAGCTGCATGTCTCCTTTGAGCCAACCAGTGAGTGTGTAACTGGATACGTGCATCTTGTTTTGGTTTTATGTAACTAGCTAGATTATTTTACAATTCAAATCATTGAGGACGATGAGCTGGCAACATTTGTACAGGCTTTTTATAATGATGAATCACCCCCCTCCCCCCAGCTTATTTTAGTGTGTAAAGGATTATTGAAATGTTTTTGAAGTTATTTCTCCGTACAGTATTGTGTTGAGTTTGCTTCTCTTTACTGGTATTCTTGGCTGAGCTATTATGGGAGTTAATCCCCCAAAATGAAATGTAGAAGCAGATGCATCAAATTTCTGTCAAGTTTAATGCCTTCCCTTAACACTGTGGAACACAAATCAAATTCATCTTTTAAATTATCATTTTCATTCAGAGGAAATCTGGCCACCATTTCATTTTGTCCTGCCATATTTAATTCTTTTACTACAAACACAGAGCAGGTCTGTTCTGGGTTGTAATACTCAGACTTGTGGTGAATTTAAAGGACAAATCTGTGTCGTTTGTGTCTTGTGTTGCTGCCCCAGTTTGTTTTGTTTATTGTTCTTATGCAAAGTCGGGCCTGCTCACTGTGGAGACTGTTTTCTCACTGGTTGACCTCTGACCTCGCGGTGGAAGGAGACCTGGAGCTAGTTATTATTCCAAACAGTCTGCTGCCTCTCGATGAAACCAGTAAGGACTGAAGCACGAGTGTAAACTTTGCCCCTCCTGCACTGCAGTCTGAAAAAACAAGCACTAAAGTAACAAAGTTTAGCTGTGAGCCGGCCCTGGTCCATTTGAGATTTAAACTGTCGAACTTGAACAGTTTTAATAAGGAATGTGTCTCACCACCATGCCCCTTAGTACAATATGAACTTATTTATTTTCTATTTTGTTTGCTTTTATAACCAATAAATCTGTAATGAACTACAACATTGTGTTTTAGGTCATTTATTTAACTTTAACAGATTTTACAACATTTATGTAAAAACCACTTGACAAGAACAGGTTCATTCAATTGTTTGTTAGCTCCTATTTTACAATTCATCTGAGCCACACAGGGAAATCTTAAACTGGTCCTGGATTATTCAGGTTTGCTGTGGTTGTGTCAAGGCCAAAACGAAATCTTAAGACATAGGCCCAGTCCAGTCAAGCTTTGATGCCAGTGCTGTTTCCTGGATTTACACAGAAGCACAAAATCTGGCTTTGTGTAATATTTCATCTGAACAGAGAAAATCAGCTTTTGCGTGTTTTTGAATCGCATAAAACCTCTCTGGCCTTTGACTTTTACAATACTTTTTTGTCACGCATCACAACTACAAATAAAATAGAGGAAAATGTTGCCTTCAGTGTAGCATTAATGTGAAAATCACCTCACGTCAAAGAGCCTTGAATTCATTTCATCTTGTAGTCTTCAGGTCTGTGGAGAAAACACAGGACGGCACATTAGTATGGAGAGGCATAAAAGTCTGGAAAAAGAAGCGATTACAAGGAAAAACATGGAGAGAAAATGACAGATGAGAAACCAGACAGATCTTATCATTTTTTCTTTTCAAAATGAGACAGTACACAGCATCCTCTTTGTGTTTTTTTCCCTTTAATTTCGAGGAGAAATTGCAGCAGACTGATAATATCTGAGCATGCTGTATTGGTTTTGATACAAAGTAGAAAAAATATTATAAAGTGTAATAGCGCTGCTATCAACTACAGCAGTATATTTATGTTGTCGTTTTTCTATGTCTGAGCACTTGTCTGTAGTGTGTGGGTTATTGCATATCCAATAATATCTTTTGCCTCTGCTCCAAAGGCTTTGAGAGAATATTAACTATGTGTTTAATAAAGGGTAACGATTGAATCGCCCTTGATGACCTCAACCTCATCTCCCCTGACACACACACAAGTGTATATATATATTTGATCAGTAAAATAAATGAGAAAGTGTGAGGGAATATTAACTAGGCCAAGTCCTGTCTCTTACATAAACCAGGATTGACCTTGACAACCACACAGTGACAGGCCTGAGCACACGCACTGATTGTCTGAGGAGATTGGATCAGTAAACAATAAGAAGTGGCTCATTTATCACCGTGCACACACACACACTGACAATGCCAAATGCCTTGTACACATCTGTACAAAGCACACAAGCTCAGAGGACAGTAACTGAATAACAACTGTATTTGGATCAGAGCCCTTTGTACAAATTCAGTGTTTTCACTCAATTTAAGTTATTTCACTTCAAATATTCATGCCAAACGTGGGTTGTTTTGTTCAAATGTGTTTGAAGTACCAGGTGGAGGGTTTTACCACAGCAAAATGGTATCAGGATCATAATAAAGTACTGGTGCTAAGTTTAAAGGGTTAATCCACCAAAATTACAGCAAAACATTATCTCAATTGCCTCTTGTCGTAACTAAAAATGCAGATTCGGTTTTACTCAACTCAATTTTGAGTCCGAGGTTCCTGCCTCAACCCTAATACAGTGGAGATGAATTGAACTGTGTTTGTGGTACTCACAGCACTAAACCATTACATTTAGAGGAATTCAATAGCAATAGTAGGCTAGTCCGAGAAACTATTCTCCCTGTTGCTCCACAAGAGCACACTGTTTTAATATGGACTGTTTCTTTAGTACAAAGAAGTCCCAATGAAAACTGTTGACACTGAAGTCTGGATTACCAAAAGAAACCAGAACACTGTTTCTGGAAAAACCCACTGTTGTTGATTTTCTATAAAATGTTATTTTTAACATGCAGCAAGGAACCGCAGATGGAATTCCATCAACCTCCACTGTACTGGGGACAAATCAAAACCAAAATGAGCTGTTAGGAGTAGAGGGGGTAATGTGGGTGAACTGATTCTTTCACAATTTGGGACTAATACAACAGTCCTGCAATAAATTTACCCCATTTATATCCAAGAGGTCAGGCTCAATCACAGAAACACTTCTTTGCTTAATGCAATACAGTTGAATCAGCACCTCTCTAGAACAAAACATTAACCCTCATAAAATTACTGTTATCAGACTGCTTTAGCTTTAACTATGTGTACCTAATAAACTGCCAACTCAATGTGTATAAAGCACACACGTGACACATTATTGACTTACTTAACGTAAAGAAACAAAAGTTGCGTGGTTGTTAACAATGATACTACAGTATATTAGACTGAGCCACAAGGCAACACTTTTACGAGTTCACCAACAACTTCTGATCAGTTAAAAGACAGACTAGCACAGGACATGTGTTGAGCTACCGCTCCTGTGTATGAAGAGGAGTGACCCTGCCCAGGTTAAGCAGCTGGAAGATGGACTGATGGATGCTAAGGTTAGCGCTCAACAGCTGGAGCAAAGAATGGTCTCAGTTAACCCGTCCGAATGATGTGTACTACAGGTGAGCCCGGAGAAATGCAAGAGGACGACTTTATCATGGCATCAAACCACGGGTCACAATGTCAGTCTAATCTCCAACCAGAAAAATACTCCACTCAGAAAAGCCATGAATATGATTATGCCAAATAACAGATGCTCTGTCTCACAGCCCACAGTGAAACCTTGTATGTCTAAACAGTCAGGGAGCGGTAGAAAGGAGCTGACTTTCTCCACATGCGTTTGTGACATTTTACTATTTATATTCAAAGGATTGGCACAGCACCTAGGCCAGGGAAAAAACTGAAATCTTTGAGATACAAGGTTTATGTTAAACAATACAACATCTAGAGAGTAGCAGCTGAAAGGCCTGTGATGTTTGCTGCTAGCAAAATGAACAATGGCCTTAAATTATAAAGCTTTTCAGGACAGTCTGGCATTTAACCAGAAAAGAAAAACATCACAAAAACCTTTAAATAAAGATGTCATATATTTAGACTGTAGAGCTGTATGCAAGTTGTTCCTATAACTGAATTCCCAAAGTGAATTTTTAACCTTAGGATATCTATTCCCATGAATCAAGTGACTGTTTGTCCAACAGTCAGTCCTTGTCCATGTGTATCATGTCACATACTGACAGCTCTTTGTTGGCTGACAATCATTCACACCACAGGCACATGTGTTTTTAGTTACAATGAAAAATATTGCATTTTATTTTTTCCTGCACAAGGGGAGAGTGTCAGAGTCAAACTGGCCACAAAAAAGGGGGTTGGCAGGCGTTCGAATTGGATCTATTCATGCATATGTTGCTTAGTAAGATGATGAAAACAACGCGCTCTGCACTACTGATGAAGTCTTAGCAGAGCAAAGCAGTGCATGAGTGCAAACCCCCCGTATTCATTGACACAAAGATTGTACCACACTGGTTAATTACCAGTGACATGCCACCTACTGTGATTCTCCTCTGTGGCCAACAACCAGTCCAAATGAGCACAGCTGAGGAAGAGAAGTGTGCCAAATGAAAATGCCACTTTGTTGGTGCCTCAATATCAACTGTTGATTTTTAAACCTGTAATTCTTCTCAATGCAAAATAAAAAAAAAAATTTCTATCTCAGACACATTGTCTCCTGTTATTGTAGAGTATTCGAAAGCATTATTAATTCTATATAAATGCAGTTATATAGATATAACTGCATGACCAGCCACTACATCCCAAACAATCACAGGATGCCACTGAAAGCTACTTGATGACGACTACTGAATCACAGAGGCAGGTTGGCAGGAATACACAAAGTATCACTGTGAGATTGTACTCAGTTCAACATCACCCCCTTTTGGCTGTTCCTCATTAGTACAAGACACAAAGAGTTGGCTCTGTCTGTGTCACTCCGGTCATTTTATGAGCTTCTACCAAGGAACATTATGTTTGATGTCACCTTGTGACAACTGAACCACAAATAAGAAAAACACTACTGTACAAGTGCAATTTTTACAGTAGCAGTAGTCAGTGATAATTATCACTAAATAATTGCTGCATGTACTAAGTGATTCTTTGTCTGTTTCCATAACAGTGATTCAATGTAGTTTACAATTGAGATAATGTTCAGTGATGGTGAGTTTTTACTTGTGGGAGGAATTAAACAACAGATGCTATGACTCATTTGGTATTTAAAAAAAAAAAAAAACCTATAGCACAGAAGACCTTATATGAATGTGTAACACTCCACATGGACACACACACACACACACACACACACACACTCCAAAATGCCTTTGAAAAGGAGACAGCAATAAAGAGAGTGAGTCATTAATCTCGTTAATCTGCCGTGTGCTGAGGTTTCTGTGTGTGCTTCATTCAACTCCTGTATTCCCGTTTATGTGCTGCGTCACCTACATTTGCACTGTATGTATTGTGTGCCTTTCTTCAGGCATTGCTGTGTTTGAGTACAGTCTGTATGTGTGAGTTTCTACATACGGTGTCCACAGCCGGGGGAAGGCGTCTATCTCCTCCTGGGTGTACTCGCTGAGTTTCCTGGGGATTTCTCGGGGCTGAGGCAGCTCCTCCGTCAGGTTGGCTTGGATGTCCTCTGGCAGCTCCTAGCGCAGGTTGGACAAAGGAGAATGTTTTAGGCAGGACACAAAATTAGAGGAGAAGGGAAGGAAATAGGATGAGAAAAGGAATTGAAAGGAGATGACATGAAAAAGAGCGTGAGAATAAAAAGGAAGGTACCATTTACACCACAGAAGCAGCTCAGATATTGTACGCAAAGGCTCAAAGGGGAATCCATCACTCTCCAGGGTTGACAAACATTCACTGTCATTAATATTCATTAAAGGAGGGTGTGTGCCTACAGATTCATTAAGGAGCGGGCAAATAGTTCTGACTAAAAGACAAATCTAGGGAACAAAAACAAGAGTACTCTAGCAACTTCTCACTATCTGCATTGTTCTGAATTGCAGATGGGACTGCAGACATTCATGAGGCTCAGGAGGTCCATCTGGTTATAATTAGGGATGCACACTGCACAACATCAATTCAAATGTCAAGACAGGCCTAGGACAAAATAACAGACAGGTATCCTCACCTCTAAATCCTGACACCAAACAGCCCATGTACCACAAACTCCGTGATCTGACTTTCTACTCTTGTCACATACGCATGGAATTAATAACGGTGCTCCCACACGGATAAAATTTACATCAAGTTAATTTTTCGGCACGACGCCCGGGTCAATTAACAGCCTGTCAAGTGCTTTTTTTGTTTCAATCCATTTCAGAAGCTGTGATGTGTGACGCTGCCGGTTCTCGCCAATGCAATTTTAAAACAATCAAAATTTAATGCTTGGGAGCGCCAAAGGTGTTGTCTATGAACTGCAGAGACCATAATTCACCGTAGCAATGACGCAATGCATGTTTTCTCTATTGAATAAAGTAGTAAGAGGAGACAGTTTGACACCAGAGAACTGAGTGAGAACACATTACTCAAAAATGTGATCAAAGCAGTATTCATTGATTATTTTAGGCTTCGCGGCAGCAACGGTATGAACTGCATTGCTGAACAATGTATAGAAAACCCAAAACATAACACTGACATCAACAAACACCTGCTTATTTACACACCCAGCAGATACAGAGCAACATTAGCTCATTCACTTTCCCTCAGCTCCTTTTTTGTCTTTATCAACTGCTGAAAAATATCTGGCTCTTTAACTTCTAAATGCTCCTCTATGTTCATCAGCTAGTCATTAACTGTCTGCCATTTGGTGCTGAGCTAAGGTAGTGCACAGTTGGTTTATCAGAGCTCACTCAAAACAGCTGCTTGCTGCATCTGGGAACAAGGTTGGTGAGAGCAGTGAAAGCGAACCAAAACAGTAAAAGTGTAAGGCTCTGAACCCGAACACTGAGCACTATGAATGAATGCTTTCACATTACACGGTCATTTGGTCTGTGTAATTCTTATCATTTCAGTTTTTCATGTAAGAAAAAGAAAAAGAAAAAGAAAAAGAAGAAAAAGAAAAAGGAAAAAGAAAAAGAAAAAGAAAAAGAAAAAGAAAAAGAAAAAGAAAAAGAAAAAGAAAAAGAAAAAGAAAAATAGATTAAATAAAATAAAAAAAATCGTATTATAATTATTAATTTTTGCTGGTCAGATCAATGTACAATTAAGATTAAGATTTGAGTTTTAGTTCTAATTTTATTTGTGTTGAAAATTGAAATATAGAAAATCCAAAAGCTTTCATTTCTGTTTGTGTCTTGGGATCTAAATGTCCGACTCAACTTACGTCTGATTGGCTGGCTAGGGCCGTTTCTATTGAAAATTGAACTAATAAGCATTACACAGGCCTACATTTGACCCCTTGTAGCTTTAAGTCATACAAAGTGAAAAGTGCTTCTGAGGCATCTTCACAACCAGTGAGAAACACCTCATTGTCCAGCACTTCAAACAGCCACACCAGCTAGGAAAACACAGATGGAGAAAAGAACTAATACTCTACTACATTAAAGGAAACAATCATGTTGAACTACATATATTAATTAACTGATATTAACTGTAAAGGTGAAGCAGCTGAAATGAATAAAACCTTGACCCAGATAAAGGTTGGGAAAATAAGATTAAAATTGGCTCTTTTTTTTTTTTTGAGTCAGCCCTTCTCATGATGTGCCCTCTCTCTGATTGTCCTTAATAAGGCTGGATGATGAAGTTGTAGGGGGAGAATCTGTCAACCTGTCAGCTCTGAGAAATGAATCAGGAAACAGGACTTACATCATCAGGAAAGATGTGTAATCGCTGCATCATGGTGCGCCGGTGTAGATTTTTAGGCAGCATGCCGTAAACTGCCAACTTCACAATCTGGTGAGAGGAAGCACATTGAAAAGGTTGAAAAGTCAACTTGCTGTTTCTCGTAAGAAGTCAGCATCTACAAGCAACCTTACATAATTTTTTCCATGTTTTTCTTACATTTGCTTCCCAAAAATTGTCCCTCAATATGAGTCTGGTTGCTAAAATGTGAATTCAACTTGGACAGAGTTACTGGACTGAGATATTGGACAGATATATTGGAGAGAGGCAGTGCTGACAAATCATTCATCTGTCCAATTCTATTTCTCCTTCTTCTCTCTCCAAGCTGCCGAACCTCATTTTAACTAAACCACCATCAGGACACACGTCTGTGGTCAGAGGCTGGACTTAAACCTGCATCAGCAAAGAGCCAACAGCAGAGAAGACATGTCTCCTGGTTTTGTAAACTACAGTTCAGGAACCAGTACAGGTCATTCACCTACTTCAAGTCGTTCCCACATGACAAAAGCAATTTTCCGGTGTTTTTATTAGTCTACACAAGCCACATGTGGAAAAAGTCTACACACTCATGCTGTATAGCTCTCATTCTGCTGTTGACATGTTAAATGATTCTGGCTAGCACTGTTGCTATTGTGCAACATCAAATCAAATCCCATCAAAATTACTGACCTGTAAAGCTCAGTTTTTAGGCTAAATGTTCCACTGATTAGTCTAAACAGCACGTATGCATGTTTTACCATGAAGATGCAGCTGGGAAAAGGTCAATCAAACATTAAAGTGAAGCAATAGACAATCATCTGACGTAACAATAAACAAATATGATAGCACTCAAACAGATCACAGAACAATGCATGTCAAGACTTAATAGGATCATTGTCCCCTCTCTTGTGTTAGTCTGTTTCTCGATAGTTTCTGACTCCCCCGCTCTGTCTGTACCATTCAACCTCAAGCATGTTTGTTCCTAAAAATCTTTTTTAAAAAAAAGAGTTCACAGATATACAGCATCATTTCTTAAAGCCTCAGTAATTTCCTAAACAGCTGGGCACTGTAGTTTTTAGCAAACATTACTCAAACAAGAGTAAATTTGTTGGGGACTATTTTTAGATGCGGATTATTACACATTTGGGTTTTCCAAGTATTTTTGAGTGTGGAATCAACTCAAAAATAAACTGCAGTGCCCACATAGGCCTGTTGTGGCGAAGGAATTTACCCTGCTGAGATTTAAGATGGCTTAACAGTGCGGTATGTGATATCTGTCAGGACAGTGTGTCTGGCGCTCTCCACAGCTGAGACTGCTGCTCTCCGCACATCAAGCTCTAAATGTAATTTTATCTTTGAGTGTAAAAAGCCAGGCTCTGGTCCTCCTGTAACACAATGAAAGGTCCGTAACCCTGAAATCGTGAATATGCAACACAACCAAACCCCAGGAATTATCCCTGAACTGACATTCATACTGAGTTTCAGCATCAGCAGTGTAAATCCACTGCTGTTTAATCCCTGTACTCTGCACCACACATTAATGTGCACAAGCAGCACATACGAAGGAAGGGATAAATGTCAAACCAACACCTACTCTGAACAGCATGTGGCAGACAGACATTATACTAATCTCCAAGAATGTGGATTAAAATCATACATACAGTATAATAGAAATCCATGGTGTAAGGTATGATGGCAGTGGCATTTCTGAGACTTTAGGATATTTTCTGTCAGTAAGATAAAATACTGACTGACAACACTTACAGCTTTTGGGTCTTTTTGATGCAGCTGGGCGGCTGTGACTTGTTTGAAGCTACCTGGATACCTTTGGAAAAAAGAGAAGCTAAGTCAGTCCTTGTTGTGCTTGACAAACTGAGACCATGAAGCTTTAACATCTTGTATTCCACTTAGAGCCATTAAATATATATAAAAATCAAAGTATGCATATATCAGACATGACAAAGAATAACATCTTCTACTGAACACAATTAATTGATAGATTAGGTGTTTTGTTTTTTATCTCAACCTTTTCTGTTAAACAAAGGAAATACATCGTTGTAGGAAATGGATAATGCATTTTAGGTATTTTAGGTATTCGAGCATTTAATGCAGGCCTCACTGTGTGTCACATTCAACTAAAAAAACTTTGGAGAAAACCCCCCATCACCCAATCTCTAATACTATGCAGAGATTTTAAATGTTTAACTTTACCAGTTTATTTTCATAAATCCAGAATATAAATACAACACAACTCCACCCCATCACAAAAGCTGTGGTGCGTTTGTGGACTGCTTTCATTCCTAGTGACTGTGACAAGAGGCTGCGGAGAAATGCTTTGTATCCAAGTTTCAAAATGTCCTGAAGAGCAAAAAAACTAAAAAAAAAAAGCAAAAAGAAAAGTGTCATGTGATTTAAGTGGGCACTTACCCTGTGTGTGATGAGTAGACTTTCTGTTCCCATTTGTTGCCAGAGAAAGCTATGTGCTTGGTGTTTATTACTACTACATGGTCACCACAGTCACCTGCGAAGATGATCAAGAAGTTACTGTTGTTAGAAACTATAAAAAGAAATGATGATGCCAATGATTATACCAAAAACAGCAGCTAGTTTGCTAAACCAGGAAAGACACATCTTTCAAAAAAACAAAGCATATCATGGGAGTGTAACTTCTTACAGAATTTGTGGGAAGGAAGAAAAATTATTTTAAAAGTTTATCCTCTACTGCCACCACGTGGCCAGTCCATGCCACAACAACTTTAAACAGGGATGGGATTGTGAGCAGATGCAGCTCCTACTCACTGAGTGCGTGGTAGATAGGTTTGTGTTTCCCCTGTAACCTCACAGAACACATGCTTGCGATCTTCCCAGGAGGCTGCATCCTGGCATCAATTAAGAACCACGAGCGGGCGAAGGTTGCCCATTGCTGAAAGCACAAAGGATAAAGAATGAGATTAATAAACTGACGTCCATGGGACCATGACAGGTTTAATGGTACGAGAAAAGCACAAATGATCTTTTTATCGTGGACTCACTGTCAAGGTGTACTGTGACACTGAATACAACAGAGCCACCGTTACTGTTGTTAGTTAACACGTGTGGATTTTCTACTGTGACCAGTCAAAATGTCTGCTGTGAAAAAGGTCTCTGGCATTAGACTAGGTATGTGAACTATCTATTGTAAAGTACTTTAAATAAATATGTAATTAATTTCTAATTTGTTAATGTTACTGTACAATGTAGTATTCGACCAAGGCATCTGATTGGTCTCAAATTCATTTTGCAGCATGAAAATGAATCAAAGCAGACAAAGAGTCGTGCAGTGGATGGTATTGCCGCCACAGTGCTCTGATCTCAACATCATGGAGTCAGTCTGAGATCACATGAAGAGACAGAGGACACAGACAGCCTAAATCCAGATGAACTGTGGCAAGTTCTCCAAGATGCTTAGAACAACTTGCCTTGAAAAACTGTGTGCATGTACAGCTAAGAGACTGCGCCTGTTTTAGAGGCAGAGTGGTCAGAGCAAATCCTGATTTGATTCAGGTTTTCTACGTTTACTGCACTTTGTATGAACTTAACCGATGAATAAACACTATTCACTGGATTATTTTTGAAAGTACCTCTTATTCTATATTTAAAGCCGAACGCTTTTGCAGAGCACTGTATATCTCAAAGCTCAATTTTAATAATTAATTCCTATGTCACTTCAATTCAAGTTTTAACAATAGTAGCAGCCACGCAACTGCACCACGATGTCCACATCTCACACTTTTCAAACCCGTGTGTTTATCCAAAAAGATTGAGAGTATAAAGGAACTCGGTTGTAAAGAAGTAATCCAAAAATATCCCATAACAACGCTTCAAGGTGGCATTATTTAACTCCATGTGAATGTTTAGATACTGCTACCTAGAACCAATATTGGACTTACAACTATAACGCTTCTTGTGAAGAATAGCCTCAGACTACAAGAGCTTCGCTTCGTTGGTATTTTTTTTTTGTCCAACTGTTAAACACTGTCCATTAGTTTACAAGCAAACCTTTACAACAATATTTATAATCACACACATACACACGCAACGCGGCTAGCTCGTTAGCAACGCTAGCTAACAATGAGGCTATCGACCTGCGTTTCATTAAATACAATTAACAGTCAAATTGTGAGTTGAAAACAAGATAATGCATTGTATAATGTGTAAAATCACCTGGGCAGATCTGGAGAAACTTGACATTTCGACGACACCACTAGCACATCCTCAAAACATTTGACCCTCAACGTGAGTAGCGGTCCGTCCGGTAACTTTACCCGGTTGAAACAAGATTTGATACCTCGCTGATCCTATGTTACAACTTTATCGATATCTAGCTCATGTGGCAAAATATACTGGCACATCACGGGTGCGCTCGTGTGACTTGTAAGGAAATCTTAACAACAATCTTTAAATAAATATACGATTCTAATTGTTTTAGCATTCATTTAAGAGTCTGTCAAACAGTAGTTTCTACCCGGTCCTATTTTGACGTCGCACCTCTACGTAATTCACTTCCTTTCCATAATAGAAAGAGAGCGGGGAAATTTGACAGTCAACGAGTGTAGCGAAAGAAAAAAACATTAGTTTCCACTTCTTTAATACGTTATTATAAAACAGGTAGTTTCTGGCAGTTTGTCTCGCCAGTCAAACGGTTTTATTCGTCAAAATTATCGATTGAACCTGCCGTCATAGCTAAACATGAGAACTTTAGAGGAGGTGCAGGCCACGCTGCAGATCGCCAAACTGAAAGAAGAGGATCTACAGACAACAATCCACTGTCTGACTTTTGGGGAAAATGTTTCGTCTGCAGACTACTGCCTGATGGAGCTGGACGACACACTGTGCAAACACATAGAAGCTGGTGATAGGTGAGATAATGTGCATTCAATGTTTTATTCTCTTCTTAAGGTCTGATTAGTTTCAGGATTGGTTAAGTTACTGATGTAATTGTTGAATGATTTAAATGTCAAAAAAGATATAATATATCTTCTCAAGTGCCCCAGAATGCTTGTTTTATCTGACAACGGTTATTTAAGTTACAATGATATAAAACAAAGAAAAACAATAATTGTACTAATTTGAGATGAACCAGTTATTCTTTTTGTTTTTTTACTGAAATGGTTGAAACAAATATTTTTAGATTGTTGTTTATTTTGTGTAATCAATTAATCAACTCCGTTTTGGCACTACTGTTCATTATTTTAAAACCTGATATGGGCACATAATCTGTAAACTCTTGTCCATATTTTTCTTGTTTAACAATTGAAAAACGAGGATGAAGACAATTAAAACTGATTTACAATAGCACAAGTTGCATGAGCAGGATCGACGTAAATACAAATGTAAATTTCTGATAAATAAATAACTAACAATTATAATTTTCTCCTTTTCCAGTCTAGTGATTCGGGGGGATAAAGATGAGCATGCGGTGCTCTGTAGTGGTGACAAGACCTATGATCTTAAAATAGCCGACACCTCCAACCTGCTGCTCTTTGTACCAGGATGCAGAACACCAGACCAACTTACTAACAGCCAGGAGAGCTCTCAAGTGGTGCATGCTCAGGTACGGAAATGATACATACATACACACGTGTACCTGGCTGATATACTGTAACACCCATACAGACATATGCACATAATGGTTGGTTGAATTTATGACCCACATATACTAACAGTATCCTACTTCTGTTGTAGATCTGGGGATTTTGCAACAGCTACTGGGAACTGAGGAAGCGGCGTCCTAAACTGAAGAAACTGACAAAGCTTTTAATGGAGAATCCCTATGAAGGGCCTGCTTTAGGAGGACAGGAAGAGAACACAGAGAATAGGGTAAAACACAATACACAGTAAAGTCATTAAACATAATACCCTGTAGCACTGAATATGAAAATATTGAATATATATATAAAAATAAATGGCTATTAATTTGAGTATTATTGGCTCAGATGACTGTTCCTACTTTTGCATGTTATTGTAGCTCTCAGTAAGTGCTTCACTTTGTATTCTTCTGTTGTCAGTACACAATGCAGGATCTACTGGAGAGGATCCAGGCCAGTGAAGAGGAGATAAAGACCCATTTAGATATCATCCACGCCTGTCAGGTTGAAGGTAAAGTGTGACTTTTTACGTGTATGTATTGTTTAACCTACCAGATGTTTGCAAAGAGTATCTTTCTTTCTTTCTTTCTTTCAGGCTACTGGCGCATGCTGGACTTCGACTATGAGATGAAGCTGCTCGGTCATGTCACTCAGCTGGTGGATTCTGAGTCATGGTCCTTCGACAAGGTTCCCCTTCAAACCAGTCTGGAAGAGTTAGCCCCACTGGAGCCCAAGTAAGTTAACGCCTGGGATCCTCGTGTTCACCTTTAGAGATCTACAAAAGGAAAAGCCAAATGCTGACAGTTAAAACTTAAGTTGATTTTTACTTATCTTTAGAATGTGACTTAAGAATCCAAAAACTACCCAAATAGCATAACTTAAGAGGTTATACAGACTTTCTGAGCATCAATTATAAGTTTTAAAAATGGGGTAGATGATCAGGCAGGTTCCAATTATACTGTTCTCTTTCTCATTCACAGACAGATGATCGAACACTGTTTGAACTGCTATGGGAAACGTTATACTGAAAATGGTAAAAAAAAAACAACAAAAACAAGCAAACAAACAAACAAACAAAAACAATATATGAAGATTCAATTAAATTGGTAGGAGAATCTTACCCAATCTGTAACTCAACCCCCGCAGTACTAAAAGTCCTGTGTCCTCCTTCGTCTATGCAGATGAAGTGTTTTATGCACTGCACGAGGATAAAGTCTGTCGGGGCATAGCACTAATGCTGCTGCAGAACGCTGTCAAGTTCAACCTGAGGGAGTTTCAGGAGGTCTGGCAGCAGAGTGTCCCAGATGGCATGAGCACAAGACTGGACCAGCTAAAGGTTAGCCTGTACCTCTCTTATACTGTATATTGCAATCCGAGTAAAAGAGGGGGATGGTGGGTTTCCGTTTTTCTTTGTGTTGGAGTATAACGTTGTGCATTTTGGATACAAGTTTTCTACAGTATTTACATTTTTTTTCTACATTTTTTTAGTACAATGCTCAGAATTTTTAAAATAGAAGAAGTTTCAACACCAAACAAAATGTAAGAATTGCTTCAACTGCAGAATTGAGACTTTCTCTCTGCAGCACATCTTCCCCATAGAAATGCAGCTTCATACTATCTCTGAGTATGAAAAAGGGGCACCGTCTGTCACTGCGTTTTTATAGGGGTAAAATAAATTGACTTAAGAATTCATATAAAGCCATTACAACTCTAGGAGTCAGGAATCAATTAACATCACCAGACTCTTCTTTCCTCTTTCAAGCCAGTTTGCATTTTATTTAGTTTAGAATTTAGTTTCCAAATGCCTCCTACACAGACTGAGCCAGGATGGAGCATAGTTGTTCTAAAGCTAGCGTTTGCTCATTATGATGTTGTGACAAAGGAGTGACCTGCTGTAGCTCTTTCTCTGTAGTCATTCCTACTGACTGACCGTCTTGAGAGACTGACTACAGTGCTGATGGCATTGTAAATCTTTCAGAGTGTTGCCCTGGTGGACCGCATGTCCCATCCAGAGACCATCTGCCTGCTGCGGGTGGAGGATCTCCCAGAGGACACGCTGGAGCGCTTCAACCACCTCTTCACACTCAGAGAGAAATGGACAGAAGAAGACATTGCGCCATACATACAGTTAGTGTTATCCATCCAACGAATGTTCATAATCTTTTCAAAGCAAAATAACACGTGGATTACCACATTAAGTGACCTGGGTCATTATAATGTGTAATGTTTCACTTCCTCCCTCTTCTCCTCGTCCAGAGACCTGTGTGGAGAGAAACAGACCATTGGAGCCCTCCTGACTAAATATGCTCGATCTTCCATGCAAAATGGGATCAAGGCCTTCAACTCCAGAAGGCCTGTGGCTACGTGAACATGTCCACCGTCAAGTGATGAATTTACATTTGAAATTAATGTGGTTACGTTTATTTCCAGTCTGACTTTTGCAATTGTCAAAATTATCTTACTCATAATTGTCCTTAAAAATGTTGTTAGCATTGTTGGTATTTATCTTAAAGGGTTATTGCAAATAACCAGTTAAAATTCAAATGTTTAAAAGTTTTTGCCTCTAAAACCAAACTTTATCTTTGTTATTTCAATTCCTATTTTTGTCTGTAAAATATGCTACATGTTGATAATAAAATAAGTTGTCATAACAATATCACATGTGTAATCAACCTTAATTATCAAACTAATCTTGGCCTTTTCAGTCTCCTATTGTCCTTAATTAAGTTAAATTGGACAAATTAGTGCCTTTTTACATTTCCAACATACAATACAATGCAGGTGCGGTGCTGAAGTCCACAAGGTGGAGGCCTGTGCTGATGAATGTAAGCTCCACACACGGACTGTGTAATACAGTATGTACTGGCTGAAGACCAGCTGCATTATTCCACCTGCCTTGTTCTTCACTGCATTCAAATGACAATTATTTGAAACAGAGATTGAGACAGAATCACACAAATGATCTTTGAGAATGTTTTGATCTACAGACCTGCTTAACGTCCTCAGGTTGCTTAAAACCATCAGGTTTCTGCAGACTGGATCCCAGACTCAGTCACATATATAGCTGAAACAATTAAGTGATAAATCAGTGATCAATCAACAGAAGATTTATTAGCTATTTGGATAACTGATGATATTTCAGATTTCTTTTAAGCAAAAGTAGAGAAAAAAATCATTATATTGCGGCCATCATCTTCTAATCAGTGGTAAAATGAAAATAAATCAAATAAAAACACCTACAGATAAATTACCAAGTTTTTGCTGTGATTCTGATTCAGATCTTTGAATTACAATTCTTTCATTTAAAAAAATTACACATTTGTCAAGTCTAATAATTGAGACTGAATTCAAGCTGAGCAGATGATACACAGTGAATCATATAGCATGTTGTTGTCAGCATTTTTGACTAAGTACAGATGAAACACCAGAACCACCAGTTTTCTAGTTCATGCCTTCATTACAGTTGCTATAACATTTAAAAAGGATTTCAGTTAATCTGTGACCATAGAAAAGTGTATACTATAAATCAAAAATGCTACACAAAACTCATTTAATTATTTCAAAAACAGTCTCATCTGTCAGATGACATGTCTGTGTTGTTAATGTGTGCATTTAGTTTTCTACAGGTCAAGTTAGCAGTGATGTGTGTGACTCGCTGTTTTTTCTTCCCTAACATAACATGTCTGTGTGTGAATCAGTGTTAGTCGCATGAGAAAGAGCTCACCAGACACTTAGTAAAAGCTGCCCAGCTTTGTTTCAACACAGACACATAAACATCTGTGTTTGCAAAATGACTTTATTTGTACTGGCTAGCTGACTAACCCTGACATCACCCAAAAGGAGTACTGACTTATCAGTTCTCGGGGGTAAAAGGATCACAGCTGTGTGTGCATGTGTGTGCACGCACTGGTCTGTGTGGCGCCCACAAAATGATGAATTCTCTTTACTTCCTCTCCTGCTCTGCATGACCTCTCTTTTTTTTGTACTCTAATCATTTCTTCAACCATCATGACTACTGCTTCTCCATTCCTCTTTCCTCCTCCTTTCTATGGAAAAAAACACTCAAGCGTTGTCTGTGACTCATCTGCCCTCATCTTCCTCTTTCTTCTATCACAGAAAGTACATGACAAGCAAAAAAAAGCCTTACATCATATGAGCAGATGGGAGTGACTGCATAAAACAATGATTCATACTTTATTGACGATATCACAACACTGCAAGGATTTTTTGGTATAATATTTTCCAGAATATTACATGAGAGTAACATTAGGAGAAAAAAATGTGCTGAGACTTAATTAAACACAATGTAGGCAGGAACTATAATACTTTGAAAATTGACCACAATATTGTGACAAACAGTTAAAAAAAATATCACTTTAAAAGATGAGTTTCGTCCTTAAGATCACGCTGGAAACTGACCAGAAGCATGGTAAACACTTCCATAATTTCTCAACATGCTCAGTCATTCATTGTTGTTTGTTTGCTGTATCTGACTGTAGCCCAGCTTTACTGATAATGCTCTCTCTCCCTCAGAGTTAGGCAATTTTTGACTTTCTCACCCTTATAATTTCTACACTTTCACAGACCAATAAATAATTCTCTGTCTTCATCCTTTTTGCAGCACACTATATTAAGGCATTAAGACAAATACAGTACCTGAGAAAGTCCTTTATCGTATACACAGCTTTCATTCTCTTGGTCTTGTCTTAGACAATAAACCAGCACTACAGATCAGCTCACTTAAAAAAAAAAAAAAAAAAAAAAAAAATACAATTTTCCCCTTATTCTAAGCATAATGTGTTCTTCTGAAAATCACTAAAATGACTAACTAGCAGTATCACATTGATATTAATTTGCTCTTGGTTTTGTACTTAAAACCTCACATGCCCTTTCTTTGGTCCTGATCTGGACTCTGACCGGACTGTAGTAGATTCAAAATAATCATGGCACTGTCCTCAGCTACAACACTTTGCAAATCTAATAACTATTCATATGAAACATGTTTTAAGTCATTACTAATGCATGCATTTAATTTTGTTGTAAAATGTGCCTGGATTTAAATCTGGATATACTGTAATTAATTTACAACACTGATACCATGTACCAAGTACAGAGGAAGCAACAGTTTTTTTCATCTTTTATGATCCAAAATCAATGCACATTAAATTTGTAAACAGAAACTGACTGAGAAAATTTAACTCTAGTCAATTTCAATTGTTTTTTAAAAAGTGAGCTTCTACCATGTGTTTTGGAATCAACCAGCAATTCAGAGTGACCATCCTGTCCTCCTGTCCTCTGCAGGCAAAGAATACTGTGCGCTAACTGGCTACCTATGCAGCATGTCCTGCAGGTCTGCCACGACATAGGCAACAACGGCCCACAATGCCGAGCAGAGGTTCATGTCTCGAGGGTCCTGAACGGCCATGGTATCACCCTCACTGTGGTGGAACCAAAAGTATCGACTGTCTGCCACATGGAGGCTGGCACCTGGATGAGAGACAGGGAGAAAAATTGATAAAACCACAAACTGTTACACTCAACATTACATGCTGAAGAGTCAGCTGTTTAAACAAACCTGGACTCCAGGCCATTGAATTTCACATCTGAACTGAAAAATCATCATTGCATCTGGTTTAATCCTCTAGGATATTTCAATGCAAGGGAAAGCAAAAGTCTGAACAATACAAGGAGTATTTGCATTTCTTGGCCCGACTGATCTTAGCCTTTGAAAAATAACTATGGCCAGTAAATACTCGGAAATGGTCATCTGGCAAAGACTAAGGGAAATAAACCTGTTTCTAGTCTTGGTTAAGATAAAACAACTTTGACTTCTCATTGTGGTTGCCTTTCTATTTCAATCTGTTCATTAACTTCCTCTTTTGCTTTGCTGATGTATTAAAATAACTATCAGTGTTGGCAGAAACAAAATGAGCATTAGGAGATAAAGTAATTGAGCAACACTTAACTCTAAAGCTACTTTTTTGGTTTAGTATAGTATAGATACACAGTACAGTCACTTCATTATACTACAAACAGTCTATAGTGTTCATAGCCAAGGCAGCTCCTTGCCTTTTTCTAGAGAAAATCACCTTTGGATCTGTTTAATTTTTGTTGCTGCTTTTTTATTCAGCATTGTGATCTTGTCCATGTAGGTGTGAAGGGCAATGAAGATGTGGAAAAAGGTAGTAAGTGGACTCTTGACTTTGGATTGTTTAGTCAAACTAGTACAGTAGTAGAAATACATTTATAAGGTCACAAATGAATTTATAATTCTAAGCCATTATAGACGAGAAGTACTATAAATGCTCCACCTCCCTGACAACTGAGCAAACAGCTGTTAGTAAAGCCCATGTGGCACAGTTGAAAGCACCAGAAAAATGTAGTAACTGGGCCACTCCACACTCCAGTCCAATAGGTGGCGGTAAAGCAAAAAATATTGGCAACTAATCCATAATTGACAGAAGAAGTTGAAGTTGGTTTGTTTTTAGCCATGTTAGCAATTCCTGTAAACTGACCCAGTCAGCTGTCAAACATGGGTCGCAAGTGCGCTTATCCCGAGTGCAAAAGCACAGAGGGACTACACTCTTTACCGTCCAACAGAGAGATGGCACACCGCTGGCTGCATGCTCTGGGACGGCTTGACATACCCACAGCTTCTGTTTACGTGTGCAATCTCCACTTTACGCGAGAGTGCTTCTCCAACTATGCAGAGGTAGAAATGGGATTCAAAAAACAGCTTCTCCTCAACCATGATGCCGTCCCTACCCCTGCAAAAGTGGTGACACAGGTGAGTAATCCTCCCAACACAGATAATGAAATCCAAGCCCATGCCGACTTCTGGCTGTCTCAAGAACAATGTGCAGCGATCCACTGTGGTCTGGAGATCCTTCAAGTCCCATATCGTAAAAAAAAGGGGTTTGATTTTGTTTATTATAAACTCGGAGTTGTAAAATAAAAGCTGTGAAAGTATGAAGTCACCTACTACTGCCTAGCTCCCCCACAACAAGATGCCCCACGGTTTTACAAGCGAGTAAGAATTTGATCCGGTTTCTACGTCGAACCCGGATAACCTATAGTCGTCGAGCTAAGCAATCACATAACCCCGCGCCATCACTGTCCGCTAGGTGTGAGCCAGGTCAGAGAGTGAGGCCATGTCACTGAAACCCACTCACGAAAAATGCTTTGTTCGTGGCTGCAGAGCATCGAACAAATCTCTGCACCGCCTTCCCAAAGAGAAACACATCGCAGACAAGTGGATAGAGTTTGTTTTTGGAGACTCCCGTCGATATGTCTCGAGGAAGTCTTTTATGGTGTGTACAGCACATTTCGCACCAGAATGTATACACAACCAGATGCAATACGATGTTGGAGTACTTTCAAAATTAATATTGAAGAAAGGGTCAGTTCCAACGATCCGGGACCCATTCTCGAGCACTGAAACGGTAAGAAAGTGTGGTTTACACTGCCCAGGTTAGCCTGTTAGCATATCCTGCTGGGCTAACGCTCGTTGGTGGCTGATCTGCGTCGCGCATGCGCGAGGAGTTTGCCTTACAGATCGGGCATTTACAGACATCAACCAGCGACAAGCCAACATTATGCGGAGAGACTGTGGGTGAATTTTGTTTAAAATGTGTTCAGAATAAAATGAACTAGATGTTTTGCTCCTAACATTTAAAGCAGTTAAACTAAAGGCTAGCTAAGGAGCGTGAGATTTCCATGTCTTTACTGATTATAAAGCAGGTCTAGGTTCTATATAAATACTGTGCAAGTATCAAAACGCTCAATCCTCTGAAAAACACACACGCCACATTCAGAAAACGAGCCGTCGGGACCTCCGTAAGGATGTGATGTCACAACTACAGTCACCGCCCTCAGCCCACCCGCACCCACTAGGGGACTCCCCGTCCAACATTTTTTTTCTTATTGTTGTTAGCTTTATTAACAAGAAAATACCATACGTCATTGCGTCGCTGAGCTAGCAAGCTACAATACATTGCAAAATGTCGAGGAGGCGCTGCACAATCCCAGGATGTCAGGGAGCAAATTTATCGTTGCACACCCTTCCCAAGGATAGTAACATTAGAGACCAGTGGCTGAAGTTTATTTTCTCTGAAATACCGGAGCATTTTAGTCCGAATCTGACCGTCTGCTCGGCTCATTTCAGCGTCGACTGCTTCCTCAATCAGGCGCAATACAATGCAGGTTTCTCAAAGAGGCTAGTGATCAAGGATACGTCAGTCCCCACATTGTTGGGCCCGACTTCAAATCTGCAACCTGTAAGTAAACTAATAATATGTTTTCTGTATCAATAGGGAGGCAGTCTTATTTTAAGTTCTAACGTTTACCATCGCTATTTGGATTTACCAGTGAGTTTTACCAATATCACGTTCACCAGCTACAAAACACAGCACACCGTTTATGTAAACGGAAACGTTGCTGCGTTGGACACACAATAGACTGTATTTTTTTAAAAACACTCGGGTACAACCATAGAGTGTACATAACAGGGTTAAATACTCAGTTGCGTTTCTTCCTCTTCTGATGGGGGTTGGCATCCACTTTATTGGTGCATTACCGCCACCTTCTGCTCCGGAGGGCAGATCTTAAAATACATCCATGCTGCGCATTAGACTATGTCCCCCTTAGGTCTAAGACCTGAACCTCCACAGACCTAATTGATGCCACCTGATAGGTGATTGAGTGCAAGAGGCTGCAAAGGCTCAAAATGGAATAAAGAGGAATGGGACAGCACTTTGTGACATATCACATTACTTTGACAACACCAAAACATGTTTTTGATTTAGCATTTTTTATTTTCCCCCCGTTGCTCCCTTTTTGTAAATAAAAAATAAAATTGGATAGGAGCTAATGAAAGCAGATTTAGAATTCATCATCATATCATCATAGGACAGATAACTACACACAGTTCTGGCTATGAATCACCAGTGACCTATATGTTAATACTGTGGAGAGTCAGACCAAATTATACTTACTTGTAAACTAACTAATGTTAACATAGGGTTCATTCATTTCATGCTTGTTCATTAACCTTTTTTCTTATTTCGTTTTATGCCGGTTTGTTAATCCTTTTTTAACATTTCTGAGGTCCTCTGGTAACCATGGCAACCCCATGTTTAACATGGTATCCTACTGCACTGAAGCTTTAGTTTTGTCCCTCACTTGTAAGTTGCTTTGGATAAAAGCATCTGTCAAATGAGTAAATGTAATGTAAAACAGTATGAACTGTGAGTAATACCCTTAAGCAAAGTTTGCAGGAATGCAGACTTACGGAAAGTGTGCATAAAAGGCTCAAAATGTCTGCGAGAGAGCCCTCATACCCTTGAGGGTTTTACAGTGGGACAGCCCTAAGTCCTCATGGACTTACCAGGAACTTGCATCAAAGTCCTTGAGTCCATGAGGGTTGACATTGGGACTGGGCCTTAGAATCGAATAGGAGAAGGAGCCCTGGTGCATTACGCATGTGCTGTCTTTTCAATACAGCAGGGTTTACACATCTGCTGACTGGGTAACACCTCTGACACACCCACCAAACAAGAGAGGACGTACCTCAAAGCCCCAATGCACACATGGATGTATTCTAAGACCTATATCCATGGTTTCACACAGATTCGACAAACATGTGCTTCCACGCGTAAACTGTAGCAAAACACTGCACACCGCCTCCAGATTGAACGTGCTCCAAGCTGCAGTAGTAGGCTATAAATCCCTTTTTTAATGTTAAGAATCATATCAGTTCAAATTAAAAGTAGGCTAGAGTCCGTTACTGGTGGTTGGTCTGGCGGTGCATCACTCAGAAAAGAATCAGCCAATAAGAAGAGAGGCTCAGAGATGGACACAAATGCCATCTTCTTAGTAGAGCTTCAGAGGAAAGCTTATCGATATTAAAACTTAAAATAAAACAAAGGGAAACTGTAAAATATGTATCCTTCCCTTATAACTGTATTCTGCCTTCACCAGTTGAAATACATAAATAAATAGTTGGATAGACTTAAAGTAATCTTACACCTTTCTGCTTCTGTAAAATCACTAGTGCACAAAATCCACAGCCCACAAAAATACACACTTTACTCGTGTTCAAGTAACATTTGTTATAACATGAGGCCAAGCTTTTTAATCTAATGGTTCATCCTTTAATAAAAGAACACGCTAAATATCTGTAACTGGATTTTTAAAGGTTTACGTACTAAATACGAAGGAATGCGCTTGGGGTTGAGACACATACCAACAATGTGGTTTATTGACCAAATATCAAATATATACTGTAGAATATCACCAGTGTTATCTTCATTTTTTATTACATTAAGTAATAATAATAATGGTAGTACTAGTAATAATAAAATAATATTAATAAGCAACATGATTATGTGTATTAAATAAAGAAAGTAAATAAATAGATAAAAGAAAAGTAATTTATTAAAGTATTAAGAAAATAAGAAAAAAAAAAAGAGTTTTTGCTAACAATATACTGAAAACATCTGAGTACAGACTCATAATTTGTTGTGTTAATGATGGATTATTGCTGTTCCCCTTGTTTCTGTTAAGGGCACAGGTGGCAGCATTCATCACATTTTGCCTGCTGTAAGACACGTAGCCTCCCAGACTGACCCCCCAGAGAAAAAATCGGTTGGCACACAGCTGTCCATGAAAACTCTGCAAAATCACATCCGAAGTACAGGTTTGTGGTCCTACAAATCACCAAGTCATATATGAAATTTAGTTGTTTTTGTTTTCACTTAGCTTAACATCATTCATATTGCTCCTGTTGATACAACTGTGAGAATTACTAATTTATTTGTCTCTGAAGCTACCCAGGCAAGAGTGCCCAGCAAAGACTGTGGTGTTTGCACCCTCACCTTTCCCCTGGACAGTCCCATATTGTTTCTACAACCAACAATAGTAAAGAGACCTTCAAAGAGACCTCGACTCAGCCTTACAGACGAGGAGGAAGGCCCGTCTGAATGCAGCTAGTCTCAGCTGGTTCATGAACCAGAGAATTCAACATGACTCTGAGGACTCTGTCACTGTTGAGGGCAAGCAGTTGCATCTTTTTTCACCTTTTTGGCTCTCTCTCCATGCAGAGGAGTTGGTGAATGACAGATTAGTGAATGGAACAATTCAGAATGCTTGGAAACTTGGACTTTGATGTAAAACAAGCCCCAGGAAACAGTGGTAACAGTTACAAGGTACCTGTACCTTTGTCCAATTGAACTGGTGCTTGTCTAAGTTTTCACAATGGGCTTTCATGATGGTTTCCCTTCACTCCGTCTGATACACATGCCAGAACACAAGTCATAATATTTCTGGATCGCCAGAACTGAGAAAATACAGGAAAAAATGCATTCAAAGTGTCCTTGAGCAAGGCACCAAACCCTCAGCTGCTCAATTGAAACTGTTTTTTAATAACTGAGTGGCTTCTCTGTTAATTGTTTTAAAAGGGGAAGTGTTTGTGATCCTCCTGGCTGAAAGTTTAAATGTTCTTTGTTTTCAGTTCCTCTTTCAACAAAATATATCACAATGTGTTTCTGTGTTCAATGCAATGTCACTACTACTAAAACTAGTCGGGGGGGGGGGGATTGGCCCATTAAATCTGTTCTATTTATTTTTTCACTATTACTGCTAAACAAAGAATCGCATTTTAAAATCACACTGGTGGAACAGGTGAAAACACTAGTGAAATCTGGCAAAAAAGGACCTTAAGGTTGATAACAATACTGGTCAATAGATGCACCACACAAACAGTGGAGGAAATATTTTGACCATGAGGTTCAATTTCAACTCTGGTAATGTCCACATTTCCACGGGTGGGGGCAGTTGCGAGGCAGGGTCACTGCCTTTGTCCCGTTAAGTGTTCAGACTATCAGACTAAAAGTGAAAATAAATTTCCAGACAGATGTTATCATAGAATTTGTGTGAAGCTACAGGTGCTGTACCAGGATGTTGACTTTAGAGCAGGCCCGCATGAAAACTGTCATTTTAGTGTTGACAGGTAAACTGTCAGCAGCATTTGTAAAGCTGGATCCTGTCACATGGGTTTCACTGTTCAACTAGCTATGCTGAATAAGAGGGGAATTTCTTTGTCTTTTTTATAGGAAAAATAAAAAAACATATACAGGTTCAGTATATATGTTGTAATAAAACAAAGTTCCATTAAGTTACACTGATTGTGTTCAGTTATTTCTAATTTATTCTTTAGTCATTGTTTTTTGTGTTATAAATCTACAGTATATTGTGTACCCAAGGTAGAGTGAGTAACTTAACTTAAAACTGATAAAAATTTAAAATGCCCACCCATTTTCTAAATATCTCATTTTCACTTCAGATTCATAAGAAATACAGTCGCTTAAATCACAGACATACTAGTAGTTTAGTAGTAGTCAAGACTCAAATAAAAGGTCATATGCAAAAAGTGTAGCTGGCAAGAATACTGGGATGATAATGAAGGTATCTGTAAGATATACAAGTATGGCAGAACAGGGAGGATGGCGCCGTCATTTTGAGTCAAGGACATTCAAGGCTCAATTAGAGGCAAGGACACAGGGCTAAATAAATCATTTCATAAAACAGGTGAACACCCAACTGGAGTATGAACTCTATTATCAGCCAAAATTCCCTGAGGAAGAAACCAAAACAAGACGCATTCCAAAGCTTTAGAAGACATAACGGAAAACAGCCATTACATTAACTATTTAAAAGAATCAGTTTTGGTTCTTAGATTTTAAAATGTAACCTGAGAAGCTTCCTGTTTCATAGGGATACAAGCTTGCCAAAGCTTCGACCAAACCAATGTAAGTATCAGGAGTAGATCTATGTTCTCTCTCTCCTTATTGGTTCCACATAACATCTATCAATACCATTTTCAATTAACATAAACTGTCCCATGAGCTTTTTATAACTAGACAACTTTGCCATCGCCATCAAAGAATACAGTTCTTCAGTCAAAGCCATTTCATCTCCCCAACTTATCAAGAGTCACTGATGTTTTGGAGGAGATGGCATGTGGCATCCTAGATGCACCGTCAACTCCATTGCTTTGTCATAAGCATACACCTTTGGACCCCACAGTAATAAGAAATATAATAATGAACATATTTGTCAATCCAAGTAAAAACAAAATGGCTCAAAGATGTAAATTCTAAGAGAGCTCACACTTGAAAAAAATTCTGTAAATTGGAAAAATATACTGTCTCCAAAAGGTACAAACAAATCTATCCCTCTTCCTTCACCAGCATTTAATAATTAATCATATTTTTGTACTTTCACTTCCGTAGAATTTTACTTTTACTTGTAATGGAGTATTTGTATTTTCATTTAAGTAAAGGATCTGAGATCCCTTACAGATTATGATATCCACATTCTAACATATCCCTAAGTACAAGACTAATGATAGAAATGTTACCCTAGCTATAAAAATGAGTACAGTAACACTAATTAGATAACAAATGGTAAAACATCATTTAAATTTTTTTTTTTTTTCTTCTTACATCTTGCATATTGTTTAAAGAAGAGACTGCATCAATGCACTGTTTGATTCATATATGAGAATTGCTACTGACTCAATGGTGAAAACAGATTTGTTACATGTTGGTGGATGTTATTTTTAAATTGTCCCACATACAATCCAGACCCTGCCTGGTTTTCCACACTCTGGTTCCTACATCCATCATCTTTATGTCTGGCTGATCAGACTAGCACTCCTGTGACAAAGCAAATTTGAAACAAATATTGATGCTGCTTTTACTTGAGCTAATGGGTGCATTAAGTGTCCCCATTTAGACAAATAGGCTCCTAAAACAGACAAACTGCTGCAGAAGCCCTAATACTTCGACTGTGCCATTGGGCAAGGGACCAAACCCTCAGCAGCTCCACTGGAACTGTTAAATGTTTGATAATGGAAAACTGTCACTGTAACCACGTAGCACATACACTAGTTCTCCTTGTCACTGCTTTAAAGTAGGAACGTTTGCGGTGCCTGGTTACATGCTGAAATGTTTAAATATTATGTTTGCTTGCTCACTTGCTTATGTTTGCTTGCTTTTTTCAGTTCCTCTTTTAAAAGTTATACAATAATGTATGTCTGTGTAAAATGCGATTTCACTCCTAAAAAAACTAGACAGAGCAGAGAGGGTGTTTGAACCACTAAATTTCTATCAAAGCCACAAACATAGAACCACACTGTTAGATATTGAGAACAATTACAACATTATTGTGGGTTCAATATATTATAAAGCAGACTTTCTAAAGCCTGATCTGTGTTGTGTGGGTTGCAATATCCAATGTACAAACTGACCTGCTTTGCCTTTTTTACAGGAACAAATACAAAGCCAATACAAATACACAGGTTCAGGTTTGTGTGATCTAATACTTAACAATTTTATTCTATTGATTATATCCTGTTTTCTATTTTATTCTTTATTCTATTATTGTAGCTTTACATTGTATACGTATCTTTTAAAAAATGTCAGCAGTCTGTTTTGGAGATTCAACTTTACTGACCGGACAAAGTCCCATCCTACTTGTAACGTCTTGAAGTTTCAATTCATACTTTTAAGAAACCCTACTTAAAGTGAAAATCGGCCCCTACGTCCCAACACTATACTCATAGTTCATCAGTGAGGATGTGATTCGGTGCACGTAGCACTTTCAGAAGCATAAAGAGCTCATAAACACCAGAACCAGAAAAATTAAAAAGTCATTCCCTAGTTATCTTTTTTTGTGTTCACGGCCGACACATAAAAATTCTTAAAGTTGTTATAATATCAAGTTTCACTGTGCTCTGTTATCTTAAGTGTTACTAGTTGCAGACAAACAGATTCAGCTGACCTGGTACTCCTGCCTGCATCCACGGTGAGATGTCTGTCCCTTCTCCATGTGTTTCCAGTTTGGTCGTATTAATGGGAGCCAACAGTTTGACCACTTCTTCCATCACCTGGTGATAAAGACACACACCAAAGCGCTTTTTAGCTCATCACACTGGTCTGTTATACACCAGTGCTTTTAAAACATAGTTAAACATTATTTCAAATATTTTAATTCCAAGATGCATTACCTAATTCTTGCATTAAATGGGCATTTTTATTCAGATGCAAGACTATAAGCCAATAGCAAACATTCTATGACCATGTCAGCAGATGTTACAGTGCCACAATCACATAAAAGATACACCACTTCTGTGGTAAGCCTGGGTTTTCTGCATTTACTGCTATGGTTTCTGTGGCAGAAACTACTTCCCACATGCAATTTAAATGAACAAAAGGGAGGTTAAGTGGGAAGTTGGAAAGTGGTCTTAAGGTGAAATGTAAATGTGAAGTAAGGAGTTGATGGAGGAAAAACAGCACATTTACTGGACTGGATACTAATTCATGCCACTGTGCAGAATCTGTGCTCAGACTTTTAAGCCTGTATAACTACTAATAATTGTGCAACAGTGTGTTGTTTTCAATCCCACCTGTCGTGCCACATCACTGCCTGTAAACTGCAGAGCCTGCGGGGTGAAAGTTCCCAAGTCAGACTCCATGACCAGGTCAAAGTTGGACAGGTTCACCTGGGTGGAGAAAGGACAGAGGAGATTGAAGAAATGAGGAAGTGAGAGGCCAAGACAGGCATGGACACATAAAAAAACAACCTAAGATGTGTTTGAATAATTGAAAACAACACAAACTTCAGTCAATGGAAATAGTGAGCCACTGAATAGTCTTCATATGAGACCTCACGAGATAACGTTAAGCACAACTACTTTCAAACCAGGACAAGAAAAATGGTACAAATAAATGCAGTAACCTTGTACCTCTGTTTTTGAGAGTGGAGTTTATTATGGGTTAAGGCCTGGTAGGCAGCCAAATCTCTAAAGAAGGAAACTCTGTAAGACTGTAGATTGCTGTTTAGATCCTTTGCACAGAGAAAAACCTGGTAGCTAGCCAAGGCCTCTCCAGTTCGCTGAAAGTATATTTCTACACTCCTGCAGTCTATACTTTCACAATGTGGAGCGACCCTCCTTGCTTCTTACAAGCAAGAACAACATTTGCTTTACTGCTGTTACAGTGTGCTCCCTATTAAGTATTGCAGTAAAAGTAAACAGTACCTTGTGTAGATTGTAGTACTGCTGTGCTCCAACTCCACCCTGCTCTTCAGCTGTCCACAGCACTGTTCGCAGGGTTCTCCTTGGACGCAAACCTAGAGACACATGAGGAGACGAATGAACACACAGCAATGCAGATACAACATGCACACAGGGGAGATAATGGCTCCAGGCATCACTACTGAAGTTATTTTCTTTAAAACTTGTAATACAAAATAAACTTTACTGTTCTTGACTATAAAACTTTTCATCAGTGGACCACGTACTCTCGGTTTGACGAACCTTTTTCAGTTGCATTCTTTTGTCTATAAGAATACTCAACTGTATATCAGTCTGTTTCCTAATTATGTGTGTTCTTGTTCCTTTACAAACAGTTGGAGGAAATTATTGTTTACAGTCAGAGGAATTGTTTTGTAATTTGTCCCTATGTTTGGAACTAGATACTCTGCTCCTTCCTCATGGTATTCACTACCTGGCTGTTGGAGATAAATGAAGCACCAGTGAATTTTATTATTCTCTCTTGTTCATGGAGCTTTACTATTTTTTGCTTTTATACAGAGAGAGTTGTACTTTTATGGCCTGGTCTCTTGTTTATAAATAATACTATTGACCTGAGTGGGCCAAGCTGGTTACATAAATAATACACTAAATCATTTACTTGACTTTGTTAATATGCTTGTGTAAGCTTGCTGCAGCCTATATACATTTCTGCATTTCCACACTATGTACATGTTTCTTTCTATGTAAGTACCTCTGTATGTTGTCATGTGCTTTATGTGTGTTTGTATATACGGTATGAGTGTCTCTTGCCTAAGTTCTTGATGAGTGACAGGGCCTCCCAGGAAATCATGGCTCCACCTCCATCATCCATGGCGCCCTGGCCCACATCCCAACTGTCCAAGTGACCACTCAGTAAGACGACCTAGCAGATTGGACAGATAAAAGAGATATAAACAAAGAAAAGACAGATTGAGAGAAAGCAGTGGGACACTTTTTCCAGGTGCATATACATGGCAGTTTGACTACATGTCTGCTCTGACTTAGACAAGTATGAGAGAACTGGAACAGATAATGCTGTCCAGCCCGTATCCTGTCTACATTTTATAATAAATCACACACAAACATGACATGACTGAAATTTGGCTCAGTTTTTAGAATTGAAAAAATACTGTTTATTAGCAAGGACAGCAATCAGACTCATAGAAACAGGAAACAAAGACAAAAACACACAGTTCAGAATGATATTTCAAATGGGATGCTCCTGACCCGTTGTTCCAGGTTACAAAACATTTTCTGACCTGATCAAGCTCCGCCTCGACAATGACCCAGAGGATATCCTTTCCATTAATACGAAAGCCTCTACCACACAACACTCATATAGGCCTACTTTCTGTTTCTGCTGAAGGTGCCACCAGTTTACTTAAAATAAGTTCAGTACTATTAACATTTGTGTAAATATCTACTTAAGCATTTAATACAGTGACACAAACACACACAGACATGCTTCTATTTGCAATACCCATGAATCACTGAATTTGTTTTGCAATATCAGACGAGTCTACCTCTAAATCAAACTTACGTTTTCCATGTAAGGGTTTATCCTGGGTTAGTGCATGTTTCAGGGATTTTACAGAGCAGTCTTTTGAGTGTGGAATTTGCTCATAAACATCCTGATCTTGCAACAATGAAATATCAGGACATCCACATCTATTTCAATCCACTGTGGATTATGTTCTGTTGTATTGTAATTCTTACAATGGTGAACCTCAGAAAGATTCTTCTACCCCCATTTACTTTATATCAATATACTTTTTCCCTCTTATTATTGAGGGGTACCATTAACTGACTAGTATTGTTTTGTACAATGTGCTGACAGTGAAGACAACTAAATACATTGCAGTCATCATAGTTTAAATGAGTGTATGCTAAAATTAACACCAACATTTCACCACATTTAGCTCCAAACATTGTTAGAAAAAAAAAGGGGTATGAATTTTCACTTTTTACCAGATTTACACCAATATTTGTGAACTTTGTCATATTTACTTTTCTTAAAAAATGTTTTTAATGTAATGTAAATCTTAAATTTAAATATTAAATCTAAATCTAGACCAGCAGTGTGAATTTGCATATTAGCCAAATATTTAGTTTCCTCCAACATTTAGATTCAACATTTTACATTTAGATCTAATATTTAGATTTAAACTCAAAATTTAGATTTGACATTAACATCACATTAAATATATATACACATACATATATATATATATATATATATATATATATATACTTACTATATACTATACTATACTATATACTTAAGTGACATCGCCTCAGCATCCGCTGACCCCGCTCCGTCATTTTACGTGGCCTACCACTTCGTGGCTGAGTTGCTGTCGTTCCCAATTGCTTCCACTTTGTTATAATACCCCTGACAGTTGATTGGGGAATATTTAGGAGTGAGGAAATTTCACGACTGGACTTGTTGCACCACTTTTTAAAAAATTGTTTTCAGCTAAATGTGGCAAAATGTTGCCGTTAATTTCAGTGTACGCCACTTTACAATCGCCTCCCCACACCAACAAAGTACAAAAGAGAGATATGGCTCAGTGTACTTTTTGTGGGATTAACAAAAACATTCTCTCCAACAAATACAGACAAGTATTTATAATCGGTACTCGACACAATCTGTCTAGCTATATGATTTGTGTTTTAGGCATAATTATTGACAGAAAGACTACATATCAGGACACTTTATATTTGAAAATTTGAGATTTTAATGTAAAATAAGGATGGGACATGTAGAGGTTCAGTGGGTGGAAAAGATCCCAGCAACTCATCACTCCCAGATGACTCTGAAAGGTCCTGAAAGGCTTAACTGTGGAAATGACTCACTAAACCTCAAATATATGTCTGTCTATGAACGTGCACACACGCACACATGCACACACATACACACACACACACCCCAACCACATTTTCTGCTACTGCCAGCCGGAGCACAAGTCACAGAGCCAGAAATGATGTCAACTATGCCATGTGTTTCATTTCCCTTTTCTATAATGAGGGACCAAGTGTTCATTCCCAGATCAAAATAGTAACAACTTACATCAGCGATGCTCCTCTAATCCAAGTCTTATGACTGATTTTGAAATTATCTACAGTGGTAGGATGAGGGTTAGGGTTAGGGTTAAGCCTTTTTCCCACAAATAGAGACTGTAGTTTGTAAAGATATTCACTCATATTACACACATTCAGAACTGCTGAAATAAAGTGGACATAATGACATTATTGCAATACCAAGCAGACTTAGTTTGCGCTCTCTTTTAGCAGTCAAAGTATGGAATCTTGTATTTGGCCATTTTGGACTATGCTATTATGACAACATGTTTTGCAACAGTTGAATCAGCAGGCCTTGTATTCGCAGGCTCAAGAGGCTGTGAGGGAGTAAAGGCTTACACACAAACAGTTCATAGTGGAACTAATCCCAGTGCAAACACCCTCTACCTTCATCTTCCAGCAAAAACGTATCTTATAAAATCATGCAGATACAGTCAGGAGTTTCACAGCAAACTGGGAATGGGTATAAATGTGATCTTAGTGACTTTGACGGTGGCATGATTGTTGGTGCCAGACAGAAAGGCTCCAGTAACTCACATAACCACTCTATAACTGCGGTGAGAATCTTGAGGTGGATGGGCTACAACAGCTTAAGATCAGATCGCGTTCCTCTCCTGTCAGGCAAGAACAGAAATCTGAGGCTGCAGTGAGCACAGACTCAAAACGGGACAGTTGAAAACTGAAAAAATGTAGCCTGGTCTGATGAATCTGGATTTCTGCTGAGGCACACAGATGGTTGGGCATCAACAGCATGACTCCATTGACCCAACCTGCCTTGTGTCAACAGTCCAGGCTGGTGGTGGTGGTGGTGTGATGGTGTGGGGAATGTTTTCTTGGTGCACAGTGGGTCCCTTAATACCATTCAATCATAGTTTGAATGCCACAGCCTTTCTAAGTTTTGTTGCTGACCATGTATTTCCCTTTATGGCCACAGTTTACCTTCTTCTAATGGCTACTTCCAGCAGGATAATGCTCCATGTCACAAAGCTAAAGTCGTCTCAAACTGGTTTCATGAACATGACACTGACATTAGTGAACTCCAGTGGCCTCCTCAGTCACCAGGTCTGAATCAAAGAGAACATGTGGTACAACAGGAGAATGGCAGCATGAATGTGCAGCTGACACATATGCAGAAATGATGTGATGCAGTCATGTCAACATGAACCAGAATCTCAAAAGAATATTTCCAACATCCTGTAGAATCTGTGCCACAAAGAATTGGAAGTTGTTTTGAGAGCAAAGGGAGGCCCTTCCCAGTATTAGTGCAGTACTCCTAATAAAGTGCTTGGTGAGTGTGTATACAGCACACACCATGATTCACCGTCCTCACGGTGGAAATTTCACACAGGCTTTATGTGTGTGATACATAGAAATGGAAAAAGTTAAATCAGTTTGGTCAAGTCTAACCAGAAGCTTCTTCTCCATTCTCCCGCATTATGCTGCAGTCCTGTTTTTAATGCAGGTTTAACAAATGTAACTAAAATGCACATACCATGCTCTGCATTTTTGGAAATGCCGGTTCAACCCAACTGGGGCAGTCCCTATGAATGGGAAATGCTGATTGTGCTTCTCATCCACTTTTATTCGGACAGAAAGGAACTCTTTGAGCAGAGAAGACAAGAGTTCCAGACAGTTTCTTCCAAGGACTCTAACTTAAATCTGCCCCTCTAGTCCTACTGGTGTATCCACATCTTTGTACCCCTATTGGGCAGCATGTGCCTGGGTGCTGAGAATGCCACTTCTGGTTTCCAGGACCCTCTGGCCTGCCTTTTCAGCCCTGTCCAGTAAGTGGCATAACCAAGAGTGGACATTTTTTAAGGAGCATCAGAGTGTCCCTCCCACAAACAGAGTGAAGCTGCATACTTTTGTGCAGCAGCGCCTAATGCATTTTATCAGGTTCTACCTGCTAGACGTGTCTGGGTTCTTACCCAGATTTGGCCAAAGGAGCTGTGTGTGACATTGTGTGACACTTCACTGCATAACTGCAGGGTGGGTCAGATAATGTGTTTTCTCTCTGTAGTGATAGGCTTCTCACTTAGAGCAGGACAAAATTTGCCATCTTATTCAATGACTGAGGAGTCTGCCAGTGAAAAAAGTTGTAGCTACAATTTCCATATATTCTGTCTTTCTATGTGTGTTCAGCCCTGTGGCAGACTAACAGTTTGACTAGGGTGCATCACACATTTTCCCACAGTTCATGCTGGACTCAGATTAAGTTTATCCTAGTTGCAGGTTAATGTTCCTGCTAGAGGTTACATCCATTCCCATTGACTCATAAGTTTCACACACAGTTGATTAGTCATACTTTTCAAAGCCTGACAATCAAAAGCAAACACAAAGAGTGAATGTTGTTTGCCATACTTGCAGTACCGGAAAAAAACAAAACACCAAAATGTAGATTCAAATCGTCGCTCTGTTTGCTTATGTTCCCATGTGTTCACAAATGACAACTCATGTTAATACCATAAAAGGATGGGTTAATTTCAGCAGGCCTATAATTTTAGTTGAGTTGTTTAGACTGGCCATTGCCAACAGAAAAAAAATGCAGGGATCTGGGAAAAATGTTGTAATGTCCGGTTTGTAATTTATATAAATCATTTCATATGTTCCGAACTTAGGGATTCATTAAGGGAATTTTCAAATCTTTTAATTCCTTGAGTAAAACATTTTTCCCCCCAAAACAAAGAAAAAACACAATCATCAGGTGAATAGTTAATGCAATGTTGTGTTTCCATAGAAACCCACTTTATACTGAATCTTGACAGAGACATTTCTCAGTAATTCCAGCTGAGCCCAGCCTCAGTGCTTCTCTGGAAAGATTAAATCACACACGCACACACAGCAAAATAAAGGCAGACTAAATATCTGTGGAAATATCTCCATTGAGCAAATAGAGGTTAGAACTTTAAGTCTTCTTCCCACTAAACTCCCACTCTTTCCTCCAAAAATGTAATTCTAACAGGACATCTGTTCCCCACACAATTTACTTAGAAAGCCCACCCAACAGTTTTAACACAACACTAAGAGGAAAAGAGAGACTGTTGCATGATGATATCAACAAACAAGTCAAAGATAAACAAGTCAGACAAGCAGGTGTATGTGAGTGAATGTTACCTGCTCAGGGTGCTGCCAGCCCGTTATCTCAGCCACTGTGTTGAAAGAGTCAGCGTCCGGCAGAGTCTTGGCTCCCATGGTGAGTCTGACCACGATCTTCTGCCCCCTCTGCCCCAAACGCCACATCAGCTCAGCATCCTCCACAGTGATACAGGCTGTAGGGATGCGCCTCACTCCATCCTGGTAGTCCTGCCAACCTGTGTGGGGACTACAGAGGGAAAGACAAACAAAGAGAAACATTACAGTTGCATAAACTCTCACTTATTGACAGAAAAGCTCAGGATGATGTGTACTTTTCATAATAATTCTCATAGATAGATAGATAGATAGATAGATAGATAGATAGATAGATAGATAGATAGATAGATAGATAGATACCTGTTAATAGAGAATGGAGTGACAGATCGAATGAGTGTGGCCACGGCCCCCACTTTAGCTGCCTCTGAGGCACCATAAGCACGATAAGCCACCGTCTCCGAATAGCTGACAAATGGCTGGTTAAAGACAACAATCTTCCCTATGGCATCACTGGCTCTTTGCTTCAATTCCACAAAAGACTGAACCACTAACACTTCTGCCTTGATACCTGCAGAGATAACAGGGACAGAGTGAGGGGGTGTAAAAGGAAGATGGGTGGCAGCTTTTAAGAAGATTTTACACAGCAATGGTCTTTACCTTCAGGGGGTGTTCCTACACTGCTACCCAGTCCCAGTATAGCCAGATTTTTAACCCTGGGCACAATCATTTCTGCACTCTCCTCCCCTCTCACCCAGTGTGGGATTTTGACAGGCTCTGGAAAAGAAACCGAACAAGAGGACACAAAAGCAAAACTTATTCTTTACATTTAGGAGAGGACAAGACCTTGCTTCTAGAGATTCTTTCATATGAGCAAATTGAACCATGTTTTCACTTCTAACATCCTGCATCCAGTGATTCAAATAACAAGGCATACTCACCCAGATGGACATCCAACCCATCCTGTGTCATAGCATTGTACATGTATTTGATAGCCATCTCTAGGTTGTGTGAGCCACTGACACGGTTCCCTATGGTGTCGGTGAAGTCGGCCAGCCGTCTGTAAGACCGATTCTGGGCAGCACCGAATACGGCCAGGTCAATGATCTGTTTTGCCACATCAGCATAGCCTGCTACCTCTGCTGCTATATCTGCAACTGGAAACACACAAGAAGAAAGTCAGGTTTCATCCCCAAGTCTTTCTTGACAAGAATCTTGTAAATGTGTAAGAGCTGGGATGGAATTATTTTCAATCCAGTATCCAACATGATCTGTAAACTTTGGCATGTATTTTTAACCACTTGATTTCTGTACCACTGCCACTGCTTTATGGTCTCTAAAGAAAATACTGAAGACAATCATGCACAGGCTTATATTGCTATCTATTGATGTATCTAATTGCTGATGCCAGGAAAGACTGAATACCTTTCCTTGCAGTATCATTGGATGCGGCCCCGGCCACAGCCCTTGAACTCAGGGGCCAAGCAGAGTGAGGGTGAGAGTCACACAGAGATGACAGCATGCAGAGAAACATGAAGAGGGATCCTGGGAAAGGCAGTCTCCCCTCCCAAGTCATCTGGGGACAGTGAAATATCAGTGTGATTACAAGGAATCACATCGAAGCTGGCCAAATAACCCTTAACAAGGAAATTCCCTGAATATCGCAGCACATAATTGATCCCACATTGCTACAAATTCACATGGAGGACACTGGATACAACAGTATCACTGGCTCAATCACTTTTAATGGTCATCTGAACCTCTTTACAAGCGTAGGGGCAATTCAACAAAAATTCAATAATTCACTCAAAACCAGCAGCACAAACAAACAAAAATGCTGTGCAGCTAATCTAAAAGAGGTGACTCCAACAATATGAAACTCTATCTGACTTGTTAAGGTTTACTAGATTTACCTTTATCTAATACTGACTGTGGGAGGAAAGCAACGTTAGCTGGTGACAGCTTTACCTTCAGTTATGACTAACGATTTTAAGTCTGAGCTGGCCTGCGATTAATTCAAATACACCACCAAAATTGTGGGTGTTATTCATTTATTTATTTTTTATCAGAAACATGCCGTTACATAGATATAAGGTAATCGTTCATACAGACTAGCGTTACTAAGGACGAAGAGAAACGTTACCGAGTAACAATCATCATAAAACTTGACTTGAAACCTATATAAAATAACACAAACACAAACCCTTCAGGCCAAAGTTAGAGTCTTTGTTATCGTTGACGTTACAAGACTTTAAAAAGAGTAATTTAGTAACAAGGAACGCAACATCAACACCGGAATATAAACAGTTTCCGTGCTCGTGATTTCAACGTGATAACGAAACTACACTTCCGGTATAGCTTTTTTCAAAATAAAAGCGCCGTCTTTTATATATATATTTTAAAAAAACACTTTCCCCCAACATAAATTAATATATAAATAAAAATAATATTAACAAATAATATTAATAATTTAAATAGTAAAGTAAACCATTTAAAAAATCGAAGATGAAACTATAAACAGAATTAGATGAACAAATGAACTCTTGGTTTTTGTCTGCTCCTTTTTATTTTGAACTTTGAGTAGTATTTCTTTCTGTTTAAATGTGCAATAGATAAATGCCAGTTATGGGCTACATAACACAGTCTGTTCAGATTACAAATTACACTATCAACTTTTATTTACAATATATTTGTCATACACTTCTAAAGACTATTTTCATAGCTAACACACACTCAGACACACATTTAGGCCCAATCAGCTCAAGGAAAATTATGATAGCGTCTCAAAGCTGGCAAATTAACATTGACTTTAATCATTCAATGATTTGGGATCATACCTGACACCTAGTTCAGCCATTGTTTCATGGATAGATTTAAGTATGTCACATGTAGACAAAACAAAATATTAGGTTCCAAGTGTGTTTGAGCTCTCAAAGTTTGGATTGAAGAAATGTCACAATTAGCATAGTTCACATTCTGTGAAGATTTGATTCTGAGAATGCTCTGTGCATTTTTCAGTTTCAATATTATTCAGCATAGGTTAAACAATGTTGAATGCATAGAAGGAAGAATGATAACCTAGCATACAGTTGTGGTTACCAAAATGATGTCCACTTCTTGGATTATATTTACACACTGAAAAAAACAGAGCACATCTCTGCCCACACCCAAATCTGTGGTTTTCACCCCCTGTCCTTTTCTACCACTAATCTTCGAAAGTCAATGGCATTCACTGTAAATGACCCACCCTGTGAGAAGGATCAGATTCATGTTTACTTATAGTTTCCTTTGTTTTTTTTCTTCTTTTCCATTTTCTTTTTACACAATGATATAAGAAAACCAGTGTCTCCACTGTTTTTCACCAGCCTCTTTTTTCAGTTTCCTCTGCCATTTGTGTTTTCCTCTCTGCATCATTGGGCTTTAGAAAACATCTGACCATTAGGCTCCATTCACATGTTGCTGGTGGTGGTGGTGTTGCAGTGGTTTGAAATCTTTTTTTCTTTTTTCTTTTTTCTGGCACCTACATTTTCAAAAGGATATTTCTTGAGGTCAGTAGGAAATGTTTTTCTGCACTACTGTCAAACAAGTAAAACAAAACTTACATCTGACTGCTTTTACCAACAGGTGGCCTTCGAGTGTAGGGACATTTTACACAATGTGTCATAACCAACAGTTCATTACAAACTGTGTGTTGAGTCAGAGCTTTCACCTAATAACACCATGAATTTCTGTAGAATTAGATTAAAGGACTTGCAGAAGAATCTGGCTTCAGATAGCCTTTTGGTTTTGCCATTTTTCGCACAGTGAATGCACAACACCGACAACACAACACTGGTTTATAAGACAGAGGTCCAAAATACTGTGTGGATACATAAAATTACTGCTTGAGTGGCCAATGAGCACACAGATACTGTGTATGTGTCAGAGACAGATAGATAGTCGACAGGTAAATGACTGTAAAAAGATAAATACAAGGGTAGAAAGTAAGAGGGACAGAGAGGCTGCTGAACATTAGCACACATACTGTTGAGTGAATACATCTGTCCTGTTTTGATGTGTGTGTGCAAGGGCAAAGAAGGAATGTATGATCTTATATTCAGACCAATCCCCGAAGCCAGAAAAATGACAAATAGCCAGTTTCAGCATTGCATTACAGCCACATCTTTTATTCAGTAGTGAACCTCCTTAGTTATACCATTTCAGCAACACGGTTCCCTGTAGGCCGCCTCTCGCACATACATCTTATTAGTAAATTTTGGTTGGTCCTCATCATTGTGTAGGTGATCATTTGTTAAGTCAAGGCATCAGTTAATTCATATTCAACTTAGATGAAAATGAAAATGAAAGTTGCTAAATATTTACAAGGAACTTATTATTCTACTTTAATCATTTATTAGAGTCATTCATAAAGAAAAAGATGGATAATTGATAACGAAAATTAATTGAACCAAAGCTTGTCAAATACTCTAAAAACATAAATATCAAAATAATCAAAAACAAAAAACAACTGAACAACTGAGCAGTAGGCACAAAGAGGCTTCAACCATGAGTAAATATTGTACAATCCCAATTTATCACTGACCTATTAACCTGGACTATTGTCTAAGCAAGTATAAATTAATACGTATAAATTATAGTATTATCAACATATTGTATAAACTTACAGATATCCTAGAGAAAGGTTATTGAGTGTCATCACCTGTTGGATTGTCAGCAAGTGCTGACCTGTTGTCTTGACCCTCTATGGGGATATTTCATAGTAGACATTTCAGTTGTTGTGCAGTCTAGCCAAGAACTATTACAGATGTGGTTCTACGCAGCTCGAAGGTCAAAGCATGACAACACTATACGTGAATGTAGACAATCAATTGCAAGGCACTAAGGATTCAAGTGCCCACAAAATATCTTGTTATCAACAGTAAGTCACAGTAGGTTAGTGATCAGATCGTCCTGCTTATTCCAGCCATGATGAATAGGTAGTATGCATTTGCATTCAGATAGTCTAGAATTGTTCTAAAATAGTCAGATATAGTTCTATTATGGCCATGGTAGTTATATCATAAAAACACTATTAAGAAGCCTTGACTAAAGCAAAATATTAATGTAACATTTTACAAAGAAAATTGCTGCAACAGATAGGGTCAATGACCTTTAACAAAGGAAAATCTAACAACAAAAATGGCCGTAACGATCCCATAAAAGAACCGCTTATACTAATTTAAAATTTGTTGTGCAGCATGGAACTCAAAGTCTACAAACTAAGAACAACAGAAATAAGCAATCTGTACTCAATGTTATTTTGATGAGAATGTGTAGATAAATGGCAGGTCTACTCATAGTTTAACTACTTAACCCACCTCTTTGTATGTATCAACCATTAATCTCAGTCATCTTGATAACCAATAACCTTTTCATTAAGATTTTTAGGCCACTAATAGTGCTTCAAGACACCCCCCTCCCAAATTTCAGTAATTGAAAAGCTGACAAGAAAAGTATTCTGCTTTGACACATAATAAGCAGTAGGTAGCTGGATAAAATTCCTCAGTCGATACATAGGGCAAATACCCAATATTTTCACTAAAATATATACTTTTTTACAGGTTACACACAAGTAAAAATTAGGTGCTATCAAAAAGGAATAACACCCTGTTGTCATAGCTGTTAACTGTATCCTTATTCAAGCTCTAAAAGTCCCACACTTCTTTGGTTGGCTAGTTAAGGTATAGACAGAGAATTAGGAAACGTCTTTAAAACCTGACATGCTTGCACTCAGACTAACATTGTAAACATTACAGAGTTGGAAACTCCCAGTGGGTTACACTACTTATTACAGTTAAGAAGAAACAGATATCTGTCGTTGATTGCATTTTAACTCTCCAACCCTGCTGCATGAATAAACCCTGACACTATAAACTGTAAGAAACACTGAATGCTGTAACTGTCCCTTTAACTTCAAACCTGCCATTACAGCCATATACAGTTGACAGTAAGACAGGAATGTGCTTTGGCTTTTGTCAGACAACATTGGTCACTTTTATGGTTTGTGAATTATAGTCATTAGCCTTGGCTCTACCTTAGCAATCCTGTCCCACGTTTGCTGCAACCAGTCACCAAATAAAATTGTCCTGAAAATATTACTAATGTTAGACAGATGCAAGGTTGAGGGACTTTAACCTGCTTTAGGCTACCCATGTATGAATGCAATGAAGACTGAAATCTCTTTAAAAAATGGCTTACACAAATATAATCTCTAAATATGCAAACACATCAAAAAAGCTACTAAAAATAATTTTCCAAAAGACAAATAAAGCACATTTATATTTGGTCAGTTCTATAAATGTCAAATATCTGAGAGAAAACAACAAAAATATGTACCTGCAGAGTAACAAAATCGTTCACACCAATACTGGACAGCATATGAAAAAACATATTCATTCCTCATAATGACAAAAAAAAAACCCCTTCAAAGTAAAGCGTACAGAAAATGAAATGTAACAATACAAGATGTTAACAAAGCAAATTTGACCTCAAATAAAAGGGTAAAGGGTATCAGCGTTTGAAAGTTCTTTGAAGTATTAATCCCATATGTGGCACCGTCGCATTTAACAGCATTCAAAATGCATTAAGGCTATTCATGTTTACTTCCTTGTGCTGTTTCTCTGAGCTGGACTATTTAGTTCTGCTAAATGGGACATTTGATTTGTCTGTAATGCAGAACCAAGTCCGGCCCCACGTGGTTCAGCATAGAGAAGTAATGTAGGTTTAAAGGCACAATGTTATCAATACTTTAAAGTTGATTACTTTCCAAGACTACGTTGTTTTCTGCTGTGATACTCAAGAGAAGATTCCTTTATCAAAATTTAGGCTGTGTATTGAATGTCTAACTCCTTCCCTGGGATGGAATGATAGGAATGTATTTTAATAGTCTTATTTGTTCTCTTATGGCCTCTTCTTCACGAAATCTGGACATTATGTGGAGAAAAAGATGAAAATGATGGCAGAGGAGGAGCGTAGGAAAGATAAAAGAAAAAATTCTAAAGAGCACTGAAGAAGAGCAGAGGTGCTTGACTTCAAACTTCAACAACAGGAACCATCTTCAGCTGTTTATAGATCCATTCTCAGCCCTGATTGGCAGATGAAAGATTCCATTTAAAGTCCCTATTGCCGAGTTCAGGCATAAAACTCCTTGGTAGGCGCTTTGTGATAGGCTGTCGTGGAAAGTTTGGTGTCTCCAAGGTCATAGCTACCTTCGTCCTTCTTCTTCATGCGGTAGGCGAGGAGGAGGAGGAGGAAAACAGCACAGAGGAATCCAATCACTCCACATGCTATCACCGCTGGAGAGGACACAAGAGAATTTTTTTTTTTTTTTGACCATCTTCCAAACTGTTCAAATTTTTGACATTATGACCTTGACTGAACAACACTGTCAAAAATAATTAAAAGGACCATTTACTTCAAGATATATAATTTTAGAACAAAAAATTCAAAAGGTTTTAATCATCATCATCAATCTAAATCCTGATATTCTAAAAAAGAGCTTGTAGAAATCTGTCCTTACCTGCCAGAACTTCTGTCCGCTCCCACATGTTCTCAGAGGTCACCTCTCCTGGAGGGTCAATCACATATATTCTGCCTCGATCATTGGACATATCATTGCCCATTTCCTCTTGGATCAAATCTTTACCTTCACTATCTTTGGATGTCAAGACATCCCACCTATCCAGGATGTTGTTCTCGTCGGTATCTTTGGTTACACTGATGTCTATACTGAATTCGGTTGCAGTGGTTTCAGTGGGAGGGATGCTGGTGGAGCTGGGGCTGGTACTCTTCAAGAACCAGTCAGCTGTTGTGTCAATACCTGGTACCTGGAAGAATATACGCATGCATGAAATTAAATGCATGATGCACTGGATAATAAAGTAGGGTCGAAAAAACTTGAAGCTAATGTAGGTTTAAATCTTATAGGTAGCACCATTTAGACTATGGCGTAAATGTTGGAAATACATTGTTAAAACTCTTAGTTTTATAGCTTTACTGTTCACCTTGCAGAGGTAAGAAATTACTTTATATCAACTCCCTAACATCATAAATCAACATTTCTATAATGGTGTATACTTGCAAGGTGGATTGGATTATGATAAATCTGTAAATCATGAGATTACCGACTAAAAAATATAATCATTCAAAGTGTATGAAACGATACCACTGAAAATATTTGTCTGACTATTTGAAATAGTCTACCATGGTTTGCCCTGGGACCCAGGTCATAAGGATTTTTCTAACTTTGAGATAGAGATTTAAGTAAAAGGAAAAGTAACATTCTACCTCCTCATCCCTGTTGTCTCCAGTAGGGAATATGTTTGGTGTTGTTGTCTGATCCTGGCTGTCTGCTGGTGTGGTTGGTGGGTTGTGAGGAGAGTCTGCTGTTGGCTGTGGCTGAACTGGAACCATTTCTTTGGAGACTGTGGTCTTAGAGAAGTTGAGAAACCTCCTGAGTAACTCCTCTGTTTCTGAGAGGTCTCTGAAAGCTGAGATACAGGAAAACTTTAGAGTCATTTTCTTTTCAACCTAAAACCATAAAGGATTTTGGAGTAAAAGCTATTTTTGAATTGATTTGTCTCTTACCCATCTACTTGCAGTTATGACAACCAATTTACATTTAAAACGTGCTCTGAGGATGGTCATTAACCAGTTTTGTTACATGCTGGAGGAATGCAATTTATGAGTTTTATATCTTACGGGAATTAACAAAACCACATCATACCACATTAACGCTTTATATTGGGATCACACTGAATGTTCTGAATGAACTAAATGTTCCAACACGTTACTCACTGTGGGTGTAAAGGTGAGTCATTCATAATAAAGGCAGAAAGTATTTGACATCTGTGAGCTTCCAATAAAATCTCACATCACCTCAGGACAAACATCTGGCACACAGAGAGTGCTTCTGTGTCTGAATTTACAAGCACTTGTCTCTACAATACATATTCCTCATTTGTCTGACTGAGTGGGTAGATTTAGAAACACACAAGATCAGGAAAACCTTTGGACTGCTTGTAAGGAAATTTGAAATGAAGTTCCAGAAAGTACAATTTCTACAAATTTCTTTGTGCTAATTTTACTTCTACTGTGACCCCTCAATTTAAATATTACATAAAAAACAATTACAAACTAGGAGAGTTCAAGAGACAGTAGCCTCCGTACCGTAATTTCCAGATCCCGAGCCTGAGCCATCATCTTCGCCATCTTCATCATCTATAGGGAGATCACCTGATGTTCGCCCCTCTAGGTACAAGTCATCTGCTGTGGAAAACGGTGACTGGGAGGAGACCAAAAGCTGGAAGAAAGGAAAAAAATACAGACATTTTAGTTACTCCTTTGATGCAAACAGGAGAGAAATACTAACAAAAGAAAAAAGAAGGGCGAGAGAGACATAGATGCACATACATCTGCTTCATTCACACTTACAAAATTCCCTCCACTAATCGAAAACATGTGAACATCTCTACAGTTTGGGGGTAAGACAATACCTCCCACAACCAATGACCTATGCTGGCCAAATATGCCGGAGTATTCACTGGTGTCTGGAAGTTGTGTGTATTCCATCCATACTGTAGCATATACATTAGATGGAGGCTGGTTTCTTGTTTCTTTTATCTGCTGTGGCAGTAATTTGTGAAGCTTCACAGACCCAGACAGCAGAGATCAGTGCAGTGTGTGTGTGTGTGTGTGTGTGTGTGTGTGTGTGTGTGTGTGTGTGTGTGTGAGGAGGGGGGATGGATAGAGCAACTTCAAAAGACAACACACAGAACAGACAAGTGGACACACACATGGAAAAAACAATTTCATATATTCCCACCAACCCAAACACTCGACAAAGGAGTGTGATGAAAACCAAAACCCTATGTGTCTCTTCATCTAAAGCCTGGTCTGAGCAAAAAAACAGATGCCGTAATTAAATAGATGAAGTTATTCATTGACTTGTTGAAATTTGACTGTGACTGAAGTTGAATCAAACAAGCTATGTCAACTTCAAACAGAAGATAATATAACAAACAGCTAAGGCAGACTAGAGAAACAAAGGAATTAGACAAAAACCTGATAATGAGTTTGAAATTTAAAAGAAGAGGAATGGTTCAGCAGATGTTGGTAGTAAGACACAGAGACAGATATACACACATTACACACACAGGCGTGGATGAATATGGCCCATTGAGACCTGAAGTATGTCTGGTATGTATACTATGCCTCCACTAACACAGGTGCTGAGAGAGGGAGAAAGAAGGGAAACCAAGTAAGGAAAAGGAAGGAGAGAGACAGGGACAGTACTGTGTGTTTCTCGTTAAACAGGTGCTGAGGACAGAGGATAAGATGCATGAGGAGGTTTACCGTTCTGTCTTTTGCTGCAATAAATATTCACACTAGAGGGGCGTAAAAGCATAAATAAATTCTTAAGGCATGAGTCTTCTCATGCCAATACAACCTTTCATTTGGCAGTATACCTTTGCTCATCTGTAGGCAAAAATGTAATCACAAGACAACAAACAAAACCCAATAAGTCATACAGATGGTAACTGATTAGACTAATGCATTTATGGTCTCTCTGCATGCCATTTCTTTTTTCTTTTTTTTTTGTAAAGATGTTTTTATTGAGGCATATAAGCCACTTTGCATTAAGAAGTCCACAAAAGGGAAGACAGACAAGAACAGAAACAATGCCCTCCCACCACCCGCAACCCCAGTATGGTAAAGATTTCTCTTGTTAACAAAAGAAAAAATGCAAATTAAATATAAAAGTCAACCATGAAAGGCATGAAGTATCAGTGTGTGTTAAGGTATAACAGCATCAAGCTGACAGGAGAAGCAGTAGAAATGATTTCTAATACTACAATACTATTTCTAATACTACAGAGAACAGAGTTAGAGTAAAATAAGCCAGGATATGAAATTTGTGTATTTATTCTGTAACTGCAGAACAAACACTTAATCTAATAACACTGCTCATTCTGCAACATATAAGCAAGCTACAGGTGTACCTGTTTTTGGTCTTATTAAACACAATCAAGACTCAGGACAAATTTTTTAGCTCAAAGCCTGTGATAACTGAAGTTTGTCTGAGCTGACTGAGATGTAACAACAAACAACATGACAAGAATACAGAGAGATAACATTATGAGACAAACCAGATGTTCACACTGTGGGGAAACAAGCCAAACAGAAAATCATCAACATCAATTTTCAAAGGACAGTGAAGTCTCATAATACCAAGACTGACTGAAATAGCAGACGGGGTTCTCACATTCCTGCTATCATCAGCCAGGATTACAAAAGCAGATGCTGTGCTTGTCAAAACGAAACACACAGTCTCTCACACTCACACACACACACACACACACACACACACACACACACACACACACACACACACACACACAACACACACACACACACACACACACACACACACACACACACACACACACACACACACAAAAGCAGAACTGCTCTGGACATGCAAATGTGATGTCCATCTAATGTCGGATGTCTGTGTCTTTACCTCAAATTTACAATTTGTGTGTATGACCAAGGAGATATTTGAGTTAAGAGCCATCTTATTTTATATTCACTGTCAAACTCGCAGCTCTCAGTTGGGCATCACTAGCCTTGCTTGTCTGGACTCTAGCTTTGAAAGAAAGCAGTTCATGCTCAGGTCTATACTGACTGAACTGTCCCAGTGAAGGAGCCACGGCCTGTACATACTGAGAGTGGGCAAGATTCACTTAAGGCCACAACAACTAGCCCTACTGTGACCTCAGGTGCTCTTGAACTGATGGATTACCAAACACACACAGCCACCACCATGTACATGTACATACACTTACCATAGGCTGTATGGTTGAAATCATTATCCACATTAATAAGGATATATTCTGATATCAATGAATATGACAATATGCTGGATATATGTACAATCTAATTATATATTTTATATGTTTTGTTATGGCCAACTCAAATATATTCAGTTTACAATGAAATAACAGTAAAAGTAAAGAAATTTTTTAATTTGAGAAGCTGGCATTTTTTCTTCATAAATGACTTATACGAATTATTGCGAATAATTTTCTGTTTATTGACAAACTGATTAATCAAAAGTGTTTCAACTCCAATGTTCTCAAAACACTTGTACAGTACATGTACAATGTAACAACCAAAAACTTCTTTCTCCATCCCCCCTGCCAGAAAGAAGTTATGCATTAGGGTTTGCTGGAAGACTTGACTCAGTCACTTAAGGGTTACACACATCTGGAAAACACACATATGTACATAGTGCACACACACAGACCGTATATAACCATCTGGCATCACTGTGCTTTGTTATAGTGAAGACAGTTTTCTGGAAACAGTCAGGTCACGGTGGTAAAACATTGCAGAAATAACACAGGGAGGGTATGTGAGTGTGTTGGGAGTGCATTATTAAATCTAGTAAACAACAAACCCATGTTTTCTTGTGTCTGGTGGGCTAACAGTTATTAAACTAAAATATTTCCCCAATGAGCTGGAAGTCAATGACAGAGCAGTCGGGTCAAAAGTGAGGTTGTGTAACAGCCAAAAGCAAACAAAAGACCTGTCATCACTGTCTAGATAGCAGCAGCATCACACAGTGTCATGTTTTGGGGGGGTTGATCTATTTAGTCTTTTGATTGCAGTTACAGTTCATAAATGCTTCACAAAAGCAAAATTATTTGACAATTAAAAAAAAAAAAAGGGAACCAATTTGAGGTAAATAGATATTTAACATTTTTGTTACAACTCTGTAGGTCTGGACAGGGTTGGGTGGCATCATCCAGAAAATTCAAGTGACACTAACAAAAGAAAATAATATCTACTTTTGTTTTATACATAGAAGATATTGTGGCCTAAACTGAGATATATATCGCAGTAATTGGAATCTGCTGACCCTAAAATAAAGGTTAGAAGACAAGACCTTTAAAATGTTAAAAGCACTGTGATTGAGCAAATAACAGTGTAAGAAAAGAGACAAATCAATATGTAGTACAAATCTGACTGGTATTTTCCACTGTAAAAAACTTAGTTAGCTGTTGTTTACAACTTTTTTGGTCTAGTTGTACATATACAGTGGTGTGAAAATCCCTCAAGGACATGCTGAGATTAAAAGACTGACACAACCAGCAGTCACAAAAATGTCATAGAAACAGTCCAGAAGCCAATCAGATGTGTACAGTCTACCCTTCATTTAGAGAACACTAATATGTTGTGACCAACGCCATGCTACTGGTTAACTGAGAGCACAAGGATTATCATTTTAATCATTTCTTATTTATACATGTGTAATTTGGTCTTCCTGTCATATGTTCAGAAGCACCATGAAGATAATCATTAATAATAATGAGAACCAGTGATACACTTCCTTTCGCCTTTTCTGGTTGGTTGGAAAACTGCATGCATCCCACGCATTTTCATGCTTGTCTGGACTAGCCCAGTGGGACTCACTGTGAGTCATCCATCCAGAAAATGACACAACTACCGGCTCAGAAACTGTCAAAGACAGAAAGCCTGTTTGAACATTCATCTTTCAGAAGTGAGCAACATTGCTGACTGGCTAACAAGTAATTCTATAGCCACTTCAGCCACACTCAAGAGAAAGAGACAGTTTGAATATATGATGTAACCCATCACACCCAGCAATTTAGGACTGGACTGGGCGAATCAAAGCATATGTGGATCAGAGTAGGGAGCACATTACAAGATGATACAATTGAAAGTTTTGCAGTAAAAAGGTAGTTTTTCTCAGTGATCAAGATATAAGATTGAAATTCCTTGGATGGGGAAAAAATGAAAAACTGTATTTATTCCAGTATTAACCAAATGTGTGCTTGCTTTTCAGTCCCCACTACAAAATACAGCAGGACAGTCTCAGGTTTCAGTTCTCTCCCTTTCACAATATACAGACTATCAATCATAAATAACATGCATCCATGGAGAGGTGTCAAATCTCCCTGGCTCTCGTTTGGTACTTTTACAGTCAATAAATCATGCAACCGGGATATTGTCACACTTGTGACAATGTACAGAGCTCTGCTTTAGCCTGTAACGTCCAGGTGTTTTCCAGCTTCACAACAGACACACACATAGAGAAAGAGAGAGGGAAAGATGGCAAGACTTGGGTTGCATCACTAGCCTTGCTTGTCTGGACTCTAGCTTTGAAAGAAAGCAGTTCATGCTCAGGTCTATACTGACTGAACTGTCCCAGTGAAGGAGCCACGGCCTGTACATACTGAGAGTGGGCAAGATTCACTTAAGGCCACAACAACTAGCCCTACTGTGACCTCAGGTGCTCTTGAACTGATGGATTACCAAACACACACAGCCACCACCATGTACATGTACATACACTTACCATAGGCTGTATGGTTGAAATCATTATCCACATTAATAAGGATATATTCTGCTTCACAACAGACACACAGAGAGAAAGAGAGAGGGAAAGACAGCCACACTCTTGTTTTTTTATTCCTGTTAATTATTCATTATGACTCAAGATTTCATTTTTCAAATAATGACATTCTAAACCTTGTGTGGGTGAGAAATTCAGGCCAGGTCTGGAGGTTTGGGTTTAAATGTCAAAGCTGTGAGATGGGGGCTGAACAGACTTTGGCCCTGTGTGAACTTGACACCGACTGGACGCCTGAACTTGGGTTGAATACACAGTCTGTGGCTGAATATCAGCAAAGTCTGGTTTAGTCCATCAAATAACATATCTCTTATGTAAATACTGTTGCTTCCTGGAAGATAACATTTGTTTAAACTTAAAAACAGGTCATGTTATTTTCATGCTGATCATCTTAGCGCAGACGATACAAAATACGTCCAGGTGGACCAATTAGGGAAAACGTGACCATAAAATAAACATACTGAATCAGGATGGTGTAACATTGTATGAAGATTATTCAAATTAATTCCTCGTTGATTTTATGGGGAACATACATGGGAAACAGAAACAACTGAACAAAATTAAACGTTAAAGAGGTTTGCCTCTTTTAAACGTATCTAAACGTAGCTAATTGGTGCCTAAACGGGATAAAAGACAGACACATTCAATAAAATCATTCGTTATCGAGTCAAATAACATTCAGGTTTTTCATTAGGGTCAACTGGTCCAAATTTATAGTAAAAACCGTAATTTAAAGCCACTTACTTTTTCACTGATTAACCCAGTCGCCAGCCCGACGAGGAAAAACAACCACAGACTCCTCATCTTAACTTCCAAAGTGAAACGGCAGTTGTGAGGAAAAAATATAAATAGAGAGGAAAAACTAAACTGTATACGCTGAGAGGCAAAGTAATGTCGTTCAGCTAATTCCTCGTCACGTTTTCACTGGTGTTATTTTACGGCTCCGATGTTAATTCTCGGCACTTCGGTGGACGGCTCCTGGACGCGTTGTGATGTGATGAGTTCCTCTGGAAAAGTTATTTGGACTACCAGTACAGCGTGGCTCGGCTTCGCAGTGACGTCAGCACGACATGACGTTCAATGAAGAAGGCACGAGGCTGGGGGCGTTTCTCAATGGACGCACGCACGGACGCGCGCGCGCGCGCACACACACACACACACACACACACACACACACACACACACACACACACACACACACACACACACACTTTTTTAAACACTGAATCCACTATCCTAATCTAACAATGGATGAGCTTTTTCTGGGATGGAATGTAACTAAGTAGACTTACTTGTACTTCCATTTTATGTTACTACAACTCAAAGCAAAGTATTGTTCTCCACTACTTTTATCTGACAGCTGTAGTTCCTGGTTACTTTCTAAATTCAAAATTTTACATATAGACATTTGATAAGGTTAGAAAATACAATACATACTTCTTGTCATGTTTTCAACTTCCGTGAGATGTTAGCAGTTTCACCAGAGACATTTCCCCTCGGAATTTAAATAACTGTTTGAGATCCTAAGAGGTAAAACTCTCCAATATGTCACAAAAAAATTAAAGACTAGGAGAAAGCTCAAAATATAATTACAAATTTGTGTATCAGGAGTTCCTCTCCCATGCATTAATTATGTCATGATGCTTCAGATTTATCTTGTGACCCTTTGGGAGGAGCCCAACCCCTAGGTTGGGAACCACTGGACTAAACAGGCTAACCGTACATATATAAGTATTTGAAACTAGCACCACCTTGAGCAGCTACAACAGTAAGATGCTGCTTACACATTGATCAATCAGTATTAATAATTACATCTGTCACAAGGCTGATTTCCTGCAGAATCAATACCTTTATTTTGAAAAGTTTAAGTAAATGTAGCTTATAATACTTTTACTTTTTCTAAGTATCAAGATAATGTTTAGTATGATCCGAATTACTGGATGTAAGAAGCCACAGTAACTTCTCCTGTTATGATATATTAAGTGCAGTATATTACAGCTCATAAGTTGACCAAATCATTAAGTTTCTACATACACATGGCAGTGTTTCATTACTCAGTAATTAATAAATACATAAAATCCAATGACCCATACTGGTTTCATTATATTTCGTGTGTACCTGAGATAAGGGGCTGACCAGTGTGTGCTGCTCCACTGCAGTGTGTAGAGGAGTATCAGACTACGAACTGCATTTTAAACTGTACATATGACTCCATCTAGTGCAGAAGAATGGTTATGACAACACAAAAGTACAACACAAAGAGCACCCAAGTCACACCTAGACACACTGCACTGATATATCAAAAACACAAAAACAAACTGTTTTGGTTGTACCAAGAGAATTTACAGTGAAGAAGGTTCTCTTTCTCTTGTAAATATTCAGTGACTTGTATCTTTTTCAGTGGATGTAAATCAGTAATTTTTGACACTTTAAGACTCTTAGCTGTCAAAGTTGCAAGGTGCATTGCTTGAAAGGGGTAATGGTTATTCAGTATTAGTGAAGCTGAATTAGATCAACTATGATTCAGTGTTATTAAAAAGAAAAAGAAACATCTCTGAGAAGAGTGAATATTTTTATAGGCATTAAATATAATACAGAGAAGAACAGTGAAAATGGGAAGGACTTGGCTGGACTTTACATAAATAATACACAGTACTATAAGGCATTGGTTTCTAACAGCTTTTGCTTGTGACCCATGAAAATGAAGCCAACTGTCCTAATGATTCCTCATCACCTGTTGCATATGTCTATCGGCTTTGACCAATTCAACCTAAGAGTAATTTTTAGAGGCCTGAAGTGGTAAAATTAGGAAAAACTAAGATTACAGAAAATTAGAAAAAATAAACAAATAATTTATCGAGATTAAATGTTTTTTTTCTGATTTTCTGTCCTGTTGATCACCTCATGCCCCTCAGATTTATCTTGTGACCCCTTAAGGGTATTCTGAGCCCCAGGTTGGAAGCCACCGCTGTAAGACCTGGGTTGTCAGTGTGTTTGCTGTGGTGACAGAGTCTCGCTAATCACTATAGTTTGCTTTGGGATAAAGTATCCCAGAATGACAAAGGTTTCCTCTGGTAGAAGGTTTATACATGTTTTAATTGAGATTCCATCTTTAACATTCAGAATACTAATAGTTTGCTGACTGCTGGCACTTCAGGTGAATCATTTTTTGTTTTCACATATATTTTTTAATCTGTGTGTTCCAATAGATACGGTTTTATTATTAGTATACTTTGTTGAATGTTGTTGTATCTGCTCTGTTGCATGATGAGCTGACCAAGGCAAAACTCCTGATATTTGTTGTAAGGGAAATAAAATGAACCCAACCCCACGTTCATGAAAATACATGTATAAAATACAAGTCATACTCTTGAAATCTCCATCTCCATCTTCAGAGCAGGAAGTGGTTCAAAAATAGTCCCTGCAAACCATCCAGATGATGTGGGACACTTACTGGGTGGGAGCCGATGTTAATATTATTTACACCTGAGCTTTTTCTGCTTTGACAGTTAAAATGTCTCCCATATAGACCCTTTTCACAGCAAAGTCCTTATTGTCTAACTGATGTTGTACTGTAACTACACAGTTTCACAAAGAGTGAAGAGCGTAGAATAAATAACTCTTCATAAACTTTGACTTAGACTTTACACATTCATATTGCTCACATTTATTTAAATAATAGGATTTTTTTCCTTTTAACAGACCTTTTTTCACCTATAATATGAGGGAACGTGCAAATGCATGTAAGGTGTTTATCATATTAGTTAGGTTGTTATTGGTTTCAGTTTCAGTTTCTCTCGCCTACATATACACCCATAAAAAACAGTGATGACAGAGCAAAACTCTGTGCCCACATGTTTTATCCACAGATATGATATAATTAGATATGAAGAAATCTAATCAATCATTAGAAACAGCCCCAATATAATGAGAGGAATATGTTAATGGGGACAAAGTAACACAGTGGAATCGGTCTCGATCTCTGCTGTAGGCATGGAAGAGCAAAACAGTGAGGTGTGCTAAAAAATGAACATTTCCAGCATTAGTAGAGATTCAGGAGGTTCAGGGAAATAAAACAATTGTCTTTAAAGCTTCAGAGTCTGTGTGAGGTCTGTGGCATTTTACAGAGCGGAGGTAGAACTTCATCTGACTCCCGTTTTCATGTCTGATGATTTCAGATTTCTCTTCCAAACTGGAGGGATCTGCATCACAACAGGAGAAATGCCACTCATTCATCTGGAAACTACTGAGTAAAATTATCATCAGTAAATTATATCAGTTTGAGGAATGGCCTCAGAACATGCATGTGCTGAGGAACACATATGACGTGCCATGTTCTACATGTTGTGTGTTTCTGCGTATCTTACTAGTGGGGGTATTGATGGCTCTAGATGTCGTCCAAGAAATGACAGGAGTCGTCTCCAGATCAGCCCGCTGCCCAAGAACATGAAGCCTGTTACCAGCCAGAAAACACGAGGGTCCTGGTAACAAAAAACGAACAGACAAACACAAAAAGATATATGTGTGTATAAATATACAAAAAAGGTACAGTGTGCATAGAAAGACACATGGTTCAACATGAACGGATACACCTAAGATACACACGAGGAAACATATTAAGATTCAAACTCAAAAATGTTTTTATTAAATAGATTAATCTTGTCTTCTGTTAAATGTCAAAATTAATGACAAAACTCCGTTAGATGTTTTCTAAATATAAAAGTTTAAGTTGCTCGTTTTGTCAGAATATCAGTCCAAAAGTCAAAGGCTTACAGAAATATAAAATCAAAACAAGCAAGAAAATCCTCATATTTGAGAGGCCATAAACAGTTAACACAACAGTCAAACTCCACGTGATATTTGCTGTCTCACCTCCTCAAAGCACGACGTCAAATTCATTCCAAAGGCCACCCCTATCAGGCCGAATAAGGAAAGGGAGAAGGAACCCATTGTCAGCTGCAGATTCAGACGCATCATCACGTTGCGATGGCTAAAATAAGAGACAATGCATATAGAGCCAGCAAGACATTTTGTTTCAAGAGGAATTAAAATATGTCTTTTATGAGTCAGCTTTATTATTTTCTCTGAATCCCATTTTAGAGTTAGAATGAGAAAAAATGTGTTGATTTTCACAACTACACACATTCTAAGTTACAATATTATGTAAGACATTTCAAACAAAATCCAGTAAATGACGAGTATTAGAAATACAGAATTTGGATCGTCCAAATATTTTACTTACACTAGAATACAAGTGGCAGTTTGAAGCAGCTCCACTTACAGGCCTAATAACCACAGTATTGCTAGTTATCCAAAAATATGCATCCACACAGTGTGTATACATACTGTGCACCCAGTGTGTGTGTGTGTACCTGTCCAGATTGATAAAGATGACACTCTCAGAGTCGTCTATCAGCCCCTTCAGCTCTCTGGTCTTGTTCCCCAGCTCTTCAGCCTGTATGGATCAGTTCACAATCACTGTATGAACACTCAGCCACAATCACCACACACCCTCACGCACTGTACATGACATTTAACATTGCATATCTGTGCGTTTGATATTAAAACAGACAAAACAGGGGGTGCAAGGGGACGGGTTAAACAGTGCAATAAAGGTGCAACAAATATAAATGATTACATGAAGACAAAAGAGATGTTACATCTGGTCAGGTCATCATGCACAGACCAATTTGAAAATCTCCTTCCAGCTATAATTTAATTCAATTTATAACTTTGTACATTTTTTCATTGATTGTTGAGAATGCACAAACTATCAGGAGTTGAATATTTTTTATATCTATTAGTATATCAGAAAAGTAGTACTACCTGCATATAGTAATTTTCCAGCAACAGTTCCATCTCCTCAGCATGGTCAATGCCCAAACTGCTCTCCTCACTAGAAAGACAGACAGACAATCATATATTCATAAAATTTTTAAATAAAAATTCTGTTTTAGAAAAGACCTGGTAGTTATTAAAATGTTCAACAATCAGTATAAGCATTTATATTTGGGAAATGCTCTATATACTGTACTTTTGAGAAAAGAAAAAGCAGTGTTTCAATGTAATTTTTTTTTCTTCAATCATAAAACTGAAAATACAACTGATTTATTCTAAAGAACAAAAGTGACAAATGTTGACCATTTTAATATCTCAAAATACATCAAAACATACATCAAGTTTGTAGTATCAGTCCTTGTCTTGAGCAGCCAGATAATAAATATCTTAAAATATAATATCCATAAATCAGCAGGCCTCATGCAAAGACATTTTTACATTGCCATTCTGTCTCTTACATTTTCTTATGAGGTTTCCTCCTACGTGTGTTTCGAGTCAGACTCACCAAACTCTGAGCTTGTCGTAAACTGCTCGTGTTAACCTGACGAATATCACGTGAAGGTGCACGCGGACGGAAGACTTGATCAAGAGCGAAATAGACGCCAACGATTAAGTTTCATTTACAAATAAAACCGCAAGAGCAAAATGAGGAATTCAAACTAATCATGCTGCAAGTCGAACTGTCGAAAATCCGCAGGCACTAAATAAAAAATAACGAATGTAAGAGTTTTGACTTGTTGCATTAGGGGACCGGAGACTATTAGAACATATTAATACAGCTGTCTTCACATCAGCCCCGTGCATATTACAGAAACTGAACAGTCGACTGGTTTGACGTGAAGTTAGATGCTAAACACACCATAAAACTTTAATGAGTGGGGGCCATGAACACAGAGGAGAGAATATAGATATAGTAGGTGATGTTACACTGTGCAGGGAGATCAGGTAAAGAACCCGTAAGTGCATAATAATTGCTAGTTAGGCATGTTAGGGGGTTAGAGGTGTTAGGAGGGGAGGTAGTCTCGGTTACTTAATCGGCGGTTTTATTAGTTATTTGTGTTTTTCTAATGTTGGGAGCGTATTTGAACTTCAAATCCTTCACCGTTAAGCCACTAAAATTCATAGGTCAAGCTAATATTTTTCTGCATGTCAGGAAAGAAATACACGAGTCATAGGGCGCTGTTAAACCCCTCCTAAATTTCAGTAATACTAAAGAAAACATTTTAATTTTGAGAGAATAATTGGATGAATTAGACGAGCTCTCTTAAATCACATGTGTATCCCATTAAAAACACCGCTCTTGCTATGAGGCCTATTGTGTAAGAGGCCGAGCCACCGCTCTGGGGAGTGATGTAATCTCCTTTCATCTGACCGCGTGGCCTAATGGATAAGGCGTCTGACTTCGGATCAGAAGATTGAGGGTTCGAGTCCCTTCGTGGTCGAATTTTTCATTTTCCTCCATGTGTGTCTATAGTTTCTCAATGTTTCTGAAGACATACTTTACATTGTTTTATCACAACGATACAGAAATACATTATTTAAAGGGGAGGGAAATACTACTCAAAGGGGAAACAGACTTAAACACCTTGGGGGGGATCAACAAAGTCTTATCCTTTCTTATCTTTTACTGCAGCCACTGACCAGGCCTATATGAAATCTTATATGAGCTTTCAAGATAACTGCTGTTTGGATTCATGCAAGTGTATATGAGTGCATGTGTAACATACAAAACTCTTGGGTCTGTCCACTTAGTCAGACAGAGTTCTTCAATCATCTCGTCCTCATCCAAAATCTTCAGCAAGGAGTCCTTAAAAACTTTAATGTCCGTTTCCAACTCTGATAAACTGTACAAGAGAGGTACAAGAGAGACAGACACAATATGTAACTGTCCATGTTGCTGAAACTGTAAACTCCATACAAGGATCCAAAGATGAAAAGCAATGATGGTGACTTCAAAATTAAATTGTAGAGTATTTTTGAGTGAAGAAACTGAATTGTTATGCTGAAAAATGATATGGCTAACAACATAACTGACCTAGTTCCTCTGATCCTTAATTTAGACAAACATTACAATCCTATGCTTCACCTAGTCTAACCATGTTGCATTCACAAGCTATTTGTAGTCAATGTGCATGGTTGTGTGCTTTACCTCTTGCTGTTCTGCAGCAGTATATGCAGTTTACTTCTATCAGCAGAAAGGATTTTAGGATCCACTAGGGATTCCAATACGTCCAATATAATTGGTTCAACTTCATTTAACCGGGTCTGTAGAGTGTTTACCTATTGACACAAACACATGAAGACACACATATGTACCAGCCTTCACTTCATCTCGGAAAAGAACCTCATGCATGTCCTCATTTTACAGAGGTTTTATCGGGGTGAGAACATGCTTAAACACACAGACACACAGCATTTCTCTAATCTGCCTCACCTTGTGCTGCAGTATAGCCTCCAGTGCTCTGAACTCAAAGGGCAGAGAGTGCGTCTGCGATGCTAGCTGAGGGGCGAGCTCCAGTACCAACCAGCGTTCCAATCCCAGACCACGAAAATCCAACACCAAAAGGGACTGTGGAGTCACAATGGCTTTCAGAGACTGTGGAGACACAGGGGGTGAAATAAAAGCTATGTTATGTTAGAAAGCACTGAAATATGTACTCCGATCCCCAATATTGGAAGCTTACACCAAATATGTCATTCAGTCATTCAGATTTTTAAGATATTTGAAAACGAAAATTGTTTTGAAAGTTTGAAACTACCAGAATTTCTTCAACAACTGCATGGCTTTTTAGTAATAGCTTATGAAATGTCATATGTTAGTGTGAATGTGTCTGGGCATCTATAGGTGTGTATGAAGATCGGAAAACTACAGGACCAATAGTTGACTCTGATCTCTAAAGCCACAGCTGGATACCCAACACAGCCACACCTATAAGGATCAGTGATCACATTCTGCATCCTGGGCCTCAAGCAGCATTCGCACACAGTCAATATTTGACCGTGCCATAGTCAGCAGAGGCAGACAGCCCTGGGCACAGAAAACTTTCAGTATTCAGGTAATGTACCGGCACTGCGCTATATTTGTGTTTTAGTTTATTAAGCACATAATGAATTACAGAACCAGAAGCATGCAACAGTTACATTACTGTAGGCTACGTGATGCATCAGTCACTTATCCCTTTGTTTGTTTACTTGTTTGTCTTTCTAACAGTCATGGTAGTTTTTTTTCTTTTAAACTTTAGACAGAAATACAGTTTCTATGGCTTCTGTTCTTGTCAGAAAGATGTTTGGGTACATGATGTATTAAAATGTTTATATTAAAATGTTTATATTAATTCCTTGATTCCAGGCCTGCATCTTCACTGTTTAGCAGTCTAATAATGTTAAAACATTTGCCTTATTATTATGCTCATGTATTCCTTTTCATTCAATTGTAACTGTGACCCATTCATCAGAGAAGATGATACAATTTAGAGAACACTTAGTTTACATCATCCATGCAGGAGGAAAATACGACACGGGATACTAGTAAAGAATAGAAAAGAAAAGAAACAGAAAAAAGATGGCTATATAATAAGTCAACTTACTAGACCTTTGCCTATTTATCATATATGATTGTATTTTATACTTACATCTTTTACATTATTAAAATTGGTAATTGATGACTAGATTGCTACTTTCACTAACATCATGCTCATGTTTTATTGTAACTGCAGTGTGGCTGTGAAGCTGCTCTGTCTTTGCCTGCTTCTGGCTCTGTTGTGTCCCAGCTGGGCCAAAGAACAAACATGTCTCACATCTGCCTCCAGCTGCGATGAGTGCATCCAGTCTGGCCCGAAGTGCACTTGGTGCACCATACCTCATTCACACATTTGCTGTCATAGCTTGAAGGGGCTGCAGAGAGCAGGCTGTCGTAAAAGTTATGTGTATAACCCTCAGGGTACGGTGCAGGTTGTCAAGAATAACAGTTGGTAAGTTTACTAGTTTAAAGATCCACTGTAAAACACTAGGCAAGGCTGTCAGGTAAAACATACTCGTCTTATCAGCTTAGATCACATGAAGAAAAACAAAAAACAAAAACACAGGGTCATTCAATAAGATTGAGATAAAGAAAAATGTGTCCGAAGAAGGAACAAAAAGCACAAGTGTTTTCTATAATGCTATAACATGATGACAAATGTTTTGTTAAAAAATAAATTAATTAATAAAATTTGTTCCTCCAGGTCAGTGTGACTGCATGAGAAACTATGAAGAAAGCAGCCTGGCCTGCAGTGGCCATGGAGCTCTGGTGTGTGGCCGGTGTGAGTGCTAAGACACTGCTAGTGGGACATTCATTCATTTTCTTCACCCAATGAAGACTTTTGTCACTCTGGCCCAAATGCTCCGATGTGCAGCGGCAGGGTGCAGAGTGAGAAGTGAGCAAACCCAAAAGATACAGCGGACAATACTGCAAGTGCAGCAACTTTGACTGTCCTTACTACCACGGCATGTATTTGCAGTGTAGTACTGTCTTCCCCTTTATCCCTTAATAGATTGATATTTACAATTTATATCCAACAGAATTTGTGGAGGCCTTGGAGGGTGCAAGTGTGGAGAGTGCATTTGTGTAAGACTGGATTGTTGAAACCTGCAGCTGCTCCTTGGAAACCACCTCCTGTACGGCAACAAACCAGCAGCTGTGTAATTTTAAAGGGATGTGTCAGTGTGTAAATGTGGGCCCCCCTATAAAGCCCCAGCCAGTAAACAGAGGGCCGTGGCACGAGGGAGCAGTTTGTGATGAAAGGTGTCCCAACAACATACAGTATTGTTTCCTGTCTTATGTGTAACTAACGCTTCAAATCAGCTTCAAGCATTAAGTTTTTGTTCACTTCATTTTTAGTTTTAATGTTTTGTTGAGAAAATAGGCAAATAAAATTATCTAAAACCTTGAAAACAATGAAATGATGCTATATCTTCACAAAACTTGTTGTTATTTTCATTATTTTACTGCACTAGGTCATCCACCTGGTGGCCATGAAAGAATGTTTCCTAATCAAAAGCCAAATGAAATATGTAGATTTGATTTGATGCATCATGAATTACAAAGTGTGCTTGTAAGACAATACGAGAGCATACCTCCATTCGTATGATAATGCAGTTGTTTCTCGCAGTGAGGCTGGTACTGTGCTGAAAGCGAAGGTCTCTGGCCTGAAGACTTAGCTCCTGGCAAAGCTCAGTTTTCTTCTTCTCTGTAAGAGAAAAAATAAATCACTCCAGTAAAAAAAGCAGAGACAGAGGTTTCATGTTTGACTTCATACAGGACAGGACTCCAAAAGCAGAGTTCATAACATTATATACTGCTTTCAGCATTTTCTTTATAAACAGCAAAAATAAAAAAACTACAACACCTCTTGATGAACAGAGCGAGGGAGCTAACACAAACCATTAGCGGATGTTCACACCACAGGTCACAGCAGAAGCAGCACAGTAACAGCAGTGGTGACAAACACACTTGTGTCCATCTGTGCATGGCTAAGATTAATATGTATACTGAAAATGATACCTGCAATCTGGTGAGGATGGTGACATCACAGGATCAAAGAGATAACCAATAATCAGTCTAAATGACAACCTTTATTTTTTTCATCAAATAAAAGATAGAAAGCAAGTCACTAAAAGATCAGTGAGATTACTTTTCCAAAACTTACCAAATGATGTCAAATTTCCCTCTTGGTCAAATTTCATCTGCCAAATAAATAAAAAATTAATAGATTACCTACCTCTAGTGATCATAGTAATTCAAACTACCAGTTTTGATTCATAGATGTTTGATAAGACATGTGCAAAATCTGGATGAAATCCAGTCTGCATCAGTTTCACCAAAAGCACATTGACATCTGGCTTAGAATTAATAACAGTAACTACTGTTATCACTGAATCACTGAAATGTTTTCAGCCAACTGCGCTTGGTAAATCTCTTACCACAACAAAAGCTGGAGGCACACTGGAAAGAGGGGCATCTGTCACTCTGTGGCGGATAGAGGACACTGTTCAGAAAAGACAAAGTTAAACCACATATGAAGGAAAATATTTCACACATAAACCTGAACAACTGCAACTATAGTTTTAAGCACTGCAAAAAGGTTCTGTTCATTTTTCTTTCTTTGGCTGCAGCAATAAAGAGAATTAGAATAATATTAATATACCAAGCTCTATATTTGATTGGCCCTAACACTGTCTTTTCAGTGGCTCAACACTCATGTACTAATTTCTGAAGTTAAATCACTATGTTAAAGGGCTAATTGGCTACAAGATCAGGGGGTTCCAAGTATACTCGATTTAGTAGAAATGTACACTTCTTAATGTTCTGTGGGCCATTATAGGGTGCCAAAAGTAGTGTGGCAAATTAACATTTACAGTAGAGGAGCTACAAAAACTGGCAAATTAATTGTATGTTGAAAAAATAATCCTACGGTGAACTAACTGAATTAAACTAGATTCTTCATCATTTTATGTAGCCTCTTCGCATTTTAATATACCTCTGGTAGGGTATAGGTTTGACACAATTTCATTATATGTACATAATATAAAGCAGTATACAATACAGTGTTACAGTGGGTAGAAACAGGCATGCAGATGTCTTAATTATCAATTCAACATGACTGACTCAATGATAAAGGTTGACATTATGGTCTGTGCTGTACTGTAACTGATCTTTCATGTTTCTAATGCCACTCTACAGTTGGACTCACCAACAGTTAAAATAAGTAGACTAGAGACTGAGCGATACTGGATTTCTGAGACACTGATATCGATATTTGAGAGTTCAAAAAATACATAACAATATATCATTGATATTTATTTTTTTCAGTAATACATGACAATATATGGTTGTTAGAGTTGTGACTGAGATATGAACATCGTACCTGTCGCTGCTCTCTGGTGGACAAACTATGTAATACTAGACTATGTAAAGTTACTCTTTCTAATTTGGCTTCATCATAGTGGCATTTCTGTACAGCAAGACTTTGTTACTTATCCACAGACACACACGCAGATGCCAGTATATCTATATCTATGATAAATGTATTCAAATATGTTAACTGTTAAAAGACTGTACAGTGTAAGATCAGCATGTCTTTAAAACATGACCTGTGATCAATAATTGCCTGTCCAACCCACCTGTGATTGTGAGATCACCTGTTGCAAGTCATTTTGTAACCAACCCTACTATCTCTCATGCTTACCAGGCCATGTTGCACCTCCTAGCAGAAGGTTCTCCTTTGTCACCACAGCAGACTGAGATTTTCTGGGCTGACACCTTGCATCGACAACACTATAACTCCTGCTGTACAAAGTCGGTTTTCTATTTCCAAGTGGCACAGTGTACTTCACGGGGCAGAGCATTGTAGGAGCCCGACAAAGGATGAGGGTTCGGGTCTCACCAAGTCTCGAGGAAAAAGCACTGACAGAACTGAATAGGCGCTTTGGATAAAAGTTCCCAGGCAGATAAATCCTAGTGCAGTCCATACAGCCAGCCAGCAGCACTCTGTGCAGCTTCATCTTCACACCACCACAACACACAGCCTTCACACAGACTGCAGTAGTGGCTTTGGAGATCTGATGTTCAGCTCAGACGCCCAGCTTGAATACAAGTGTTGCGTGAAAGGCGCTGAGTGTGTAACATCCTTCAATCATCTCATTGGTGGTCCCTCACTGCCCTCCAGCTGTTTGTGAGCCGAGAGTCCAGATCCACAGGTACAGCAAGAAGGAAAAGCCTTAACATGATGGTTAGAGTACAGAGCAAATATTGGTCAACGTCGCTTCTTGTAACGCCGGACAAGTGATATCTTAGCACGACTACTGTCAAACTTTCCTTACGATGTTTTCAAGAGTGCTGTGCAGCTCTGTCATGTTATGCTAGTTACCCTAGCTGTAAGTAGCAGGAGCAGTTTGTGCTCTCAGCAATTATCCACTTAAAAATCGTACTGACAGTAAACGAAGTAACACATGTCCGTTACCTGCCGTTAACTACAGACGGTCCTTAATCAACACGTATGGTTGTTCTAGTCCGAAGACGCAGTTCTCCGGGTTAGCATGACAGACGGGGGACTGGCAAGAGCACTGTACCTGACCATAATGCACCGCGGTTACCAGGGGCCGACTTCCAAAGATCGTCTATACACAAGTCAATCACTCCGACTGCGTTTAAAACAGAGCAGCGCAAAGTAGAGCAAACTATCATGTCCAGTAGATTTGTTGGTGAGCTCACTGGTTCTGCATTAACTCCTGCACAAGCATAAAACATTTCTTTATTGTTGTGTTTTTCCTAAATATTGACACCAGACACATTACCTGCAGCAACTGACCGATTGTTAATGGGTCAGTGATGAAGGTGTCCTAGATGGACTACCTCTAACTTCTCACAGTCGTAAGAGCTGTTTTAATCTTTGTGAATGAATGAAGCAAGGACTGACACACCACTTAGTTTTAGGAGTTTCTCTTGACTCAGCCAGTGAAGAGCTACTGTTAGTCTTAGGATACATACTGTAGCCAATACTGATACTAAGTTATGTACTGGTGGCATGTCAGTCTTTCAGACACACCAACACACAGCTCAATTATTATAATAATTATCAAACTTTTAATGATTAATATATGTGATTAATGTGAACATCAGGAGGAATCACACTTACTTGTAATCATTTGATTGTATTCATGCTGAAACCATCATGTACAACATGAACTTCTTCATGTTGTACAGATAGTGTGTGTTGGTACGGACCTTGTGTGTTTCAACATATAAACCCATAATGTTCCTGTATATTTAGAAAAACATGTCATCAAATGTTTGTCAGTTGATTAATGGGGAAGTAGCATAACACCAGTAGAATATGTGTCTAGTGTTGTGTGTTTTAAGTTACAAACCATCAGTAGAAACAGTAGATGAAAAACTTCCCTGTCCTGATTATTGAAACATTCCATTACATATATTATAACACCTGAATCTGATTCAGTATTCAAGAAGCTCCATGTGTCCACTGGGGGTAGGTGATCTCACAGAACACAGTATCATTTCAGATGTAATTATTTTATTGAATTAATCATCAAACCAGTCAAACAAAGAAAGTGCAGGCAAAAAGTGCATAAAAACGTGCCTATTAACAACTTAACAATGTGTGTGGATGATATGGACAAAAATCTTCGTTATTTTCACAGTATTTTTCATATCAACATGTAATAGTATGTTATGTATAATACTTGTAACTATAATACCAATACTAATATTTACCAAGTATCCAAAATCAAACAGTAAAAAAGTTGCACTTGTAGCAGTAAAGCTAACAAATTAAATTATAACTTTTACAATATTTATTTTACAAGTACATAAGGTGTCATACTGTGTCAGACTCCTGAACTACACAAGAGACATTCTAATATTGTTTTTAAAATATTAAGAATTATTAGCGTTTATCTTATAAATAATTTATGTACATAAGACAATAAGTATTAAACTATTCAGGACATAAACACTATACATACATCCACAGTAACATACTGTGGATGTACAAACTTAAATACTCTAAATCTTTCAGAATTCATAGTTTTCTCGTTCAGTCTGAACTGTGCGTCTCTTTCTTGACTGTCTTGAGGTGGTGAAAGCTTCCTGTGTGTGTGTGAGGAGCTTCCCAAACCCACCAGCACAGAGGAAGCACATAGTGACAACCTCCTCTGTGCAGGTTAGTTTGGGACGCTCCTCCTCGTCTTGACGGCTAACTGAAGAGGGTGGTGCTGGGGTGGAGGTCTTCAGACTGGGTTTGGTGCCTGGAAGGCTGCTGAGAGTGGTTCAGTGCTCTGCTGCAGTGCTGGCTCTTCCTGGGATGATTGGTTGGTCCACGTCCACTCTCAGCTGCTCCAGGAGAGCTGAAGACACAGAACAAGTCCTGCCCTGTCAAATAGTCAAACAAGTAATGAATCATTTTGGATACAGTAATTCAACCCTTGCTTTGCAGGTAGCTATTTTTTTAATGTGGCTGATAATAATGGAATTATATTATAAACAATGGAATAATATTCAAGAAGTCTCCCATAATAAATGTAATCCACATACAGTATGTAATGTTAACTTTAGCTTGTCATCACTTTCTGTAACTAGAGGTACTTTTGTTGTCTTAGTGAGGGGGTTACTTACATTGCTGAGTGAAAAATAGGCAACCACCCCTCTCCAGTTTGTCCTGTGGTCATCCATCCTTCTCGTCTGGTCCTGTCTGTCTTCTTCCACTTGTCGCTTCTTGTGTGGATGTTGATGCAGTGTGTATCCTCCTGAAGCCTGGAGAACAGTTGCTTCTGCTGGATGCAGAGGTGCTCCATCCTTCAATCCAATGATAAGAGTATTAAGAAATATCAGTGACACTACTAAATGATATAACAAATAATATTAAGACTGACAGGAGACATTTGTTAATGTTGCCATTAAGCATCGACTTACCTTTGTTTGGTAAAGCATCTGCACCTTCTAAAGAAAAAATGAAAGTATAACAGAGTGAGTGAGAGAAATAATCTCTGAGCTATGAAATTAAAATTTCCAGGACACTTTACTTAATGTTGTTAATACTTGTTTACTTACCTCTGGGTATCTAGAGCTTAGTAAAAAAGAACAGATGTTTCAACAGTTTCTATGCCTTTGTATATTAGGCCATAGTAGGTCATTTTCTTTGCAAGTCTGATGCTCATACTTACCTTTTCTCCCACATTATGTCATAAGAGACAGCTCATGTGGTAGAGAATTTCATACATTACCTGCAGGATTGTTGTTTTTTAATCCCTGACTCTTTCCACAACAACCCTATTAAACCCCAGACTAGCATACCTCAGCTAGACGGGATACTGTAAGACCAGGACATGGTCCTCTCTGTAGTCCCTCTTCAGGGAGGTGTTGAAGTATTTCATGTTGCAGTGCTCAGCACTGTTGTCTCACAGCAAGAGGGTTTTGTTCTTGCATGTTCTCCTTGGGTCTGCGTGTTTTTTTTTTTGCAGGGTCAGAGTCCAAAGGTGTCCAAAAACTCACAGATTAGTCCATAGTCATGAAGGGTTTTCCATCTCTGTGTGTCACCCTGTGAGTGATCTTCCTGTCCACATGTCCAAGTGTGCTTGGGCAAGGCACTGAATCCAAAATTGCTCCCAATGTTTGGGTTGGGATGTTTGTTTAGGTCTCTCATCCATTATTAATTAAAGTTATTATTATTAAGAAGTAATCGCCAACCCTGCCAGATGCAAAGGAAGGCTTCCTGTAGCTTTGCCAGCCCTCCAGATTACAAAGAGACAATCTAGTTAGATATGAACAACATGTACAAATAGGCCCTGGGGCAAGATGCTACCAGGGGCTTTGACAGCCTCGCCAGACAAAAAGGCTACCTGTGGCTTTACCAAGCCAGATGCAAAGGCCAGCCCTCAAGATTTCAAAGAGATGATCCAGCAACCAGATACAAGTGGGCCCTGGTGCAAAACACTACCTAGGGCACTACCTACCTTGATAGAAAGGTTACCTGGGGCATCCCCATCTCTGCCAAATAGAAAGTTTTTGCAGTTTTCCAAACCTGCAGTAGACAGGGTGGTCAGACTCCAATCAGAGTCACTGTCTTCAGCCCATGATGGGTTTCCAGGAGGATGGTGCCAGTGTCTCCTTCCTGTGAAAACTCCAAGGCCTGAGGTTGAGGGAAAAGGCTCTTCCAACCCATGGGAGACAGAGAGGAGACCTCCTTCAGGTTGTTCCCTTCACTGGTCGGGAAGCCACAGAAGCTTCGGAGGTCGAACAGGTACCTGTGGCTGCCAGTCCATGAGCTGCTGAGCGTCAGGGTTTTCCTCTTCATCTCTCCTTGGCCTCTTGGGACTTACCTGCAGTGCGTCGCACTCCTCCCTGATCCTCTTGATGAAGGAGCTCAGGCCTGAGATTGAGGGACCAGACTCTTCTAGCCTTGGAGAGACCGAGAGAGGACCTTCAGGTTCTTCCACTTGCTGCTCAGGAAACCACAGAAGCTTCGGGGGCTGGACAGGTACCTGGGGGTGCCACACAGTCAGCTGATGAGGGGCAGCAGCAGGACCACAAACGGGAGCAGCATCAGGAACATGAGCAGGAACACCAATAGGAGCAGAGAGAGGAGCGCCAGCAGGAACAGGAGGATACGCCTGTCGCCAATCCTGCCACACGTTTCCGGGTGGGAGCTGTTGTACCGGAGGGGGGTGAGGTCTGTCGTCATCATCATCTTCAAGGTCGTCTTCATCCTCAGTCATGGTACCATACCCGGAATCCATGCTGTCTTCAGACCAGTCCTCCTCATCCTCAAAGATCTGACCTTCCTCCAGCTCACTATCCTCCTCGCCTGATGACACGTAGCTTGGGAGTTCACCATCTTCGGCGTCATCCACAATCCTGAAAACTTCAGGGAGGTCATCTTCAGCAGGATGTCCAACGATGTAGGGCACACCATCTGAAATGAAAAAGTGAAAGAAGCTGAAATACCTGATTTCAAATGACAGTATTTCTCACATAAACATTTAGGACTAAATAAGCAGTAATCAAAGCTAAAGTTAGATAAAATATCATGTCACCATACGCTAACTACAACTGTTCTACATGAAGCCACAAACAGTCAAGATGTGATCCCATCTTAACATTAACATCCAATACTGTACAATTCTATTATTATTTTGAATAAAAGTAACAATGGTTTAGCCTTAGTTGAATCTAAGAGAAGTATAACATGACATTCAATATCAGAGCAAATGCTGGGAACACCATTCTTGTGAGCACAGGCATGAAATATGAAATAATTATGGGAAAATGGCAGGTTATGCATGTTATGAGCTCTGTTATGGCCTGAGCACAGACTAGACCGCAAAACTACAATAACAATAATAATTTCAATTATCTATTTATTTGTATCATAAGGTGTCCCTCAACAACTGATAATTCATTACTAGCTAAGACAGTGAAGTGTAGGAAAGGAGAAGCTCTCTTCGCACAGTGCACCGTGCTTTCGCCCTGTTTTCAATCTGGATTACGGTCAAGACCGGCAAAGCCATGCCCAAAAACTAAACTAGATCAAAATGCAAGAAACATAAAAATGGGACAACAAGGGAAATAAAAAAATGGGATGGGAGCTAAGTGACGGTGGAGAATGCAACTGCCAGAATCGAAGTTCACATGCAATCCAGTTACACAGAAAATCTTTTTCCTTCCTATCTCCTTGTTAATATAAACAATATCAACCGTGTTGATATTTTGTTTCAGAGAACCTGAAAATTAATTTATATAATGTGACAAACCTTGAACATTAAAGTTCAAAATAACTTGTTATCAACTCCGGATATAATAAGTCAAGCTTCAAGAATCAAAACAAACTCAGACAACAGCAGGCGCTGCTGTGTTTACACCTGTACGTCTTGTACGTCGTTGTCCTGACGTTCGGAGCTAAAAGTTCCATCGTTTCCATGGTGCACAAGAAAAGCAGATTTTTGGCATTTTATGAAATTTGGGCCAGTCGCCATCTTTTTTCAGTAATTTCGATGCTATATTTGGACAATTTGGTGCCCTCAAACCAAAACAACACTGTCTCTAAATCACTACACTAGTTGTTAATGAATTCCACACATTTCCCGGAATATTTAAGAAATTATCTCCATCAAACAATCATTTTACACGGAGAATCTGTCTGTTTTCACCAAATCTGTTTTTCCAATAGGCCTAATGACAAAAGTGTCAACTTTCCAACCCTAAATTAGTAAGTAACACTGATTTATACACCGACAGACCTTTTAATGATTTTAGGGAGATGAATCAGTGAATCAGTCATAGAAAAACGATTTCAATAATATAAAATAAACTTAAAAGTTGTCCTACCTGCATGGTCGTTGTCCACCTGATGGGCGACTCCTCTCAGCAGGTGTTCCTCCAGGACCAGTGGTCTGCTCTGGGCCATATTGAGTCCTCTTTTTTCCACAGTAGTTCAGTGATGTAGTAGTTTTCCTCTCCAACAAGATCCAGTAGTAGTTTTCCAGTGGTTTCTTTCCAGAAATTCACTTCTCCAAAAGTTCGCTTTCCCACAGCTTTGGTTTGCAACAGGTCAACTCGTGTTCAAGTCCAGGTGCAAAGGGAAAGATCTAATGGATGAGCAGCCTTTATATACCCTCGGTTCGGGCGTCATTACGCTTCTATTTGTGACGCACGCGCGCGTATACATCATGTGTTATATTTAATATTTTTCAAATTTTTTATTTCATTTTTGTACACTTGTATTTTTTATTTTTCAATGACTTGTTTGCAAGTATGTTTCCTACAATTATAAAAGAGCAGCAATGTCTTAATATTCAAACCATTAGTTTTTTTTTCTTTTGGACATTCTGAGTTAGCATATATTCAGGTTAGGCCTACATTAGAAAATATTAAATTCATTTTATTTTACTAATAATCCGAATGCCTTTTTTTCCACCTATACAAAGTTAAATATAGTATGTAATATTAATCTTATTAATCTAAAAAAAAGCTAAACATGTACAACCGGATATGTGTGTAGTATGTAATCACTGGAGTAAACCCCTTTTACTAAAAAAACAAACAAACAAACAAAAACCCAATAATGAACAGAATTTCATATCTGCATGTCCTCAATGGAAGCTGCCACCCTGCGGCTTCCATAGACAGAGGCCAAACATAAAGTCTACATTTTATTTTATTCTATTTTACTTATTCCATTAGCTATTTTCTGCAAGTTTTATTTCAATTGGCCTAGAGCAGTTATTTGAATGAAATTCCTTTGGAAATCAGCAACTGCGTATAAACGCAACACAACTATCCCAGAACATTGACTCTCTTTTCTCTGCAGAATTAGTGCCAGATTACATACATTTTTACCAAAATAAAAGTCCCCCCCCCCCTCCCCTTTTCCGGTGCAGATAACCGGGAAGATGCTGTGGTAGGGAGGAAGCCTGGGGATTTTATTGTGATGACGTCTATGAACATTTCCGTCCTCAAACTCGACCACGTTTCATGTTATTACTTTGTCGTTGAAATCCTGTATCAAAAGCTACCATGTTCCCATCGTGTTCCAAACCCACGGACAGCGGCGGAAAGAGGAGCTCCATTGCTAAGCTGCTGCTTGGTGTGTTCGTGGTGTACATGCTCCACACCGCCTGGCTGCTGTACGGCTTCATCAACACCAAACCCTGCGATGGAGGCAGAGGAGAACACTGCATCACCTCCTACCTGACAGCAAGACCCAGACTGCAGGTTAGCACAGGCCTTTTTTTTTTCTTATTTCCTAAACCTCAGGGGACACATCAAGATCCATTTCAAGACGCCTCTGCCTTTTCATCATGTTATTAGCCAGGCAGTACTGCTTAGCACCAAACCTTTGACAGATCAGGTGGGAACTTGGATGGCAGTGAATAAGATAATTGATTGTAGCTTGGCTTGAACTGTCACAAGGTCATATTTTGCCATTATACACTACAGTCTACAAGCTGTCACTATTTATATGTGTGTATACTGGAGTTTTTTTTTTAACCTATTCAGATGATGGTGATTTGTTTGATGGAGTAAATCCTCTCAGATTCTCTCTGCAGGATGAAGCTTTGTCCCCAGCTTTATAAACCTTAGCTGCTTAGATGCTGCACTGTAATAACAAAAATCTGTGATCCATTCTTCTCCTGAAGATGAATTGAATTTCAGCCCGTAAAATAAACATTACCTTGAACGAATACTTTGGAGATGATCCAAGTTTTTCTGTTGTTCACCGTGGTCTCACTGCTTTGGAAAAATCGACTGACTTTCACTCTCTTGTCTTTTACCCAGCTGAGTGTCTTCACCTGCCTCCTGCCAGACAACAGCCAGCTCAACCTCGCTGTAAAAATAGACCCATTTGACCCACACTCCACATTTGAAAGGTGGGTGTGACATATTAACATTACAACCATGTAATCACCATCCCACATTAGTTATACATAAAATAAATAATAGGAAATTGGAAGCTTTTCCTTTTACTGTCACAGTTGCAACACAGAAGACGGAGACCTTTGTTATATGTGTATCATTTAGCAAGAAGATGTAAAAATGTACAAAATACAAACATAGAAACACACAAATTTAAATCATGGAATGGAATAAGAACAAAACTTTCTCCTTCAGACTGTTTTTTACTTGTCTCTTTCTACTTTCCTCCCTAAATCTGTCTCTCTCTCCATAGGCAGGTGAATGTCTCTCTGCCAGAGGAGACTCGGGCTAATGGCACTCTGTATGCAGTCGTTTACATTCACAAGGCTGGTGTTTCACCCCTGGAGGACAGCAGAGAAGTTCACTATGCAGCTCAGCTCACCACCCACATCACTCCCACACACACGCAGGGGCAGAGAGACACGCAGAAGGTAAAATGCGATTCAGCTTCTGTCAAAGTGGTATCACATTTCAACCTGCCATATGAACTCTACACTACATTCAGTCAGACATGGAGCCTTGCTGCAATTGAAGATATTTTTGTGGCTCCATCAGAGATCCAGCCCCAGATCGGAGAATCCTGTATCCCACTGGAGACCTCACCTGTCAGTCACCATGATGTCCGAGGACTTCACCTTCAACAAGGCGGGGCTTCCCAGTGACGTGCGGCGCTACATGAGAGTGTAAGTGTCCTCAGGAAGCTTTGGAGGTCAAAGCCAGGTGATCAGGCAAAATGCTGCTGACTCCTGCTTTATCACTGCTGCTTGCCATGAGAGTCCAGTGCTGGACTCCTTAGGGTCAAAAGTATTTTATTGCCTGTTTGTAAGAGAATCAAGGAGATTCAGACATTATCTCAGAATCCGACTTAAATGTGTAACCAGGGGTCTTTTGTAATATGAAATTGTATATAAAATTAATAATAACAGGAGAAGCATTTGGAGATGCCAACCTTCTCAATATTCATTTGTTGTGAGTAAAACTTTCAGTCAAGGAGAAAGGAAGGAGCTATTTGTAACTTTTGCTATTGCTACATAGCCAACGTTAGCATTAACAGCTTTTTACTTAGCAGTTTAGGAGAAACATCAAACTTCATTCCTTTACTCGCCAAGAGCTGTCTCCAGCCATGGAAAACAACGACAATGTTAACTCCTGTCTTTATCACGTCTTTTCTTCTACTGAAGTTAGCACGCTAACCAGCTAGCCCGTGTGGTCACTTTCCAATAGCGACTCACTGTAGCCTCCAATCCAATCTGAAGACATAGCGCTGATTGCAGGGCGTTTTATAACCTCTTGTATTATAAAGACAACCATGGAGTGACTCTTGTCAAGTGACAATCAGGACCATCTGTTCCCAGCAAGACACCATGTTCTGCTGCAGAGAAAACTTATGAATAGCCCACTTTTAAAGCATTTGTTTTATCTGTATACCCTGTACCATATACCCTTTATACACCAATATGCAATATCTATTTGTGTCCTTCTCAGATGAATTTATTTGAATCAATTTTACTGTCCTCGGGAGGTAAAATGATCAAGTAATTTCACAAGAAAAAGAAAAGCTAACAAAGTCAATAAATTTTGTTTATTTACCTTGTGTTTACCTTGTGAAGACTTGCAGGGGTCCCAACCCCCAAGTTAGCAACCGCTGGCATACATCACTTTATTTTTCACAAATTACACACTTGAGAAAATATGCTGCAGCAACACCAGATTATTGCAACTCTGTAGAAATACACGTTTGAGTTGGAGGGCTGACTGTTTATTAGTCATTAGGAAAACTATGATGATATAAACTAAAGAAAACCCGTCTGATCTCTCAGTTACTACCTTAGAGGTGTCGCTTTGTAGGTCATTTAAATGCATGCACGTGTATATTTGTTTATGATATTTACACTCCTCGCAAATCTGTAAATAAGGAGTGTGCCCCGAGCCAACGTTTGTGTTTGAGTGAAACTTTATTCCCGACTCCCCCTGTAGGTCTCAGGAAGGCCGACAGATGATCTACCTTCCTCTGCTGCTGGTTAATGAACTCAGTGTCAGAGTCAGAGACCTTGTGGTAGGAAGCGATGTTTAACAGACACAGAGTAAACTATCTTCTATTGATTGCTGTGTTTTGGAATAACACTAACATGATTGTATATTTATCCATCCATCCATCCATCAACAGGAGATCGGCAGCAGCACTGTTCAGCTCCCTCTGACTGTGTCCTATGAGGGAATCTCTTTAAGGAGATTCAGGTTCTGGGTCCATCTACAGGATGTGGTTTATTCCCTACGACAGTTTGGTGAGCTAATACGACAACAGATATTTTGTATTATGATGATTTGGTGAACTATGGTTTTAAAAAATATTAATTAGGTTCATGGTTATTTAGTCTTCATCGTAATAGAACTTTATTACGTTTGAAGAGTCATTTTTTACAGTCTGTTACAGTTTTGTGACCTGGATAAAATGTAAATACTTGTAAAACTGCACATTTCTGTTCAATTTTCTTCATTTAAATACATGTATTTTATATGAATTATATATCATATGATATATACGTATGTATATATTATGATATTTTTAAATATAGGCGTGTTGCTTTTCATGTCACATAATTGAGAAAGTTAACTGAATCCTCTGATGCTGCTTCTTTGTGTTGTTAAGGTTTCACAGAGGAAAACATTGATGAAATTAAAGAAACTCTGATGGGATCCAACCTCTACCTGTTAGTGCTGACTGCACTCATCACGGCTCTGCAGGTAAGACCATACAACACCTCATAAAACACCATACTGTACATATTAGAAGCCACATGACGCATAGTCTCATATATTGTGAATTATTTCATAAATCACAGCACAGAGTTTCGCGAGGGAACATGGTAACTCAGGTGAAGTATTGTAAAATTACCGGTTGTTTCACTGTGTTTGTGTTCCTCTGCAGCTCATCTGTGAATTCTTGGCTCTTAAAAATGACATCAGCTCATGGAGGAAAAAGAAGAGCATGGCGGGAATGTCCAGGAAGTCAGGTAAGAAAATCATCATTTTTAAATAGGTTTGCAACACTAAAGGCTTTGCTACCCAGGCAGCATTTTGAGATGATGTGTGAGGGCTTACCAACAATAATGAGCAACACTGATTTATAGCTTTGCTGTAAAGGATCTATCACAGTAAGACGATGCCTGGATGATGTTGATAACCAGTTAGGCTCTTAATGCTCCTTCTGTCTCTCCCCCTTTCTGTTTGCAGTTCTGTGGCGTAGTCTCAGCACTTTGCTAATTTTCCTCCATCTGCTAGAGGAGACCAGTCTGCTGGTGCTGCTCCCCGTCGGACTGGGAGCATGTGTGGAGGTATTTTTTATCATGATCGGTCTCCTCCAACAATGAAGATCAAAACAGACAGTTTTAACCCACTAAAACTGTCGTCCCTGCAGGTGTGGAAGGTGTTTAAAGTGTTTAAGATCCAGTGGCAGTGGAAAAGCTCCAAGCTCCATGTGAGTTTAGTGCAGTCACCTATTTGTGTTTAAATGCAGGATTTGTGCAGAGTGACATAATTTAATTTAATTTGTATAGAAATATGTGTTGAGACAGCATTGTGTTGCTTCTTCTACTTTCTTTTAACGTTATTGATTAATTTAGCGGCTCAACTTTTCTTCTCCAGCTCTGATGCAGATAATCAATCCATTTATTTCTAACCCTAAGACTGCCTCCTCTCTTACTGTGTAGGTAAATAAGATGGATGAAGAAGAGAGGAAGACAGTGGACTATGATACACAGGTATGAGTATGTTTCTCTCTTGTCTGATTTTATGTCTCTGTCTTTAATGTCAGTGTTTTGTCTGTGGTTTTCACTCCAGGCGTCCAGATACTTGTCCTACTTGGTCTATCCTTTGTGTATCAGCGGAGCTATTTTCTCACTGGCCTACTTACGCCAAAAGAGGTGAGCTGATCACCATTATTCAACTCTCTGCTTTTCCACATCATTTCAATACTGTCTTATTGCAGTGCCACCAAATGTCCCATGTCTGCAGTCCGTCTGGACATTTCAGTACAAACTCGGTTTCTCTCCACCAACTGTTTTTGGTTTTATTTGTCACTGCATACTCTGACTACTACATGTTTATTTAAAACTAGTAAATATACTCAGTATCCTCTTCTGATTATTAAATTAACATTAAATTGTATTATGATGACAGTTACTATTCCTGGTTGATCAACAGCCTGGTGACTGGTGAGTCGACTTATATCCATCACCATGACATCGTTTGTACCAGTGGAAACAGCCTCATGTATATGATTCATTAGTTAATTTGTTAACATCATTGAATTCTTGTCAGTTTTTCTAAAATCAAGCTGATACTTTTACTTTTATATTCATGCTACTAATGTGCCTTATTGACAGTCTTACTCTCCTCTCAGGGGTGTACGCCTTTGGCTTCCTTTCTATGGCCCCACAGCTCTTCATTAATTACAAGGTCTGTTCTGCAACTCCACCAGAGACATCAACACCCAGCCTTTATAAGAGTAGTAGTTACCAAATTATCCGATGATCGTGCTGAGTGAACTGTATCCTCTCTTGTCTTGTTTTTCTTCTGGCTCTGTCTTGTTTTTCCTCCACCCCTTGTTCTGGATCAGTTGAAGTCTGTGAGCCACCTGCAGGGGACAGTGTTGATGTACAGAGTGAGTACAACCACTTTTCTGGCGCCTTTGTATCCGTCATATACTCATCGGCACGCAGTACTTTTTACTTTACAGTTAAATTGTCCCGGTTTGCAAAGTTTTAATTCCCCTGTATTCTACAGTGAATTTGACTTCATTTGTTTTCTGTCAGATAAAAGAACCATTTTAATTTAATCCTCCTTCCTCACCTCCAACCACCAGGGAGTGAACACACTGATCTCAGATCTGTGCTCCTGTGCCTCCTTTTTCTCCTCCTCTGGATCGTTCTCCTCCTCTCATCAACTCTCCTGCTTCAGAGATGAGCTCCTTTTCCTCCTCTACCTCTACCAGCGAAGGTAGACTGTGTAAACACTCACTCGCTGCAATCAGTGGTATTTTGTGTGATTTTACCAGGGAAACCTCTCTTACCAGTAAATAAATGGCTTAAATACCTGTCAATTATGTGCGTGTGCTTAAAGTTGTCAAGATATAACAACAATACCATCCTGCTTTCACCCTCATATCTTCACCAGGTGTTACGCACCCAAGGCCAGAAGACGAGACTCTGGGACCCACAGCAAGAAAATAAAGACTCAGTGAGGAGAGGACAAATGAATTGTTTTCGGAAACGAATGTACAAAAACATAAAAACTAATCTTTGACAAACAGAGGCACTAATCAGCCTTGAAGATGTGAAACAGAGACGAGGGCAGGACACTCGGCCACGTCTGATCTGATCCGACCTGTCCTGCTGTACACTCAACGGTGCTGCTGCTTTCTGCTTGGCATTGATGAATCCCCTTTACAGCGGCAGTGAATTACACTAATTCATTCACCTACAGATCCCTCCCTGCTGCACGTTACCCTGGATTGTCTTTCTGGATTTCAGCATTTGCTTGATTCTGCTCCTCATGCACACATTTCCTGGTACATTGTAAAAGATTGAACTTTCAACTGCAAGTATCGTTTGATCACCATTAATCCACACCCATCTTCTCTTACTTGTCTTGAACTTTATGACTGACTCAACTGTTTTTTGTAAAAGCCTGAATTATGAATCTCCCTTTAAAATTCACTTTAAGAAGCTGCAAAGTAAAAATATACAAAAAAAATAAACCAAAAAAACTTGTATTTTAAATATTCTTTGTATAGATTTATAAACATTCAGTATATTCTGTATGTTTGTTCCAGCGTCTCACTGAAGCTTGGACAGCCTCTAATAATGGCATAAAATGTCCAATGAAAAAAAAGCATTTCACTCACGCTACATGAAGCTGTACTCTTACTCATGCTCTCTATACAGACTGAAATATTCAAAGTCAAGATAACATCATTTTATGGTTGCACCATTACATCAAATAAAAATTATTCTGCACAACGAGCTCAGCGTTACATACAGTATTTAGGCCCTTTGTAAACTTTGTTGTCCTGACTGAAATTTAAAATAATACTCTGTGGTTTGAACGTTGTATCGTGACACGTTTGTAATGATGGACCTGCAGGGTGGCAGATAAGCCTCATGGTGCCAGACAGCAATTAGAAGATCAGACCAGCAAAGTGAAGCACTTGAATATCTATTGTATTTTTTATCTCTGGTAGTTGATGTTGCACATTAAGTCCCTCGTCACATCCTGAAGCCGTATTAACGTCAAGGTGCTGAGGTTGTAGTTGAAATCCAACACACCAGAGTGTACACACTACCAGATGTATAGATCTAATGTAAGTCTCATGAACCCAAAATTCTTGATGTTATTATTCTGAGTTATTCCCACTGTCATTGTACTGTAAGTTATTTTAAAAAAGACTGTTAACGTACTGTGAGAGACCACAAGTTACTGCACTTACTACAAATTCTGCCTGTGTTTATGAAATCCCCACAATGCACTTTGACTTAAAAGATGCAATATAGTTGCTTAATTGAAGAAACCGTCTTTTCCCTTTCACTCAGCACACAAATGCATCACATAGTATGAGAACCATTTATCTACAGGCTATCTATAGGCAGCAATGCCGCTGCAAATGCACTACCCAGATTTTGTTTACTTTTTTTATTATTGCGCTTGTGCTACACTTATCTCAATTCTGCTAAATTCTACTTCTTTGCTGAATGAACTTGAATTTACAAAAATCTAATCATTTATTTTTCATTATTTTATTTGTCATTGCTTTGACAATGTACCCTGCTTGTAAATGTTTTTTTTAATAATATTGAAAAAATAAAAATGTAACCGGCTTTACGGTTCATGTAAATCTGAGCTAAACAATGTATGGATTGTGGAGTGAGTATGTATCAACATGTGCAATCAAGAGACTTCAGCACAGACAGCAGGCTGGTATTCATGGCATTTGCTTGATTGGTTTCTGTGGAGGAAGTTTCTTGCATTGCTTACTTTGTGTGTGTGTGAGTTTGTTTTTGTTGTCTTTATAAATATAATAAATAAAATTCCCTCACTGCGTTCCTTTAAGATTTAGCTTTGGCCTCAGGGGATGAAAGTTAATTGACGCTGTGCGCTTTAAAAACGTGCCTTGTACGGGAATGTGTGCTAGGTGTGTACTGGGTGTGTGGTGGTGCATTCCTCTGTTGACACTGGATACATGTGATATGACAGATATGAAGATGAAGTGATCACTGTCAGACTTTTTTCTTTTAAAATAAATTTAGTCATAATAGTCATGCAGTGTTTTTAAGAGTCAGAGGACGGTCGTGGGAATTTATTTTAAAGTAATTACACCTTCACTGACTATATCAGACACCTCAGCTTATGATTTGTGTCATTGGCTAATGGGCTGCAAGGGTCAATTTTAATGTCTATGCTTTGTTGAATCCTGTTAGTAGTTCTCCTGCTTCACCTATTCAGAGGCTGTTGTGAGATAGAAATGGGAGTTGCCTCTTGACTAAAGAAAATAAAGCCAACTACTCCTGCTGCACAGGTTGAGCTGACACAGTCATGACATAATATTTTGTGCCTCAGCCTGCACAGACACAGACTGTGTTTCAGGTGACAGATGCTTTAACTCAAAAAGCCACATTGTGACTGTGACTGACAGTAGATAAATAACGGGAAAGTATCTGTGAAACCAAAGCAAGATTGAGTAATGTGGAATGAGATGCTTTCAGTTTTGTGCCAAGATGGTGGACGATGTGGGTGGAACTGCTGTGATCAAGTGCTTCTGTAAAAACAAACAATAGAAACCACACACACACACACACACACACACACACACACACACACAGAGCAGGGCACACCGGGTTTGACTGCGGACAGCGGCGGTTCAGTCGACAGACACTCAGTAGACATTAACACCTGTCATGAAGATGCTCTTCAGCCTCGTGCTCCTCTCCCTCCTCTTCTCTCCAGGTATGGAAGTGAACCTCACACTTTAGACTTTAGCTCAACACTGAAGGTCAAAGGGTCAGATGCTTTTAGTAGGACTTGAGTAGGCTTAGCTTCAGAGGCAGTAATGTGTCTGTAAATCTTATAGGAAGTGTGTTATTCTGTGGTTTGCTAAAAAAAAACTCATCAGTCTAGTGAAACTTGAGAGATAAAAATCATTTACAATCACTGCTCCAGACAAAGTCTGCTCTGCTTGTGATTAAATATACGCCTCAGAATCATGTATATTAATTTGATAATGGTTTAGTAAAACTCGAAATAATTAAAAGTTAATTAATCTGGTGGTCAGTTTCAGGCCTGTTGCTGAAACTGAGAACTGAACAAATTTACAACCTTTTTATATCACATGCTGTTTGTTGTTCAATGCACAGAATGAAACAGATTCAACAACAGCAACAGATTATGATAGATTTATCCAAAATAATTAAATAATGAACAAAAAAAAAAAACAAGGGGTTTTTCTCATCAGTGTATCAGTGCATATTTTGTGCTGTGATAAAGTACTGCTTTCTTTATCTTGACTAATAATTAACTTGTGTCATTGGTTTGGGCCTATTTTAAGTCCTCCAGTGACCTTACCATTTGTTTGAGGCAGGTTAATACACTAATACTGGCAATGTGCTACTAACATTGAAGTCTATTTTATGCACTTCAGAAATATGAATAATATGTTTTGATTCAAACCTTGTCTGTGTAAATTTTGCCTTTGGGTTGTTTTGTTCTTGGATCACTCTCATCAGAACAAATGTAGGAGATTGTTATTGTAAATTCTGCAGTTATTTGTGGGATTCATCCCAGTATGGTGCATATATTGTATATACATATTAGTGTGTTTACTGTGATGCATCAGCCTGATGATGTAAGACAGCAGAACAATAAACTGAATGGGAGGAACAGTATGCAACATAATCTGTTTAATTAAACAAGCAAGCCTGACAGGTTTTGACAATACCGTCTTTGGGAGTAGCTGTCTTTTTATTTTAAGAGATTTCTTTTTTTATGTAAATTTATGGTGTGTTACAAAAGTTTGTCTCCCTCTGTAGTCGGACTGAAATATGTAAATATCTTTTGGGTTTTGATGACGTTAACACAGGAGCAGACGATCAGGAGCCTGATTTTGAACCTGAATTCTTACATTGTTAGAAAAGGAACACGATTCCCAGTCCCCAGTTCTTGTGATTTTTGATGATAATTTTCTTGAGCAGACGTTGACAACATTTGCATCTATAAGGAGTAGCACCTACTTCAGTACAGCTGTCACCCAAACATACGAGCTTACTGTACCTTAGAATACGTTTCTCACACTCTCACCACATGAACTACCCATAAAATGTCAAAGGTATTACTGTTAATAAAGACTGAATGCAACAAAATGTCATGAGCTAAAATGATAGAAATGAGTGGATAAATGAAGATGTACTCCTCTTTGTGACCCATCAGTCACAATATTGTTTTGCTAGGCCTTTTGATATGACCCATTTGTTTTCAAAGGGACTTCTATCAATGGATTTTATGTATGTTATGGACTCTTTAAAAAAAATCTTCTTTAATTCATGCCCTGGCTCTTCTTTTATTTTTTAATCCATCTCTGTTTTTTTAATCTCCATGTCTGTTTCTGCCTTGCTCCTCACATCTGTAGTTTTGTCACTGGAGTGCTATGTGTGCAGTTCCTCTGCTACAAATGAAGAATGCAACAGGAACACTCAGGAATGTCAGACGCCGCTGGACACATGCATGACGGTTGTGGACACATTAGGTAACAGTGACGACACAGATTCTGATCTCTATACGAGACCATACAGACCGGCAGTTTTTCAGGATACAGTTGTGATATAAAAATGTCTTATTGAGTCTAAATGTTTCTCTAAAGTTCGTTTAGACAGTAAGTAACAGGTCTGATTGTTTTACTGGAGAGTCTTTATCTTTTATTATTAATGTAATATTAATTTAAGCTTTGGTCCTTTATGTCCAATAAGCCCAGTTCTCCATTCAGCTAAAACTGTGCAGCCTCCAGCAATGTGCTTAAATAGCATTTCACTGAAAAAGAACTGACTCCACCATCCTGCTGCTGTGTGTCTGTGTGTGTATGTGTGTGTGTGTGTGTGTGTTGTTCAGGCTCTGTAACAGCCATAGTGAAACAGTGTGCCAGCAGGGCCACATGCGAAGGAGCTGCTTCGTCTGCCTCCGTTGACTCGGACGGAAATGGAAACAAAGTCAACTGCTGCAACACCTTCGACTTGTGTAACTTCAGTGGAGCCGAGTCCATTCACGTACACATGACACTTCTGTTTCTAACTGTAGGTGCTTTACTGCTGCTGTCCTGCTGAGGCCAGTTACAGCTATACAGTCCCTCATATGTAATATATCGTATCATGTAAAAACTGTGTAGCTTTCTAATTCAATTAATAATTCTATTCTTATTAAACCTGCTGTATATACACGTATGACATTTAAAATGTTGACAATAACCTAAATGAAAAACTAAATGTTAACCTAAAAAAATCTGCACTCAATATTGTTTTTATTACCTGTGAGACTCACTAAGTTCAGGCTTTTCATCATTGTTTTAGCACTTAGCTTTGAAACTTTAGGGACTTGAATACTGAGCTGAATACTTCTGTACTAAGCTTGAATATTCTTGATCTTTCCAAACTACAGCCTAAAATCCCTTTAAAGGATATAAATGTGTTGTAATATAAACAGCAGTATGGCTTGCCTATACATGCCTTTATATTTGTCACTATCTTCAATATCCTGTGTTTAGTGGTCTCTGTTCATCTCATAAACCCAACAGCTGATGACACTACAATCCTGGGAGCAATAAGTATTATGAAAGTCAAATTTTGGGCTCAAAGAAAAAATAAATAAATGAATAAATTATTTTTCAGAAAAATCTGTAAGAATTTGAACATATACATATATAAACATATACAAATAATAATAAAAATAAACAAATAAACATATGAAAATGTTTTTTTTTTTAAGTAAATCATAGATAAGAATGTGGACAGGCTGATTTCCATTTCATCATTATTTTATTTCATTGTTTTTTTCCTCCTATTTGACAAGATGGCTGATTTAGCCCAGAAGACAAAATAAAAACCAGTGTTTACTAGTACGAGTTCTGTACAATTCACCAGTGATACACACCAGTATAGCTTACAATATACCAACATGAGCAAATTTACGCAACAACAAGGAGATAAAATAGATTGTTTTTTGTTTGTTTGTTTTTTTTGTTTTATGTTTTTTATCCCTATAACACCCAGGTATTTGACAGTTTCATTGCTGGCTAAACATGGAAATCAAATCTGGGTAAAATAGGGTTAAAAAATTGCTGTTTGCTGTGCAAATATGCTCTTCTCCATACCAGTATATCATGCTATACTAGTACAGTCACCAGTATATTTCATATAGCAGTATGTCATTCTCCGTGTGGGGTCAGTATTAACAAACACATGTGTGATCTGCTGAAGTTTCAGTTCAGTGTTTTGTGCCTGCAAGACAAGTTCCAGTCATGTGGCTCCACATTTGCGTGTGTGTGTGTGTGTGTGTGTGTGTGTGTGTGTGTGTGTGTGTGTGGGGGTGTGGGTGTTTGTTTCCCTGGAGACTGTTGTTAGGAGGGACATTTGTAAAGTGTTACACCCGACAAAAACGGAGTCTCAAAGCACAAAGGTTCCAGTTGTGAGGGTTACCTATCTCTCTGGGAAATTCACTTTGTGACACCGGTGGCTAAGGGGCTGCTAGAGGCGTGACACCATCTTAGATGAGGAACATCTGAACTATACTGGGACTGTAGGTGAGGAGAAAAACAGAAGAGGAGACGCTGTCCTCACAGAAATAGTTAAAGTCAAACTCAGTGACCAGTTTGAGACATGATGTCCTGTAGATGAATAGGAAGTATCCAGTCACTCAGACTGAATCATCAAAATCCACCATCTGCTTTTTTTCATTTCTGCTCATCAGAGTCAGTGCTGGGATTGAATATCTGCTTGTATTCCAAGTTATAAACAGGTTTCAGTATCGAGGAAGAAGACTGTGACTGCTGAACACAACACAAAAAACATGGAGCCAGCCGATAAAAAAGAGTAGGCTAAACTGAGTGCGATTAGGGAGTTTCCTATCTGCCGTGTTTACCCAGACAGAGTTGGATTCTTCACATTTGGAGTCTTTAAAACCTGCTCAGATAGGAGCTGAGGAAGACTGCGGGGGGGGAGAGGAGCAGTGACAATGAAAAGTGAGTGAAATAGGGAGGAAAGAGGAGGATAGTGTCTTCTCTCTTCAGGCAGTAGACCGGCGCTGCGCTGTCTTTAAGTTTTAATCCTTTCTTCCCGTCTCTCCCTCCGTCTCCTCCTCTGCAATTTCTGAGTCTATAAATAAAAGCTGGTGAGACGGAGGGAAGATGGGGAAGGGATGAAGGACAGAAAAGGGAGGAGCGATGGAGGGTGGGAGGCTGCTTCTCCGCACCAAACTGAGACTGTCTTTACTTTGAGTTTTCTTGTTGTAGCATCCACCCAAAGAACTGCACACGCCCAAAGCTCAACAGAAAACATCTGGTTTGATCTGCCCATTGACAAGCACCCATAGTGATGTGGAGGTATTTCAACTGAGAAAGAAGCTCACATCCAGGGGTCAAAACACATGATGTCAACAAACGCACTGACATGGCTGCTGGCTGATGTCCAAGTCCATTCCCACTGTGAAGTTTCATGCAGATATGTTGCAGATCAAATGCAGTTTGATCAGGTTCTGATGGCTTTGCTTAAAAGTTAGATTCCACAAAGACTAATCTATCTGATATCAACAAATCCAGATCCAACCGCTCACATGATGGTGTTTTTGAGCCTCTGAAACCTCTGACCTTAGGAATCCGGCTCATCCGGGCCCACGGTTTAAAAATCACCAGTATATTCCTTTCCTCCTCTCATCATTATAATCCAGTCCAAAGAGAGTGAAGCTGCCAAGTCCCTGATTCAGGAAGAGTTTTGCTCTGTTCTTGTATTAAGAAAGTCACAGTGGTGGAGAGTTTAATCCCAGATGAATTTACTACCTCGGCTTACGCAGGATTCAACATCTAATGAACAGAGCCACTGTTTCCTCCATCTGCTCTCACATATCAGGAGTCACGACTGACGTCACTAACCCAGGAGTCTTTTATTCTTCTCTGCCAACAGAAGCCGCCACGGTGCCGTTTTTCAAATAGCGGACCTGCTCCTGTTGGTCGGCTCAGCTGGCTAGTGTGGGCGGGACTGGGCCATCATCTTGAGCCGGGACTGATCGATGACATCCAGCAGGTTCTTGGCATCAACTGCCAGAGCGTGAGCCGCCGTCAACATCTGTTTCTTATAGTCCTGCTGGAGACTGGGATAGAGCAAAAATATAAACAAATACATTAATTATACAATAGATTTTTACTAATGGGTGGATGAGTAGTGCAATATTAAAGACACAATGTGTAGGAATCTGGCGCCTCCTAGTGGTGGCATCAAAAAATCACTTTGGCAGAGATGAACGTGCTAAAAACATCAAGCGGCTTTTTTTGTTTCTTGATTTTTTTGTATCTCATTTTGAAGACCAAATTCACAAACAACAACAACAAAAACAAAACACTATTAAAGCTGACTTAACTGGTGTCCTTCAATGGAATAATAACATGTCTTGTGATTACCTGCATCCAATAAATAGACATAAAAAGACTGAAATATAAGATGAAAGGAGGCTATCCATCGCACGGATGTTACATGATTTTGTAAAATATAAGGTACTAAAACAAAACTAATCTTTGCATATTGTGATGTGGCTGGTGTGTACCTACCTGGTCATCACATACTGCTGGGCTAACTTCATCTTCCCGATCAGCTCTGCCAAGTCGGAGTTCAACAGCTTTTGTGCCATTTCGATCTGTTAAAGAAAACCAGAGCATTAAGCATCAAGCTGACGGGATAAAACAAACCAGCACAAGTCAGACTCAAAGAAGTTTACCAGCATAAACTGTTAATGTGAATTTTATAAGATTAGGACGGATTATAAATATATGTACAACATTGTTGAGTATATTTCTGTGTTAGAAAGAGTCAATTTTTTATACCTCTCTGTGTGTACTGGCTGGAAGTTGTGGTAATGTCTCATCCACTGTGGCAAGTAACGTCCTCAATGCCAGACCCACATCCTGGAACAAGCACACAAAAAAATATTATATATATATAAATATTATTTTTTTTAGAACAGGACAAAATTATAGGTAATATAAAGAAAATATGACCATTAATTCACATGGAAATACATTTAAGCTTATAAAAACATGTGAAAGGCTCCTGTGAAGACATAAAAAAATACAATGAAATAATATCTAACATGTACGTAAGCCAAGAGGACCAACAAGGAGAATTCAATTACTAAATCCCCACAATTCAAAGCAACATCTAGTGAGGTTAAAAGGCCAGATCTGCAGAGTCTGGTTAACAGATGATTCACAAATGATTCATCTGGAAGCAGGAGTATCAGAATTCAGTTGTCTGAAGAGCTGAACAACGTCAGTAAATTAAAACATGGTTTGAGAGTAGCCAAGGAAAGACAACATAAAACTGTATTAACAGAACTGCTTTGATCTTTGTAAAACTTTCAAGTTTTAAACCCAAGAGGCACAGTGACGATTCAGTGGAACCTGCTAAGGAGAATACACTTTAAATGCTTCTGTTACCTTGACCATGGGAACATATTCCTCAGGAGGAGCTGGCTGAATCTTGCTTGACATCTCGATCACAGCTTTGACCAATCCTGTCACGTTCTCGTACACCTTGTCGTTAGAGCGGTCCAGATTGGCGGTGGGGGGTGGGCTTATCTCTTGGGGCTGCAGCTTGAGCCATGAGAGAAAAGAAACATCAGTGACAGGGTTAGTGAATGAAGAACTAAAGAGCTGCGTGGGGTGACTGATGGTGAGATCAACAATACACAGAAAAACAAGCTGAGATAATGCAGATGAAATGATGAGCTTCCTGAGGTTTATTACCAGAGCTGCTGGTACAAATCCTGCATGATTACAGAGATGTAAATCGTGCACTGTCTAACCTAACTTTTACATATTTGAAATAGGTGGAGAGGAAAAGCCACAGCTGCAGAGCACTGTGGCCTTAAAAATAACAAACTATATCACAGAAGTAAATGAGTAGATTAATGAGCAGGTAATTGAAGGGATGAATGACTGAGTGAATGAATATGTACGTAGGTTATGTGGATCTACGACTTTGACTTTAAATAACTAAATAGTCTGTCTAGACACAGACGTTATTAAAGTAATTCTCCATTCTGGCCACTAGATGGTAGTGTCACACAATTTAATTATGAAAATCCAAAAACTGACAAGGCAGGGGTCGCATCTTAAGACAGATTCATCATAAATTGATTGGGTTAAATATTGTTAATATAAGAAAACAAGCAAAACCATTTGGATATGGATGTTAGTTCGGAGAGGAAAAAGACAATAGAAACAAGAAACCTGGCTACACAACAACTGAAGGAATGACATACATTTGTTTTATATATTATCAGAATTTGATTTGTTGGACTGATGGACCGAATGAGTCGATGTGTGATCAACTAGGAGACAAGACGCACAGTAAACACACACAGACAGTGTGCTGCTTACCCGCCAGGGCTACGGTCAACATTAAGGCAGAGTGCAGGAGGAAGAGGAGGAAGAGGAGGGAGAGGGAGGGGAGAGAGAGGGAGCAGTCAAGGGAAAAGAAGATAAAGGAAAATATTAATGCTAAGCATAAAAAACATGCAATGTGTGCCTCTGTGTGAAAATGTTGCATTATTTCTTTATATCTGTGTGGTTTTATCATGTCTGCGTATAGTTGTGTGCAAGTATTTTTGCTTTGACTTTGAGTCCTAAAAGTCATATATGCTTCATTTTTGATTTAGTGTATCTATATGTTTCCATATCTTTTTGTCACTATCTACACATGTGCATGCGTGTGTGTGTGTGTGTGTGTGTGTGTGTGTGTGTACCTTGACTCCATCGTTGTAACTGTCTCCAGTATTTAGACAGGCCAGACTGCCCACTTGGCTCTGAGCCCCAGGTCGAGGGGGTTTCTTTGGGGGAGCCGCATGCTCTGCAGGAAACAACATATAGAAGGTGAAAATAATGTTTCCTCGCAGCTTCATTGTCTCATACACGTTCTGGACAGATTGGAGTACGATCCCACAGCAGCTCTCACTTTACAGTCTGTACTCTTAGTGGTAGTTCACATCATAAAATCAACATCAGTCTAGGGCTGTAACTACAGATTATTTTCATTATCGTTTTTTCTTTCTTTTCTTTTTTTTTTGATTAATCGGTTCTCAATCTTCAAATGTCTTGTTTTGTCTGACCAACAGTTCAAAAAAAGGAATAAATTAATAAATAAAGAGAATATTTTACATTTTTCGCTTGATTTATCTATAATCAATGATCAAAACTTAGGGAAAAAATTGGTTTTGAGTACAGGGAAAAATGTAGTTCCTCATACAAAGAAGGAAATTATCCTGCAGAGTCTCCCCACTGTAAAACTATTTACAGCTGAATGTTTTTCTATTCCCTCTGCACTAGCTGCCTGCAGGGCAGATATATTAACACAACATATTGAGTCCATATAAACAGTGGTTGATTTGCTCACTTGCAGGCCAACAGGCTGCCGAGTTCACAATCTGATCTGTCGTATTGTGGCAACAGACTGTAAACTCTGCAGACAAGACACTGACACACTATCTGCTGTGCATCAGACAGAAAGGCTGGAGATACAGAGTCTGTAAACAGAGTGAATAAGAGCTGGACACACACATGTAAGGCTACATGTGTGAATTATGTATGTTAGGAGATTAAGACAGAAAGAGAGGAAAGAACAAAACAATAGCAGTTGTTTACTTATAGAAGGTTAGATGCATGGCTATTACCTGCTTTGCCAACGGGCTGGTATATGTGCTGGTTTCCTGTCTGCACAAACAAACACAACAACAAAACACTGGGTTAGTGGCAGCACAGTCACACAGTCACAAACATAATCAGAAGCTTGAAAGGAAATGAGGACCTCACAGGCAAAAACCAACGGCTGGCTCTGAAAAATGTAGGGAATCCAATTTCATTTTTATGTCACATAAAACCAATCCTCAATTTGTTCTTGTTCAAGTTCCAGTTGAGGAGCCGTTTCTGTTTTCAGTGGTGTGCAGTGGAGCGCTGTGTTGCAACACATGAAGAGTGTTTCCTTTGTTGTGCAAACCTTTTAAAACCAGAAAAAAAATCCCACAGCATGTTTTTATGATTTGATGGTTGTGGCTCTATAGGGGCACCAGGCATGTTACATATTGACTTTGTTGCATTATTACAGCATCTTTGTTGTTTTCTCTGTGTGAGAAAACAGTACAGAGGGCTTCGAAAGCCCTGGTGCCATCAGAGTGTCATGGTCTGACAACCACCAACACCCAAAAATACTCTACTACAGCATTACACACACACACACACACACACACACACACACACACACACACGGGAGATTTTCCCACCACAAACCACAGCCATTCAAAGGGAGGAGGACAAGCAGCGAGATGAATTACAGAGACAGAAATATCTGTCTTGCCCATGGCAACTTCAGACCGCTACAACAACCTCTGCTGGCATCAGGGCCGTAACAGACATCAACATACAACTCAGAGTTCGGCTCCTCAGACTCTGGCTACACAGAAGTTCAGATCAACAACATCATTCAGAGTCGGAACGAAGATTAATCACTCAAAAGCTTCAAGAAAAACACGAAGACTTCAGCTTCAAGTCCACACAAAAAATATTACAAGAGGGGAAATGTGATGAAATTACCTTTCAATACAACCTGTGTAAAAAGATGATCTCAGCACCAGTAGGTTTGAAATGAAAAAGTCCATCTGTCAATGTTCAAATCATTTCAGTCACCTCACAGTGCTGATTTACAAAATGATGCGGTTAGCCCTCTGAAGTGATCAGAAATCCACATTCATGTGAATATGGCTGCATCTGATGATTTTATTATTATTATTTGGCATTTTGCTAAAAAAATTACTTAATCAAAAATCAAAATAGTTGCTTCTTCCAACTGACTTTTAAATGATCATTCAATCAATTATTTCAGCTCTACACATGACATATTGACTTTTAGGGCAAATCATCATCAAACTTTAAGGCTGCCTGTTGAAAAAAACATGTTGAAAAGCCAAAGCCCTTGACTTTCTATGAGACCAGATCCACCATATTTTCCTCTCTCTCTCTCTCTGTGTGTGTGTGTGTGTGTGTGTTTGTGTGTGTGTGTGTGTGTGTGTGTGATTCCTGGTGCAGAGTTTCTGTGGGCAGCACTGGGACAGACAGATGAGTAAAAACATGGCTACTTTGTCTTCTATAAATAAGCGGTGATGTTGTGGGAATCCACTGACCCCTCATTGATGACCCCACCCCCAACAGGTCACTTCCTGTCCCTGGATCAATCCCCTCAGCTCTATTCAAAACAAACACATACTTCAGCCAACTGCAGTGAGTCCAACCAGAACGTGGACTTCCGTCAACATTTGTCTTTATCAGACATCCTCCTCGCTTAAAAACACAAACAGCCAAGAAAAACAACTTCCCTCTATTTCTAAGATGTGTATGTTGAGGTAGGGGACATGGGATGAATGTCATGATTTTGACAGTGAAAACAGCTTGTGGGTGAAACACAGTTCATTCAGAAAAGAAAAAAGAAAAAAAGAAAACACCCTCCAGGTCATATTAACTCCCTGTCGCCAAAAAAAACTTTCTTACTCAACCTGTGTAGCATGAATAACACCAACTAACTAGAAAGTAACTTACCGGTGGTTGAAGTCCACCTTCTTCTCTGTCCAGACTCCCTCTAGAACTTCGAGTGTCTGGTTTCTAAACACATGCAAATAAAAAAAATAAAAAAAAATCACAAATCTCCACATAGCAACAGTGTGTAAGTTCAGGGCTGCTTTCATTGCAAATTGCTATCAATAAACAAAACAAAAGTTCTATATTTACAGTTTTTGAAAATGACTGTGACTGTTCAATGAATTAAGTCACATTGCTTTTCTGTATATAACTATACAAGCAGTACTGGATTTTGATTCCCGGGATTTCTCTGAGGCAAATACGCCTTAATGGCATGCTGTTAGATCAGTATCTCATGCTGTTGTCAGACTGATGCATTATATGGTGCGAACTCAGTCACTTTACTGATTCATTAAAAATCTTTAACCATCAGGCTATTTTAAGGATACATGACAATAAGTAACCCTGTCATCATCAACATCATGAGTTTACACAGTGATCTGAATGAGGTGAAAGTGAGCAGACTCTCCAATTCTCCAAATCAAAGTTTAATCTGAAGTCTTAATGATTAAGTGAATGAGGAAATGAATGAGTGGGTCGCAGCAGTGAAGTTAAAAAAAGTCTTAAAATATGCATCCAAACACACTTCCCCTGCATGAAACCTCCAATAAAAACAAGAACACACTGTACAAAGCTGCAGGATCCAAATGTCCAGGAATTTCACTCAACACACAAACATTTTCCAGCTTAAGAACAACTTTTCAGATTGACACTTAGCCCCCCAAAAATAAAACTACACACACACACACATACACACACACACACACACACACACACAATCCATCCTCGCCTACCAGTTTTCCAAGACAGGACTTGAAGACCAGCATTGCCACTGAATTCATCAAAGTTGCCTGATGAATGGTTTGTGTCCTGGTTGTTTCAGGTGTTGTGTCTGTGTTGTTATCTTCTGATCTTATTATATCTCTCTGTAGCGTTGTTTGCCTGTGTATATCTGAGTGTTTTCGTCCGTGTGCTAGCCTGCACCCTCGTCTGTGTCAGCAGTTTCATCAAGACAAGAATTCAGATTCAACTGCGGCTTCCTGCCTCCAGCGCACTTATATCTGACGCACGGAGAAAGGGACGGAGAGGAGAAAAGGGGGGGAGGAGGGATAGAGCATGTGTCAGTGTGTGAGCTCGTCTACCCTTCTTTCCCAAAACCTTCCTTTCTCCTCCCTTTCTCTCGCCCCTCCCTGAAGTGACAGTGTTACAAAAACCAGCCAGCCTATAACACACACTTTACACACACACACACACACACACACATATATGTATATGCCTCCCAAGCTTTTCAGTAATCTTGTCTGTTGTCAGTTAGTGGTTGTGGGTCAAAGACAGACTGTTGACTGGGCTGTCAGATTCTGTAAACCTATCATTAGCCTGGAATTCACACAGGCCACACCTGCCTACAAACTTTCTCTCACACACACACACACACACACACACACACACACACACACACACACACACACACACACACACACACACACACACACAATAAAATTCTTGAGCAAAAACCCCAGACATCCTTCAATCAGTGTTCACGGAAATATGCATCCTACAAGAAACGTTTCCTCCCTTTTGGCCCCATCATCCATGTCGAGGGTCCCTCCATCAAAACATTTCACATTTTTCACGCTTTATCTAAGACACAGCAACAAACTCTGCATTCATTGATCTCTATGTGAGTTTGAGAAGAAGCTGTAGTTGCTAGCAGGTTGTGATAACGAACATTGAGAAACTAACAACCAGGTTCCACTGCTAACATAAACAGGGGAGATGGTAATTAATATTCTGAATTGAAAGTAGGTGATCGTCGGTCAGTGATTATAGAGTATGGCACACTTTTCTTCAGCACAACATGGTCTATGGTAGTGTGAATGGAAATATATGCAGGTACTGGAAGTGTAGAAAAGTCACAGAGGATTGTCAGTTGTCAGTGTTGTAACTAACAGCACAACCAACTGTTGAGTTGTTGAGGCTCTAGTAGGAACTTAATGCCCTAATTTATGAGGAATTTAAATGTGGTAATGTAGCGAGAAACTATGTGAGCTTATGAGGATTAGATACTGTGCATAACAGTACTTAAGTGTAGGTGCCTGAGGCAATTGATCAAATGAAGAAAAAAAAAAAACCAAAAGCTAATTTCAACTTTAATGGATATAGTAGTAACATTTTCCATCCCATGGTAAGCCTCCAAATATTGTGGTTCTTAAGTGATCCCAGAAAATCCTCCTTTTACTTTCACTTATCCTAGAAAATCAGCAGCACCACTATGTCAGTGGCGCTTAGAAAAGGGTGAAGATTCAATGTCTTGCTCAAGGACAATGCAGCAGGTTTAAACACACGTTCAAAACTTTTAGTTAACCAATTATATTATCACTGCGACTGCAGCTGAGAACTTTCACTACTATAGGTACAAATGTAATTTTTATCAGGACTGAAGTATCATTTTATTTGGAAATTTAAGTGATCACAGCTTTCAGTCTTATTTTAGCTTTTATATCTAATTGAATTGACATCAAAAGGACAATTAAAGGACCCTAATGAACATATGAATATGTTTGTCTTTGATAAGGAGTTTCAGAGAGTCCATTAACACATATACAAAAACACAACAACATGCATCTTGGAACTTAAAAAAAAAAAACCCTCAACAACACAACCAACAAGTCAATGATGGCAACTAAGCAAGAAAGCTGTGCATTGCAGGTAACGACATCACACTGTACCATGCACAACAACACGCCAGCAGAGACTCGAGAGTCTTATGATGTAGCTGTTTCTCTATGAACCTCCCTGCAGTGACACTTTCCCGGTTGTGCAGATATATATTTGTAGTTAATGTAGCTCTTACATTTGAAGTTAAATGTTCTCTCACATTCTTAGTATTGTGTACGTATTAACTGTGTGTGTATGTATTTTCCACTGTGTGTGCCGTGTGTGTTACCAGCAGCCTTTCCTCCTGTTCCAGCCACCTCTGATCCTCCTCCATCTGCTGTTGTTGTATCATCAGCTGTTCCTCCATTAACAGGCACTGCTGGCCTACACACTGCTGCATGTCTACTGCCCTGTCCTACACACACACACACACAAACACACAAACAAACATGCAACAAAAGACAAGGCGTAGCAACAGACATGCACACCACCACAGGGACACACACACAAAGTCACAGATGACGAGAGACATGCACATACACACAAACATAAACACAAACACAGGACATGGAGACAGGCAGACACATACACCAGACTGATGAGAGGCTGAACTGAGGTGATAGACACACACACACACTAAAAATAATGGGTGTCAATGGGCCACTGATTTGTACTATTTTAATATTTGGATAATTAATTAAATTTGTTTGAGTTATGCAAGTGTTCAATCACAATACCTCCTCGCAGAATGATCAGTCTCTTTTACAGAAAGTAAAAAGGATCTTAATATTTAACCACTCAGAGCTGGACTTGCAGATTAAAGTCTTGAAAATTAAAAACATAACAACATACATATAAAACATATATAAAAAGAGAGCTTTTTGAAAAGCTATTCACTATTTTGATCAGCTGTCAACATGACATGAGTATGAACGGCTGTGAGTTAGACTGGGTAAGGATCAGCTTGCTATGTGTTTTACTTGACAATCCTGTCATGACATATTTGTGTGTATGCGTGTGTGTGTGTGTGTGTGTGTGTGTGTGTGTGTGTGTGTGTGTGTGTGTGTGTGTGTGTGTGTGTGTGTATGCGTGTGTGTGTGTGTGTGTGTACGGGTATGAAATTGGTCTCCTACCTCCATCGCAGAGCCCCATAGTGCCATGTCCTGTCCATGAGGCTGGGGAAGGTGCTGCATGTGCGAGTGTGTGTGGACGTGGTGGCGGGGGTGTGTGTGGGCGTGGTGTGTGTCCAGCATTGCTGCCTGTGGGGGGTACAGGGCGCTGGGCACAGAGGGGAGGGTGTGAGGGCCGGGGTACCCTGCCATCTGACACAGGGAGGGAGGACAGAGACAAATGTTAGTCTTTCATCAGTCATCTTTGAGTTCTTCTAGTCTTGATTACTCTGAACACTTTGTATGAAATTATATCACAATTTAAATTCTGCCATTATATACAAAATGCTACAGGAGCAGAAGAGTCTACATACCTGGTAGTGTCCCGGATGCTGGGGACTGGGGTAAAATCCATCACTTGAGCGAGGACTGGGATAGCCTGGTCTACTCGGCTATAGACAGAGACAGAAAGAAAAGAGAAAAGAGAGAGAGAGAGAGAGAGAGAAAGAAGGAGAGAAGGATAGACAGATGGATGAAGCAAAAGAGAGGGAGAGATTGAGGAATAGAAAGACAGAGAGGGAAAAACAAAAGATTAAATATTGTTCATTTTTTTCTCCAAACTGAACGTTAGAAGACGAGACACCGGGTCATTCAGACAATCAACACACAAACCTCCGGGAGCTGTTTGTGTGGCTGGGTTAGCTGTCAATCAAAAAAGGGACCACCCACTGGGCTGCAAGTCCAGCAAGCTGTTAGTTGAACTGGCATGAACTACTGTCCCTGTGTTACAAACATCAACATCCATGGATGACCGGTATACACTATGTTAAATTCCTGGACTAGCGATCACTGGGAAATCTGGTTAGATGTGATGCAGGTGTGTAAACAGTGTGTTATGGTTGCATGTTCACCAAAGACCCCTATTTCAAGAACAAATTCTTTTCTAATTTGGATGAATGGATGTACTGTTGCTGATGAGGCTGAATGACAGAAGTGTAAAATATTTCTAAACAGCATAAGAAATGGGATTTTTCCAACTGTGAGGCATTTGTAATGCAAGCTGCTGCTGCTGCTGCTGAATGCTGTTGGCCAAAGAACAGGGTTTAGTAGACTGATACTGGAGTATATATATATCCTATTCTTTTCTATTCCTTTGGTTAGCACTTGTAGCTAAAAACAGAAGTCCTTGGTGAACCCACAGCCTTGTTTCCTCTGTTGGTTTCTGGTGAATTTTTGAGATGAAGTCGTTAAAAGCTGATGAACAGTTTCCCCTCTAAGAATGACTGGAGACATTTTTCTGAATGATTTGAAGTCTAACACAGAGCTGGTGTCTAGCACAATATTACTGTAACTTCTACCTTCCACAGTCTCTCATAGTAGCTTTCTCTGGACCACACCTCCGACAGCAAGACAGACACAAAGACACACAGGGAGGGTGGGAGACAGACAGCAAAGAAAGACAGGAAAGGTTGACAGGGAGGGAGACAAGGAAAGGAAAAAAAGTAGGAAGGGAAGGACAAAGAGAAGCAGACAAAACAAAGAAACTGAAGACGAGACAAAAGGGAGCTTCAAACTTTCAGACACAGAGTCATACCAACAGACAGAAACATACAGCATGTTTGTGGACATGCACACTCATGGAAGGACACAAGTTTCCTACTCAAGAAGAAAATTATATCTTTAAAGTCTCAATCTGCCCCAGATTCACAGCCCTGTCTCAGTCAGTCCATGTGAAGGGAGGTTTCCCTGGGAATACCCAGTTTAAAAATAGAAAGATAAACACAGGGACAACAGACAGAAAGACTGGAGGTTAATCAGACAGGACTGTCACACCAGTAGAAAACAGAAATCTGTCTGTCTCTATCTGGAGACGTGTGGATGAATATCTGAATGTAAGGATTAACGACCAAAATCGTAGAACTGCAGTGCCAGGAGATTCAGGTCCAGCTCGTCACTTACAGGAAAAACAAGTAACAGCAGCAGAAGTTTACACCTGCAGATGTGCCAATGCACACCATCTACTGGCAAGGACAATAAGCTGATACAGTGTTGGGACTTGTGGTACCCTGTTTGCTACAAACCAGTTCCCTGTCTGATAGAAATGTATGGCTTTGTGTGTGTTAACCAGAAATCCTCAAGCCACAGCTATGAGGGCAGAACACACCACTGTATTTTAAATGTGTCACTACCTTCAGCATTTCAACTGACTGCATAAATTAAAAATGCAGCGATTTCAGGGCAGCCAACACAGTGATTGAGATTCTTTTCTAAAATGAACCTGCTGCTGTGAGGCACTTACCCTCACATTCCCTATATGTTACCAGCATGTATCATAACTCCATGAAACATTTTAGGAATGTTGTGTAGCACAGTGTAATTAAGATTTTTTTTTTTCGCTTCATGTATCACTTTGAGGCACAATTCATCGACTCCCACACAGACACATCTATCACCATAATAAGGGTCACAGTGCTGTGCAAACATACAGCAACATGGTTCTGTAACAGCGACGTCTCAGTGATAACAGGAATGGATCTTGGCTGTTGCAGGGATTTAACTTGTGACCTGTCCTCCTGCTGCCTTATACAACTAAACTGTATTTTTGCTTTCAATCACTCATCTCTGATTGTAACAGTATTTCTTGCTTTTCTTTTTCTTATTTACTCTTGAGCTAGGGTGCTGTTACAGCTCCGAGAGAAGGCTGAACGTTCACCCTAAAACGGAGTCACCTACAAAAACAAGCTCATGTGTGGCACCACTGGCCAGCACCCAACAGCTAGGTCAAGGTGACAGAGAGCTTGCTCTGTATAAACAGGCTTAAGTAGAGAGAGACCTTTTAGCTAGGTCTTCATGTATTTATAGCAACTGTCTCAAACACAGGCTTAACACTTATGAGCTTCAGTTGTATATGCAGTAAATCCATGTGGCAGAATGCAGATCCATAGCATTATAGTGAATTGTATTGTATGTTTCAGTAGTTGAAAGTTTCCTCTTGGACACATATGAGACCTGCAGCTGGAGAGAGGAAAAGTTGCTGCGTTACAGCATTAGTTCTGGACTTTAGGTTCCACCTAGTGTAAAAAATGGTTTGAACATGCTTACTGAGCTCATTCCTCGTCATTTAAATTCCAGTGAAATTTAAAAGCTGACCACAAGATTTTTTTTTGTGAATTCTGCGACTGTTTGCTTTTTCTGGCTTATCCATGAAATACTGTATCTAAGCTCCATGTTTGTGAGGCGAGTCGGACACTTAGTCCAGTGGAATTAGGATTTTACACAGGCATCCGGAGCAGGCTTGAAATAGGGCGCAATAATCCGAGGACACGTCAACACAATGCCTGACACAGACAAACACAAACGTATGTAACTACATTCAATCATGACGGAGGACATTTAAACAGCGTGTCCCTCAGGTCCTAAAGCATGCTACCAGTCTAGGCACAAACATGCTGATTGCACTGTCACTGGCATCAAAATCACTGCACTCGGTTATAATCGATGATTCAAAGTTTAGAGTGAGTTTAGTCATAGATGATGACTATGAAAGCCATAAATCAAAAAATGTTGCAACATTTTTTTTGACAGTGGACTTCTTTTCCGTTTCCTTGTGTTCAGCCAAAACAAATTTGACTAATGTGTTCTTATTTCAGTATGTTTTTCTTTTTCAAGCAGCTAATTAAACCAAACTGTACTTATTTTTAACTTTGGCTGTCATGTGGTGGATAGAGAGAGAAAAGAAACCTGGGAATGAACCAGTGTCCTGAACCCAGTAACCGGCCAACTGTTAAATAAGCACCAATGTCAAAGAAAATCAAATGTTTAAGGTCCTGAAAACATATACATATCACAATGAAACAGATAATACCTAAGGATGTGTTTTTCCAATCTTTATCTTTGATTCTTGCTTATTTAGTTATGAATATTTAATATTATACAGAAAGATTTAGATGTGAAACCAAGTTATCAGGGGCTGTAAGAAAAGATCTCTGCGAGTGATGTTTCTGTCAAATTCTGCCAAATTACTGGATGGCATTTTTTATCTTAGCACCACGAGTGGCCAAATGCAGACAACATGTGGACAGAATTAAAATATTCAAAGTGGAAATCTTCTTATTTCAAAAGACAAAACTCAGCTTTGGTGATTTCAATCACAATCATATAAGAAATGTATCTACCTCCAGGAGCCTTAATAGATCAAATTTCGATATGATGTTTTTTTGTACCTGGACCTGCAAATCTTTGAATCAGGATTATTTTTAAATCCCTCTGGACATTTATCAAAGGCTCCACAACCAAGACTGTTGCAACCTTCTTTGATACAGACAAACAGGTTTGTTTTAATGATTAAAAACAGCTTTAGAGCAGTGTAGCAGTACACCACCTGCCTTCAAGGGTCTGGACATGGGTCTTTGAGAGCAGGGGATGGGAAATGGCGTGTGAGTAGTTACAGGGAAGCTTGGTATTTGACTGGGTGGATGAGGGTTACTGGAGGGCAGAGTATAGGGAGTGAGAGGAGTAGGACAGACCAGCGGGGGCCTCCCACATGACTGCACCGCACGGTGTTGGGTCTGGGGGTCAGGGTCAGGTTGGAGTGGGGTACTGGGATTAGTTTGGCAGCCAGGATGAAAGCTGGGCAACAGTGGGATTTTAAGATTAGAATTTGACTCCTGCTGGATGTTTTGGAGGGTGAGGGGACAAACGTTTGACATCCTGCTGGGCAGAGAGTTAAGGTTAGGACTGGATTGGGAAAGGAGAGGAGAGCGGTGCCTGGGGCGGCAGTGGGAGTCGTTTGACGTTGGCTGCGATGAACAGAGCAGGCGGCTGTTAGTAGGGGAATTTATCTTGTGGGGGCAGCTGCCACTGGACGTGCTGTCTGAATCTGTGTGAGGTGGAGAACAGAGGTTAGTTTGAAACTGTAGGGACTCGGGATTCAACCTAGTGTGGTGTGGAGAGAATGAACGATTGTAGTAAGTGGCGTTTTGAAGAGGAAGTGATTGAGGCTGAGCATTGGGAGAAAAGGAAAAGCGATGGGGAAATTGCAGAGGTGATGAGCAGAGTGGAGGAGTGGGTAGGTGAGAGGAGGTGCAGGGAGATGAAGGATGAGGGTTTCCGAGGCAAAGGGAAAGCTGGGAGGCAAAGTGCTGGTTTTCATGGCAATGGTGGTGAGAAGAAGGAGTGGAAAGGCAATCTTGACTGAAGGTGGTCTGCAGGGAGGGACGACGGCTGGGCTGCAAACAGAAAGACAAAGGTAGAGGGGGGACAAATGGAAATAAAAAAGGTATCATAGAAGACACAGACATGTAGTGGACAGGTGAGAAAGACGGGGATGAGATGGAGTACAGACCAAAATATGCACGACTGTAACCAAAGCCACACAGAGATTGAGCCTCGAAAGAGCAATGTGCAATGAGCAATGTTTCTGAACCGTCAGCAAAGCTTTCAATTCCCTTAACAACATTTTTTTTTTTGACATTTTTGTTGTCAAATTAAACAAATGCAACATTCATTTACATTGGAAACCAAGTTTAATTTCAAGCATGGGCAACTACATTACTGAAGTTATAAAAGAAAAAAAACAAACCATCTCAATCTCATTAACTACTGTTGAAGACATATGGCTTTAACTGTGACCAAAAGAAGCAGGTAACAGATGCTAACAGCAGGGGCATCGGGGCAGTGAGTGAGGGTGAAGCAGCCAGCAGCTGGGGCAACAAGCTGTGAGCTGTGGGATGGTACTAGTGGAGGAGGGGGTGGGGTGGAGTTTATGGTCTTACAAAGAGAACAATCTAAGAACTAATGTCATATTTGTAAAAGGTAATTATTCAAGAAATCAACCTTGTTCACACATTTGAAGGGAGCTAGTTAGAAAAATACATCTTGTTCCAGTTTTGGATAATTTTCCACAGCATGTGCTGAGAGTTTGTGGTCAGGGGCTTGAATATGCATATTACAAAAAGCATCAATATATATCGTTCGTTCGAATCTACTGAACTGAAATACTAACCTCAACCCGCCCACCTCAGGGTGATTATACGGTGACATACAGTATAAGACAAAAAAATGCCTGCACAGCGGCTTTTCACAAACAAACAATAATACATTTATAATATCTAAAAGCTGCCAAATGTGTGAAAATGTGACATAAAAGTCACATGATCAGTGGTATTATGACCAAAACATTCACTTTCCTGTCACATTTAATTCACCTGAAGAGTCTCTTCTTTTTTGTGTGAGGGAATTTTTCCCATGCTATGGGACTTAGCTACACCCATCTGACACTCCTCCATGAAAAGCCTGGATTCAAGAGCTCAAACCCTTTTAGATTTGTTTTTCTTAACTTGATTATCATTGCGAGAAAAAACCCCTCTTGACAACTGACCTCAGCAAGATCCTGCAGAATTAGCTGAGCGTCTAAATATTTATGGTGGCCACTTATAATCATGTGTAATGCAGCAAAGTCAACAAAAAAATATATCAGCAACTCCACATGAAACCAAATTAGATAGGCTGGGACTATGTGTGGTTACCGCACTCAGACACAAACAGACTCGGAGACACAGACCCATTTGATGTATGTCTTACCTTTGGCGGGGCTTCATCAGACCCTCCTGAGTCCCAAGAAACAGTGACCTGCCTCCTCATCTCCATCCTGCTCCTCTCCTTCTGCTGGAGCTTCTCCTCCTCTAAGATAGTGCTGGAAACAAGGAAAAAGACCATGTAACACAAAAATGCTGCTTGTGTCTTTGTTTGTTTCTGCTGAACTATCACCTCTTAAAATCCAGCGGAAGAGGCAAAAAGAAAGCTTATAGGTGATAAATAGATAGGGCTGTCTCTGTTGCAATCTCTAGAAGAAATAAAAAAAACAAAAAAAACCCAAAACACATTAATCACTTATAACAGGTGCCGCTAATATCCATTTCTAAACGTGAAGAACGTCAGAGGAGACTACAAGATAATGCCACTTCCATCTTGCCCACCATTTTCTGTCAGGTCTCATCTTGACAGGTACTTCATGAAATATTCAGACACAACAACCACATGACCTGGAAAATATGAGGTACCAACACTTCCTCAACAGAGACTGGTTTTTAAGAAGCAAACTGTCAGCTTACGTGTTTTTCTACCTCTCGCTGTAAAGATGAAAACTCCCAGACAAGCCCATAAGCACACACACATCGTTCTATGTGTCAAAGTGTCACTACCACACAAACTCGTGCATACAGAGTGCTCCTCACACACTGTTTGTACAGAGCGTCAAAACACAAACTACTAGAGTCAGAAGAAAAACAAATTCCATTTGGTTATGAAATGTCTTATTGCTCAGTCTCTTACTACCACTACAGTTCATCCCTGAACGCTCGTAACTCCCAACACTGCTCCGTGTGCCAATACTGACAGCTACACTAATAAAAACTATTTGGCGTCAGATGCTTGAATAACTCAATTTTGATTCTCGCCATCTACTCAACGTCAGTGCTGGAATGGTCAGCTGTTATGTTGCAACGTATAATTTAATTTCAATATTTACGTCTTAAAAAGAGTTTGTAAATGTTTCAACTTTTACCCTTCATTGTGTAGTCACAGTAACTACTGATACCATCTCTTTGCTGTGCCAGACAAAACTGAAACTAGAACTAAATCAGTAAATCTTTGAGTAACGTCGCTTAAGAAATGAACAAATGAACAAACTGAATCACTTGGAAACTCAGTAATGTCCCACGCCCCAAACCAAGCTTTTTATAAAGGACTAATGTAGCCAAAGATACCACACTGAATTTACCCCTAAAATTACTTACACTGACCCGTTCCTGGGAAAACTGCTGCTAAACCAAACGCAGATTCCCAGAGAGAGGAGCTGCTGCTGAAGAGCTGATGGTCCCACAAAAGTGAATGGTTCAACAATCCAACACACGCGCACACACACACACACACACACACACACACACACACACACACACACACAAACACACTCTTTCTGCCCTCCTTCCCTCAACAAGGGTATGAGAGCTATTTCTAGTAACATCATTACCCTCCTGTTCTGTTGTCTCCTGCTGTGTGTGTGTCTGTGTGTGTCTGTGTGTGTATGTGTGTGTATCCTTGCACCTGTCTAAATCCGTCTACTGACAGGTTTAGTCACACACATTTGTACAAGAATCATCACTAAAATATTTAACAAGCAAAGCATTTACTAACAGATCCATCAATGAATCTGCAAACCCCGCCTCACAGTTTAACAGTAAATGACGTCATATATCCGTACGATGATAACTGATGATAACTTCAGCACCTGGCAACATCAACACTAACTGTCTCCTCCCCCACCTACACAACGCCACCACCTGGAATAACAAGGCCTGGTTTATTTACTCAGGCTGGGCCGACTGCACAATCTTGGACTTTTCAGCAACGCCCTGCCTCATTTTCACGTAGCTCTCACCTGTTAGCTGCCCAGTAATGACTGCTACTGATGACCACTGAGCAGCACACTGAGCTGTAAACAGCTGCTAATAAAGAACATAAAGACGACGTGCAACAATGTTAACATGAGATGTTATACTCCGAAGACAACGGCTCAGCTGATTGGACTGAGGGTAATCAATAGTCCGTTCCCTGATTTCATCATGGGGGACAACAAAAAAGAAAAATCGTTTTAATTCATTCATTTTAATTATTCATTAGCTGATGTAAATTTAATTATGAATAATTGCATGCATGTCATATAGCAGTCTCTACAATGTGTTTAAATGATGGAACTGAAATACAGACTTCACATTTTATGTTTAAATCAGGCTGAAACTAATGGCAGCAAGCATCCACCCTACTGAAGTGCTCTTGAGCAAGACAATAAAATCCTTTTGTTCTTGTTAAAGGATAAATGTGTTACTATGCCACTGCTGCAGCAAGGACACTTTTTACAAACCAGTACGGACATGAGGGATAACTACAGAAACCATTTCAATGTACATATGTGTATGTGAATGTTATTTTAAGACAGACTTGATAAAATAATAACCCATCCTTTAAGTAGGACATGCGAAAAGACACATTTCTTCTTGAGGATCAGAAGAAGAGAGGCAAACAATCAGCTATGAATTATGTTTAAGAGACATACAAAATGGCTGCTCAAAAACAGCTTTTGACTTAACCCACAGATACTACAGCATCCACTGAAGGCAGCACACTTGTACACATAAACACAGGCTGATAACACTACATTTAGAAAAGCGTAATGAGACAGAAGAGCCCATACTTTACCTATCGAAAAGGCCTATCCGACAGCACTGGAGTATTTCAAGTGAAGCCCTTTTAGGAGAATATCGTAGCCTCTAAAGTGATGATGGGCCAGCAGCACTCAGCACTGATACGCTACTGAAGGTCAACATGAATAACTCCAAAGGATCCCAGCAACACGCAGCAGATAAAAACCTACTGTTCCCTGCAGCTGAACAAAACCCCACTAGACCTCACTAGCTACAGTGCATCACCACACATAGACTTCACTATTAGGATAATAAGGCCTGAAAATTAGGAGCCTTGATCCGCTAGCTTTGACCATGGGAGCACCGAGCTACAGTGGTGCTTGCTTGCCTTTTTCCTTGCTTCTTTCATTCTCTCTCTATTCATTTTCTCTCTCTCTCTCTCTCTCTCTCTCTCTCTCTCTCTCTCTCTCTCTCTGTTGGAAAGCTGTAGCTCCTGGCAGCTGCCCACTGTGTAAACACACACACACACACACATACACACACACACACATTGGTCTGCAGTCTAGGAAAACTGTAGTAGTAGCTGAGAGCTGCATATTTGGCAGGAGAGACCTATAATTGATATTATGATATAAAAGCCAGCCAGACTGAAAGTAAACCAAACTGCATAACCTTATATGGCATGAGTTTCTCCTATTAATAGTCAGTGACCACAGTGAACATGGTCAATATTGACTTGGTTTCCAGGACACTGGATGAGGCACATTAAGGGTCCTCACTATTTCTTCATGCCAAGGCATCATAGTCAATTAGAGTAAATGTTCTTAATTTTGTCAGCTTAGCACCCAAATGCAGATCACATGTACTTTTCCACACTGGGTTTTCAGCCCATTAAAACATACAACCGCAAACATACTGTACATGTGTCAAGTGAGCGGGACCTCCGTGATGTTCAAGGCCTGTAACTCATTCGGAACCAAAAAAAGAAAGTGAGCTCAGGAGGACACAATGAAAAGGTGAAAGAGTTCAGGAGGAGAGGATGAAAAAAAAGAGAGCAGAAAAGGTAGAGTTTGGAAAGACTGTAAGAGGAGTAGAATTAGGGGGTGAGAGAGGAAAGCTGACATGGAGAAAAATTGGAAGAGGAATCATGGAGGAATTTAAGGTGTGAGTCATGCTGGTTTTAAGCAAACTCATAAAACCACAGGAGTTAAATATGCACTCTTATTTTCCTGTTTCTGTGTATGTTAGACAGAGAGAGAGGGAGAGGGAGAGAGAGAGAGAGGGAGAGAGAGAGAGAGAGAGAGAGAGAGAGAGAGAGAGAACAACACAGAGTGAGAATGTGCATGTTGAAGGAAACAATGATGGCATCTTGCTGTGCTCCTGAAACTTGCGTTGCTTTACTTAGGTCTATGAGTACAAAAATGTGTTTCAAGCTGCAACATTACCAATGTGAGGTACAACGTAAAAAAAGACACAAGTTACACACATTATACCAAGTTTTTTTCTTTTGAGGTAAATGCACAAACTAAAAATAAACATCGGCTCAGAATTAAATCAAACCTACTTGCATGTACATGTTACACAGAGGAAGGTGTTAGTATTTAAGGGGGAGATATCTTCAGAATAATATGTTGCTAAGATGGAGTAGTGATTCATTTTTGATCAGTGCTGTAAAAGCATCCTTGTTCTGGAGAATCTGGCCACAGGGCCATTTTGTTTAAATTCATATAGGGCGATCCTTCCTTGGTCCAATGGTACCACCACTACTAGTATGATCTATCTTTCCATGAGAGGCGATGCTGAAACATAACTTCCCAAAACCTACAGGTCCGTTCATGTCTGAGTGATTAAGAATTGTTATGTCACAGTGTCTGGGAAAAGCTCTACTCATACGGTACCGCTCCTGTATACCGGAAAATGTCAGTGAGCCTTGATGTAAAAGAAATAGTGTGAACTCTTGTTCAACCCTGTCTTCAGGCTTTTTAAAATATTATTTAATCTACTTAAGTTTTGCTGGTTAGCAGGGTTTAAGTGAATACTATCTCTCTGTCCCAACAGGAATCCTGATACTGTTACACAAAGCAGAAGAAAAGATCTTATCAGGCATGAACATATCTTAAAGAGCTTAACTTAACTTGTTGGTCTACCTGCATTTGTGCAAGTGTGTTGGGGAAAATTATGATCTGAGTGCTGGTTATGTCACTTTGGCTGTTGGCATCCTGTGATTAACATTAATTATAATCACATAGTGTAACCTTACACTGGCAGACATAAACCATAAAACATGTCAGGTTCTTTCTTTACTTGCTTTTCCTCTGCTGCCACCTGACTGATGCCTGACACCACACCCCACTGTTCTTGGAATTAAAATGAGAAGATTTTGTGTAGTTTTTTCTCGGTCTTGTGAGCACAACTCTTTGTCTCTTTGATTAAACTTTTCATAAACGGTTAACTGTCTTGCCCAGTTAGTAATATGACATTACATGACTAATGAATAGGTTCTCCCCTTCCTGTTCAAAGGGAAATATCACAATGACGCATTACTCTACTAAGCAAGTTTTCAAATTACTAGCAGTGTTGTCTAGCTCTGCCTTATCTGATCACAACATGCCCAGGATATTGTCTCTTGGTAGATAAGGTCTCCCTACTTGGAAATCTGTCTCCAGGCAAAGCTGGTAACAAAGAAGTGATGTATCATTTAACAAGGAGGCAAGGCATGACCAAGATGTCTAATCTATCTCTGTCATCACTGCATCTCTGTTACTATGCCAACTGTAATGTCCTCAGCCAAAACAGGAGGTAAAATGCAGTCTGTTAAGTATTTAAAGTTTTGATAGGCTCCGTATTCCTGCACATTAGATTTTAGTAAAATCAATACTTAGGTTAAGAAGTGTTAACTCTCTGGTTTAATTTGAGAGACAAAAACGGTGTTTGTTTTACAAACTGTATTTCCCAAGAGGAAATAGTCCTACACTGTTCACCAAATATGGCAGTCAACATCATCGATAACCCTTATAGCAGAAACTCTTAGTCATTATTTCGTTGTTCCAGGCTGCTGGAGTAAAGCCAAAACAATGAAAAAGATATTACTGTCCAAATATTTATGGACCATACTGTATACAACACTGCTGCAGAGAGGGTATGGGCACAATTTCATACTTGACATACAGTAACTGTTGTCATAGTCACAAGTCTACAGCATGTTTGGGATATGAACATTAGGATATATATATTGTTAGCCACAGAATTGTTTTGGAGTGACATTAATAAAATGTCCAGAGCAGGTATACTCTCACCATACAGGAAATTATTTCACCACTGCCTCCATGTCTCTTACTAAAAATGAAACATTCATGTAGTATTTTAAACTAGATTAAATCTGAGCAGACAAGAAGCAATGAAATGATCCACTCTGCCATCTCAATGAAAATAAGAATACATGACCTTAGCTGAAATAAAAAAAAAAAAAAAAAATCACTGTCCCTTTTCTTATCCAGCTGTATTTGACAGTCTATGGAAATTTAATCTGCTGCTCTGACCATCCATCTTTAATGGGTCACTCTGGTCTGATGTTAAACCAGCTGTCAAAGACAAAGGCAGTATGTTTCTTAATTTTAAAGGTATAATATCTGCTGTAGCTCTTTTTCGGCTCTATTTATCATGTCACATTGATACAGACAGACAGTGACACCTGCTGTTGGGAAGGTGTAACAAAACTGTTCACCTGCAAAACATCATTTAGTGTGGAATAGTCCTTTATCTAAACTACTAACCTGAAAACAGCAAGAAAAACACGGAGAGAGATTCAAAGTGATCCAAATCTCACGTCTACACCTATAAAAGACAGACTGAGAAAAATTTGACGGATCAAACTACATAATGCATTTTGTGTTAATTTAATTTGTGCATTGGAGCTATAGCCGACTATGAAGAACAAAAAATGTCTTGGCTCAAATGGACACAACCACATCAAGAGATCTCAACCCTGGAAACATAAATTGTACTTCTTCAGCTGAGTTAAAGCATATATAAGATTATTATCTGACCTTCTCTGTCCCAGGAATCATTCAAATGTTCAAAAGACAAGACAAAGACACACACACATACTAGAACCACATGATTTAGTACCTCAGTTGTGTTTTGAGTTCATTGAATCGCGGCCTCTTGCTGGGATCATAAGACCAACACTTTGTCATCAAGCTGTAGAGAGTAGGAGGGCACTGAGGGGGCATCGCCAGCCGCTCGCCGTTCTCTATCCTCCCAATGACGTCGTTGTTCTTCACACCCTGGAAAGGCTTGATGCCGAACATAAGGATCTCCCACATACAGACGCCTATGGAAAGACAGAAAAACAGCATAAACTCTGTCACTATGCGACAACCACCTATTGGCTTTTACCATGCTGCAAAAACAAGAGACTGAGAGGTAAAAGAGAAACAGGCTTGAAGTAAAAACCTATTTCTACAGCATGAAACATCAGGACACAACTTACACAGAAATGAAAGAAGGAAGAAAACAACATGGACTTAAACTCACCAAACATCCAGACATCACTGGCTGTGGTAAATCGTCTGAAGTTGATGGATTCTGGAGCCATCCATTTAATAGGTAGTTTACCTTTCGATGCTGAAACACAGGGATCAGGAGAACTGAGTTACACGGATCAGTTCAGCTCATACGAGCTCATGAGAACAATAGTGCCTCTTTTTCCACATGTTGTGATAGAAAAACTTAAGATGAGGTGGGGGAGTGGGTTTTATTACCAACTTGTGTGCATGGAGGTATGACTGTTACCTTTGTAATAAGAGCTATCCTCCATGTATCGCGACAGACCAAAGTCCCCCAGTTTCACACAGTCGACTGTCGACACCAACACGTTCCGCGCTGCAATGTCCCTAAAGACGACAAAACCAGAGTAAGAAATCTTACACACTATGACATTTATTCTTTTAATCTACTTGACTGGACATTTGTCACATGAGGTAATAATTCATATTTCTCATGTAACCACCAAAAAAAAAAAAGCATGATAAGATGGTTAATATTCCTAATTCAGCCAGATCAGTTCGCATTTTTATGAGACTTGGCCTTCATATACTAGAAGTTTGTGAAAATATTTTCCTGTATCAGGACATGCCTTCGATTTTACCAACACCTGGCTCTGACTATCTGCCATTAAATAAAATACTTTCACATCCAACTGCCCGTTGTTATTGCAAACAATGACAGAGGAAACAGGAATAATTATTTTATTAATTAATTTTATTTTATCATTTCATTAAGCAACCACTCTGTGAAAGATCTATATAATGTTATGGTGCTCTGGCCAGTTAGCAACACACACCTCAAAAAAACCTCAAACTAATACTTGTTAATGGAACATTAATTTTAAAATGTAAGAATATTCTTGTATACTGTGGTTTCAGGATACCCTCCTTCATACCTGTGTACAAAGCGTTTGCTCTCCAGATAGGCCAGTGCTGTGCTGAGCTGGTAGGAGTATAGGATGAGAGTGGCCAGGTCTAGACTGTACTTCCTCACCTGGAGAAACGACCGTAACTATGGAGAACAGGGAGAAAACACAGACAGAGGGATGTTAGAGGAAGCAGGCAACAGCCATTAAAAACACACAAAGAGACAGAGAGAGAGAAAGCAGGAGAAGCAGAAGTAGTAAATGGAGATTTAAAATGAGTGAGATGGAGAGAAACAGAGGGAGAAACTATGATAGAGTGGAAGGAGAGAGAGGTACACAGTGTGAAAACTAGAGACCGTCTTGTTTTGGCATCACACCAGCTGTGACGGCCGTTCCGACCGATGAGTACTCTGTAGTTTTTCTTACATTATTACATGAGCACTCAATACTCATGGGTCGGACCACACATCTAGGAACTTGGCCTTCATTTTGATCTCAGCTACACACCTGTAAAGTTTGATGACTGCATCTTGCATGGTTGTGATGCTGTCGTGTTGACAAAATCTGTCCACAGACAGACATATGAACACCTGCCACAGTTCTCAGAACTGTTCCCGCTATAGTAGGTGTCCCCAGGAAAACATGTTCACATGATGACACACACACACACACACACACACACACACACACACACACACACACACACACACACACACACCCTAACAGCCCTGCTGTTACAGCTGGTAATAATAATAGCCACAGTTCCATGAAACAAGCTGTGCCATGGTTAGAAAGAACAGGAACTATCTAAGGAGAAATTAGTGGAGATATTATCCTTCTTATTTAACTTGAGCAGTGTACTGCCTGCTGCTGCCCACAGTGGCTTCACAGAGAGTATTCAAACTCCTTCACTTTTTGCACACTTTGTGTTGTGAATTTAATTGTAAATGGATAAAATTGCCATTTTAGCCCATCAGTCTACACTCAGTATTCTATAATGACAAAGTGAAAACGTGTTTTAGAAACTTTTGAAAATTAATTAAATAATCAAAACCCTTAATTCAGTGCTTTGTAGAAGCCCCTTTGGCAGCAGTTGGCAGCTTTGAGTCTTCTTGGGTAAGTCTCTACCAGCTTTGCATGCCTGGATTTGGGCAGTTTATCCCATTCTTCCATAAGCCTGTATGATTGAGTTCAAGTAGATGGTGCAGACCCAGAAGTCACTCTGAAGGAAAGCATTAGTGACTCTAATTTGATTTGGACAGCCTCCTGTCCAGTGTAGGTCAATGAGCAGCACAGTGACATGTGCCTGATCGAAGACCAGACGGGCTGCTGCATTCTGCACCATCTGTAAGGGTTTCACTGTAGTCCTGGTGAGAGATAACCATGGCATGGACAGAGAACTTGGTTGTGGTAAGAGGTGAAGAGGTGATTTTAATATTCTGGAGACATCTCAAGGATAACTTAAGCAGACAGGATGCACCTTACCACAGTTTGGAGCAAAAGGCAAAAACTTCTAAAAGCATGTTTTCATTTTGTCAATATAGGTTATTGGCGTTGATTGATGGGCAAACATGGCAATTTACAACACAATAAAGTGTGGTTTTGAGTATTCTCTGAAGCCACTGTTCATATGAGAAGTGCTGCACTCAGTTGAGATTTGCCTTAAAAATAAATGTGCTTATTAAGAAAACTAATGTCACCAAACAATGCAAACAGAAATAGAACATGATTATTTATAAATATGTTTTCTCAAACCAATTTAAATGTAATTTATTACTTAATACGGAACTCTATGAAAATGTTCAATTTTTATTGAAAAATCCCAATTCAGATTTTCCCCTGGATTTTTGAAACCAAAAATGAGCCAGAGACATTTACATAATTTTAAAATCACACAGTTAAAGTGTATATGGTATTTTTATAATTTGATTTACATACAGATGTCTGAATTAATAATATTTAAAATCCAGTTTTTACCCCATAAAAAACTATTGAATAAAAAAAATAACAGTACACCCTTATACAAATCATATCAGTCTCCTACCTCTCCGAGTGTGCAGAGCTCCATGATGATCCAGACTGGATTTTCTGTGATAACTCCCATCAGCTTCACAATGTGAGGATGGTCAAACTGACGCATGGTCACTGCAGGGAAAGAAGAGGGGAGCAAGATCAGTCCACAAACAGCTTGTGGGTTTTTTCTTTATTATAGGGGCCATTCTTCTGCAAACTGATGAGAATGAGTAATTATTGTCAGGTGGCGTGACAAATGCACACACACACCACACACACACACACACACACACACACACACACACACACAAGGAACTCACAAGCTTCTTGGAGAAACTTTTCCCTGACGCTGTCTGATGTTGAGTTCTTACAAGTCTTCACTGCCACAGACAGAGCTGGGTTCTCCTGCAAGAAACATAAACACCACCACTATTGCAATAGAAGCATCTACATTCAGCATATTCACTGTCTAATAAAGTAATTTATATTCAAGGTAACCAACAAATTTACGTACAGCTTTCTATATAGGCTTATTAAAATATACTTTAGCATATGGTTGATTTCACCTATTGAAATTAAATTATCAGAGTTTTAAGTTTACCATGGTTATTGAATGGAAAGTCCATCGCATCATTTATTCTGAGACAACTATGCTGTATACGTGCAGTTATAGTTCATGTTTGGTTTACTCTTTTTGGTGAGTGTGACAGAGAATAAAGACAAAAGGGGTCAGTAGCAGTTTTTGCCTTTACACAGCAACGATCTCCTGATGTTGATGTTCTCCCCTTTAAACATGGAAGTGTTCAGTTTTCCTCACATACAATATCAGACCCTGTCGCACACTTGCCAAAGAGGGCCAGTGGTGGTAAGTAAGAAAAATAGTTTTACAGTGTGCGAGTGTGAGAAAAAGAGAATGAGAGGCTACGTACCGGGCTGATGTAGACTCCTTGGTGGACGTCGCCAAACTGACCCTCACCTATGCAGCGTCCCAGCTCAATGCGATCCCGCTGAATCTCATAGTCCCGGGCTAGATACATAATAAACACGGACATGAATGCACACAGATACAGACGCACAAATGAGGACAAACAGAGCAGACCTTCAGATCAAACACACATCAATGCCCACACATACACTTTTTAGTCAAGCCTTACATTTACCAAGCTTGTCAGAGTGCTTCACAAGTTTTAAAACAAGTTTTCCAGAAAATGTATTTGATTGTGACACAGTTACTGTTTTTAAGGAGATGCACCTTTGGAAACATTTCAGATCTGAGCACACAGTGTAGCAAAAACTTAATTTCAAGTGTGCAACATTTTGTGTTGCCATCTTTTCTAGAGACAACAAATAATTTATCCTAAATTTCTGGATGAATAAAGTTGAATCCACCTTCCTTCTCTGACAAGCTTGGAGTCATAGCAACAAGCATAGCTCAATGTCAACAGCATGCAACAACAGCATCAGCAAACCACAGCCAGACATGCCATGTAACACAGACAGACAACAGCCAGTAATACTCAATGTATAACATGAATTTCTATGTTAATTCAAATCTAATATGGATAAAGTCAGGTTTGTTGTATAATAGTGAAACATAACCGGCAGGGATTCAAAGCTCACAGGCTGATAAAAGACCGGTTTAACAATATCTTGGTCCAAAAGGAATTTGTACGTGTTACTATGGCGAGTCAAATTTTCATTTGTACTTTCGCCATTTTTTATATTTAGAACAGGAATTTAAAACAGGAATAAAAAGGTCTGTGAAATGTTGGCTGTTGAGAGGCTGGTGGTTTGCTCTGCCCGAAAAGTATGACACTGTTGACCTGACTTTGTCCATGTAATCAGCACATGGATATAACATACATGAAGCTATACATGTCAGTTTACATTTGACAAATCTCACACTTCTCTTTTGTGATGATCACTGTAGTAAAATGTCCGGTACATGTGCGAGTTTTAGAGACAATGATGTCAGGCAACGAGATGCCTGGGGCTAAATGTGGAAATGGGCTACAGCAGACAGTAACAAAAATGTACAGTAGGCCATAATTAATGACTTTGTGCTGTGCCTCTAAATGTCGCTCATGTAACCTGTTATTTAAAAACTCAAGCGTTATAGTTAAACAATGGAGTGGGACTACGCTGTTTGTAAGTGGTTTACGTTTAAAATGATACAGTGTATATATATATATATATATATATATATATGTGTGTCTATTTAAACCGTTTGGTCTCACTGCACTTCCTCTTCTAAGCCAAAGTTATACATAGGAACATGCACTGAGTCAATGTGCCTGGTTAAATGTTATCTAAAAAAATGTTTTTGAATTCTTGCCATGTTCTTATTACCCTGAGCAGTAACTGGGTTTCAACGGCTGTAGGTTGCTTGTGTCATTATAGATTTTTTTTTTTTTGAAAAATGTATCTGGAAACAGTTTGTACCACCTTGTTTTTCCCCTTAAACATTTAATATACACAACAAGATCGATGTCCAACAACTGGAACTCAGTTCTGAAGTTACCACCAGTTTAGCCGAAAACTGACAGCACATCAAACATCAACAGAGGGGGGTCAAATCAACAGGGTACAGAAATAAATTCCGAATTTTTATTTTACAGTCGCAGGCAAAAGTAAAAAGAAAAGGATCACAACAACCACCAAATCAAAGAGCCATCACAATACAACCAAACTAATGGTACGTTCCAATCTTTACCTTGATCTAGTCCATAGTATTCTGGGAAAATGGGTTAGTGATAGGAGACAGAAATAACTAGCTGTGAGTACAGAGAGCCAAACTTTATTGGTTATGAAATATTGTTACTTTAAAAATTGCCATGATTGTGGTTGTGACTGTGATGTAGTGATGCTAAGTTAGGGGTGCTGTTTGCCAGTTTAGATAAAGTGTCCCTGAACATATAAAATAACTCTATATACTCTAACTCTATAATATTTAAAGCCTTTTGGTCTGTTTGGTCTGAAGACGGTTAATTTTTGTTGTGTAGAGCAAACGAAGCAACAAAGACACACACACACACACACCACTGGTGGCCACTTGCTAGTGTAAACAGTTCATAAAAGGAGTGTTTTAAAATGCAAACACAACTTCAACACTAAATTCACCCATCTTATTGCTTGGCAACCGGCTAGTTCACCAAACCAAAACAGACACTCAGGAAAACTGCTCAGACTAGACATGAGTAGATGAATGTGACCTTTGCTGTCTTAAGTACCGTCTGTCAGTGTATTGATCTGACTGGATCATTTCTTACCAAATCATTTACACATCTGTCATGTTTAACAGACTAGTAAATAGCATGTAATAATTTTTGTTTTTGCTCATTTACAGCGTGAACTGTCTGTCTGCTGTTAGCACTCACTTGTTCTCTCTGTATGTGTTTGTGTGTTTATGCCTGTGACTCCACAGGAATAAAGCGAAAGCTATAATTTATGAATGGTCAAAAAGCAAAACCATGTTGGAATTTGGTTGCATGGACCAACATGTGCTTATGATACCCAGGTAGCATTGTGGGGCAGTTTAAATGGGTGTAGTTCTTTTTTTTTTCTTTCAATATCCCAACAGCCCCGCTATGTTATTCACCTTTACTTTGTCCCAGCTGTATTTACCATCCTTGGTGAAGGTGATATCACCCATCTTCACTGCCTCTAAATGTTGCCTATGGGGCATCATTCACTTAGCGTTATTGTCCAAAACCTGGTGAACAGGCAATACTCAGCAGCAACAGCAGCACAGCAGGCCCTCAGATTTACTCAAATCTCCTTTTTAAAGGTGATAATGCAGAGTGAAGTTTATCAGAAACAGCTGAAAGATATTCTAAGGCCAGAGAAGGCTCTGCACTGATGCCTAAAAACAACACAACAACACACTGTCGAACTGAACACTCATGATATAGCAGTGATGCGTGGGACGAGGAGTCTTTTGAAAACTGGTCACTGTAACGTATACATTGTGGCAAGATGACGTGTCAATGCAGCCTTACGAACGAATCTTGTGACAACTCACAAAGACAAATATAGCTTGCTGGCCTAATAATACACAAATAGTAGTATGTGGTTAACGTGGCTTCCCCATTTCTATATTATTGCAACATGTGACCACGGAAAATGTAGATTCATTCAAACATCAGCCATCCTGTTATCCACCCATCTAAAAAGAGTTCAATTCAAAGCTGAAGTCTGAGAGGATTTATAATAACACCTGATATATCATTAAATCCACCCGCACAGTGGAGAGTGGTGAAATGTTAAGAAACTGTCCTTTCCTTGCTCTGCAATTCAATAATGTTGATCTGGATTTCTGTGTTCCACCTGTGCAGTTCAATTAAATAATATAATGGTGTCGAGCATGGTACTTGGTAAGTGAATGATATTTTCACTTCGTATCTAAAAACAGGAGGTGAAACATTTTCACATGCAGCAATAAATGCTCCATTTGACTTTGTGAACGAGTGAACTTCTTCAGCTTTAAATTGATGTCAGAAGGAAAACAGTGATAAAATGTTTTTGCAAAGGGGAACCGGGTTTCTCATGTGACTTTAATGTAGTGTAACAAGATCATCTATTGTCTGGTTTTGAGACAGAATTAAAAAAGCCCCACACAAAAATATTGAAGATAAAATCAAGACAAATTTGATCAGTCAAATACTTTCAAGTAGTGGAATTGACTTGTAATACAGAACATGTGTCCTCACACTGATCTAAACCCAACTTAACTTCAAGTGCCAAAATAGAGACACATGGATCATGTCTCCTTCAATCCTCGCTCTATCAACCAGCCAGCCTTCACACCTAAACACACACTAACAAATTGTCACACACGCACACAGTATGCTATACGATCACAAACTAAGGACTGAACACCTGTCACTTTGTTTCTCCACTTGTCACATAAGCAGCCTACAATGTTTGTGTGCATGTGTGTGCCAACTTACTTGAAGGCATTGTGTAGGTGTCCTCCTCATCTATGATCTCAGCATAGTCGTCAGTTTCTGCAGAGCCAGAGCGAGGTGAGGAGGGAAGAAAAGTTACAAAGAAACATTAAGTCTCGGTTTGTGACACAAAAAAAGAGGCTAATCTAAAACTCCACTTTGACATGACAAGCAGAGACCCCTGGGCAGCGTTCACATTACGACATGGAGGCTATCTTCCTTGACGCCATAAAAAGCAAATGTTCTGTTATCAATACAAAAAGATTTGTATTACCAAGCTTTATATCTGCAATGATATCCCTTGTCTCTACATCCACCACCACAAGCATCGCAACTCATTAAGTTCAGTGAACACAACGTCACAGTCAAAAAAAAAGAAGAAGTGAAAGTGCCAACAGTAACAGAAACACATCCTCAGACAGAAGTACCTTTCCAAAAGACTGTCACCATACCTGACTCCAAACACATGCACAACAATTAAAATGTTAATGTACCACTGAACAGCTTCACACAGGCAATGAGACAGCACAGCAGAATAGAGAGGGAAAGAGAGAGAGAGAGACACAGACGCAAGGAAAGGGGAGGGATGGAAAGTTCATTCTTTCCACAGAAACAAGTTGAAGCAAAACAGGTTGAGTCATGGATAAGGCAGAAACGGACACAGGAAGATACAAGGGGAGATACTTTACACACATACAGTACACTAAATGTGGACACAGAGCAGGAATTCCATTGTGTTACTCATTTAGGAGGGTTAATAGAAAGAATGTTGTTTACCATCGCCACTAGTGTGACCTGCAGAAGCCACATGCAGCAAGAGGGAGAAATGGGAGAGATGCATTAGTTTTACTGTAATAAGCCAGAAAAATAAAGCCAAAGATATTATCTAATGACTTCAAGGTCATTTTCATTTAATTCTGTGTAACTGTGAGTTTGTCAGAGGTCAGCAGACAGTCAGGGCAGAGGCAGTGTGACAGTGACTAAAGCTCTCCGTGGGGACATCTGGCGAGACAAGGACTCTTCACTGGACACACAGATGAGGCTTTATATGGGAAACAGGGTATGCACACATATCTATGAACCCTTTATCTAACTCTTAGCAGTTACTGTCATTCATGACATTTAGCGCAGCAGACAGAGAGGCAAACTGACAGGGGATAAAGAGACCAACAGGCAAGGAGACAGCCAGACAGGGGTTCATACCTGAGACACAAACAGCTCTGGTCCGTACTCCGTCCATCCGTTTTTCCATCCGCTTCTCATGATTTGAAACTCTGCACCAGATATGAGAAAATGATTTTTGTGATTTGGTTCACATCTAAGCCAATGTATTCTGAATGAGCTGCCAGTTGCAGCTATGAAGATATGCGTGGAACCAGAGTAATGAAGGATCCTCCCACATCCTGTTATGTGTGCTGCCTTTTTTGTTTTTAATATAATGAACATAATATTCACTATACGGGCAACTGTATAAACTTGTATCATAAAAGCTACCAAGCTGCAGGTTGGCAGCTTTTAGCTTCAAGATTCCCATTCAATAACAAAACAAATTCTGAAGTGTAAAACAAATCGAGTGAAGGCACTCAATAAAAAACACAAAAGATAACAAACAAGGTTGCCCTGGATAAAGGGAGGAACTGGATGAAGTTTTCTTATGCATCACTAGAACTTTGACTGCACCCCTTTAACCCAGTCACCCCAATTTTGGTGCACCAGCCCGAAAATAATGTACCCCAAATAAAAAGATCACTGTTCTTCATGATCATAACCCTGGTCTTCTGTAAGAGGTAAGCTTTACAACCAAAAAGTCAGAATGAGTATAAGACAAGCTCAACCGATGTCACAGAGGCACAAACATGAGAGAGATTTAAGTCCTTTTTACTGCGCCTATTTTTGGCATAAAAAGGCAATATTAGGTAGTAGTAGTAGTACATTATGTGTGGAAAACTTCAAAGCCATGGCAACAAGAATGAACCAATTCTGTGTCAACATCTGCTGCAGTGATATAGGTCCTGTCTATGCAAAGTAAAATGCTTTGCATAGACAGAATCAGGAGACTTAGAGCTTTCAGAAATGTATAATTTGTCAAGGTTGTGTGAACATCAACTCCAGTACAAACCAAAACACACATTAAGTAGTGCTGCAAAGGCCAAAGTGTCCCATGGGTGGGACAGTGTATTTTAAAATGTTTTAATCTCTGACAGGAAAATGACACCTTGTTTTTACTTGATAGAGGGCACAGTTAGTGTAAAAAGACTCAGCTGACTTACTTGGGTATAGAAGGCAGAGCTCTGTCCCCCTCTGCAAAGACAGAATGAACACGAGTTACAGAATAGGACAGACTGGCTTCATGTTCGAGCAACAACATCACTGTAACCATTTCTATACTGCCATAGTTATTTTTAGAAAAGGCTAACCAAACACCGACAGGTGATTCAAAGTGACAAGTATAAAGCCTCACCAATCACAATCAGACTTGACTACTGTTTGAAAGATGGCTGACTGCAATTTCAGCCCTGTGTACCATTTATAGTATAAGGTAAAACATGTTGGGAATTGTTTTCTTTGCTTCAAGTTTACATTAAAATTAGACAAAAAAAATACATACACACATATACCCAATAAAACAACTAAATTGTACCAGTAAAGTAAAGCAAGAGATCCTATCATATCAAGATTAATTTGGGCACATAGGAGCATAAAATACATCTATGAATGGATCCATGTTCTACCTTTGTGGACTCTGACGATGAAGGAGTGAGTAGCCGAGGAGACGAGCCGACAGTATCCGTCAATCAAGTCAGCCATGTTTTCTGCTGTAGTCAGCGATGCCGTAGTGACTGTGAGAGGCTACACACACACACAGACACACACACAGACACACACACACAGACACACACACACAGACACACACACACAGACACACACACAGACACACACACACACACACACACACACACACACACACACACAGACACACACACACACGGATTAGTGTAAGAGTGGGACAGAGAGTTGCTTCACAGTGACACAATGAGAGCTTTATTAGTGATAATGTCTTCTACCAGTGCACATACACACACACTTTTACACACACAAAAACCCACACAGATACTATAGCACTGATGCACACATGCTTTTCCACGAGTGCTAAGCCTGCTGCGAACACACACCTCCTCTTGACAGACACACTCATGCTGGCACTCAAGTGCAAATGGCAACACACGCCTTCACCCTCCCATGTACCGCTCCCCTCTTTCCCTACATGTCTTCATGTTGTTCCTTCAGTTTCTGTGGTTCTACCAATACAATGTTTACCAAGCAGAGGCTACATCATATTTGTTACACACTGTTGTTTCAAAACTGGATTAAAAGCAGACAGTGCTGCAAATATGATGGGTCTGACACCATTACAATCCAACAAAAATACAATATACACATAGTTTTGGCTCATTGTCATTTTGAAATACACGTGTTTTGGATTATATTGTGTTGTAGCTTAAAATGCCTCAACTCCATGTGAATCAATGGTTTAACAGTTCTTTGCCTTTTGTGATTTAATTCAAATACAACTGAATGTATTACTCTAAACTTAATATCAAAAGTCCTGGCAATGAGTAATGTTTCACAAAGAACCACCCTAGAATGAAAATGGGTTTGTGTTTTTACCTCTGGAGCTCCTGCTACGTTGAGCTGCAGCATGCCTTTCCTGTCCTTCTCTTCCAAAGCAGAGTACTGGATGGACTGAACTTGGTTAAAGTTAGCTAAGTGCGTAGGCTGCAGGGACAAAGACAGATACACAGAAATATCAAAAATCACATGTAACACATTGTTGTCAATGTTGGTGCCGTTCATTCAGCTCAGTGGAAATGATCTGTTCAAAAAAAAAACTATAGATAATTCATGCTACAATGCAGAGGGTTGAGGTGTTTTTTTTTTCAAATTTAATCAGTTAGTCACATGTTTCCATTTTTAGATAAAACAATGCCAACCACAGTAATCAAAGTCTTTTAACACTACAAAGATAATATCATCAAGAGTGAATTTGAATGTGTTTATAAAGGCCATACATGACACGACAAGCTCTGACTCATTTTCACTCAAAGATGAATTTATTAAATGAATCACTGACATTTTGACAGTCTGTCTTAATTAAGGTGGAATGTAATAACTCAATTTAAGCACTGGAGTTATGGTAATGCAGCTGTTTTCTGTATTTTGAGTGGTCACCATAGCGAGCACCTCCTTAGTGCAGCTGTGCGGTTTTCATAAAGTCACTTGGTGATCACACATCTGGCTTTTAGCCCATAGTGTTTGTTTTGTTTCTAAAACTACCAGAAAAACTGGCATTTCAAGACCCCTCTCCACTTGAACAGCTGAGGAGACCAGAGAAAACCTGTGTGTCAAAGAGGCCAGATGAACCAGCAGAGGGCAGTATGGGTGGTTGCCACTGTGCCCTTGCAGTGATCTTTAATAAAAGCACACAGTATACAGTAGGGAAAGGATTCAGCATTTTTTTTTTTTTTTTGAAAGAAAGCAAATTTTGAAATGGTTACATATTTACAGACTGAGAAAAGATAGATCTTCCACGATGAGTTTCTGTACCACTCTTACACTAATCTGTGTGTGTGTGTGTGTGTGTGTGTGTGTGTGGGTGTGTGGGGGTGTGGGTGTGTGTGCATATTCACCGTCGAGCCCTTATCTGTGAGGTAGCTGATTCCTTCCTCTGGTCCGATAGCTAACTCTACTGATATTACCCAACTAGACTGGAGAGAGAGAGGGAGGGAGAGACAGTGGAAGAAACACAGCATTAAAGTAGATGTCATATTTCATCATATCATCTGCTTTATTAACTGAACACAGTGCTGGCAAAAATGTAATATTGATAGTATAATATATACATCTAAATATTCTCATCTATTTTCTATTTTCTATCTATTGCATCAAATGTCCTCTAGGACAGAGGGTTGTTTGCACACAGCAGATGACAGTGATAATACATTGCTGTAGAGAATAGTATAATACAAACAATACAGTGACACTTGAGCATGAATGTGGAACAAATGCAAAAACTGCATTTGCAAACCTCTCCTTGTATCGTTGTGTCAAGCCGTTTAAATTAAAAATGAAACTCCACTCTGCATCTTTTCTACCCTGTGCATGCTAAACTGGCTCTAACCTCCCACCCTCAAGACTTTGAATATATTTTACAGTACTGAAATTGCATGAATGAGCTTCTTTCTATTCATCTTTACATACTACATTATCTCTATGAATTAAGTGTCGCCCTACCCCTAAAGCACATTTGAAGCACTCCTTGTCGAAGCGGTAGATGGGGGAGAGTATCTCAAAGAACTTGTGGATGCTCTGCTCATCGTTGAGGTTAGCAAACTGCTTAAAGGTCTGCTGGATCTGCTTACGAAGAGTCTTTGCCTGACAGAGAGTGGGGAGAAGGAAGAAAGCATTAAGTCTTTCTGGAAGAAGGTTGGTTCAGAGCCAAAAGATGCACAACAGACAACTGACAGGGTGAGTGACAACAGGAGGTTTAACTTAATTCCAGACAATCAGATAATCAGACATTCAGCCAGAGATCCATTCAGTCATCAAGTTGGTCTTCCTGCCAGTCGCTCAGTCAAATAGCTATTGGCTCATCTAGCCGACTAAGCAGGACTAGGATTCCCAGAGAAATTTCTGCCACTGTCACTTCTTTTATCAGGCAACTTAAACCGTAAAATGGAAGGCCCTGACCAGATAGAGAGATAAAAAGCACTGACCCTGTTTCTTCATTAAAAGTGGTTTAACCTCACCTTGAGAGAGTCCAGCAGGCTTTTGGGGAAGAACCTTCTCAAACCAACATCTTTCCTAAAAAGACAGACAGCATCACAACATTTATGTTTGAGTAGCTGAAGTTTACTTTCACACAATTTGTTAAAAATACATTAAATTTAAATTAGAAGTAATAAGATTTACAGTGTGGACCAAATTATATCAATCTTACTCTAGTAGTTCGTAGTTGGATTTCTTATCCAGGGCGTTGCCTGGCATCTCTCTGAAGAACCTCCTGAATAATTCACAGAGAGAAGGAGATGTACGTTGTACAAACAGGATTAAACGATAATAAGATTCATTTTTGTCATTATTGTGGCATCGGAACAAATGTGTGTGTGTGTGTGTGTGTGTGTGTGTGTGTGTGTGTGTGTTTTTCTTACCTAATTTCCAAACAGCCCAGTTTCAAAGCAACATCTTGATCCACCTGATCAGCTATATGTTGCATGTAATCACTCTTTACCTGGAGAAACACATTGTAGAAGCCCAACATTTTATAACAATACTGTACAGATAAAATTTACTGAAACTTAAATGCATTAAATGTAAAATGTGTTGTCTTGTGTAGTGTTCCCATGTAAGAGCGGAGTGAAGGATATCAGTTAGGTATCTGTCTCAAGGTATGCCTGCCTTGATAGACGTAAAAGTGATGGAGGAAGTGACAGAGCAGATGATATACAGAAGAGACAGGTTCAAGAAAATAATACATATCATGATAAACAAAATGTTTTTGTTTTTTTTATTCAGTGGTGTTTCTCAAGGAGGAACATTTTCTATCTCCTCTTTTCCTCATGTTGTCTCACCTGGTGATAGAGGTAGTTGAGAGAGGGTTTGTCTTCAGAGAAATGGCTGAGGTAACCTTTAGGAAGGTACCGCATCCGCAACTCATACCTGAGAATGACAGAGACAATTTGGATGAATAACCACACAGTACTCTCTTACACGCACACACACATCTACACATACACAAGCACGCATAATGAAATAACCTGCAGTATCCAAATTCAATGCCCATCTGAGGCATAAAAACAGAAGGAGTGTGCTTACTCATACATACAGCTGACGCATACACAGACCTCAGTGCATATTAAAGCCCACACTCTGGCACAGTTTGAGGTGTAGAAGAAATGAAAGACACAACAGTCTCAGCTGTCAAAAACCCATCTTTTTTTTTTTTTTTTGTTAAAAACCTAGGATGTGTTGGTCTGAACAACCTGGGGCATTATTTATGCAAGTGACCAGTGTTGTTTACTGAACAACAAATTGGCATTCATTTCAACACTTTCCTTCAGGTTGGATACAGCTTTCTCAAAAATGTCAAATTGATTTGTGCCTCTAACTGGCCAATATGCAAACGACTTAGCTTGGTCGGAAAACTGACATGGTTAAACAAGTTGATACACACAATATCCTGCCGACTCTTACGCAGAACTGTGGCATTTCACAGTGTCGGTGGAGCACAGTAAATGTTGAAGAAAATGTTTGTAGTGGTCCTACCGATCTAATGGCATTTACAGTAATAGTTCCTGATCAGATAAGTCACACACCTAATTCAGACATAATGTATAAATATATTGTATATCATCAAAAGGATGTTATTTTTGTGCGATGACACAGCTGCAGCAAACACAGATGTGCCTTATTGAGCAAAATGTCTCTTGCGCCATCGTCACAGAGAGGTTAAAGTATGTGTCAGCGACAAAAGAGGATCCATGGATCTGGCACATTCTGTGTCTTGCTCAAAGTCACTTCAGTGGGATGGCTGGCTGCCAACACAGGGGCTTAAAGTTGAAAGATTCCCTTTCTACTCACTATGTTACTGTCTGGTGGCACATTGAGACGTGGTTTCATATTTTGCTGACAGTGAACTAACTGAACGTGATAACCTTGTAATGCCATAAAGCATAATGAGATTCCTGCTGTTACACTTGCCAGTTAGCTGTGTCACAGGAAGTATCCAGATGGGCCATCATTGTTTATAGTCGCATATTATTTTATGACTGACATATTGCAGTGACTACAGCTGAGAGAAATGGGTCAGGAGAGTAGTGCGCTGAGCTGCTGTGATGCTACAGGCCTGTAGTTAGATAACAAAGGAAATCAAGGTTGAGGACACAATGAATAAAACATCCCCGTTCTATAATGAATGAACCAAAAAGAGTGTGAGAAGAGAGAAAATGATGCATGTTTGAGAGAAAAGAGAGAGCTGGATAAGAAGAAAAAGAAGACACAGATGCGAGAGATAAGAGAAAAAGGGATGGGGAGAAAGATGAAAGCGAAAAGGAGTGACTGCGAGTGCACGAGACAGAATGAGAAAGCACGCGAGGGAGTGAGAGAGGAGTGAGATAGAGTCAGTCCATCCCCTGGGCTACTGCTGCTGTTCTAACAATAGCTTGGCAGAGGCAGAAGCTCCTGTGGGCTTGCAGCTCCACCGCCCTCCGAGGCAGAGCTGCAACAACTGGCAGAGCTGCTCTGCTGCATGTTAGTGGTGTGAACAACTGGTTCATTTTGAATTCATTTCAATTTTAATGACTTTGGGTGTAACACATTAAATGCAGGACAATGGACTGAATTGTAAGAAGAGCTGTTAACAATATCAACTAGGTATGGCTAAGTGCCGGCACAGTTTGACTGTATATTGAAAACGGACAGAGATGCTTTCAAATCACGAGCAGCACAAAGAACCAATGAATATTCTTTCCTACAGAAAAGCAGATTAGGCAACTGCATCAAATAAATGTCTTGAGTAAGGCTGAACAATCATAATTTAAAGAACTGCTCACTGGATGCAGGCTCATGTGCTTGTGCAATGACGTCACCTTGACCAGATGAATTTAGGTAAATGCCATAAACCCTTAAATCATTTTTGCTATTAACTCCTCGTATTTTCCAGATATGGATGAAACATATCATATAAGGACTTTTAAATCTCAAGAAAATCAAGACAGGGGCCACGGTAAAAGGGGGGAACTCAATATTAAATACTTGCTTGTAATGTGTTTTACTGCTTGTATACAGTGTGTTTCAGGTCTTGGACTTTGCTTTATTGAACGTATAAAATGATTTCATTGGGACCATATGTTATGTAGCTGTAACTTGTAAGATGGGCTTAGTAAAATACTGTTGGTTGGCAGGTTTGTAGCTTAAACAAGTGTAGCTTCTGTACAGTGGAATAGGCCATTTGTAAAGATGACATGTTCATTGTAATGATCTGCTTTGTGTCCTCCTCTGAGGAGGAAGGAACCCTCCTGATAACCTAGAAGTATGAACCCACAGCTACCTAATATCATAATCAACCACAAGTGGGACTGCAACATCCAGACCTGCTCACTGATTTGAGCACGCTGTCTATGCACACACATAAACACTCCTCGTGAGACAAGGGAAGAAATAGGGCGTGGGAGCAGACAGCGAGTGTAAAACACTGAATGCAGTTCTACCTCCACTCCTCCTGGGGGTGCTGTTTCTCATATTTCTCTCTGACGTGAGACACACCCAAATCAGGGTGTAACCAATGGAGAGCATCAGAGTGCAGATGGGTGAGACGGAGGCCCAGAGATGACACACAGCGCAGTTTATGGATCTCTGCTATCTTCTGGATAACACCCTGTTAAATCAACGGTAAATAAAAGAGAAAGTGAGAGGCAAGGACATAATGAAGATAAAGGCATAGAAAAGTAAGGAATGTTTGTGTGTCTTACCCTGACATCTGTAGCATCTCCATGCCTGATATTACTAGCCCAGGTACATGGTTCACTATTTGTCTCAAAGTAATGGAAGATCTTGAGAACTCGGTCCATGGAGCCTGGGGGCCGCTCAAGGCCTCCAGCAGAGCTGCCGGTACCAACACCAGGACCACCAGGCATCCCGGACCGGGATTTAACCCCACAACCACCCGCTGCGGAGTGATTAAGGTTGGGCTCCAAGTAGGAAGACGACGCCATGCCTGACTCAAATGCTCCTGCTGGGGCTAACTTGCCGTCATATTCTGAAAAAGAGAGCGGGATAAACAGAAGACAGGTCAAAACGTGAATCCTTGGTTTACTCGTATTTTGCGAGAGGAGCCTTACACAGAAAAGATGGGGGGACAGACATGTTTAAAAAAAAAAAAAAAGGTGATTAAGGTTTGTAAAAAAACTTTCGTCTGACTACTGAAACACCCACTCAAACACCAGCCTGTCAATCATGCTGCACTTTACATATTTTTCATGACACAAAACAGGTTACATTAATAATTGTAAAGATGTAAAAGAGAACTCATGCACAACAAATCCAGGTGGAAAAGAGATAATAAGACTGTGACAACACAGCAACACTCAGACAACAAATAACTGTCATACGAGAGCGGGGAAACATGCACACTTGCATATACTGCATGATAATGACTGAGCTTGTGTGTGAGCATGAGGAGGGGTCAGTCAGTCATTCAGTCGGTAAATAAGTCAATATAAACCAGCAAAATACTGATGCAAGGTCTTTTTAGATGGACTTAATGGATTCACAGTGCAACATAAATCAGGTGAGTTTCAATAAATAAATCCTCAAACAGTGGTAAACACTGAGGTCAGACTGGCAGGCCAACTGCTTTATCACCCAGGAAGTCAGCGTGGTCAAGCAATAGGTTTAACAGCAAGCCACTCACACAGACTCCAGTCACCCAGCCTGATCATTCAGTCCTACCTGCAGTGCAGAGGCCAACAGGTACAAGCCATACTTTAGTCTTTCTGAAGCACATTTACCCCTCCCTGCCTGTGCGGCTGCTCGGCTGCAATCTGGTGGTTCCTAAAATCTGGCAAGACACACTAAGGTCTGCTGTGGGAAGACTGCTAAATTGTTCTGGACACACTGAAGTTGACTGGGAGTGGCTCTGGCTCATGTTACAGAAGCCTTTCCAAATAAGGATGCCCTGATCTGACTTTTTCTCTCTTGATACAGATTCCAATTTCTCAACTCTCTGTTTCTCAAATCTAAAATAATTTTTATGTCACATTTACATGAGAAAGGCATTGCTGTGGTGCTGTGACAAATGTAACCGATTTCATAGTGACACTGACAAATATACAGTATTTAATGTTAATCTGTAAAGTCTGGCCGATACCCAGCTGGTCAATATCTGCCCTGATACCGATCAGGCAGATTGGAGGATCTCTAAAAATGCTGCAGAACTTAAAAAAATGCAAACCAGAACTAAGAAAATCACAGGCAAAAACCATCTTGCGACAAATTCTTCCCCTTTTCTTTGCCTCCTTTTCACCTATTTATGCTTTTTTTCAAAGTTGTTTATCTACAGCTCACTTCTGCTGTAGTTTCATCTTCATACATCTTTTCCTTGTGCAAGACACACACTCTGCAGCTTCCTGTGTCACACTGTGACTTCCTGGATATCCCAGCAGGCTTTGTTGAGTCATCATCACCTCAGTGACTGGTTTCAGCTGACTGTGAATTCTGGCTGTTTATGTGGTGACAAAAGTAAAATGAATCTGAGAATAATTTAATGGCTCATTTCCAGTATGGTGGATGTTATCTACAACAAATAACTTTCCAAAATACCTGTCCTATAAACCATGACCTATAAAATTGTGATCTGCATCATCGTCTACCAGGTTATTCAACACTCTAAGATCTCTTTATTTTTACTGGATGATTTATTGTATCCACCAAATATAGAGACAATAAACACGACTGACAGTTACTGTCACCCCAGGTTGTTTCAATACTTTACTGCAGCAAGCAAAAAAAAAATCATCTTTTTTTAACATCACATCACTACATTCAGCATTTTTCTGTATTATGCTCAGGTCACGGCCAGAACACTTCATACTGAGGAAAAAAAGGAAGAAAGAAACAGGCAGAAACATGGAGACTGATCCAGGGAAAGTTGGCTCAGCATTTTTAACAGCTTGACCTACAGTTGCCTCTTCAAAGACAGCAAGTAAAATACATGCCATGTGCGTGTGTGTGCGCGTGTTTGTGTGTATGTGTGTGTGCGCACAAGGACTGCAACAGAAGTGTAAAGCAGGACATTATGCATCTAATAACTTGACTCAGCATTCTCCTGTAAGAATTTGCTATATCAGTACTGTGTGTGTATAAAACTATGGGTATGTGCATAAGTCCGATACACATTATTACATCCACAGACGCCCGCAGAGACATTGTGCTAGTTTTCTCATTTAGTCTTTACTGTCATGCTTGTTTCCTCATCACATCCATATTATCACACTTTTCTTACTGTTATTAACCTTTTTGTTACTATTGTTTCATTGTTTTATGAATCAGTCGCATGTTATTGTTTTTCTCCGTAATCTCCAATTGAGATGCATGTATACTTTGCAGAATACGTAGAATTAACTAATGATTTGTTTTTATCTTTTGTGTGAAAGTGAGCTCATACTGAAGATTTGATGATTAGAAGTTAGTGTGTAATGGTCACAGGCACGGCCATAGACCCAACAGACCCTCATTCAAGGCTTTAATACAACAGACTAGTGCAGATCAAATTACAAATGTCCCTCTTAGAGAATTACTATCATCATCCAATTAAAATGATACTACAGTACTTTGGCTATGACATTACTGGATTATAAGGTGGCTTGTCACAATCCCTAAATAGTGTGCTGCTACTATAAGTCCATTAACAATACCACTACATCATCTTACTTTCACAATAACGACTGACTCTCTATCTGATGAAACCTATCACCATAATGAACACCTTAAAAATTGAAACAGAACGAATGAGCCTGGCTGTGTGTATTTGCTGGGAGTGCTTCAAGTTCCAAGGCTTTCTGACCTTCATCTTGCATTACAATGTGCATTTCTTTTAGGTTTTGAACAATCTTAGTGAAGATCAGTGCTGCATTTAAAGGGAAGGAGGTTTGAACTATGAATGACTTCAGTACTGTTGTTTGCACTGTCTTTGCTGTAAAAGCGCAATAATCTATTGGATAACATTGTTCCTAAAATGCCCAAGCTTCTGGCCCAATATGAGTTTTTTATTTCTAATGACTATGCTAAAAAAAACATACATGGATTCATTTTCTGATTAATCTAGTATCTTAATACAATATGGTGCACAGCAGATTAGTTTATTTGGATGAAGTATTCCAATAATAATCACTTATATATAACATTATGCCCAAAACTATCTACATCTGATCTCAAAAACCCAAACCCTGACCATTTTGTGTTGTTGTTTCAGCATCACATCCTACTGCCCTTGGTGCTTCTACTGCCAGGTTTTGTGTTTGGTGGATATTTTGTTGTTTCTTGTAGAAAGTGTAACTGAAAAACATCAACCACACATACTAAAAATTATGTTGCCTAAAAAACTAACTCACTGCAATTCTTTTAAGGAGTACACCAGTGTTTGCTGTACAATTTGGGGTTAATGATAAAGTCATCAAAATATGTTCTGTGGAAAACCCTGTCCAGAATGTACACATGTTGTGATACAATTGCCCCGGTTGTTTTAACAGCGCTAGCTCCAGCTTTCATGCCTCCTCTCAGAGGGGCACGTTAAAAAATGTATTGGGGACATTACTTTGACTGCAACTCATTTTTAAAATAGAAGCAGTTTCGCCAGAGGAGCTACCACAGTCACAAACCACAGGCAGCCATCTGCTACTGCTCACTCACTCAGTAATCAGATTAGATATTAAGCACTCAAATATTGTAACACAACACTGCATACACTGACACAAAACACACTAGTGCAGCAAAATCACAAACACATAACTTTAACCTAAATACTACATACAGCTTAATGAAATCCTATTAGAGAAGGCGGCATACCTACAGTACATTTAAGTGCACTCATACAGCTACTTTATGCTGTAAATACTGTTATACCACACATACCTAGGGCATGCAGTAAAAGCGTGTTTAGCTGTTCCTCAGTAGCATTTTTCAAGAGTTTGTGTTTGTGTACATATGGCCCAAAATCACAAAAGCTGCCAACTAGTATGCTATGGAATCTATATTATGTAACTGTAGGTTAGATTAATATCTTATTGGACGTACGTTGTTTTGCTTAATTGTATCTGACATTGACTGGAAAGTCTGTTGGGTTTGGCTAAAAACATTAAAAAAAGCATAAAGGACATAAAGCTATATTCCTAAACACAACTTCTTGAGCAGATCAAAGATTTCAGGCAGTTTTTTAGTTCTTTGATAACATCCAGCAGGGAAAGCTCCCACACCTGGGTCTGTGAAGTTGGCTGCTAAACAGCACTGCATTCTTCTGCATTATGCCACATTATATTCCTTATCCTTTACCCAACTGTATGCATTGCAAAATCACATTTAGGGCACTATAATATATGAATCTAAAGGCACATTAATTACTGTTTTAAATATAGGTCCACTACACAACACCAGACAAATGAAACCATTTCTCATTGCACCAATTTCTACTCGACATAACTGCAGTAAATCCCCACTTTCATGCCCTCAGCCTCACAAGGAGAGGAATCAAATCAACTAGGCCATGCAGGCAGCCAGGAGGAGAGCAGGCGGCTGCCAGGCCCACCACCCCCTCTCTCTCAGTGGGGCTCCACTGACTGACACTCAGCTTGTTAAACCACAGAAGGCTGGAGTTGAGCTCTGTCCCGTAGCAGTAGCAGAAGGACGGTTTATCTCCTCGTCTAACTGGTATCTGGGTTACTGGGGTTAGCACAATCCTGGGGGAGCCTAGGCCTCTCTGTGTTTTTCACCATCTCTTTCTCTTGTTCCTCACTTTTTTTTTTTATCCCTCCCTTCACATCTTTCTTTCCAAAGCCTGCATCTTGTCCCCTCTTTCTCTCTCTCACATCCCAAATCTCCTACTTTCTCTCCTTTCTGCATCTCTCTCTTCATCTACAACTCTTTCCTTCTCCCCCTCTTAATCTCCTCCTGTCGCTCATCTCACATGCTCACAGACCTTTTAGTTCCTGCCTTCACATCTCCATTTGATCCTTCTGTCCTATTGAACCACCTCTCTTCCTTCCTCCCTCTCATCTTTCTCTCGTCCTCAAACAATTTCCTCTGCCCTCCCCCTCTCCCACACTACTCCTCTCTCTGACTCTCTCTCTCTTCTGTCTTCTGTGCCAAGGATGCGCATTATCTATACCAGGGGACTCAGAAGAAAAGGCTTGAAGTCTAAACACTGGTTGTATATCTAGACACATATGTGATACACTATGTGACTGCACAATGCTGGTCCTAATGCCACTTCCATATAAATACAAAGCAATGAACAAGTAAGTGTGTGTGTGTGTGTGTGTGTGTGTGTGTGTGTGTGTGTGTGTGTGTGTGTGTGTGTGTGTGTGTGTGTGTGTGATCTGAGCTGTTCCAGTGACATCAAAGCTTCCAGGATGACTTATAGCCACCACCTCCCAACACACTCTTATTCTCCAACTTACATAGAGCTCAGTATAACTGTAACCCTGGCAAATGAACTGATAAGAATTCAGTTCAGTTGGCTTTTTCAGATAAAAGCTTAAGGCTTAAAGGCTTCAGTATGGTTTCTTCCCCACACTGCTCTTTGACATCAAATCAAGAGTTGTATACATGGTGTCCCATGGGTAGACAAGTTACGCACTCACAGTTTTAATAACCTAGTAGGTTCTCAAAGACGGTTGAATAGTCAGTTATGAACATTATTAGTCGTGACTGTAACTGGACCATGTCTCTCATAAGTAATGACAGACAGGACAGAAACAAGGAGTTTTGTAGTGCATTCTGAGTCATGATTAAAACCTCTGCCAAACCCCAGAGTCTGATTCAGACTTCATGAAGCAGAAAATATAACTCAGGTAAACTAAGTAAGGAACCAACTGACAAAAACTGTAGCTGTAGCAGTGAAAGAAGATGTTTCCAGACATAATGGGACATGGTAAACAAACAAGAGAAATCATGACAGTAAACAACAACATATTCATCCACACCTTTGTCTATTTTCTAATGCTGAACTTTGCATTCAGTTTGTATGTGGCATGTTTGTATTGATGTCCTGGTTAGTACATACTTGGTAGGGGGTGCTGTGCGTAGATGCAAGCCCCCTTGCTCCAGCAGAGAGGGATGCAGCCGCTGCTCTCCATTTGTTCTGTAGGGTGGGCAATCCCAGGTCTGGCCACAGGGCCCAGACAAAACTGCTGGGCCCCAAAAACAGCATAGAGCCAAGGACTAAGACTGGCTCCTGATCTGGTTTGTTGCAACTATGGAAAATTGCTTGTATGTAAATTTCAATAAGTTGGGGATGAGCAAGAAAAGATATCCAAAAACTTAGAAAGTGGGACTTGCTGTGCTGGTACCTGGGATGTCATTGGTCTCAGGGATGACAATATCCATTGTGCAACGTTTAGCCACAAGACAGCCACAGGAAATGCAACAGAAAAAAAAAATCAATCAAAGCCAGTGTCCCAAGGCTGTAAGTGACTCCAGTAAAGCAGAGAGCCCACCAAGAGGAAACACAAGATGTCAAATATCCTTTGTACTGTAAAATGTGGTGACACAGCAAGTAACCGCACAGGAGGTTGAGAGAATACCAGTCCGTGACTATCTATGCTCTAGCAGCCGCTCCACTCGACATCTATCATCAGGGTCCAAGTCCAGCTGATAGTGATGCTCCAAATGTTTTCACCTTTAAATAACACTGAGATAAAAGGTCTGACTCAGCTCCTCACAATGGTCCAGCCTGTAGAAATGATACAAATCAAACTTGAGCTGAAGGTTAGGCCTTCTTTTGCTCTTTGCATATACAAAAAAAAAAACCTGCACATACAGAATCTGGTGCAGGAATCCAAACAGCTGATCACAAGACTGCGCCTCGCTCCTCTACATCTTGCTGAAACATCATATTACTTTGTGACTTGTGGATGTGGCTTGGGATCCAGGTTTTAGTAATCAATCTGTCCCAATTTATCTCATGACCTTTATCCCAGCAAAATATCTTTCCTTTACCATTGTGCAATGTGACAGATGATGATCCCTGTAAGGCAGGTCCTTTTTTTTTTTTTTTTTTGCTGCTTCACTTCTGGGAGACTGAGCCCTTGTGGGTGGCGAGGATTCAGTTGCTCAAGGACACTTCAGCGGAGTGTAAGCTTCACAAAACAGACATTCAAGCCTGTAGTTGAGGGATGATTTCTCTACCCATTAGGCCATCCCGCGGTCCAATAAATCCACACAAAATATCAAATTCAGGTCTTCTGCGTGGAGCTGCTGATCCAATTAATCAATCCTTGAAGTGAAATTCAAAGAAGGCAGCTTCTTGCAGTCATAAATCTCAAGTCGCAGGTTACAAAATAACACTGACAGCCCTTGCTGCCAAAGTAAGACTCCATGTAATTACATCAGAGAACTATTTTCCAAGAAAGGTCATTTGCTCTGTAAATCCACAATGTTGTCCAAAGGAGATGGCAAGACGGATGAGAAAAAGAAGAGACTAGCATCACTGAGGAAAGAGATGAAAATGTAGGGCAAAGAGGGGCGTAGAGAAATGGAGCATAGTGAGCGGGAGGTAGAGGTAGATGAGAGTGACCGACGCAGGAGGGAAAAAGGAGAGGAAAGACAGGGAAAGAAGGATGTAGAGGGGAGAAAAAGGAGACAGGGAGAGATATAGGGACAGAATTGAAAAGAAATTGTGAATTAGAAAGGGAAAAGAGAAGATATAAAGGGAGCGGGATGAAGAGAGAAAGTGGAGAAACCCCAGGGAGAAGTGGAGCCTCACATCCTCCAAAGCTTTCCCACAATGCTCTGAGTCTGCAGGAGTTAACCAGGTCAGAGCAGGTGTCTGATGTCAGAGAGAGACATAAAGTGACAGAGACCTGAAGGGTGAGATTGAGAAAAAAAAGGCAAGAACACAAAAAAGCTCTGATGCAAAGAAGTCAGGCAGGATGGGAAAAAGATTATGAAGAGAAAATGATGTTGCAGTGTCTTGAAAAAAGAAAAAAAAAAAATTGATGCGGTAAATCCGTTTTGAAGTCAGTCAGCTGTGTGTTGTTCAGTCTGAAAGCTTTCTTCTCCAGCAGCGGAAGAGCAGCTAGAACATAATTTCCAACCTTAAACACACACACACTGCTGCACACACACACACACACACACATACACACACACACATATATATACAGTACATCCAGTGCAATCGTTGAGCAGTCGAAATGAGTGCACCAAAGAGACTGTAGAGTGAGAAAGTATGTACGTAAGCCAGAGAGTGAGTGTGTGTGCGGGTAAGTAGGTAGGCATGTATATATGTGTGTGTGTGTGTGAGAGAGAGAAACTGTGTGTGAGTGTCAGCAAAGGTAGGAATGAGTGCGCAAGATACTCAAAGTAGGTGTGTGCATGTGTGAGCCAAGTGTGTCTCCTCCAGTGTGTTTCTGGTATAAGCTGTTGTGACAACACTGCAAAAAAAAAAAAAGACCTGCTCCGTTCACTAACAGGCAGAACAAGGGAGGGAGGGGTTGTTGGTATTGGTGTGTGTGTGTGTGTGTGTGTGTGTGTGTGTGTGTGTGAGCAGGATAGCGAAGGAGAGAGAGCAGGAGGAGAAAGAAAGAGGGATAGAAATATTGTAATTGAGACTTGATGCAGTGGAAAGAAGGCGAACTGATTGGACAGTGCTTATAAATATGCTAATAGGACGATGCTTTTGAATCAGCACTCCAACTTTAATAAACAGGCACTCCTATGAAAACACAAACACACACATACACACAAACCCAACACAAGGTTTAACCAGGATCAGAGCTTAGCCACTCAAAACATAAATTCCACTCTTTGACCCCTTACAACACTTTCCCCTCTGTATTTCTATTCATCATCCCTCCCCCTTGTCTGTCTCCCTCCGCGGGCCATGGAAGATCTCTGCTGCCCTCTGTCCCCACTCTCTGTTCTCTCTCTTCTCCTCTCCACACATATTTCACCTGCTACTGCAGGATGCCAGTTCTTCATTGGCAGTAAAGCACTCTGCCTTTCAATCCGTCTGAAGTGCCAGAGCACAAGATGGTCGTGAACACTTTACAGCTAGGCTGGCGGCTGCGAAAACACTAACAACTATCATATTGTGATTACTTTGTGATAGAAACGGATGTAGGTCATGTAGATATACATTCTAGATTTCACTTCAAACAGTAAGTCCTGCAAATCAAACAACAAACTGTGTCTACTAAAACGAAAACCCTTTTCTGATCTGATGCTCAGGACGACATTGTTGTTCTGTACCTTCCAAAACTTTAACAAATCACTGAGGACTTTCATTGTCATGGTTTCACAATAATAAGGCAAGGCAAGGCAAATTTATTTGTATAGCACATTATCATACGCAGAGGTCATTCAATGTGCTTGTAACACAGTAACCGCAAGGTTAAGGTTAGGGAATGAATGTGGTCATGCTTAAAAGAAATCCACTTTGACTGTCACTGAAACGAACGGCGGACTCCTGTGTTAATGTCCAATATTTTGTTGATCCGTTCACCCACCCAGTCCTCATCACTATGCAAACTTTGTCACACTATTCTAACATCAGCCGACTTTCTCCTTTGTTCCTGTCATAATTGCTACAGTCGCTTATGGGCTCTGACACTTGAACAGAAACATACAGTATGTTGTTTCAGGGCACTTGCTGAAATGACTGATGCTGTTGTTTTTCATAGGACAAAGGTCCCAAAAAAACACATGTTTATTGAAATGCTAGAATGTGTAATATAAACACAATAAACAATGATCAATTAAAATCTGCCATAAATTGCGCTAAACTAATAAGAGCCAATACTATGCAGGTGTCAGGACGGAGCAATATAAATTATCAACATATAAAGGCAAAATAATTACAGCCTTTTGCTTTTTGAAAATTGAAGAAATTTATACTGTAATTTTGTCTTTTTCGAATTAGTTATATAACCTTTGTTTTCGCTGATTCACTAGATTTTAATCCACGTGTCGCTTTGTTTCTTTAGCCCAGTTTCAAGCCATGACTCCAGATGTCTTCTTTTGTGTTTTGAGCCTTATCACCATTTAAAATTGTTGCATGTCATAAATTCTGTCCTAACAGAGTTACAGAGGCTGGATGTTATGTTCAGTATGCTCTCCACTAAAAACGAACTTGTGATCCTTATCAGCAGCAGTAAGAATGAGTTTTCCCAGGGCTGTTAAAGACCACAGATGCTCCGTTTGACCACTTTGTGCACTGGGTGCGATGTTGATGCTACTTTACAACAAAGTTAGAGAACATCGTCTCTCATAAAGTTTCAGTTAACCTCCGTCTTAACCTCAACTTTGGCAACACATTCCCCAAACTTCAGGGTAAGATGTGTAAATTGTGTTTCAGTCCCCAGGAATGACAAGTTCCCAGCTCCAAATATGCAACATTCTGCTCAAAGACACAGGATCAACAGTTACCTAGCAACAGCCACAGAGAGAGACTGGAGCCATAAAATTGCCATAAATTGTCTTAAATATACCTCAGAAATTATTCAGCTCTACCTCCATCCATACCATAATACACTAACACCAGTCCTCTTCAAGTCTGAGTCAAGACGATGAACAAGGAACATCATGTTTTGTGAGGAATAAAATTACTGTGAAAAATCAAACTGAATGAATTCTGTCATTTTAATTGAAGTGGCTGAAAATTACATCATGTACAAAATTCTTCCCCAAAAAACAGCTACATTTGTAATTCAGGTTTGATATGCGAATTCATACACTCTGCAGAAACAAACTTACAGGTATGTGTTGTTGCCAAGTGGCAAACTCCAGGGCTGAAAAAAGAAGCCAACACTAAGCGCCAAAAACTGCAGTTCCTTGAATGGCCACTTGAGACTGGCCATTCGAAGAAACACCCAACTTTACAACAGAGATAAACATGTTTACAGCCCTGGTCTCTGTAGCTAATTTTACCCTTCATGACAACTGTACAGGGAGTGAATTTTTATATGAATCACTTGTTTTAATTTTATTAAGGCCTCAAGTTATACATAATTGAGAGTGTGTCGCTTTGAGTGACAGGTGGGTGAGTGTGTGCTCGCCACAAACCAGCACGCACGAAGACTCCGCTCCACGCACGCTCCACCTCTTTGTGTTTTTGGGATTAGCAGGGAGTTAGGCGGAGTCAGACGCTGTCCAAGTGAGGTGTAGCAGCCCACTCTGAGCTTCAAAACTGCTCATCAGAAATTACTACAAATTACTTACATAATTAACAAATTATCAAAATTACCCTCACTTCATTTTGTGTTTACTCAATAACTAATTATTTTAACGTTACAACTAACAGACACATCAAAGAGAACTTTAATCACTTGGAAACTGTCCAAACCAAATGATTGAAATGCTTTACTCTCCTACTTTATCTGACTGACACGAGTCAATGTCTCATCACACTAAGCACATCCACTGGTTTATGTGTCCATCAGCACTGGCCATCCAGTGACTGTGCAGGAGCTCTAATGAATCAGGAGGCTCTGGTATGAGCTAAATCAGCTGGAGCGGGGCGAGAATCATGACCTGGCTTAGCTATGAGTGATGCCAAGGAGGCTACATCCATGTTTATATACAGTGTATGGTTTTAATTGTGGAAGTTAAACATTTTTACTTTTAGAATAGTAAAATGTTCAATTTCTACCAAGAGCTGACAGGAAGTTCAACAACACTTGCCTGAATTAAAAAAAAACAAACAAACAAACAACAAAACATTAAAATTTGTACTCACCAGCGTAGTATGATATTCTGGAAATATCTGAAAAAAGAAGAAAAAAAGAAGATTTTACTTAAATAAATGAATGTATATAACGCCTGTTACACTGAAATATTCACAATCACAGTATCTTTGTGTCATGGATTAAGTCATGGCATCAATGAGAGCCACTGTATTACAGAGACACTGTAGTAGCTGAGTAACTAAGATTGTTCTCAGGCCAAAAGTATAAAAATGTGGTGTTTCTTCCTGACCCACAACAAACGCAACAAATTCAACACATTTCGCAATGAAGTGTTCATAAAACTGATAGACTTTCAAACACTTCCAAAGATAACCTGTATGTGCACAGGATGTATGGTAAAGACCTATCATTTACCTATATACTCCACTTAGGTCCCATTTCATGAGCATCACCTTATATCTCCACAACACAACAAAAAGGGAGTGCGAAGACGGAAAAGAAGGGATTGAAAGAAAAAAAGAATCCAATAAAGAGGCGAAGAAGGAAACAACGGTAGAAACAGACAGGTGGAGTTTGAGCAGAGCTTAGAGGCGAGAATCAAATCATAGGATCATTGAGAAATGTAGCTTTCGACAGGAGGGACACCGCCATTAGTTATAAATTACTTACATAATTAACCAATTATCAAAATTACCCTCACTTCATTTTTTGTTTACTCAATGACTAATTATCTTAACGTTACAACTAACAGACACATCAAAGAGAACTTTAATCACTCGGAGAGTCCACCTGTCCAAACCAAATGATTGCAATGCTTTACTCTCCTGCTTTATCTGACTGACACGAGTCAATGTCTCATCACGCTAAGCACATCCACTGGTTTACGTGTCCGTCAACACTGACCATCCAGTGACTGTGCAGGAGCTCTAATGAATCAGGAGGCTCTGGTATGAGCTAAATTCCAGTCAGCCGTAGCGGGGCGAGAATCATGACTTGGCAGAATATATCTGCCCTGTCACGCTGTAATAACTTCACCCACTGGCCTCTTTCAACCCAACTCAAATCTGTCTCATAACCCTCAGTCACCTTCTGCTCACAGCTCCTACATCACATCGCTCCACCTACTCTGTGCTACGTTCTCACGTAGAAATGGCACCAAAATGAGCAATATGATGAAATGTCCAACACTCTGAAGCTACGCTGACATCTGTTACTAGGCAACAGACACGAAGCAGGACTGTGATGCTAAGTAGGATGCCAAGGCTTTGTCTTATGATGTATGGAAAAGAAAAACTCTGTCCCAATTCCAGGCAACCTATAACTACTGTACATTCTGTGCTATATACCAATATCCAAAGTGTGAAGGAAATTAATAAGACAGATGTTTTTGGATTCACTGATTTTTTTGAAACTGTAGATGTGTCCTGATTCCATATCATTTTTCTTATCCTAAATAGGTTTTGAGTTTGTAATGTATACTCAAAACAGGCAGTGCATAGTCTAAAGAACACTTGAAATAAAAGAGGTGCTCATTCAAATTAAAACAAACTTAGGTTGATTTTGTGAAATCCCAAGAAAACAAAAAATAAGCATTACATATTAGGTAAAGCAAGGCTCACTTTTCCAGCACTAACCCACAACAAGCTTGGTCAGAATAAACATGCAGAGAATTAGGACACAATCTAAGACAGCTCTATATCAATAAACTGTGTGGGTTATTGAGTTGTAACATCTTGGTTATGACTTAGACTCAAACAGTTTACTTGGTTTGATTCGCTGCTGCTCACTGTGTGTTCTGCCATTTCACATAATTTCCTCTAATCACATAATCCAATTTGTTCCTGGCAGAGTTGTGTCCAAAATGTTGGCTACAAGGACGATGCTATTAACAAAAGCAACACAACACCAATCCTGGCATTTTTCTCTCTCTCCTTCACTCTGCCTCTAATATTCACCAGTGACAAATGTAACATTTAAGGCGTCGATACACTGAGCAATGTTGAGCCAGGACTGGCAGTACATCGGGTAAAGAAGGCTCCGGCACGTATTGAAATGTTTCTTGGTGTTAAAAATATACCTATGAATAGAATGCTGAAGTACTATTGCCCTAGAAAATCGACAACACATTTCCCTACACATCTGCGTTTAGTTTATACAGCTAGTGTATATTGAAATGTTTCAAACACCAGAAGTATGACAACATGCAAATCACCACACAGACATATCTTGTTAGAGAGACTTGTGTTTCTGGTTCCAAACAATCCTCTTGGCAGAGACATTTTCTCAGCGTAACCAGAAATGACCTAGCCTAAAACCCCAACTTTAATCTTTCACATCCACAAATAATGAGCTAGAAACTGTTATTAAAACAGTACCGAAACATCTGTCACTGGAACTGCTTAAAACATTTTCACTTGCATAAACACTCCTCAGAGCTTCTCCCTCCTACTCTATCACATTTTCCCCCCTCACGCTCTCAGCCTTTTTCTTTCTCTCTCCCACTCAGAGTAGAAGACTATTGCCTCTGGCTGTAAACCATAGAGGCTACGGTACAGCTGACACCACGCTAAGGGCATTGCACAACTCCATTCTCATCAAGAAAACAACAACAGCCTTTTGCAGTGCCTCTGCACTGATCAGCCTATCAGAATAGGGTATAACAGAATGGAGTGGTGCAGAACTGAGTGCAGCATCAGAGAGTAGAATAAAGTCACCACAGTAGCAGGGACAGCTTTAATGAGGTAGCTGTCATTACAAGTAGCAGCCATAAAAACATTATTGTAGTACTGGGAGTACTGCAGCAACTGGGAAATAAGGCAGAGGCCTCTCTGATTTACACCAGTACCCTTTTTCACATCTGTATTTCTTTATGTGTGGCAGAAGTGCTGTTTGTGCTGACGTCACTAAAACATTTTCATGTTGTCTGTTGTCACACCTGTGTTAATAACCTTCACGGGCCAGTACACAACTACAGTACACAACCCAAAAGGAGGCAACCCTGTAGGTTCATTTGTTTGTGTGCACTCCACCAAATGAAGCTGCACGCTCAATTTGTTAAACAGTGCGCCACTACGACACGTTCCAGTGCACCGGAATCAATTCAGAGAGACAGTAACAGCAGACAGAACATATACTTTATGAAGTTTGTAACATCCCTCACATATGTTCATCACCAGCCATGCAGCACATTAGGTAAATAAAAAAAACTTGAGATTTATTCAGACAGAAATTCAAAGCACGTTTTCCAAAGGCTATGTTTTCTCATTTTTCTCATTTATATTAATTACACTTCAATGTTTTCACATTGCTCTTTGCAAATACAAGAAAGAGAGATTAACAGAGATTCTTTAGATACTAAACTTAACAAACCCAGACATTTGATCAACTTGGGACTAGCCATCAGATCCCAACCCCGACACTTTCCCTATTTCCAGTCATCCTAAGGCTAGTTTGTTTAAGTAAATGATGACAGGTGTACTTATTTGTGAAGTGGACAAAACGAGTTGTGTGACAGACCAACACAATGGGTCATTTATCAGTGATCCGATTCATTTGAAGCGTAAATGTTATTGGCTGTAAATAAAGCCAACAGTTTTACAGGGCAGAGCTGCAGCACTCCCTCCTTTTCTCTGAATTCACAGATTTATAGATTCATTTTTTTTTTTTTTAAATCCCCTTTTTTTGTTTTTTTTTTTTTTTTTTTTTTTTTTACACAAACAAGCCATTTTACAAGCCGTTTTATGGCTCTACCTCGGTGTGCAGCACACTGCACCAAAGTTGTTCAGACATTCACAAATACATTGTTCCAAACCAGCGCGTCTCTGGGGTCCCACAGAAGCGTCACATCAGGAAGTGAGAATAAAAGATTTTGCTCTTTTTTCACACCTTCGCTTTATGTTTTTATACATATTCCTCTCAACCTGTTTACTTACAGAAACATGTCTACTGTCTGATATAAAAAAACACTTAACAGCATGAAACGAGAAAATATTCAAACAACTGCGATATAACATCAGCCAGAACTCTTGAGCTATTGATTAATATATCTGTTCCTACTTTTAAAACACTTGAAGTACTTGATTTTTAAACAACCTCATATGTGGAATCATCAGTACTGTAACTACATATTGAATAACTACTTCACTCCTCTGGCTGCTGTTGTGATCTCCACTTTCAGGTTTATTTCTGCAGAAACTAAAAAAGTAAAATGAAAGGTGGAGAAAGGTGTTTATTCCTTACTGGACTCCTAAAACATTATGATATGAGGTGGTTAGGTTCAGATAATATTGATATTCATCCCTTAATGCCTGTTTTTAATCAGGAGACAATAAAAATGGTCCTGAAATGCCCTGTTTGACTTCCTATTACCACATATCCCAATGTGATGAACATCAGCTAGTAAACCTGGCATATGATTTTGCATACTCAGACAGATGTTGCACTATAGCAGAAGCAGGTGTTCTAATTAATGTGACACTGATTTTTCTGTTTCCATATTTCCCAGCCTGAAAGTGATGTCAGATACAGGGTAATGTCAAACATGTCACAAACTCTCGCTCAGTGTAACCTAACCTATTGCTTTGACAATACATCTAGAAATATATGTAAACATACAGAGCAAAGCTATATTTTGATAAGCTGTAATACGAGTCATTTCACAATCAAAGTACCTGGCAATGAGTGCTGACCACATGGAATAAGTTAAACAAAACAGCGAGCTATGGATGCAAATAGGGGAAGACTGATGATGACACAACATGAGCACATGTTTCCAGTCATACTTTCACTGGTCCTTCCCGACAGCCTGCTGCTGTATTGTCCCACAAAACAAGATGACAACCACTGCGCCAACAAACCCACTGTGACAGTGCTCTCCAAGTTTTGGACTGTGGGGACTGAAGAGATGTAAATATGTTCAAGATCAAATGTATCTGTTTTCTACGATTTGTAATTTGACAACTTCTTCCTGGGAAATTTCATGGATGGAAGAATCAGCTAAAGAACAAATCTAGCTGTATAATGCAACTTCAGGATTCAGAACTGTGTCCAACAATCTTTCTATTTGTGATACTTGCCAGTAGGTGTAAAGAATATGACACAACCCATCAGGCATCTTAGCTATAGCTCTTAGTGCAATAACAGAAGACATAGCCCAAGGCACAGGATGGGTGTTGAAGTTTGAACTGTCCTGGAATTCAATACAGCACAAATAAAGTAACCACAATTGAAGCAAGACACAAAACTTAACTGAGATCACAAGGCAGAGTTTTACATCCTTTACAGATTAAAGGGGTGTGTGTGTGTTATTTTTATATAGTACTACTACTGCAGACACACAATGCTTTTATCTTCCATGGGGCTGTAGCTCTACATAGACAAAGGTGTGAGTTTGCTAAAAGGATAACTAAAGCTATAACAAGCTCTACACAAGAAAAACTGTTCCCTACTTTCCTTTTAACATTATACTTCCACTGAAGTATCATTTTACAGACATTTGCTCCACATATTCTGCTGTCAGTTGCACACCTACGTTTAGCCTCGTGGACAAGTAAAGTGACATTTGATCGCAGTGGCCTGTGGTTGTTTAGCTGCATTTATACAGAAATCTGATGTTTAACTCTTTGTGGTATAGGTCTGACCAGACAATGCTGTCCAAAAGAGTCTAGAAGATCAGCTTTCATGCGGTTTCCCTGTGCAGCAAAACAAGATCAGATGTGAGTTAAACATTTAGAGCCTTTTTGTCTGTGCGAATGCAGCTTTAGAGGCACAGGATGAGTTTGAAGCATGACTGATCAGGGCACAAAGAATCATGTACCATGACTATAAGGGTGATAAATTCAGTGCTCTTCTTACATACAAACTGTATGAATTGTGACATTTTTTGTTCTTTGTTGTGACAGTGTGACAACACTTTCTGGGAACTATAGTCTCAGTGGTAGAGATGTCACAGTAAGATGAGCAATGACAGTAGCAGTCGAGCCACGGTAATATGTAGCCATAGCCATGGTTGTTATATACCATCTTTAAGTTTGTGGGAGTTTAAAATTGTACACCAACCATTATGAAATAACTAAAATGACAGGTGAACAAGGCAACAAAATTACCTCCATATAGACAGGACAGCACACATGTTTTGTGGAGGAAAGCATAGCTACTAAGATCCAAAAACATTCAGGGCAACAGATGCAAACGAACACCTCATTTGTGCCTGTTTATTCATTTGTCAAATCTGCTGTCAAAAGCAGCCGACCAGGTTTATCAAAGGAACACAGAGCAGACTGACACCGTATCACAGCCTTCTGCGTCTTTGTTTGTGCTCCACACTCTACCTGTCTGTGAGGTTTTCACATGCAACTGCTTGCACAGCGGTGAGCACCACAAATTCCTTTCCAGCCCTCAGCCTGCCAGAGTTACTCTACCTGCCTATAGCACAGAGGACCCATACACCAGTCCAATCCCAGCCAAACACATTCCTTGAGCCATCAGTGTGACTACACACGTACGTACCTCCATTGGTGCAGCCCAGGAAATCCCAGAACTGCATGTTGGCAGTTGGCACACAGAGGACTGAAGCTCTGCTAAATCACAGAAGCCCGTGTATGTTCCTCTCTCTCCACTTCCTAGTTGTACTGTATGCTGTCACTTATAGGAGAGGGAAAACACCCGCCCACTGATTGTTTCGGACTGACACACCTGGGGGCTGAGTTTCATTTCCAAACAGCTTTTTCCTTCTCCTAAGTCTTCGTTTCTCATTGCCTCCCCACTACTTCTTTCTTTGCTTCCCATCTTATCCACTGCTCTGTCTCCAATCTTTATCTGCTCCTGACTGAAAACAGAGAGGTGTAACCATCGATCCATCCTCAGTGCTGCTTTCCCCATCCCTGCCTCTTCAGATTAGTGGAAGTAACGGGAGAGGAGGCAAAACAGACAGAGGGAGGACAGAAACAAGGCCACTGCAAAGTGCAAGCCCTCTTATTAATCATTTTGTATGAATATTAAGTGTATAAAAATTATTTCAATTTGCAAATACAATTTAAGTGAGAAAGATTCTGCACATGGGCACAATAATGAGAAGTGAAATAAAAGGACATGTTAAAAGACAGGTGGCCAACAATACCAATATGCATGAGTCAGGTTTTCATGTACCTGACACAGACATGTATACAAATCTGGGAAAAAGCCACGAATTGCAGGACTGACTGGACGAGCTATCTAGCAAACATTAACTAGTCTTTCAATAATATCGACACAGAAAAGAGGCTGTGTTCATCCAATGGAAGGGAAGTGACTTAATGAAAATGCCAGGAAGTGAAATCTCTTGATAATTCAATTACAAGAAAATATTTTGTATCTCTTTTTAAGGAATTGGTTGAAACACATCATCCATCATTGGTAAAAAATAAATGAATTTTGAGTTTATGTAGTGAAAAGAAAGCTGATCCCAGCCTTGCCTGGCTTGTATTGTTCTCAGCTAGTTGTCATTCAATATCAAAAAAATATTTCTTTTCCAAAAATATCTGAGGACAACTCTGTGGGGTCCTGACCATATAGTTTTGGCAGTTTGATTACATGTACAGGGATGCAATCAGGAGCAACAGCCACGTAAAGGCAGGAAACAAGATGGGGAAAAGGCAGGAAAACACGAATCTGTAGGAGACATGACTGGGCAGCTTTGACTCCCAAATCCCAAAAAACCCTAAAGAAAAACTGTCAAATCACATCCACGGAGCAGCTCGACACAGGCTGCGCACGATGTTTAGTTCTGTACATTTTACCATTACACCTAAATTTTAATTTAATCCCACCAAGCATGCTAAAAAAATGATTTGTGGTCCTAAATCCAGACCTGCTTAAAAATTAATACCTTTCAATCGGCCTACCACGGCGGTAAGTGTAGAGTATTGTGGTTGACAAGGCAGCAAGCAACCCAAAAACACTTGAGACGCTCAGGTTCAGTAAGAACTGCCCCTTTTTGTCTCAAACCCGTTGCTTGCAGCGATGAATCTCAGTCTGAGCAACTCGTTGTTCAACAAAACACAGATGTTTTGCCACAGCGCTGTCGCTCTGCATGACAGAAATCCTCCTTGGCTTGGACCTTTGCACCTACCGGAGAATCAGAGAGGGGTGGTTTCGGCCACTGCACCACTGTCTGTCTGTTAGGAATACAAATGACTTCGCGGAGTCAAAATGATCAGTATTTCATATCTTCCAGTCCTCGATATTTCAGCATAAATCCTGATACCAGCTCCTAAAACACACCCCCGCCTATTGCATTGGCGTTAACCCCATTGTCTGTGTGTGTGTGTGTGTGTGTGTGTGTGTGTGTGTGTGTGTGTGTGTGTGTGTGTGTGTGTGTGTGTGTGTGTGTGTGTGTGTGTGTGTGCATGTACATGTATGTGTATGTGTGTTACCCCCTTTAATGCTAAGCTAGCTCAGCTAACAGTGGGCTATTCCCACTCAGTCCGCCTCCAAGAGAAGATCAATACTCACCCGCTTCAGCCCTGGAGCCCGACCGCACCTACTCTCCGTAACCGAGCACCTTTACCGGCCAGTATGTTTGAATTTTACACATACACACGCTGATATCAGAGCCGGCTTGGTGGCTGTATCTCTCCGGTATGAGTCTCTCTCTCTCTCTGTCTGTTTTTGTCCACAACAGCGCCGTGCCCGGTTGTTGGCGTCCACTGACGTTAGCTGGTAGCACTGCTGCTGCTGCTGCTGCTGCTGCTGCTGGAGCCTGAGCTTTTCCAACATGGCTGCAGCTGGCAGGGCTAACTGACAGGAGGAGAGGGGCCCTACGTGTCCAATACTAGTACAAGGGTCCCCACATGTTTTTGTTTTTTTTATGAAAGACCCGCATTTCATAATAGCCTCCACATGATGTGATGAAGGGCAAAGCTATCCAATCTCAGTTTTACCCAAACTCATGACCTTACACCTCACAGTATGTGATCAGATTGTGTTCAGGGGCTTTGTAGTGGTTCATCAGGGAATGATGCTCTTCTGGAAATATAAATATTGCCCGGGTTACGTAACATGAGAAAATGTAATTGTCAGAACACCTGCCTCCGCCTACAGTACCATTTCTTTTTGTTTTAATCTCTCATATTTATCCAATTCCTGATTTAATGTTTTAGCACGATTGAGGATACACAACTGAAAGACCCTGTAGCATTATAGATTACTGAATGAATATTTTTATATTACATTGTAACGTATATTATACACTATTTTATTTGAGTATCAAGGTTCAAGGTTACTTTTATTGCTCTACAAAGTAATGGAAATGACATTGCACACATCCCAATCAAACCATCACTGATTACAGAGCATAAGAAATACCCATAGCATTAACTGTAAACAAAAAAAAGAGCTGTAAAAGAACCATTTAAACAACAGGATAACAAAGTAGAACTAAAATGAAACATACTAATTTCATACACCAGCGGGGTGCCATTGCTAACATGGATTTACATGACACTATTTGAATTACATCCAGGGGTAGGAGAAAATATATGAAAAGTACTACACCTATGTGACCATATAACATAGTATATCAAATATAAACATAACATATTAAATATAAAACACTTTCAAAGATTTATGGTAAGCCCTCAACAAAAACTGGGATGAGTCAAGCTTTGTGTAAACACATACTGAAGTATACATTTATTTGATTTTATTTTCCAGGAGGTGTGTGTACACGCTGGGAGGGGTTGTCAGAGCAGCATTCTTTCACAATACAGTCTACACAGTGTGAAAGTAGACCTGTCATTGCCACTGTCAGATTATCACATTGTCTGTAATAATGGCTGTTTGCCTCATTGGTGATGGAGTTGAATAAAAAGTTGTGTAAACTGAGTTGCAGATAGTGATCAAAAGTGCCACGCTGGAGGTAAGGAGATAAAAGTAGTGGGGGGCACTAACATCAATGAACAAAACAGTCATTATCTCACTGTGCGACACTCTGCTGGGGAAAGCTGAAATTAAATTGCTCTCCATTTTGTCCATCCCACTTTGGGCGAGTAATCACTGTGCTGGCAGAGCAGTCATCAAATCGACCTTACAATACTTCTACCAGTACAGATGGAAATTTGCAGGATTTAGTGGAATTTTATAGTGGAGCCCAATGTAGCGAAGCAGAGTGTAATAATAGGAAACAGAAGATACATGTAAGAAACCACGGTCGTGCTAGAGCTGGTGTCTCATGTTTAAATGAAATCTTAAGAGATTTCTGCCATGTATTATTCATCATAGTATCATAATGTAAGCTAAACAAAAGAGGCTTTGAAATAAAGATGCACCCCCAGCGCACACACACACACACACACACACACAAATAAAATTATTGTGACTTTGATGCTGACTGCCATTATGCTGTCTTGAATCTGTGTGTCTCCACTATCTCACAGTCACAGCTCAAAACAATCCATCTACTGACAGCCTACACACACAGTCCTGCCTACACACACAGTACATTCATGCATGCAGCTAATATCCATACGCACACATATGCATGCAGACACACTCTCAATTCAAAGATAATTTTTATTCACACAGAAGAGTGATGCAAATTATGGTGCGAGGGAGGGTAACACTTAAGTGGATTAAAACACATGACATCATAGTTACATCGTATCCGCTGGGCCACCAGTGTACCCCACATTTACACATTTGGCACTCAGACAGCTTGGCAGCTGTTGGGAAAAAACATATTATTTTATTGTCAAATTATTCTGTTCTGTATAATTAAACAGGATGGGAGAGACAGGGAAGCTTGAGCCAGTTGCAAACCACAGGCCTGCAGTGTACTGTAGTAGAGAGCTTGATGTTGTGTATCACTCATATTTCTCCAACTGGTGAGGAGCAGTGGCTTTAGTGTTTATTTGCCAAAAACTCAAATATCTTGGTTTACACTTGATCTCTTATTTTGACATGTGTGCCATATAATTCTTGAAATGAAATGAAATGAAAAATAATTAAATGCAGGATGAATGAATAGAAAAGAATGGTATATGAGTGCATGTCAGGGATGGAAACAAACTATTATACAATGCACTTTAATCCACCCTTGTGGGAAAGGACGAGGCTAACTATGACCCATAAGTGATATTAAAAAGATCCATAATGCTGGGATGGATGAGTGGTATTAAAAAACTAGCAGATGCTGGACAGAAGTTGCATTTCAGTTTGATTTGAATGTGCAATCAGTTAGGATTGATTACAACATGCATAGACTGACCCAGTAGAGGCAGACTTGATGATATTCACAGAAGAGAACAGAGGAGGGTATAGAGCTCCATCTAGTGGCTAAATCAAAGCAGTACGGTCTATCTATCTATCTATCTATCTATCTATCTATCTATCTATCTATCTATCTATCTATCTATCTATCTAAATCACAATCACTTTGCAAAATTGCTTATTGATCACCAATTTTGAAGATGTAATACCGCCTTATGTGTTTGAAACCCCACAGAATCACAGTGGTGTTGATGTTATATATAAACCTGGTGATTTCTTTGGCCTCAGTAAAATCAGTTCATTCCAGAGAGGTGAGATAGTTCTGTTTTTCATCCCTGGTGTGAATAAATGAAAACTGCAAGCTGCTTGTTTACAGTAAAATGTTTAATCACTGATTGAAAGCACTTACATAGCACTTACATGAAGTCATCTGTTTTAAGGATTGAGTTGAACGTTTGCTTATACACAGAACACCCAAAGCAAGTCCAATTTAAAACACATTGTGAACTAAAATGTACTGTATGTTCATAACACATTCCTGATATCAATAATACACAGCTGTGACAGTTGCATAAAATCAATACACATTCCTACAGTTATGAATATCCAGTTTTCCCACTTGGAAATATTGTCTCTTTACATAATGATTATACATGAATGAACCATTGAATTTTAGATTAATACATGACACCTTAAGGACTCAATTTCGAAAGAATACAATTCAGTTTCCACATATAGTGTTTTATCATTATGATTAACAGAGAATGAGGAAGTCAGCAGATCAGTGTCAAAGGGAAGAAAAGAAGAAGAAAAAAGTAAAGTAGACAAAGACAAATATATAAACGGGGAGAGAAAGAAAACACAGCAAAGACGAATACAGTTAAAGACATAGAGGAACAGTCAAGTGCAGGATAAAGCAAGGAAGAGGCTGAGTTGGTAAGGAAACGATACTTAAATTGATGATGGATAGGTACAGATACAGTGGGATGGAGAGAGAGAAAAGAGGGCTGCAAGAAAGTCATATGGAGGTATGTCCTGTGACCTTTCAGCTAGAGTTAGTGCAATTGAAAGGGCATTACCAAATGAAGAGGGATAGATAAGGGAAAGCAAAGGAAGCTTGTAGGATAAAGCTGGGTAGAGACAATGAGGTATAATTTGAATTAAGTGCATGGGATTTAGGGCAGGATGCACTCTAGTATGCCACTTCAGTGGACTTTGAGATGCTGTGTTCCACATTACTGTTGGAAATGCTATCCATGGAGACGTCAGTGTGCGAGCGCCCACGCTTCTCCTCGGTGGCATGTGAGTGTGTCCGGCCACGGTGCAGCTCGTTGGTGTGTGCGCGGCTCCGAGAGCCATCGAAGGATGAGATGCTGGAGCTGGAGGTTGTCCGTGAGCGAAGTCTGGTCATACTGGCACTGGACACTGGAGATAAGAGGAGAGACAGGTGAGAACTATTCTGCATCTACATATTCTGTAACCTTCACTGATCTTCAGAGACTATTCTTCCTGCAGAGACTACCTGCAGAATGTCAGATTAAAATAGTTTAAGGGTGAGTTATCGTTACTTACAGTATCCCATGCCCTGGATGAAATACTTGAGGGCTTCAGTCACTTTGCCTGGCTGTGAAAAGAAAGATGGAAAGTGTTAAATACATTTTCAACCGGGGGGGGGGGGGGGGGGGGGCAACAACAATGTTGTCAGCAGAATTGCAGAATTGCAGAATTGCCAATAAAATGTCACAGCCTACCTGATCCACCTGAGGAAGTCCTCCACAATCCGCCATCTAGAAAGGCAAAGCACAGTTCACTACAGTATAAGTTCATTCCGGGTGCACGTGTGCATGTGTGTTTTTAATTCAGTCAGTTGTCCGGTTACCTTGAGCAGTGTGGTCTTGGTGGGGTTGAGTTTAGAGTTGCAGTCAACCACAGCCTCCACAACAGGAGAATTATCTCCTACGACCAGCAGAGTGGTGCACCTGTGATACAGCAGATAGACAGGTGTTATAGGCAGAAACTTGCTGGCTCTTGCTGACAAATTGGTCCTGACTGAGTAAGTCCTGGTAGGTTAATTTCAGGCTTCTTCATTACAAACTGGTCACATTTTAAACTGGTTGTATGTTTTATGTATGTATATGTGTGTGTGTGTGTTACTAACTTGAGTGTCCTGACATTGATGTTTCCTCCAGGAACAGGCCTCTCCACCTCCAGAGCATTGCGGCTGTTGTAGGAGCGGAAGAACTGGATCACGTTGGACTGGTTCATGGTTGTTGTGATGTGGTGACGGTATGTAGCAATGAGGTCGTGGTTGTTCTGGATCTCATCCTGAAAAATCAGTTGGAAAGTAAGACACAGATATTCTGTGTTTGATATGTAACACTCACTGGATATTTGACAAAGTTTTTCAATGTATGTTTCAACATTTGTTGTCATGGTAACTGAAGCCAGTCATTACAGAGGATACCTCACCTTTCCAAACAGGTGTGAGATGACTGTGTCTGGAAGAGTGTGGGTCCACTCAGTGATCTATAAAACACACAAAACACACACACACAATGACATTAGTGAGAGGACTAACAAACTCGCTACTCTTCCTGTTGTCGAGACAAATACAGGTATCACTTAACACCTCTATAGCAGCTGAAGTATCACAATCAATTTAATATCAATCAATACGGATGGTTGCATAGATTAAAAATAATATTTGAAATAGATGCTGAGGATGGATAATCAACACACACATGCCACATATTGTTTACCTTGTTTGCAACACTATCCATTATTCCTTCAGAGTTGGGGTTGATGTTGATCAGAAGTAATCCGTCCACCATATCTGGATGATTCAGCTACACACACATATTGACACACTGAAGTTAACTCATTTATTTTTTTGCATACAATTATGAGAGTGCTTACAACATATTATCATGTTACTCATGGACTGACAGATCACCGTCTTGATTTCCACAGTCTTAGATTTTGATCAGTTTCTACCATGGATACAATCAGTCTATAGTCTTTAGTCCTCAGTCTTTGAGTCTCTAACAATAGCCATGCTATCCATAAAAAATCTCTTGGTAGGAAACATATCTAGAGACTTTTTATAGATAACATGGCTGTTAGTAGTTATCAGTGCCTTTTGATATAAGTGTTACCCCATGTGTGGGACTTATGAGACATATATAATTGTATCTGTGTAGCCTTTCATATTCATATGTGATCAGTAACACTGGCATAGATCTGATTTACGTATGACTGTGTATACAGGGAGGATTCACAACCAAATTAAGATCTGTACTGAGAAGAGTAAAGATTCAACTTTACATTTTGCACACTAGGAGACGGGGTGTGTCACTTTCTCAAGTTCAAATGGAATTTAGAGAAGAGATTTGAACTCACAGCAAATTGCGCCAGGATGTAGGCTCCTGCTCCAACTCCCAGTCCAATCACACTACGCAACCTGCAAAACACATAGCCAGAAGGTCAAAGGGCTAATCAGTCAAATGTCAGGGTTTAATTTAGAGGAGAGCCCAAACAAAAGTGTTTGGTAAATATCAGATAAACTTTGAGAGACTTTAAGGATTTCAGGTCCATCTTACCCAAAGTGTTTGAGGACAGCAGGCAGTGTTTCAGACAGCTGGTCCATGGAAGGGTAGGTATACCTGAGAGGTCAAAATAATTAAATAAAGTAAATTACAGCATTACAACGAGAGTACGGCTAAAAGGAGACAAAGGATTGAGGACAGTTCTCTTACGCAGTCGGGAGAGTTTTGGCTCCCTCATGTTGTCCTGGTGCTTCAACGTGACAAATAGTTAAATTTCTGAGGATTTCCTGCATGTCCACATGGTTGAACAGAGTCTCAAAACAGGTCTTGTCTACAAGAAGAGAAAACAAAAACAACATCATTGAACTATTAACACAGAGAATTAGATTTTGTTTGCAGTGACAAAAATGGAAAGTCACAAGAAGTAAGATGCACAAATACCACAGCGAATCTATTTTGATTTTGCTGATATACACACATCGGTGCCATAAGGGGTTTCACTGCTACTTTGGTAAGTTTTGGAAAATTATAGCCATATTGCGTCATATCTGTGTGCACACACTGTCACTAAGCATTATTGTGGGGTTAAGAGATGAGACTTACGGTTCAGTCCAACGTCATGAAAGGTCAGGATGACGGGGCGGTTTGCCTTTGGAGTCCCAGTCATGACGCAGTGGACGTTCCCAAACAGAGTCTCCACATGCTCCTCCTAAAACAAAAGCACAGATGCAGTCGCACATTCAGATTATCCACACATGCTACTGGTTTGTGTCGGCCATTGGCCCATCGTGTTTCTGTCCTTTAGATATAAATTTACACGTTGCTGAATAACACAAATTTGTAATATATCGAAGAGGACATTTGGTTTTTGGTATCACACAAAACCAATGATGTCATTTCGCTGTATCAGTGTATTACTGTATTAACACTAACTACCTTTTCTTAAGTATAAATGAAATGATGTACGAGTATAAATTGTTAATTTTTCAGATTATTTTAAATGCAAGAAACTGCTAGACAGGAGTTTGGGGGTACTGTGTTTCTCACTGAACAGTTGAAATGATTTTTTAAAGACAATTCTATGTCATATGTTTACTCTGAACTGATACCAGATCCCGATGTTAACAATATTAGATCCAACTGACTGACTAGTGCTCCCTATAGCCAGACAAAACCCCTTGAGTTACCCAGGTAATCATCAAGTAGGTATCCGAGCTGTAACAGTGAATCCAGCCTCAAGGTTAACTTAAGCTCTCAGTGATACTCACAGTGATTTGGGGCTCGAAGACGGAGTCACACTCGTTCTCCTCCAGGACCATGGCTGCTGATTCAGAGTAGACCGCAAAAGAAACAAGGGAGACGTGCAGGAGATGCAGAGCAGACGTCCGCTGTGTCGGGTGGATCTTTGATCCTTAACTTCCTTTTGATTCTTGAAGCAAATCAACTTTTCTTCTAGTTTGTATTTCCTGACATGCCAGTCCTGCAGTAAGAGACGACTTGCTGTAAAGTATGTGTGTGACTGACTATATGTTTGAGCTGGTTTTTATACCCTCTGACACTGATCTGTCTCTAAGCCCTAACTCCAAACTGGCTCACACATGGCCAACTGGCCTCTTCCTGTTTTAATCTGACCTCAGGCTGCTGCTTTCCCACAGAGACATCACTGGATTTCTACAGGGAATTAACCAGGATGAGTTTTCATGCACCTTAATACATTTTGAGAAAAATAACCAGATGTAATGACTCCAGCAATACTAGAGCTGTGATTAGGAAATGTGTATGTCTGCATTTATTAAACTTCTTTTAATATATTCTTGTGTCTTATGGATAAAAAACTGAAATGTATGGAAAGCAAACAAACTATTGTCATGTTGGAAAATAAATCTTATTAAATGTGTCCTGTAATAAGCTTGATAACTGGGAACTTAAGTAAAATTCATGAGTAAAGCTTGTTATGTTTTGCTGCAAGACATCAGGGGAATCAAAAACACCTTTAGCCATACCATGAGCAGGTCAGCTGTCTAATCTCAGCGAGCCATCTGTTCCTGTAGGAAAACATTCTGCTCCCTACAGTTCAGTGACCTTGACCCTCCTGATAACAAAGTATATTAACTTAATCTGGATAGCTTCCTTGAACTCTGTATGTCATCTAGTTCTCACACGGCACTACAGTTAAATGAACTCACGTGACTCATAAGTTTAGTCAACTCTGAAAAACCATAAACAAAACAAACAAATGTTGAAAACAGGTAAGTCAATGTTGACGGTGAAAAAGCCACGGTGACCTCTTTTCTATGAGTCAATGCAAGAGTTCGTCTGGGTACCACACTGTTTATTCACATCTTATTTCAGTTTTTTGAAGTAATGCTGGTAGACGTTAGAACGTTCTGCCCAACACTAGTCTTTGAAATGAAACAGATGTGATCCTTCTATGGAAATAAAAACGGATTAAAGGCGATGGTTGATTCATAGACAAACTCACCAGTTTATGTATTATATTTTTATAAAATTGGTAGAAATGAAGGTTGTGCGAATATGAGAAGCTCTTGCATGTGAATATATCACATTGATTGAACTGTCTGTCCAACACATAGACTGTTACACTTCCTCATTCGTCCTCATCAACATGTACAATAACAAACAAACAACATTCAGCATTTAAAAGACTCAGTCCTTTTACTGAAATTACTTTCAAACATTTTGGGGAGTTTCAGGTTAAACTTTCAGGGAAATCTAGTAATCACTTCACTGGACACTGTAGGTCGATTCTTGAAAAGAACAAAAACAACAAAGTGGCTTAGAGGGGCTATGGACCAGATGTTTCTTTTGCACTCTAATAGCTTTACGTAGAAGTCATACCCTTGTGTCAGCTTTAATATCTAAAGTCCTGACCAACAGCTGTTGTTTGAACAGGGTTTTTGAGTGTGAGAGGAAAGCCAGAATTCAGGATGTTATCATTTAGTTTCTGATTATTTTTGTTTAATTTGTTAAATCAGTTGACGTGTATTAAATTTGGTGCTTTTAAAAGTGGTAGACAGAAATTTTTACATCTACTAACTGCATTACAGTGGAGGTAATTTAATTGCACTTAAATGAAATGGTCTTTCCCCTCCACCACTGATTCCTTCACATTATGAGTAGCCGCCACTATCAGCTTGACACTGCAAATATGACAGTTATCATCGCTGACATACAGGATACTCCCTAGATCGATACATTAAAATGTGAATTAGGGGTCTAGACAGTAGCAGGTTAACTGCACAGCAGACAGTAACAGCTGCCTGAACGGAAACACAGCAGACTGCGCTGTGATCACCTTCTTTAAGATGTAATGCCACCACTGCCTCGATGAGAGCTCTGTGTGTGCAGCAGGTTTAATCCATTTAGTGGTGGCTGAAGCGCAGAGGACAGCAGATGGCTCTTACTCAGTCTCACGTCAGTCTGAAGTCATTTTTATCATACTAACCCTGACTAAGCTCTGCCCTGCTAGCCTATTTCACCATTGACTACTGTCCCACATTGTGCTGTGATTAGAAGCCAGTCAGGTGATCACTGTTTGATAAATGTGCCACTTTCTGCACAAAGACATTTTACAAAACTACATTACACTAAGTACTAAATAGCAATCTATGTTTTTTCTTGCTTCTATTTTGTGCTACAAATTATTATTATTGTTGTTGATGTTGTTGTTGTTGTTGTTGTTTTTATGTTTTGAGTTTCTGAATTTGTGAGTTTTTGACTATATATATTACAGTGTTAGTTCATCAGTTCATACTAAACACCGTGATACATAGACCTATACCTTTTGAATAGTATACTGCTCTGAAGTCACCCTTCATTAGGTGGGAAGCATCTAAGGCATATGTTGAGGGACAAATAACGAGGTGCTCTAATTAAGAAACCACAGTAAAGTGATAAAAAATGAAGAGGGGATTATAACACTTGAAAATGATGGTCATGTGAGCATGTGTATGAATCGTTTGTATGGTGTTCACATATGTTGAAAAACTATTTTCTTGGAAGTGAGGTCAGCTGTTTTCACTGCAGACATGTTGACACGTCACAGCAGGAAAGGCACAGGGGTTACTCTGTTTCAAGTGTCCCAGAGAGTGAGCTGGCAAGCACATTACCTAGATCCTGAAACTGAAGCAACTAAATGGAATCCAGCCATCATTAATTTTATTGTTTATGCCTGTGATTTTCCCACTGGCACGTATCCAAATGTCTCCTGTGAAAAAGATGTGTTGTACATGTCTTTAATTTGCACTAATTTCCTGATTCCACCAAAAATGTAAGTAGTAAACCTACGTTTTGTGTAACAAGTTTTGCCACTCAGGAGACTTACATGTCAGATGTCACCTGAACTCTTCTACTGTATCATATATTACACTACCAATTACTGTAAAAAAAAAAAAAGATATGTGCAAAGCGCATTTAACATTTGTGATAACAATTCAATCTAGTGGCCTGATTGAACTGAAAGTAAAGTTTTATAAACCTTGCAGTCATAAATTAGACATTTGAAGCTGCACTTAATCTGAAAGGTTAAAACACCTGTCAAAATATGTCTTTATTTCCTGTTGCTTAACGAGTAAATAGTTCATTTGGTTTGGAGAGGACATGTTGCCTTGCACGCACTGCACCCTTGTGTCATTTCCCAGTGGAGTCCACTAGATGGAGTTTTATGTCGACTTTCTGGATGCAGCTTGTCAACAGGCAACTTGACTGTCAGGATTTCATCACACTGCTTTGTTTGTCACCTAATGAACCCTTGTTTGACATTAATTTTGTTTAGTATTATATTTTTGCAACTAACTAAACTAGACTCTTTGCTAAATGTGTAACTTGAGCTTCAATCTCATAAGTTATTGCAAGACATTTCACATTCGTCAATATTCATACTTCGACACTGTTGAGATGAGCTAGAGACGGATAGACCTATTATTTAGATACATTTATTTGTGTGCTTTCACATATATAGCTTGAATTTTACATATAATTTGGCATGAAATATATCAAAATATTTACGGAAATCACTTGGAGTTTCTTTGTTTTGAGTTTTTTGTTATGAAATCCCATGTGGGTGTGGCTGATCCAAAACAGAAGGGATGGACGGTGAGATGGAAAGTGAGTTTGAAAGGCAGAGGACTCAGCATATGGTGAAGGGATCATTGAGTTACAAGTATTGATAATGTAACCTCTTATATAAGCACCTGCACATCTGTTATGAACATTCTGTGTTGTGGGTTTCTTCTGTAACAACAGCTTTCATGAGGGCATCTAACCCTGACTTTGTTTATTCTTCTTTTTGCTGCAATTCCTTCACTTCAGGGCACCAAGCTTACACATTCGTACACCCATGTATCATAGCTGATATAATAAAGCTATACTGTCATGCTCGCTCCTGGTTGTCATGGTAACTCTTCAGTCTGCAGGTGAAAGTCCTGCTGTCCGACTCTCAGCTTTCAAAACATTCTAATTATACACACAGCAGCTGCTGCCGCTTGCCACATGCTTGACTGTGTGTGTGTGTGTGTGTGTGTGTGCATGTGTGTGTGTGTGTGTGTGTGTGTGTGTGTGTGTGTGTGTGTGTGTGTGTGTGTGTGTGTGTTTGTGTGTGTGTATTTTCGTTGTTTGTGGGGTGTTTGTCAGTAGGTACGTTTAGGATTTTCTTCTGAGCCTCATTCTGTGTACGTGCATGTATGTGAGTTTTCCTGTAAGCATGTTTTTGAGGGTGTGTGCATGTTTATGTGCAAAAACACACAGGCCCTTTCCATGACTCCTTTTACAGTATGATTAGGTGTGAGGGTATGTGGTGATTTAGTTTAGGTCTAGGCTCAAGGAGGGAAGAAATAGAGAAGACAATTTTATCATAAACACTGTTCTGCTGCAGAGTTCAGACTTAAAAGTTTGATTGATTTAGACAGTTTTCTAATGTATGGGTCAAATCCAGGCCAACCAAAGAGAAACATATTTTTCTCTGTTTTATTTGAAATATTTTTATCTGCCCTAAAAGGTAAAACTATCCAGTTATTCACAAGTGAAGAAAAAAAAAGAAAAATATCAAACATTCTTTTTAATGTATTTAATTTCCTTATAATCTTTGTGATCATTTATTTATCTGAGTAACATAGTCACACTTGAAAATATTAGCACGGTTCAAAACGGGAAGCGCCTGAAAGGTCACCTGATGGACCACAGAGCTTGCTGCTGCTTCTCCTCCATCCAGTCCTGCCCAATGAAAAGCTTAGTTTTCCAGCATAGTGATGCACCTGTTGCTACATCACGTCCTCTAAACATCGGTATAAAACCAAAATCTGCCTTTGTGTGCTATTTAGCCACTGTTAACACTTATGGGTCATGTGTGAAACACTGAATGTCAGATTACTTGCCTGTTGTGAGTGACTATGTTTCCTTTTCATATCCAGTTTCTTCCTAGTTGCTCAGGGAATTACATAGTATTTCACACAGCTGCATGAGTGGTGTGCCTGAGGGACAGAATTACAAACTCCACCAGGGGAGGGGATGCATTGCATAATTGTGTACTTATCAACATGGTAAATGAGTGTAAATGTTAAACTCGCCTGGATTCCCACTTTAGTCATTCATCAGGAACGAATGACACAGAACTAAACAGGGTGGGTGGATTCATGACAGATTAACTTCATTTCTGAATTGTTAAACATGGGCTATTAACCAGCCGAAATAATCAGTATTATTATAATCAGTTTTATGGCTGAAGTAATTGTTGTTGTACAAGTAGCAGCTGTAGTTATCAATAACACTGTTAGATAAAATGGCTGAGTTATATATGTTATGTATATTCTGGTTATATCACAGTAGGTCAGCCAATTCTTTTTTTTACCCGTGGCTAAGTTTGTATTAATCAGACACAAATACAACTGGGCGAGACAAGAAGGCACTGATCCAGATTAGCGCTCCGCTCTAGAGGTGATAGGAGGTTTAAATAGCACCAATCATTGCATAATGCCAAGAATAGCTTACAGAGAAGAAGTTCTAGTTCTACCACACTTAGTCAAGCTTATAAGGAATAATTAACTAAGAAACACACAAAACTTACAAAACAATGGGACAGCACACCCGGTTTTAAGTCCTCCAGCAAACTTTAGCAGCAGCATCTGTCACTTCTTTCAGTTTTGATGTCATAAAAATTATATTTGTTTGTAATAGAATGACTTAAATGTTAGCATGCTATCTCATGAGTTCTCATTCTTGACAGTGGAAACATGAATTATTCCACTTTTATCAGCCAGAACACATGTAGCACATTATGTTATCTTTCAAACTGAAAAAACTCACTCCCACTGACACATACATATGCACACACAATCCCAAGATATGAAATGAAGGATACGTTTGGCTTGACTCAAGATCAAGTGACGTAAAGTGCAATGGTCATATTATTTATCTGTGCTATCACTGATGCTATGATTGAAGAGTTGCTGCACTGATATGAGAAAACAAGGCAATAAATTATCTCTGTTCATAGCTGCTACTTTAATCCAACTTTGGCAGGCAACCCTGAGCATAATGATTCATAATGACCATGATCATCACCATCAGCAATGTCTGGTTTATAAAAATAAGGCCTGAGCGCTTCCTTGACATTTCCTTGTGGCTGTGGCGAAAGGACTCAGTGCTGAAGTCTTTGCAGGTCAGCCCATTGCTTTCATGAATCTGGGAATGAGGCCACAGCCAGCGCCCAAAGTGTCCTTTAGGCTCCTCAAAAAGCACAAGACTGCCAGCTGAGGGTTGACCTACAGGGTGTCAGCTCACATTTCCAGAAACCATTGCAGCAACCATGTTTAGGCCAGTGCACTGCCATTTGTAGCATCAAAACAGATGGTCACACTGGACGTGACTGGTACTCAGGAGGATCAGATAGAGGAAGCCTTGAGAGGAAGAGTATGAGGATCTGGGAAACAATGAGGACGAATAGAGATGGTGATGATGTCTCAGGTGTATATAGGTGTATATTTTTATTGGAAACACAAAAAAAACAGTTAAAAGTGTTGGGAGCAAGAGTTGTTGCTCAGCGTCACATTCTGATTACAAATCATCCAAACGTTTCTGTCTCTCTTGACCTTCGCCAGAAATATTAAAAACATTTACAACCATGACCTTAAATACATAATGCTCCACTCATCTTGTGTGTGGAATATAATATGAGAGACAGAGACCACACAAGTCACTGTCAGTGTCTGAAAGACACTCCCAAGGGAGAATAATTGTCCCATACCTGGGCACACAAGATGGGCGCAGCATTATCTATTTAAGATCATGGTTGTGAGAACCGTTTGAATACTTCTGTTGAAGGTCTAGAAGACTGAAATGATCAGTGTGATGTATATTCATTTTTTTAAGACTGAAAAGACACTCTCTAATGCACCTGCATCTAATACATTTGGATGTGTGAATTTTTTCATCAAGAAATCTGCTTTAGAAGTTGTAAAATGTGTTAACTGTACAGTTAGCCATGTCACCTCTATGTTTAGATATTGTTTGAAGGCAAAGATGAGTCATCTCTTTTTCCATCTTCTTCTTTCTGAAGGTCTTTATCTAACTGTCACTTTGTGTTTGGAGCCTGCTAATCACCACTTGTGGATATATCTACGCTTGTTATCAGAATAAAAAAGGTGACAGGTCAGCGTAATGAAAATCAGTGGTATAACACCGGGCTATGATACCAGAGCCAAAACTTTGCCGCCATAATAAATGGAACAAATACAGCTCCAGCCCTGACAACACATATACACACAGAAAACTGCTTTAGCGATAAGCACCAGGCATGATCATGAACAGTGATTTTAATGTCATGAATTGTTCAAATAGTGTTGTAGCTAATTTTAGCATGTAAGATGTGTTTTTTTAAAGCTCTGTGCGTGCATGAGCAGTCATGTTAACCTCTGCTCAAAGTGATTGATAGCCAGGTGAGGCCCCAGCTTTGCTCTGTGCTTGTGACTGCCTTGTGACTGTCTGGACTCCATACCATAACCTTTTAAACAAACTAGACACAGAACACTTAAACACGAACCCTAAAAAACAAAAACCCTAAGTTGCATGGATTTATTGAAAGGTTTTCTCAGTAGCAGTTGGTTTAGAGAATGAGTCCTGTCATTTTCACCCTTTTTATTTTATTTTTGGATGAACACATCGACTGATGCCCAGCAGATTTACACACTTCTTTGGCAGCAGAAAAACAAACAACCTGGTGCTATTGTCAGTTAAGGAGAAAGTTAATTCCATGGCTCAAACGTTTGACTTGTCCAATCTGTCTGGTAGCTCAAAGGACTGTCTATTTTTAGTCATTACAGGGAGGGGAAGGGGGGAGGGAGGGAGGGAGGGAGGGAGGGAAAACAAGAGAAGGTCCAGACAGTCGTGTCATAGCTGGTAATGTTCATGAGAATTTAACAAGTTCTTTTACTTACATTTCTCAGATTTGAGGAGAACATTAATTAAAACACTGACTGCACTTATTTTGTGAAGTGTATTACATGTGCAACCACGGACTTCCTTGACTGAATCTTGTAATCATCTGCCTATAGGAAAGGGTGAGGAGAGTGGAGGAGGAGGGAACAGCACCTCTTCTTTACCCACCAAGTGCCTGATGGAAGAAGGGAGGGAGGAAGAAAGAGAGTGGATGAAGAGGAGGAAGATGAGGAAGGGGAGGAGGAGGAAGAGGACGGGGGGGGGGGGGGGGGGGGGCTCTTCTCCTCTCCCTCTAAGAGCATTAACTGTGGAGTGTTCTGGTGGTGACAGGGCTGTCAGGGTCAGATGGCTGCTCAGCCTGATTAGACCAGCTCACAGCAGATCCTCAGCCCAGCACACCGCACTGCTACAGCAAGGTAGAGCTAAAGACTTGCACATACTGTACGCTGCAGTGAGAGGCAGGGAGGGACAAGGCTGAGGTGGATAGTTCAGTGTGACAGTGGGGCAGAGCCACAGGTTGTTGCAGAGAGACTTTCTGCTTCGCAACCAGATATTTCAGTTTCTAGCAGCAGGAAAAGACTTGAGAGCAGGTGGACTTTATTGTGGCAAAGAGGCAGAAGAACTGATGATTCGTCTGCGTTTGGAGATGACATTGAAGAGCTGAGTGGTAAGGACACACATTCAGTATTGCATTTGTTTTGTTATTGTTACTGTACAAATAAATATCATAATAAAATAGTATTTGGCAAAGGTTCCTGATGCTGACTCACAGCCAGTGAGGCGCCCTGCCACAACAGGTTTTGCAACTTTTAAGGACATGAACTTGAGTGACAGATAAGAAATGTAGCTGCAGTTCCAGAGAATATCCATAGAAAAAAATTCCACAGCAGTTTCAGTAGAGATAGTACATTTCAAGCTAATTACAAAACTTCACTGCAACAGGCAGAGAGCAGGAGGACAGGGGTGCAGCAGCAATGGAGACTTTTGTCTCCACAAAAATCTGATGTGTCACGGAATCAGCTGCTCGTATAGATACAGCTATAAATACAGCTGCAGGTATTCAGTGTCTACAGGGGTTTACTATAACAGGCAGTCAGCTGGTTGTATGTCAGCACTCAGACTGTTGTAGGCTTGCTGCTGCTGCTTCTGCAGGACTTTGGTGGAACTGCCAGTCAGTGGTTTGTGGATTTCCCTGTTCAGCAGCCAAGCTGTCCAGTGAGGTAAGAGGGAATGCCATATAGGTTTTCAGAACTATTTCACATTTAGGCATTTAGCATATGTTCTTTTTCCAGAGTGGCTTGTGATTGGAGCTGTTACACAAAACCTCCTATATAGGTGTTAACTGGAAAGCAGCAGAGGTGAATGCACTGTTACCGGATTGAAACTATTTGAGGCTACCACTAACCTGCCGTGTCTTTACACTAACCTACAAGCTTACTGTGTTTCATTCAGCCGTACATTGCAGGTACTGTAGAAATGTCTGGCAACTTAACACAGCTCTAAAATAATATTGAGATCCATTTTTAACTTCTTTGGGTCCTGACCCAGCCTGTGACAGGGAAACAGCCAGGCAGCCAGACAACCAACTGGGGACGCACCTGTTTTTACAAACCAAACTGCGCTCTAAGGTAACAGGGAAGATTGGCTTTATAGTATAACTAGCCTTATGTTTTACCATCTAGCCCTTCTGTATGTTGCTTTTATATTATGTAACTCTGCTTTATGTGTCAGCTAAATGCCTAAAGTGACTGCAGTACTTTATTTGATTCATGTTTAGGAGCTTTAGAAGTATTTTGTACCTGGTCTGTTGCTCAGTTTGAATTCTCTGCTTTGTCTTGTCTGTGACAGTGACAGTGCCTCCGGTCATTTTGCTTTGTTTAATGCAAATTACTTTTTATCCTGTGTGTCTCACTTTTAATTTTGTTGTGCTTGTGTCCCATGAGACTTTAAAAACAGAAATGAAAAATGTTGTTCTCACATTTTGAATCGACTGGATGGAAAGTAATTGACCTCTGTCCTGATTAGTGGTAACACAGGATAAATTCCTAATTATAGATAGTCAACAACCTGGAATAGACTACACTCTTCTGGAAGAGTGAGTGAGTAAGTCGTGATTATGAAATGTGTGTGTGTGTGTGTGTGTGTGTGTGTGTGTGTGTGTGTGTGTGTACTGTGTGACCACAGATTACCAGATTACCTCTGGGCTTTCCCTGGTTGTTTGTCTGAAGGTTTGGACATGTGAGTAGGTGGAGGGTTACATCTTTGAGCATCTTCCACCTCTACTCGCTGTCCTCAACCAATATTTAATCTCAGATCACTCTATTAATAAACAGGAAAATAAACTAGAATCACACTGGCCATTTGCAGAGATAGTGTCTCAGCCAATGAATAAAATAATTGACCTTTGTTGAAGTGTCTCCTCAATTACAACTGGTAATTTCTTGCAGGATATTGCATTTCTCAGTTATTATAAGTTGCTGTAATGTCTTGTTTTGAATTCTGAAAAATGTTGCCAGCCTATCAAGAAAAGCATATAACATCATTGATTAACTTTTGAGGAAATTACATTGTAATTTCCCTGCAGTGCCCATCCCTCATCATTTCACTGCTTTTTATGTAATGAATGGAGTGGATGTGAATTTTCTACAAATACTCTGAACCAATGGGGCATGCAGTTGGGGTTCAGGTGGCTTAAAAGGCAAAATAATGCAAAATAAGGTCCTTCCGCCACACAAACACAGTCCACCTAGACTAGGTGAAATAGACGTTTCCTTTTTAGATTTTGTTCTCATTTTTCCCCTCAGACCAAATTTAATTTTGTTGAGATTGTGCAGGCTTATCTAATACAATTTTCCATACTTTTTGAGTCCCATCATATATTAGATTTTCTAGCTCATGGTACATCTGTCATCTGTTGCCCAGCTTTCTTGTCCATTCCATGCAAACACTTTCGTACATGTCTGTTCAAGCTGTTTGAATAAGTGAATAATAACTGAATAAGTCTGGTCAGATAAAGCAGTTCCTTGCAAATATCACTGGTCTGGAATAAGCCTTGGGCTTGTGAATCAATTTTAAATGATTACCAGGACCAAACCATTTCCAAAAATATTTGCAAACTTTAATTTGTACCCACAGTCTTTTGTTGTTTTAGGCCATCTTGTCTAACAACCATCTTTGCTAACATCATATAAATTCCATACACCTTTATAAATTAAAACATTTTCAATAAAAAGAGTGGAGCTGCTGTTCCATCCATCACATCCCATATATGCAATGGGTGTGTCTATTGTTCATGGTGTCAGGAGGCCGTTTAGCTCGTCTGCTTAACAATTTCCCCAGGAGAGCTGATATAACTTTATATAGCAGCATCAATAAAGACATTTAAAATCTGTAAATGTGCATATGTTCATGTGTGTGTTTGTGTGTTTATTTATGTACATTAGGTGATTAGATGGCCTCCGGTTCGCCTTTACACAACTAGTAATGGGTGTAATTTTTTATATTTGGCAACATAATATGGTTCAACTTAGCTGATGCGGTTTCTGGACCACTGGAACAAAAGCTGAATCTCTGAGATCTTATTAGTAACCATTTTCATTACTCTGGAAGCTGAATGTATGACCAGTTTATTTTTCTGTATGTTGATTACTTTAGAAACACTGGTTGATGGAGTTTGTGCGACGGAGTGGTGACTACTGCCACGCCCAACACATTTAGACCCATGAAGCTGCACTATGCCATCCTGGGACCCTGAACCCTGAAAGACCGTAGGCCATTGCCCTCTGAACCAGCCAGCTCATGGGGTAACAAGTGGAGTCTCGCACACCAGAAGCTAACTGGAGAGAGAGAAGGAAAGAGAGAGCTATTGAGAAAGACAAAGAGAGAAAGAGGGGAGGACTGGACAATCAGAGAGATCAAAACAAAGAGAAGGACACAAAGAGAACTGACACACTGTAGCCTCTTGGACTATAGGATACAGTCAATTGATGGCGTAAAAGAGTCACGACAACAGGACCTCAGAATTGGGAAAATAACTTAAACGGCTATAAACAGGAGTTTCCGCGGCAGACAGGAAGTCCAGATTCACCTGGAGACCTGAAGACAAAGCAGCTAACTGCTACAGCTGGAGTTAAAGGTGAGAGGTAACTGGTCACCAGATCTTGACTAAATATAGTGATGCACCAACACTTTTTAACTCCTGTATTTTACTGACTTGTTCAGGCACTCCACACATGGCTTGTTACAGGATAGTTCTGTATTTTTTTAGGTTCAGAATACACTTCATGTGAACTTTAAAAGACACCACAATTCATGTCTTTTCAGAGGTGAAATTTTCTTCTTTGAAATCTGAAAATAAACCTTTGACAAAGCACATTCCCTTCTCACATCAAAACAAGATGAAACATTAGTATTTGTATACACCCTGCCCTGTGTGAATAATGGTGGGGAGAGGTGTGAACAGATCCTCTATTCTTGGGAAATTTAAGTTTCTGCTAAACTTCTGTACTACACTATACTGTGATATGAATAAGCTGCCATCACTGGCCATCCACTGTCCTAGTCTATCCACATTTAGTTTGTTGCTTTCCCCTATGGCGTGGTTACACATGAGGAGTCTGATATCACCAAAATAGTTCTTATCAGTGCTAAAATAATAGCTGTGTACGCGTTGGGGAATGTGAGGCATGCCTGAATTAAGATAATTGAAATTAAAATGCCATCCTAAAATACACTCACATCCCTGTGATCTTAATGAAAATGTGAGCAAGAGCAATGCAGATCAAGAGACACTGAAGAACTTCTCAAATGACAGCTGTGATTTTGTCATGTTTGTTTTTGTTTTACATCCAGTATACTAATACAAGTGTAATATCAGTGCGTTTTAATTATAAAATGCACCCTTATCAGTAAAAGTTCACAGCTCCATTCAGAACAATCCAACATCAGTAACAGATTTTGTTTACTCTTGAGGGTTCTGATGTTCTCGTGTTTTCAGTTATTCTGCCTACGTAGACATTGTTAAAGTCGGGTGGAGCTTTGTGGGGAAATAACGTGTTAACCAACCTCAGCGTACCAATAAGAATGACAAAGAAGCGCAACAGAGTCATTAAAGGAAGATGTCAGTCAAGCACAGTCTGTGCACAGTTGTCCTGAGAAAATGTGTAATCAAGCAAATAAGTGAGAACAGCTGCGGGGGTGATCCATGGGTGTGGTGGGGATTTAACTTCAATATTGCATTTCTTTCTGACCAATATTATCCCACCACCAGCTTCTAACTTGTTTATCTATTTGCTAATTAATTATTGTGAGTTCTATGATGTTTTGAATAATGAGCTGTACTTTTTTGGGGAACACACTTACTTGTTTTCTTGCTGAGATTTAGATGAGTAGATCAATACCACTCTCATGTCTAGTGAATATGAAGCTGGAGTCAGCAGCCAGTTGGTGTAGCATAAAGCTAAGCTAGCTTAGTTAGTTAGCTTAGCATAAAACACTCATATCACTCACATCTGATTATCATGTTGCATTTTGTTTCTCTAATTCGTACAAAAACCAAAATGTGAAAATGACAACTTGTGGTTTTACAGGTCACTTCTAGTTTTTTTTTTTTTTAGCAAAGTTAAAATAAGCTAAGGTAATTACCTGATAATTTAGTGTTTTCCCCCCAAAATGTTGAACTATTCGACTGTATAAAGGTGTAGTCAAATTTTGAAAAGTGCCCTGGTAGAGTCAAGCTTGCGATATTCGGGCAGGTTCTGCTAAGAAGGAATTAAAGATCACAAACCTGTAAAATTACATGTGATCTCACTATAACGTGTAAAACACCCTTAATGTTTGAGGTAACTTATGTAATGACATTTTGTTACATGTAGTTATGGCTTTTCAAGACCATTTGGGAATTTTTGTCATGTGTGTAATAACTTCTGTGTAAGCAATGTCCGGTTGACTTTAGAACATGCTTTAAATATAGCTTATATGTTTGAAATTGTGTTAATTGGAAGTTATATATAAGTATAGGCCTATACATTTCTCCTTGACATTGGGCTCATTACTAACAACTACCTACTAACACATAAAGGTCAGAAGTCATCCTGGGAGGTCAAAGGTCCCACTGATCACCATGAATCGTCCAGCTCCAGTGGAACTGTGCCACAAGAACATGAGATTCCTTATCACTCACAACCCCACAGACAGCACACTCAGCTCCTTCACAGAGGTAAGGAAACATGTGCGTTACTGCCATCAGCACACTGCAGAGCTTCATAAAGATAAGATACACATACAACACAAACTGTATGCATTTTGTCCCTTCCAGGACCTGAAGCGGTATGGTGCCACCACTGTGGTTCGAGTCTGTGACATCACTTATGACAAAACACCGCTTGAGAAAGACGGCATTACTGTGGTGGTAAGGATGTAACACACAAACACACCATTTACTCTCTAAATCAGTCATCCTGTTACAAAATACAGTATAGGTACATAGAGTGTGAGAAGAAGTAAATGTTCTGCTTCTCTTTCAGGATTGGCCCTTTGATGATGGAGCCCCACCCCCGAGTAAGCTTGTTGATGATTGGTTGAGTCTGCTGAAGAAGAAGTTTCAGGAGGATCCAGGATGCTGCGTGGCTGTTCACTGTGTGGCTGGACTGGGACGGTAAGATACACATTAAAAAATATATGCACACACCTCCACACACATACACACACACACACACACACACACGGTATCATATTGCAATCGAAACCAAAAACACAGACTGCAAGTTACTAACCACATACAAGAACAGCAGCAGTAACCTGATCATTCAATTCCTCTTTTAAGATGCAGACAAAGTGGTGTTATTTTTGAGACATCAGACTAAACAGAAATAGACATGACTGTGTGTGTGTTTTTGGGGTTATGCCTGCATACAGGGCTCCTGTGCTGGTCGCTCTGGCTCTGATAGAGAGTGGGATGAAGTATGAAGACGCAATTCAACTCATCAGGCAGTGAGTACATTTCTATACCATATCCTGTAAATTCATCCTCATTCAGTTATAACAACATATCATTGAGTAAGAGCATTTGTTCTTATGAGTATATGTATTAAAGTGGTTTAGCATAGAGCATTTTATAATACACCACCATGTGATGATTGTACACACCTAGAACAGCTGAAACACTACATGAATGTTTTTTTTTCGTATTTCAGTATAGTACCAGCAAAAAGTCTATGTAACATTTTAGGAAAGCTTAACATCATTAAAGAATATAGGATAGCACAAACACAATTTATACACATGTATGACTATTTTATGGTGGGAATGTATAATTCTTCTCAGTTTCATCCTCCTTTCCTTTGCCTCTTCTCTCTGTCATTCTTCTCATACTCATGAATACCATGAACAACCCTGAAGTCACAAACTGTTGACTTACATTAAAATTTAAAAAGCAGTAGGGAGCATTGCTGATAGTTAACCAGCTGTCAGGTTACTGCTTAAGCACAGAAACTGAAAATTTCTTTCTTTGGTCTTCTGGTGACATTATCAAAATTTACAACAAACACAGGAGGAGCTGTAGAGACAAAGAAGGATTTTTAAAATTTTAAACTGGATTGTACAATAAGAGATTGGATATACAGACGCTATTGGCAGTCTGTGTTTACAGAGACACTGAAAGCAGAGATTTAAAAGGTAACACTATTGACTTCCACCATTTAATGTTTGTGTGCTTGTATCTTTTAGGAAGCGCCGTGGAGCCATCAACAGCAAACAGCTAACTTACCTGGAGAAATATCGATCCAAGCAGAGACTCCGCTTCAAAGACTCTCACACACACAAGAACAAGTGTTGCACCATGTGAAAACACACACACACATGCACGCACGCACCCATGCATGCACACACACACACACACACACACATGCACACAGACCCCTCAACTAATGCTCTCAGGAATCCAACCATACAAGCCTTGTTTCATCCGCATCATTAACCATGTGTACCCATGTATTCTTACAGCAATTTAATCAGAATCCATCTTTGTTCTCTTGTTTGTAATGATTTCTCATCTTTTAAAGTTTACTTTATTGGCATCTTTGTTTCATTATATAGTTTACAGTGAGGAAAGGTGGGAAAGACAGATGAGGGCTAGAAATCACATAAAAGTTATATTTTGTAGCTAACTGTTGAGGCATATCTGCTTTATTAGACAGTTCTGGAAAAGACACAGTTGGGTCAGGGATAATGTGCCGAGGCTTTTGTATCACATTCAAAACACCAACAGATTTGATGTGGAACTGATTTATGATACATACCTGATGTTATTGGCCTTCAAAACCTCAAATCATCCCTGATATTTTGTGAAAATACCATTGAATGTTTATTATTTTGTACAGATGTTCAATATGTTTAAAGATAACCATAACTGGGGTATATAATCACATGCAGTGTTTCTGTAAGTGTTTCTTTGAGATTGTTTTTGGTTTAAACAATTATGGCAGACTAAAAAAAAATCATCTTAGCACCTCAGTGTTTTTTCTGTCAATTAACGTCAATACTCCTGGTAGACCCACTTCCTGGTGGTGTTCTCAGTGTAACTGGAGATATAAGGGCTCATTTTCATCCCAGCATTACAATCAGTATGAAAATCATATTTTGTAATGCTACAGTATATTTGATTTTGGTGAACATAAAGCCTTGATTTGGTTTTGTCACATTCACTGTTTTAATATTACATTATACACTGGGCTCATATAATGTGTTTACATATCTGTGTGTGCATTATGTTATGCTCTGTTTACTGACACCCACAGATGGAAACTTATTTGTTAGCAGCAGCTGATTTCAAGCAAGGTTAAACATAGCACTTATATGTTATATAAATAGGAAAATGTTGATAAATCTATTGTAATCCTACAGACATTCAAAAATGTAATCTAGATGTAAATAATATTAAACGAGGGATCTCTAATTATCACCTTCTTCTATAAGGCAAGGTGAGTCACCCCTCCCATTTCAGTGACTACAAAAATGCATAAAGAACATTAAACCATTGCTTATTACAAATATTTTTATATATCATGTGGTCAGGGAGCAGCTGATGACAATGACTAGTCAAGCTCTCAGTTTTAATCCCAGGCAAATTTTGGCCTGATACCTATGTGGATAAATTGAGATATTGGTTTAATCCATCGTCACATCTTTTAGACTTTCATTTTCTTTTGAGGTGGAGTTTACTTATTCATTTGTATTGTTCCTGAATGATACATGTAAACAACTGCTTCTGACATTTCTTTCATTTTTCATTCAGAATTGATTCATGTTTTTTTGATGATGACAAAGCATGCACTTTTCATGTATTAGTAGGTTGCTTACGATATTCACCTTATCATCTGCGTTATGAAAAACATCTTCAACCTGAAGAACAATTTGTGAGGAAGAAATGAGAGCAGAGGGCATAATTTGAATTAGGAAAGGGGGTCATACCATCTTTACCTGAAAGCTCAGTTTTAAACAAATTGGCTGCTTGTTCATTTGATGTGTGTGTGTGTGTGTGTGTGTGTGTGTTTGTTTGAATATGTGTGTGTGTGCTTGGTAGCCTTTAGGTGTTGTTGCTCATTGGGGCTGGCCTGAGCTGACACTTTTTTTTTAATGTAAAAAAACGAATGCTGTAAATGTCTGTAAGTCTGTAAATTCTTGCATTGTTTAATAAAGGTTTTGTCATTGTCCCTGTATGTTCATAATTGTTCATCAGTTCCTCCGTCAGTTCATCAACATTTGTATGGTCCCCTGTTTTGTGGCCTTATTAAGTTAAATTTTTCTGGAAATTATTTTTGTCACAACTAATGGATTTATACACGTATGTAAAGCCAGTCTATAAACTTTATGCTAAACCATTTACTGTGGCATTATAACAAACCACAGAGCAGTGGGTGGGCCTTGGCATTTGATTAGCATTCTAATATGACTATAAAAAGAATACTGCATACTTTAAAATCATAAATTAACAAATATTAATGTATTTGCCTTGGTAATAAAACTTTCCTTAAATTTCTGTATCTCATTATTTTTACATAATTGTTTGTTTCTTCATCAAATCAAGGTTTGAGTATGAGCATACAAGTTTTTGATGGTGGTACCAACTGGCTTGCTCTGTTAGAAACCTTGTAGAAAGGAGGACTGAGGCCTTAAAGGATAATTAAATGACATATTAGCAGCAGTAAGTTCTAAAACATTTTTGTCACAGTCAAAATCAAGCTGTCTTACATTTGTCTGTACAAGAACATTTTAAAGACACTGAACATAAATGAAGGCAAATGTTAATATAAATTATTCTCTTTGTAACCTGCAACTTAAAACTGTGTCTTGCCCATTTGATACCTTTATTTTTGGGCAGCACTTTTCCAAATAAGTCATTGACCATATAATTCTCTAAGTAATGATTTTCTAGTCAAATAAATGTTTATATAGAAAAAGTCAGACATTTCTCAGCCATGTTGTAGCTGTTGTCCCGTTAACAGCAATTTTCCCCCAGTTATTTTCCCATTATCCTTACTGTATCTTGTAACCTATATTTTGATATGACCTGTATTTGTTGCACTACATAACCACCATAAATGTAACATTAGAGCAGGAATTACTCTGTGAGGTTCCCACAATTTGTCGTAAAAGTTTACGGTGTTGAGGCCTCTTGACACAACGTTCAACAAATTAAAATATTGGTGAAAGAATTCCTGGGCTAAACTGTGTTGAATGCTGCAGTTCCCTTTCCAGCCACAATACAGTCCTCCCGCCACAGAGGGCGCCGTCCTCTACACTGCCACCACGTCCTGTGGTGTCGGTGTTCCGCTGGTTGGGAGGACTTGTGTCGCAGATTCGACAGAAATTTCCTCATACGTAATGTGAAATTAGGCTCTAAATCCAGATTCAGAGATTATATTTGGTCATATAATGGCTCAAGTCCATTGATAAATTAGCGTTATTTTGCTGTTTAAGCGCGGGAGGAATGGATGGACGAAAAGCAGGTAAGAATTTGAGCTAGCTTCAACTCGAATATGTTTGTCGGGTCTTCATTTTAGCTTGGGTCAAAAATAAACAAACACGTCTATATTTAAGACGTGTCCCTGCGCAGATTTGTAGTCTTGTATTTTATGTTCACATTGTAGACATTATTAACAGACTGTCTCTTGTTTAGTAAAGGTACAAGCGGTATTTAGAGTTAGGTCTGACACTGGACAGCTGTTTGTAGGCTGTACTGATGTGTCCGTTGACTAACGTAGGTCCTAAGTGTCAGTGTTGGACTGCGACCGTTAGATGAGATGAGACAGCCTCAGAGTGTGTGGGCAGAGAGAGAGGAGAGATCATCAGCCTCACTTAAAGACAAAATACATCATCAGACACTTAAAGCTTGCTCATGTTTCCATGGCTTCGTTTTTCCGTTACTGTGATGGGCAGTTCCACAAGAAAGAGTTTTAGGAAATGAAACATTTTAACTCACAACAAGATAATTGGATGGACTAAAGAGCTGCTTAATTGAGGCTGAGCTCACTGTTACAGCTGTTGTCTCATACAGTAGGACAATTTGTACAAGTCTCTCCTGGAAAAAAAATACATTTGATATTAGCGCTGCAACGATTAATCGATCATTGAATCAACAGAAAAATAATTTACAAGTATTTTGATAATAGATTACTTGTCAAAGTAGATTTTTGATGCAAAAATGGCAACTGTTCAAATCGTATGAAAATAAATTGGTTAACCTCTTCCCTCCCATTCCCTTTATTCCCCCCATTTACATGTTTTTGTTACATATACAATATGAAAATCAAGTTTACAAAGAAGAAAGAGACGAAATCACTGCCATTTCCACACATACACAAATACAGACTTACCCTGAACTATTTAAGTAAAAAACTATAACAGGAAAAATATAATACTTTAGCAGAATTTTCATTGTCTCCCTTGTTTGTGGGGTAATTTTATTTTTCTTTGAGGTATATACTGTTTTAATGCTTATTACTGTACTACTGTTGTTATTTAGTCATCTATTTGGCCCCTTAGAGTCTGTCATGTCAAAAAAAGACCACTTTCCTTGCAGGGTGTTGCACAGGAATAGAGAATAGAATTCATGAATATAAATATGAGGTAACTTGATACATTGGGCCCAAATATAACAGTCTGCTTCACTGCTATGAGGCAGGCAAATTATGCTAATCTCTCTCATTTTTCTCATTCTCTAATTTAATTCTAAATTTAAAATGACTCTGTTTCCTCTCTGGCCCTCTGAAACTGATACCTTCCTTCTCCTTGTCTTTCTAGCTGGTTCTGTGTTCATGTGCCGGCTGTGCAACCTCTTCTCTCCCAGTCGCTCTCAGCTGCTGGCCCATTGTTCCCAGCAGCACCCCCAGCAGGAACCTCCTGATGACATCATCATTGCGCTGCAGCCCCTGGTAGCAGAGCCTGTGGAGACGCTGGCAGGTCAGATTAGTGTATCATTGCCAGGACTACTAGTACAGGAATATGTAAAAAAAAGTATTCTGTGTCATAATCATTATTACTACATTCACTAATTTGAGGATGGATTGGACTTTGACTTGATTGCAGTCGATAAACATTAGTGTAGGACTTAAGCCGTATGAAATTAATTGTCCAAAGTTATTACAAGTGAATTAAATGCAAACCAAATACAAATGTGAAAAGTATACACTATACTATACTGTTCATAGTAATGAAACTTTTTTTCATTGTCCTCCGGAGATGACAATGGAGTTCAGTGACACAAGGCAGAAGCTAAAGTAGACTGGGTCTTGGCTACAGAAGGTTTGGTCTTGTAGGGAGATTTCTTATCAAAAAACAAAAAGATGGGGAAAGTGTTCTGCTGTTTTGTTGGCCCACAGAGAACCCAGTGAAGCGAAAGCGAGGACGACCAAAAGGCTCTACGAAGAAAACACGCACTGATTTGACAGAGTGCAAGGCTGACTCCACCCATTCTCCAGATGATAATTTTCAAAGACATGAAGAAGGGAATAAGAAGGAAGGAGACAAACAATGTAGCTCAACAGAAGGTAGTACTGTTGCCACTTTTATGTATCCCATAATCCTTTCTTTTTCATACAGAAGACAAGAACAAGCACTTGCAATATGCCTTGTTAGAGTTTATGGCCAATTTTTTAAAGTTTAAAGGCTATACTATTACAGCAGCATTGTGTGTCCAAGGCTAACTTCCTTATGGACAGTGTTATTTTTTTCTGAGTAAACATGTTTTTGTCATTATGCTAATCAAACTGTTTCCTGCACTCTATATTTCGACTCTTTTTTTGTGTCCTTCCGCTAGGCGAAAGGCACGATGGGATTTCGGGACTTGACTGTAGAAACTGCCATCGCTCGTTCAGAAACAGACGACAGATCCTCAAACACATCTGTTTGAGAGAGGAGGAAGAGGAGGAGGACGAAGAGGAGAATGGTGAGGAGTGAAACATAAGTTTGGATGATGTGAGGGAGAATTTTAGGACTTATTCTTACTACAATTATAGATTCTTAAATACATCTGTGTTATGTACAGGTGTTGGGGAAAAAGTACAGAAAATATTGTTCATATACATTTTTGTACTTGGCTATTCAGGCGATAGTGATTAAATAACCATCATTTTCAGGGAGCATCCATGTTGGAGCAGGAGTTGAGGGCTCTGGGAGTTTGGACCCCGCGAAAGCTGATCCAAAACAGATGCACCAAAACCAAGTGAGGTCAGGACTTCTGAGAGAAAAAGGTAAATTTAACATCAGGATTGTTTCTTCAAATGAATTGATACTTCTGTCTGAAAACATAGGAGGTGATGGATCTGTCCTGTGATGGGTATTTACTGTATATCATAAGAAGACGTTCAGGTTTAGTTTTATAGTCTTATAATCTTGTTCTTTGCTTGTAGATGTGAGCAGCTTTAGACCCCTAAGAAGCAACCGAAGCCGCATCTCCAAAGAGGGAGGCCCAGCAACAGGAAGCAAAAAATCAGTCATCAGTGTTGTTCTGAAGGAAGATGAAACACTTCCAGGTGAGTCTTTTTTGTACTAGTTTTTACATTTTGGCTAACATATGACTCCACTGCTGTAGGCAGTATGTCTTATGAATAATGTTACCTTTATTTCAACAGGTGTTTCTAAAATGGTTCCAGTTGAGGATGGTTTAGCAGAACCAGAGTCTAAAGCCATCAAAACTCAACCTCAGGTAAACCCAGGAACACACAGAAACATTCACCCAAATTACAAAAAGATCTATTTTTCCACTTACCTCTAGTCATACGTAATTGACCAGATAGCCTTAGTTTTATTTTCCCAAAGTTTTGACATATCGCTCTCTTAAGATTTTTGGCCCACCACCCTAAGTGTTTATTTACTTTTTATTGTCATTCAACAGTCTGCAGTCTTTCGCAGTCAGTCACAAGACCTTGCAAATGAAGCCACCATCTGTGAAGATAACCCTAAAACTGACCAGGAGCTGAGGTAATTTAATGGAAAATATCCATCTCTCATATAATTATTTGATTGTAATACATAATTGATGGTCCAAATAACAAATTGTCAGCAAGTTTGATGAAAATCTGACAATAAAGCATTAAATCTCATTGTCTATGATACAAACTAAACAAACAGTGAAACGAACTTGAGAGCTGACTAATCAGTTGCATGCATAAATACTGTTTTACAGCAGTTTTAATTTCTTCGTGAAGTAGTTTAACCATCAATGTTATCTGCTGTCAGCAGTCTGATCCCTTTGTTTTCAACTCCTAGTTCTAATCCAGCCTCCACAACAACAACAACAACAACAACAACAACAGCAGCAGCAGCAGCAGCAGCAGCCACCAGCAGAGGCTTCCAGGAATATTCTATCAAGCAAGATGCTACCAAGTACTGTATGAATGTTTTTTATTGAATGTATTAATGATGGTTTTATTTTATAGTAGTTTGGAGGTCAAGTATAACTTCAAGCTCCTGTGTAAACTACAAACTTAAATACTGATGTGAATAAATCAGGTTCTAATTTAACAAATTTTCATTTAACAATTTTCTAAAAGAAAATAAATGTTTTCCTACTTTTTATGAGGTAACGTTTGTTTTCTTATTGGCATGTTGTTGTCTGTGCAGCCTAGCTGAAGACAAAGTAACAATAACACTGGTCAACTGGTAAATGTAATATTCTTGCTCTCTGTCTCCCAGTTTACCTCAGAGCCAGCTGAAGATCTTCGCCTGCGAGTTCTGTAATAAGATCTTTAAGTTCAGACACTCACTGATCGCCCACCTCAGGACACACACCCAGGAGAAACCGTTCCAGTGCCCACACTGTGACTACGCATCAGCCATCAAAGGTACATCCAAGCTCACTGGCACACAAGCAAAGAAAAATGCCAGCAAAATAATTAATGAATCTGTAAAAACTTACTTACCTCTTTACTTACTTATTTTCTTACTCTTCAAAGCCAACCTGAATGTTCACCTGAGGAAACACACGGGAGAGAAGTTCAGCTGTCAGCACTGTCCTTTCAACTGCCTCAGCCCCGGACACCTGAAGGTGTTCCTTTATTACTGTTTTTATTATTATTATTATTATTATTATTGTTGTTGTTAACTCCTTTTAGTTCTAGGTTGCTATGCAGTATATTATCACTTATCTTCATACTGCAACACAGCAGTATCTCACTGTGACGTGTCAGTTGGATTTCTAATGCTCTTGAGCATGAAGCTGCAGCCTTTCTGGTTTCAGCTGTAATTCTGTGTTTTTGGCAATGCAGGTCCACATAGAGCGGGTCCATTTGAAGGTGAAGCAGCACTGCAGCTTCTGTGACAAGAAGTACTCAGATGTGAAGAACTTACTGAAACACATAGAGAAACGGCATAACCTGAAAGACCCTGCTGTCTACCAGAGCTACCAGCAACTGAGGTGTGACCTGTAGTGTCTAAAAATTAAATTCACCTGTATCTGTTTAACCAACTGAGCAACCGGCCTTTCTCATTTGTTTATCTTTTCTAGGTTAAAGACTCGTCAGGGCCTCAGACAGCTCCTGTACCACTGTCCCACCTGCAACCGACGCTTCAAGAATCAGCTCGAACGGGAGCGCCACCTGTTGGTCCACGGGCCTCAGCGTCCCTTTGCCTGCCTGCTCTGTGACCATGCCGCAACCAAGATGGACGCCCTCACCGCTCATGTCAGGAAACACCTCTTCCTGTACATGTGCTGTGTGTGTGACGGGAAGTTCGTCAGCTCTCAGAGACTGAAGAGTCATTTGAAAGAGTCTCACCCTGAGCTGGACCAGGAGCAGGCCTTCACCGACTGTATCAATAACAGCTACTATCTGATACAGCCTGGAGGAGGCGTGTGGGGGGATGATGAGAGGGACACAGAGAGAGGGAAGAAGGAAGAGCACAGGATAGAGCAGGAGGGTGAAGATGACAGGATGACAGAGGAGGGTGGAAGAAATGGTGTCGGAAGGGAGGAGTGGCAAGATGGGGAAGTGGAACAGCTGGAAGTACCAGTGAGGGAAGAGAGGGAGCAAGAGAGGGAAGAAGCTCAAGCTCAGGGTGAAAATGCGGAAGAAGTACAGGTGACAGACAGAGAGACAGGAAAAGAGGAAGAAGTCAAAAATGGAGGCGCAGAGCAAGGTTCCCAAGAAGTGATTTCCATAGAAACCACAACTCCCACTGACACACAGGACGAATCAACAGCTGGGGAGCAGTCACAGGCCAGCACAGTGGACTCATGCAACCCTGCAGCTGAACATATAGTCAGACACGAACACAACACACAGACTTTTCTATCACCGGAGAGCATTCACAGCCCTTTCCCTGAGAACAGGTCCCAAGAAAACACACCTTCAGCCAAAAACACTCATACAACTTCATCATCAGGAAATGCAAATTTACCTGATCCGGGCGTAAACATACCTTCATCATCAGCACCTTCAGGGGAAGAGGGCCAAACTCCACATTCAGAGAAGGTAAATCAATTGCAGGTATTGTCGGCTGTTTCTGTCTGTCCTGCAGATCTTTTTTTTTTTTAGAACAGTAATGGGGCTGCAACCACGAGTAAAATATCAGAAAACAGTTTTGAATGTCCATCACACTTTCCTAGAGCTCAAGGCAATGTCATGAAGTAACTCGTTCTGTCTAACAGTCTAAAACCCAAAGATATGTAATTTAATATATATAAAGATATGTCATTAAATATAATGATTATACAAGAAAAAGCAGCAAATTTTCACTTTTGAGCTACACTCTAAAAAAAGAGAATGTTTGGGATTTTTTATTTGAAATAACTCAACAACTAATTGATCATCAAACTAAATTTTCAACTAATCAATATGAAACACTAGCAGACAGATATATCAGAATTATTGATGATCCTTACAGTAAGTAACGTCCTTCTGTATATACTGTATAGAAAGGGTGATGATGAGGCAATAATTATGTAAGAATTATGCCTCAGTGATTTGTTAATATTTATTAATGTCATCAGTTAGTAAATATAAATAACAATATTACACCAATATTACTAAACACAGTAGAAATTGCTTATTGATAACTCCACATATAGCCTCAGCTATTTTACACTGTTGCTTTCTTGATCCTATTAGATTAGTAATGCTGTACTTGATGATTTGATTTGATTAGACTACATTTCACTTATTCATTCATGTGTCTGAATTAAGTAACTCATCTTAGAAGAACTCATCTTACTTTCAATCATCCACTGACTGCTCTTTGTTTTCTGCTGGCAGGAGTCGGAGGTTTTCCATCAGAGCGCGTTTCAGCAGGTGTTTTCATCTCTTCAGAAGACTCAGCTTAATATAGAGACTTACCAACGGCTCAGGAAAATTTACGGAGACCTTGAATGCCAATACTGTGGTGAGATAATGAAATTCCCTTCAGTAGCCTGGTTTTGTTCTGTTCTGTTTTAATTTCACTTTGTACTACATCTTATTATTTATTACTTAGCCTTTCCCCTATCTGGCTTGGGTGTTAAACAGTGTCTGCTGCTTCTAATCATGTTTTTTTTCCTGCTGCACAGGTAAACTGTTCTGGTACAAAGTCCACTATAACGTCCATGTACGCACACACACCAAGGAGCACTCACATTACTGTACAAAGTGTAGCTACTCGTCCATCACCAAAAGCTCTTTAAAGCGGCACCAGATCCAGAAGCACAGTGGCTTGCTGCTGCCTTGTTCTAATCCCGATTGTAAATACACCACACCTGACAAATACAAACTACAAGCCCATCTGAGGACGCACCAAGAACAGGTAACCAGCCTGAGGAGATTCTAATTATTCAGAGAAGTATTAGAGATTTTTTTTTTTTGATACACTGCTAGTATAATTGCAAGTTAATTGGTTTTCAAGAGGTGGTATGTTTGTTATTTGAAGTTTATTAACTCCCTTGGCCTGCCGTCCACCTCTGCTACCATGGTTACAGTATATAATCCCATCCCGACTACCTCAGAGAACCAATAGTCCTTTGACTTTGACCATGACCTGGAAGAACACTCCAAATGTGGTTATGTGTCAGTTTAGATTTACACGTTTGATCAACATTTTAATTTATTTGCAATAAAATGCAATGTATGTGAGCATTAATCAAAGCAAATTTGTTTTACCTATTAATTCAGTGAAGGATGCAAAATTAACTCTTGAAGTCTTTGTCTTTCTTTTGGTTTACAGGGGAAGAGTGTGGCCTGTCCAGTCTGCCAGCACAGCTATCCAGAGCACAGACTAAAACACCACATCAAAACATCCCACCCAGGTAAATAACACACAAATACATCTATACACATGGACAGACAGACACACAATGACCTGTTCATGCCTCTTAGTATCTTCTCCTGAAACAATTTCAAGACTGTCCTTTAAATCAGTGTCAGTATTCACATGTGTCTACTCTCCACTGTCGGCCAAATCCAGACTCCAGGGTGGAACCTTTCACAGAGCCAGTAAAACTGACAGCTTGGCTATTTTTACTTTCTCTGTTGTTAGAATATCACTGCAGTGTGTCATCTTCTAGTTTTATTATATTGCAACTCATTGTAATGATAGAGTATACTATTTGTTGCCTGTTTATTACAACTTGGAATACCCCCTGTTATTTATGGAACAATAGCTTGATATGGTTTGATCTGTGGAAACATTCTCTTGGCTTTGAATCACAGATATCACAAGAGACTGACCTAAATAGCTTGTTGCATAGTCAGGTTCAGTTGTTAACAATCAGATGCTTTTAAGGTCACAAGTGATTTTACAATATTGTGATTTCATTTTGTGTGCGTGTGTGCGTGTGTGCGTGTGTGTGTGTGTGCGTGTGTGTGTGTGTGTGTGTGTGTGTGTGTGTGTGTGTGTGTGTGTGTGTGTGTGTGTGTGCACGTGTGTGTTTGTGTACATGTATGTATGTGTCGGACAGATACATTGCCTGTGCAGGGAAAAGGACTGATGGTGCAGCGTGCAGAGAAGTGCCCTTACTGTGACTCCTACTTCCTAAAGAACAGCAGTGACTTTCAGCAGCACATCTGGGCCCACCAAGGTGTGATATCCCTCTACCTTTAACACAGACAAACCCACAGTCTGGAGAAACACATCTGGGCCCATAATTGTCCATACGCAGCGTTTCACTGTTTGATTACTGTGTGAGTTGAGCTTCCATCTACTCTTCCTCCTGGCTGCCCTCCAGGAGGACGGGCTAGACTGAAAACACACTGCAGACGTTGCAGGAGGAAATTGGCCTGTGGGTCAATTTGTGAAATGATGAGAACACACACAAACCAAATTGTCGTCTTGTGTGCTGCTGGCATTATCTCAAAGATAAAGAATGAGAGGTGGAGCAGTGAAGTTAGACAAAAGTTACAAGACATGCTGTTTTTCAGTTAAGGGCTGTTTTAGACAAGTGCAATGTGTATTAGTCTCTACAAAACACATGTAACTTTTGTTCCACCATATGTTTTCTTCTGTGACTGATAACCCACTGTGCAGCTGATGGTTGGTTGCTGAAATTGATTAATACAAAAACCATGGCTACATCCTTCTCTCCTCACTCCCTGCTTTAACACTTGCTTACCTCGATGAGCTGTTTACCTTGAGTTACATCTGTCACGAAGCTGTGGAACCTGGCAGACACAAGTCCAGAGCAGGTGTTGAGGAAGGGCTCAGTGAATGCAACCAATTTACTGCAGTGCATATGCTGTTTTTTAGCTAGTTTATTTGTCTTTAATTTTTGCTTTTTCCTGCCAATGTTCTTGCCACTTTCACATCCCTGCTGTCCTATATTCTTATTGTCTTATCTTTGCTGGGCTGCTGCTAATCTGTTTGTAAACCTGTCTCCATGTGTGTAGGTCTGAAGCCATACCTCTGTAGTGTGTGTGACTACGCGGGCCGCAGTAGGAGTAACCTGAAGACTCATATGAACCGACACAACACAGAGAAACGTCATCTCTGTGATCTGTGTGGTAAAAAGTTCAAATCTAAAGTGACACTGAAAAGCCACAGACTGAGCCACACCGATGAAGGTACACACACTCTGCTCTGTCACTGATGATGATGATCTTTTTTTGAAATGCCATTGTTGTCACTCTGTTTTATAATGTTTGTGTTCTGTATGCCGCAAGTATTCTGTTACTCCGCTAGCTTAGCAGAAATTTGAGAAAGTGTAAAGTGATGATAAAAATTAAGGGCAATAATTCTGTTTGTTCAGGGAAGCGGTTTCAATGTTCGGAGTGCGACTTTACCTCGGTCTCTAAACCTTCCCTGCTCAGACACATGGAGCAACATGCTGAATTTAAGGTCAGAGTACACACACAGCCACACACACGCTTTATAGCCTCAGCATATAGAAATAACGTTGTACAAATTTATATCTCTTGTAAAATGAATAAAATGACCTAAAAAAAACTCATTCATCTTGTTTGTTAAACAAACACATTAATTTAATGATTCATTTTTTAATTTTTTTAATATGTAACATATTTTTGTAATATGCTACCAATGTGATCCAACAATAGTATTTTATTTATATAGTTTATCTATGATCGATTGAATCTCACTCACTGTGTTCTTTGTTCTGGATATTAAAGATTGGTCAACCATTGGCTATTGTATTGCCACTTTCTCAACCAAAATTAAACAACAGTGCAAATGGGTCATAAAGCTAACCTAAGTTCCTCCCTGGTCATTTTTTTTGACAAAATAGTTAATGAGTTGTTCAGAAAAATCAATGAATGTTTCAGAGTCAGTTGTGTTCTACTGATATTTCATTTGAATTTACTTATATGTGTTTTCGTCTATCCCTGTAGCCATTTCGTTGTGCCTACTGCCACTACTCCTGTAACATCGCTGGTCCCCTGAAGCGTCACTACAACTTGAAACACCCAAATCAGAAATATGAGAATGCCGGACCTGGGCAACCTAACCCTGATGCTCTGAAACAGCAAGGTCTGGTCTTTACTTTCTCACTGCTATTTCCAGAACCTTATGTTCTTTAAAGTAATATCTAAAGTCTTAACAAAACAGAAAGGGTCTAAAGCTTTTGTGTGTACCTGTGTTTAGGTGGAATGAAGTGTCCTGAATGTGAATTTGTTTATGGCACCAAGTGGGAGCTGAACCGCCACCTGAAGAGCAAACACAGCCTGAAAGTGGTGGAAGGCACCTGGGAGGTAAACAGTATAAACACACATTCTAGATACAAAGAAAAAGGGCACTGAGTTATTTTTCCTTATCACTGAAAATGATATTTCTTTTTTTTTTTATTTTAAAACTGCTGTCAAAATATGAGAAGCAAGAACAGCTTGCTAACTTGACCTAACTTGACCATGTTATCATACATTAGTACCAGTTTCACATTTACACACAGTTACCAGTTTTCAGGATCATACAATATCTGCCATATGTATAAATATCCAGGCAGGTGAGACAGTAGAGGCCCAGTATGTTTCTGTGGAGGATGAAGAGCAGCTGACAGAAGCACCTGTAGCAGCCCTGCACGACAACGGTAACAACAGCATGTAGCAGATAAGTGACTCAGCCAAACCCTGCAAACACCAGGCACCTTTTTAAAGATGATTTCTGCTCAGATAATCGAGGAAGGGCTGTTCATTGCTATTCCTATTTATGCTTGTTATTAATGTGCTTTAGTTTATGTCCTATATAACACATTGTCTTCTGTGTTCAGTTAATATCCAGCAGATCACTGAGTTCAGTTCAGAGACTCACGACGCTGTCACCTCCATGGTCGCCATGGCTCCAGGCACTGTTACTGTGGTACAACAGGTAAAAATCATCACATAGCTCACTCAGGAAACAATGAGTGTTTACAACAAAATGTTGATGTTGAGTTGTTGCCGAAGTTGCAGGTGGCCGACGAGCAGGAGATCGGTAACTGCAGCAACCAGCTGATGGTGGTGAATGCAGAGGGGAGTCTAACTGGTGACCAGGTCATGGTGGTGGAGGATGCACACGGCCTGGAGGCTCTGACAGTCCTTACTCAGGGAGAGAACACTCACCACTATATTGTCTACGTTCAGGAACACACTGTAGAAATCAACTAATGATGCTTGTATTTTAACATATGATTATTGATCCATCAGTGCTGAGTATATCAATGATTATTAGATCAGTTTACAACATAAAATGTACCAATAAGCAATAAAATCAGGATTTACTGAATGTTTCTTAGTCATCATTAGAATTTTCTTCATCAGTTTTATTTTTCAGTCACTTGGTAATTATGAAAACAAAAAGTGCAATACTTTGTTTTGTGATTATGTGACATATTTTGTACTTACAATACAGTACAGTATATTTAAATAAAATCCGTGTGCTGCAGTGTTTTATGCTCTGGAGTGAATTCAATTCTCCAAAATGTTGATTAAGGTCGATTTCAGATGTTGCTCAAAATTTCTTGAACCTCAAACATTTTTTACGAACATTATTGTGACACACTTTTAACCCTAGTAGTCTAGAGCAGAAGAAAGTGCTGAACATAAAATGAAAGAGGAAAAGCCAGCTTTTGGAGAAGCAGCACCTTGCATTATGATTTCAACATAGCTGTTTTTAGTGTTTTATGGTTTAGAAATAGGCACCATATTGTGCTATATGGCACACTAAAGTGTAAAGACTTGAATACACAAATCTGAGATCTATTAATTTATGGAACAATATGTATGAATAGTGTTTACACATACACTGTCATAAGTCTGAAAAAGAGATCATATAACCCTTGCCATCATGCAGAATATTAAAAACAGTATACTGACACATTATGGAAAATGATCTGTTAATACTTTTTTTCCGGTAATACAGAGAGAACGAAATGAGATGAGTGCAAAGATTTTGAAGTTTGTACCATCATGTCGACAGGTTTGTCTGGTGTTTCAGTCTCAGTCCAGTAGGTGGCGGTGGCGCGCTTAGTGTCCTGATGCCGGCTGCCGATACATAATGTAGAAGAAGAAGAACTGGTGGGAAATTTGACAGTGCGGGAAAGACTGTTGTCCATAATACAGTAAATATATGACTCCAAACAAACGTTAACCGTGAAGTTAACAACGTGAAGTTAACACGAGTTTACACGAGATGGACCGGTATGTGTTGGTTATTTCCTGTTGTCAAACTGACGACGACGTGGCGGAGGACGATACATGTGAGTTTGAAACAAGTTATAGATGAGTGCGTATGTTAGCCAAGTTTAGTTTAGTTAGCTAGTGGCTCAGACAGTGTGTGGATAAGTTACACTAACTCTAGGTTAACGAACTTGGGTTTGACTAGAGCAGTGCTAAATATCTAAGGCACACTGGCAACCTTTCTTCAGATCCGTTTGGTTCAGGAGAGAGTTGAGTCTCATACTTTTGGCTTGTAAACATTTCAGTTAACCAGTCAAAACCTTTTTACAGTAAAAATTTATTTAAAAGTTGGCAACTGAAGAGGATTCAAACTAACAAAAAACCCTTAAATGCATTTAAAGTTTTTTTTCTGAGATTACATTGTCTAAATGATTAACTATTTATATGTTTTTAGTCTGAAATAAACCGGTAGTCTGGCTAGCATGAAGCCTGGCAGCTCAGTTGTTGTTGTTGTTCACAGGTCTGGAGCCAGTGAAGCGCATATATGACAGACTGGTGGACATTTCAACCCAGGAGTCAGTAGGGATCTCTGTGTTTCCAGGTACAGTAACCGTGTTCATTTTTTCCCTGCCTGACTTCAATGCAGAAACCCTCCTTAACGTTTTTCCTCTGCGTTTTTCTTTTTTTTTTTTTTAGCTTGTTCTCTAAATGGCAGCCCATCAGCCCAGAGGTGGTACTTTGCTGTTCAGGCTTGCCAGGGAGTATCACAAGTAAGACATAAAGGAGAGAACCAAGACCATATTTCCAAACAGTAATTTAGATTTCAAGGAGTTGCGCATTAGCACCTATCTGTGTGCTTTTTTCCCCAATTTGTGAGGCGGTAAAAGTCTTTGCCCAGAAGACTTCTGTGTAGAATAAGGACTGAGAAAATATGTTGCCTCAGTACTCAGTAAGCTAGCTTTTGTAGTGAACTCCTGGCCCTAATCATATGTAAAGCATCTATTATAAAAACTAAGTGATATCATGTAGTTTTTGTCACAGCAAAATCTTTCTTAGGCAGAGGCTTAACTTCATTAGCTTTAGTATAATATATAAAAGACATCATTAAGTCTATGTTCAACCTAAATTGCACAGCTGCAACACAAGCACCTTGTTATTATAATGTATTATAATGTTCAGTGCTGCTGATCTTTCCTACACTGTATCAAGTTTTCTGACAGTAACTCATTGAACTACTGCTTTTGTGGTGGTGGATAGTGTCCTCAGTAATTCTGAAATACTTTAAACAAATGATCATAGCATATTGTATCTGTTCTTTCATCTTAGTTACTAAATTGTCAGAACAGCAACAAATCAACTGATAATATGAAAATTATTTTTATAGAAGCTGCCACAGCCACGATACAGCAGCAAGATTACAAAATATACAATATATAAAACACCTGTATACCTATATAAACACACCTGTACGTTACGTAAGTGAATATAATAGTTTAACGAATTCAATGCAGGTCAGCTAAACTGATTTTGTTTTCCAGTCCACTCCAGTTATTAGGTGATATTAACACAAAAGGTTACTTTCTAAAGATTTTAATCCTTTGTGCAGTTGTGCACACCTTGTGTAATGAGCAGATAAAAAAAATCAAAAAGGAAAACTGAATTATTTATTACATTTATTAGTCCTGAATGTATATCCATTGTTTTGTAGTTTTGCAGCTCGGACTGGGAAGAGTTGGGCACAGGCCATCAGAAACCTGACAGTGAGGAGGCGAAACCTACTGCTGTGGAGTCATGTCTCAGTTCTCTGAGTAATCAGGAGGCACTGGATCAAAAGGCTGACCAGCCAACACTGACAGAGTGAGCGACAGATGTTTTCTGTTCTTTATGTAAAGAAATAGGCTTGTTTTTTCTGCTTTGTGTTGAAGGATTGTGCCAAACACATAAATGTGGGTAGTCATAAAACTGATGTTATCTGAATTTGTTATAGCATACTGATATTATCTCAACATATTAAATTATTAGAAAGATCTACATTTTATATAAAGACCATTTCCTAATGTGTAGGTCAAAAGTAGATGGAAACTTGTGTGAAGATCTTAAGAATTAAAGTCCTGGTGTTCGGGCCATTTTGGCCAGTGGGCCCCCCAAGTCTTTCTGATGTGGTCTGAATGACTCTATTGAACAGGTTGTTGGAGGAGGCTGCAGAAGGACTGCATCTACTGTCAGACAAGCTACCACCCCCAGGTACAGTGGACCTTTGAGTTACTGTATGCTATCATTTTGTATCTGTTTTTTGTACTGATGTTAACTGTGTTTTTTTTCATCAATTGTGTTGAATCCAGAATACTTCCACACATTTCTTCATGATTTTGCTTGTTATGGTTATCTTTACAGCATGGCTCGCCAATTTTCTTCACTTTGCCTGAGAACAACAATCATATAGTTTCCTGATGGGACAACGCAGCAAGAAGTTAGATTACTCCATAAAACAATGTGTCCAGTTGGTATTTTGTCTTAGCCAAAAGCTGCCAATAGTGTGGAATTAAATCCTCTTTACTGAAGCCAAACTCCTCAGCTGTGTGACAAGGATCCGGGCCAATTTCAAGCGAATATATTTTGAAAAACTGCCTGCCGCAGCCCTGTGGAAAAGGTGTCCTATTGTACTTCGTACATATGCACTCCCCTCTGGGAGAGATAGGAGAGATACTTCAAGTCTGCCTCCTGAAGTGATAATTCACTCCTTAAAGAGTACTGCTTAGCATGCACCACCTCCACAGGAGTTCAGGAACAGTCACCCTTCACTGTTAGCTGCCCTGAGGAGCTGGAGTCACTGCTGGCTTCTAAATTTTCATCCACAGGTTTTGATATTTAGAGGTGCAAACAGAGAAGATGGTGTCAGTGGAGCGACTAGCTTAGGTCACTGTCCCCTCATGAAATCCTGTAGAGACATGTATGTGAGAAAAAAAGAAGAAAGACAGAAAGAAAGAAAGCGTCCAATGAATTCCACTTTGGTTTGCCCTATTTTTCCCTCTCAGGTAAAGCCCTGCTGGATGTGATGGTGTTGGGCTCTGCTGAGCAATCCCCTCCTATTAAAGACCTGCTGCCTCTGCTGGGAGCCCTCAAACACATGTCCTGCTGGCATGGTGCAAAGATAAATGTAGTCACACAGCACACGACTGGGTGAGGAGACAGAAAAATACACATGCAATACATTTAGAAACTAAATGAACATATACCCATATACACAAACAGCAGGTAGTTCACTGTGGTCCTGGCACACATGATTGTGTGATGAGAAGTTTCCAAAGGAGGCTCAAAATGCAGGAAAAGGAGCAGTATTGTGTGAATTTGCGGGTATGATTATTTCTGAAATGCTCCCAGTTCACCACTAGGGGGAGATAGACGAGTAAATATATACATGTGTTGACTTACAGTAATGGATGAATAGTCTGAGAAACATTTCCACAGAAGCACTCATTTTAGTTAATGGCAGAGTAGCTGCATTAAATTCTCAGCAATATTGCTACTTTACTTCCATAGATGGGTGAATTAATATGGATCAGGACTTTTATCCTTAATTTACAGGAATCAGCAATAAAACTTCCAATGCAGGTCATTGAGTGATCCTTTTTTTTTTTTTTTTTTCTTGTTTCTTGCCCAGGTGGCAGAAAGCAGCATCCTACCTGAGTGCTGGTCTGGTGGAGCCTGGCGACCTGGATAGCTGTATCGACTACAGAGAACTATGGAGGGGCGGCCTGGTTATCAGAGAAAGGAAGGTAAGGGTCTCTGCAAATGGAGTGAGCATGACAAGGAAACATTGGGGATACAGTACTTTTTGCATAAATTATTTTGTATTTTTCATTTTAGTGTAGAAAAATGGAGAAAGAAGTGGAGAAAACAAGGAAACTCACTTGAACCTATACAGTATAAACCATGAGAAAAGCCCAGTCGTATTAGTTTTTGTTAAAACACAATGTAATGGTTACAAACACAGCAAAGAGGGTGTTGGTGACACAGGTCATTTGGGGGCCAAAAAGGCTGGCTTATTACAGAAAGGAAGACCAAGAATTTTCCAGAAAATTGAGTGTCTGTGTATGTGTACAGTGTATGCATGACTCAGTGCTATGATGAAACTGTCAGTTACAAGAAGGTTAAGTTTTGAAAAATGTGTATGTGGGCGACAGCTGTTAAGATCTATCTGTAATCTTTGTGTATACCTCTATGAATCTATATACAGTAGCTTCAATGCATGTGTTTGTTTCAAAGGCTTTGAAGTACTGTAGGAGTGATTGATCTTTTAAAAGCTGCAGAGAAATGAGTTAGTGAGGTCGTGGCTGTTGACAGAAAGGACTTCCTTTGTCTTATCCTCTCTCTCTTTGTGTGAATTTGTGCGTCCTGGACAAGTACTGTAGATGGCATGAGAAAAAGGCGTGGCCTTTTAAACTCACCAGCTTTCTTGCCCTGGGCTTTTTATTATGAACAGTGTTCTCTGTGAGATGGGGCACACATCTAGCTGGGCTCAGTGAGAAAAGGCAGAGAAAACTGTGGTTTCCTTAAAAGCCTCCTATACCAGGGGTAATTGTGATTCAGAGACCTGATTCATGCCACCGTATGTGTTCCTCTATCTTTTTCATGTGAAATTACTCATGCACTGCACACAAGGCCACAGGCAAAATTTTCATGTATTTTCTTTTAAATTGAGTGACTTTTTGAGTCAGTGGGGGATAGGTTTTTCTCTACCGCTGAATGAATCTAGAGGAATCACTGGATGTCACTGAGGGGTCATGGGAAATCGCTCTGCCTTGCTGGTATTGCCCTGGCAGAGGCTACCCGGTCCTGCCAGGCCCTGCTCTGACTCGACCTCGCTCCCTGAGGAGTCGGCTGCAATTAGTGATTGGTCCAGGCTTGGGCAAAGGACAAATGTTAGAGAACGCCTCTGGGCAGTTTCTGTCTGCATTTAAAGGACAGTGCTGGTCTTATTGACATGCAGGTACAGTGCTGTTCTTGACCTTTGTTGGAGTTTAAAGAATAAAAAGTACATTTAGATGAAAGTATGGCTAGAGCTAGTAGACACCTGTGTCCACATACTGTTGTGTATATTCTGTCTGGAGCGCTTACTTTCAGTTAAGGGAAATCCTAATGCTGTAGCATACAATGATCTGGTGGGCAATACTGCTCTTTCAACTTAGTGCACCAGTTTAGGGTAGAGACAATCAAACAATCGCATATGGGCTTAATACCAGATGTCCACACATTTCTGGTTATATATTGTCCTTTTCTTTCCCGCTTTTGTGCCTCTAGCTGCAATTTAGTGTCAAAGTGAATAGGCCGAGGTGAGTTGACAGCATTTTTTTTGTTGCTACTCTGGAGATTACTTCATGCCCACTTGTACTTCTTTCTCATTACGGGAGAGCTCTGGCAGGTGCAGCAGTTTTCTGTCTCTGGACAGAATTGGCCAATTGTGTGCTATTCTTCCACAGTCCTCTAGAGAGAATCAGCAATCTGTTTCACAGTGGAGTTTCCTTTTATGTCTCATACTGTTGGTGTGCTTTAATCTGGAGATTTTCAGTTGGCATTTTAAGACCATTTTAAACATTGATCAGCTTGCATCTAAAAAATATACAGTTACATCGTTATATTGAATATATATTTTGAAATTTTCACCTCTCCACATTGATAAATTGAAGCAGCATTCCCAGTCAAGTGAATATACCTGGAGGGTTGTTTCTTTGATACAGACCTTTCGATATTTTGTTGTGGAAATGAAGACCATGAAGCCAATAAAACATGCATTTCTATAGCAAAGGCCACACATGGCCACAATTTCTCTTCAAGTTAATTTGAACATTTCTGATGTTGTGTCCATCACAATGATATCCAGATTCTTTGGCAGCCATTATACATATCACAGAAATGCCTAAAATATGTTGGATGTAATTTAGTAACAGTATCCCATTAAATAGTTTGTCCACCAGAGAGCATTGACAAGATTATTTTAAATTTAAACACATTTAAGTGATTTTTTATAAAAAATATTAAATAAAATAAATATAGATTGATATATCCTTTTTTAGATATCGCTATCAGGCTCAAAAATCCAGTACTGCTGAGACACTGATACGAACTCAAAACTCATTTGGAAAAAGTTTTCCCCAGTCACCTTTCCTCTGTCTGCTTAATTCGGGGTATGCTGAGACAAGCATGCAGCTTCTCCTTCACTGTAGTGACCTTTGTTAAGTTGCTGCCTTCAGAAGTGAGTGGGCTCCAGCAGTCAGTCAGTCAATAAAGGCTTCACAGTTGGAGAGCGGTGGAACAAAGGAGAATTCCGACAGGAATAAAAGCATGTCTGAGAGCAGCCACCACCACTTTACAGCCATGTAATACAGTAGCATAACAACTAATTTGTGTGTATGTGCATGTTTATCACTAACTGCACAGCCATATGATAAAAGCAAACCATAATTATTTTTGAGTTCATTTGAAAACTCCTCTTAAGGAGGTCAAACAGTTTGTGTACGTCTGTGATATGTAGCACAGGCACTGATTTCAAAGTAGTACTGACTAACAGAGATTGTGTGTCATGGTAAGATCAATTAACTGTTATGTGACCTTCTCTGTTCTGTGTGTGTGTGTGTGTGTGTGTGTGTGTGTGTTTGCTTGCTTCAGTATGTGTCAGAGCTCCGTTTCGATGGCTTTTCTCTGCGCTCTCCAGTGCATCACATATCAGGGTCCAGTCTCCTGCAGGCTTCCTACACCACTACAGACCACAAACTACAGTCTGAGGTGAGTCCTGAGCGCTTCACTACTTGTCACATCTTTAAACTTCCTGTTGTTGAATGGAGCAACTGAAAACTGTAGTCTGATGATGAAACTGAGTTGCCGTTTTGTTTCACTTTATTCATTCAGCATCACACTGGGTTCAGTGTGTGCTCTGTTTTGGAGGTGGGATATTTTGTTTTGCTTTGTCCAATCATTACCGAGTTTCCTTCCTGCCCACATCATTTTCATTCCACGTGGAGGATGCTGTAGCTTAAAGAAGATGACTGTAAGGTGCACTGTGGAATTTGTGACTATTAGTAGCGTCAGTGCCAGTTTTGCTTCTATCGTGCACATGGCTGCCATGATGCACATCCTGCAACTAGTTTCAAACGGTTCCACTGATCAATAGTTGCTGGATGTAACATGCAAAGAAATGTGCCAGCAATGTGCCAACAAAAGTAGGGAAGATGAAGATGCTAACAAGTAAACTTGGGTGTAATCAACACACAATTTAAAGTATTTTAAAAATTGTTTTTTGAGGACTGAAATGTATTCAACATGTTTGGTAGACCTCAAAAATACACACAAGGCATTTTTGTGAAATAAAAACATAATTTTTAAGCCTCACACTGGCGACAGCGAGGGCCGGAGGTATTACGTTTACAGGTTGTCCATCAGTCCATCCCATCTCGTTAATGTGATATCTCAAATATGGCACAAGCATTCAGTTGGACTCAAGGATGAACTGATTAGATTTTGTTGGTTAAAGATCAAGGTCAGACACATTTTCAGCCATAACTCAAGAATTCACACAGCAATTAAGACTAAATTTCACACACATGGTTAATATTTTATATCAATCTGGATAAACAGTGAAGTATCCTTAAACTAGTTTGAGTGGCGAAGGCATACACCTGCAAAGCAGTAATTCTAGTTTTTGTTTGTTTACAATACAACTCATCACAGGCTTTATCATTCTCATTCACAATTATTGCTGTTTTTGTTGCTATATTTTGTCATTTTCCGTTCTCTTGCAGTACTACTGTCACCCCTTGAATCATTGGCTTTGCAGATATTGCAAGTAGCCATAGAACATATTGGTGTATCAACCTGTGAAATACCTCCAAACTGCTGACCCTTTGTTTTTAGCTGTCCTTCTGGGTGGTGCATGATGTAGTACGTGCAGGCAGTTGTAAACATAGAATAACAATAGAATCGATTGGCCCTATTGTCAGCAATACCTGATCCAGTTATTTGAGTCAGTATCAGATCAATGTCTGATATCAGAAGTGGATTAGTGCATTCTTACTAAATAGCTAGCTACAATATGTAGGTAGAAGATGTCCCCATTCTCTATCCCGCTTACAAAGCTCTTGATTGGTTGAATGTTTCTCCAGGTGGGGATAAAAGCTGTCAGTAGGCCTTTGAATCACTGAGCTAATCGTTGATGTGAGCAGCAATTCAGAGGTCTGGAACCAGGCTTTGTCAAAGCTGCATCTCATTTAACTTGTCCAAATGCCTCAGGCAGCAAATTTTTTGTTTTTATTGCCACACAATTGCATGGTTGTTTTAAAGGTCCAATTGTTTGTTTCATTATTTCTTGTTTCTTCTTCTCTGACAAGGACAGTAGCAAGCACAGTCTCCTGCCAGAGTGCTGTAGGGCCTGCACATGATCCAAACATTGTCAGTGAAGAAATCTTGTTCAGAGAAATGTAATTTGTTTGAATTTGTTAATTTCTGCAGCTTGAAAGAAAACTATGGTGAAATAATGTGACTAGTGTGTAGTAGGAGTAAATGTAGCAAACGTGATTCATTTTAAAACTAAAACGTATTAGTGTGGACGTAGCCTGAGGCTCAGTGTTCGTGCTTGTGACATTCATATCTCCAGCTTCACTTTGAGTGAACGCTCACTAACATTACTTGGAAGGGGTGAAGGCATGTGACTGGACACAACGTACTATTTTTTTAAGGGTACAGTTCATGAACACTTGCATCGGGGGAAAGCTTTAACTGACATGAGCCAGATAATTGATAATATATATTTGATAATGTTTCAGTTAATTTCCCAGCCCTACTGTGTAGTCATATTCCTACAAACCTTAGGGAAGGTTTGATTGACGGGATGAGTAGATAATGACTGAATTTTCATTTAGGGTAGAAGTGTACCTTTAACCCTTAGTTCAACCCACATCTTACCTCCTAGCTAAAGAGTTGAATGAGCTGCACACACTTCATCTTCTAATGATATCTGGTTGGCTAGAAGGAGATGAGTTGAAAAGGGTCAGTTCTTGGTTGCCCTTTAATCGCATAGAGGAAACTGTGACAGAAGGACCATCAGTCAGATTAATCAAATCAATTTTATCTGCCAATGGGAGTTGACCCCTAGTTCTTCTGTTGGCCTTGTAGCCAGAAAACGGTATTAGAATATAGATTTAACAGATCATCAAGGAAGGCTAATGCCCAATGTTTCAACAGGGGGAAATTTGTAGTCATACATTACTTCCATGGGGTTTACACTCATCTTTTGTACATCATGTTTCACCAAATTTTATGTACTTTATAGGGCTATCCTTACCTTCATTTAGCACAAATGTTTCAGCCAAGATCCATTTGTCTTTATTCAATTATCTTTTCCTCCTTTTTTTGATAGAGTGGTTCACAGGTATTTGTGTTAAAGCTGATATGAGTCACTCATTGGTACTGAGAAACTAGAGTGAGCTGTCAGCTCGCTGTGATATCGCCATCCACGTAGTGTGCAGCCTCAGTTGATGTCCATGTATCTAGTATTGATAGTGAGTGACTCATATGACCTTATGTCAGAACTACTTCTTTAAGCTCTTACTCATCAAAACAGGAGGACATTGACAGACATTGTGCTTGCAATACATATATTTTTGCTTTTAAATTTCAGTTCTCTTGAATTTAATTAAACCCAGCGATAACTGAACTCTACTAAAAGTGTGTAATAGCTTTTTTATTAATCAGTTAATCATTTGCTCTATTAAATGTCAGAAAAAAAAGCTTCCCAGAGTCCATGTTGATGTCTTCATGTTTCACTTGTTTTGTCCGACCAACACTCCAACAGCCAAAGATAATCAGTTTGCAATGAAATGAAACAGAGAAAATCTTCAAATCCTCACAATAGGGGAGCTGGAACTCCGGAAGTTTGTGGCATGGCTCTAGGGATGCCAGTGGCGTCTCTTAACTAACTTAACTTTCATCTAGTTTGAAAAATTTTAATTCCTCCACTGTTTTGGTTTTTTGACCAAAGATTTTGCAAACCTAATGGCATCCCCGTTAACCTGATGTGTACTTTGAGTTTGGGGTGCTATAATGAGTGTGTGTACCTTTGTGTGGAGAAGATGTACTCTGGTTGTATGTTTGTATGGTGGTGCACTTTGTAAAAGCTGTATTTGTACAGAGAATGTAGTCTGTGAGACAAGGTCTTTTATAACAGTTGGTATATTTCTGTAATGAGTTTTCTTATGTAGATTAATATTCATAACAATGAAACCACACAGGAGCTCTGCCCAAGAAGTAATGGCCAGATATGACGCACACACACACACACACACACACACACACACACACACACACACACACACACACACACACACACACACACACACACACACACACACACACACACACACACACAGCCTTTATTAGCATGAATTAGATTAGTTTTAAAGACACTTGGTTGAAAGGATGCAGTTGTACACATTAAAGAAATACTGAAAAGAATCATTAGCTCCTCAGGCAAGAGTAGTGATACCTTTGTGTTGTTTTTATCTTAACCATTGTCTGCTTTGTGAGTTTTTGTCTGGCATCAGTTAGTGAGTGTTTGTGTTGTCGTGTGTGCTCATTATTCAGTTAACACAGCAGATTTCCATAGTTAAGGTGTGTGTACTCATTAATGTGTCCATGGAGAGTGAGACGGTGTTTATGTGTGTGTTGTGTGATCTAATCAGATCCCTGCACAGAGAAGCAGATGGTGATGATTGTCTTGGCACACAATAAAAAAAAAAAAAAAAAACTCTGAGGACAACAAAACTATCACAACTCCGCACTGCTGGGATAACTGGCTCTGTAACGGACTCATACACATACACAATCTAAACTATGCTCAGACAAAAACTATTAGGCCTCCTCACTGTCAGGAGGGACTGCTGTGATAATTACACACGCACACACACAGGCTCAGTGGCCAGAGAGGCCACACTGTGCTGTGTGACCACCAAACAAGAGGTGTTTGTTCACTGTGAGATTTAGGAAATTTACTGCACATTAGGAACAACCTGCAGGAAAGTATGAAGTATAGGAATGCTTGTATCACATACTTGTAATATGGTTGTCTATTATTATTATTATTATTATTATTATTATTATTATTATTATTATTATTATTATTATTATTAGATAATATATAATGATATTAAATATTAGTATATTCAATTTAATATTGCGATATATTATATAGTAGCTTGTTTTGAGAAATTCAATTAAAGCCTCATTTACACTGGACAAAAAACCTGCTAACACCCACTAACATCTGGCTTTTGTCTTCAGTGTGAAATGGTAAAATCAGCCATTCAGTCGCAGGTCAAATGACTCTGCAGCAGACATGGGTATTTATTGGTTCCAGCTCCAATGTAAATATGACATCTGGGTGAACATGTTAATTTCCACGCTGTGACACAGACCTGTCACCTGCCTAGCACGGTGCTATTAAACCAGAATCACTGTGGCTACACCTTTTGCTGTGCTCTGTAACTGCATGTGATGACATTACTCTCTGCAGTTGTGTGTCTGTGTTCTCTCAGTCCGAACAGAAAGGCAAACTTGTCAGGCAGTGTTAAGGAATTAATTAGTTGATTAACTTTTTTTATCCGCGGTTTAAAAAAACTGCTTTTGCGCTAATATTGGTGAATTTGTAGCTAATGCAGTTGATTAAATACTTAATATCAAGGTGTGTCTTCATATTGATCCTATAAGTTAATATTAACATAGTACAGTTCTGTTTGTTGAGCTTCAGCACCGCCCACAATGATGCAAACACTTCAAACGCCACTCTTTGTTTAAGAGTTTAAATGTAAACTGTACATCTATTCCACACGTTTCAAAGCATATATGGCAGTAATTCATCTGAATCATGTCACAGGTGCCCTTTTTGTTCTTCTAAGTTTATTCTGTAATGAATGTTCTCTCACAGATTAAATGGCTCTACAACTTCTTCCATTGGTGACATTAAGTCTCTTGGAGTGTCCCTTTTTAATAACGCCTTAACTGTTTGTCAAGGGAGGGGAAGAGTTTCACCTTACTCTTTCTTTTGGGATTTAAACAGTTTTCTCACCAAATCTTCTTTACAACTTTCACACTTCTTCCACTCCTGAGCATTTTAACATGCATTCAAAGTTATCCATCAGTTGGTAACTGCTAGAATTTATTTATTTTTTGGTCAGCAACAATTACAATTACTTGTTGCTGCCTAATGTGTTATACCCTTACCTCTGGACATGGAAGTAGTACAGAATATAAGATTTATGTTGTTGTTGAAAATACCGTCAGTGTAGCTCTATGAAGGCTTCTGTGCTCAACTATGTACAGGGGAAAGCACACATGAGACTAGATTACAACAATCTATGTAAAAGAAATGAGTGAGAATAATAGGTAATGCCCCTGCCAAGAAAAAAAAGCACCACTGCAATCTGTATGAAGTCACTTTTACAGTAATTGCATATTGAGTCATGTTTAAACATGCAAAAACATTTAAACCACAGGCATATGCAATTTTAAACCATTACAACGGATCATTTCAAGTGGTTGTAAGTAATGAGGACAATTAAATATTGGAGGTTTTAATGATCTGTTTGGCTCATCTCTTCAGGCCACTGCATTAGTCAGACTCTTCACTGGGTTGGACAAGGGAGTAATAAACTTTCCCATCTTGCCAGCGAAAGTAGGAATTCAACCAGTATTCATTAAAATCTTCATCTGCTCTTAATCTGTAGGACTCTCTCAGAAATAGGTCGGCACTTCATTTTTGTTCCAGTTCAATAAATTATGAGATTGAAATTTCAGGCTTTGCTCTGTATTCCTGTAAATGTCTGTATATGCAAATGACCTGTTTTTCCATGTGGCAAATGATTTATATATTATTGATTTTCTTATAACATAACAAGATCATTAGATAAGTAGGACAGACTGTTGAATGTAGGCCTTTTTTAATGTGAGTTAGGCTTTAGTGTGTTAAGGACCTAATGCTGATGCGTTCGTGACAAAACAAAAGATGTGTTGAGGTTTTTAGTAATACCGAAACAATTAGTGAATTAATTGATTAGTGGGTCAGCCAAAAGTTAATCAACATGTATTGTAAGTCATTTATCAGTTCTGGTTCTGCCTTCTCCAATGTGAAGATTTGTTGCTTTTCTTAGTTTTTTTTTAATGATTAATATTGTTGTAAATTGATTATCTTTGTGTTTTACACTGTTGGGCAGACAAAACACAGCATCTGAAAACCTCACCTTTGGCTGTTGATACTTGATCTGACATTTTATCAACCAATTAGAGAAAATAATTGATGGATTAATTGATAATGTAAATAACTGTCTTCTTTTCTGTGTTTGTTTCTTTCCTTATTTCATTCTCTCCGCACCCACCTTCTCTCTGTCTGTCTTGAGTTTGCAGGTCTTCCATTACTACACACCAGTTTTGGACTTGGTTCAGCTGGTTAATCTATTAGACCTGCCCAGCTTTCTGATGTCCAGCACCCACTTTGAACTGTATCCTCGTTTCGAAGTGTGTGTGTGTGTGTGTGTGTGTGTGTGTGTGTGTGTGTGTGCGTGTGTGTGTGCGTATGTGCGCACTTAAAATGTCACATGCAAACTATTTGATAGGTATCATAATAAAACTGAATGTTAATATATATTATGCATATTGATATTCTAAAAATTGCAGCTTTTTATTGCAAATGTTCCCAATTAATTTTCCTGTCAAAATGTGGTTGGTAGCTTCTGTTCCCTAATACTGTACTATTCCTTAACGACTAACAAACAGAGGTCTGTGTGGGAAGTCAGCTAAAGCTAAACTCCTATTGGACCAGCTGAGGTCACTGCGTGGAGAGGTATATGCCCATGAGCTGTACTCTTATATGTACAAAAGTCTGCTGTAGAAAGTTGTAATTTCGAGTGAGGCAAAGAAGTACATTTTTAAAGGTTTTTCCTTGACAAGGAGAATCTGTTTTCTTTTGTCTCCAGGCAAACGTATATCAGACATAGAAGATAGATACAAGATTCATCTTGTGTGTGATTCATGGGACTGGGGGACTGTGTGTTTAGGTTTATTGACTGTGTTTCTATCTCCAGGTTGGAGCATTGTTCAGCCTGTCATGTATAGTCACCCCCATCGCTCAGCCCACAGCCAGCCAACTCAGCTCCCAGCGCTGGAGGGAGTCTATAGCCAGGAGACCAAAGTCCTTACCTGGTAAAACATTTCTTTTTAAGCCCTTTTCATTACCTCATTAAATGGATGACTGGCAGCAAAAGAGAGGAGCTATATCGTCTTCTGTAGGGATATAGATTGGTAACTAGGACTACACTTATATTCATTATAATAAAACCTTCTATTGGAAGTAGATTTGGAAATGGGACTGAATTAATTTGGAAAACTGCTGGAAGGATCAGGAGAAAAATATAAAAGAAGGTATAATTAATATGCCATACATGGGGAAATTGGATTGCTGCAGCAAGTAGAAAAAAAACAAAACCACAAGAAAAAACGACAGCAGGGATAAGTTCTATAATAATGCACTTGACCAGCAATTTATAGAGTAGAAATGTATGCAGAATAAGATAAAAACTATTCAAAGGGAGCAGCAGACTATTATACAACAAAATTAGTTATATAACAGTATTTTTCTGCTGTCGAGTAACTCCTGATGTAACCTCTGTCCCCCCTGCCTCACACAGTAGCGCCTGACGTAGAGGTGAAAGGTGAAAGCGCTCACTACTTCCTGCTGGTCCAGGGCTCAGACGATGTTGGGTGTGGAGCCTGCAGGGTCAGGATGTTGCACTCAGACAGTCAAATTAATGGAGCAGCTGCTATGGCAACCGTCACCAGGTTGCTGAAAGAGAAGTCTCTGTCATCATCAGGTATATTATGTTGTCATGTTCATAGAGATGCGTGTGTGTGTGTGTGTTTCTGTGTGTGTGTCTGTGTGTTTCTGTGTGTGTCACTGTGGATGTTTTGGTGTCACTTTAATCTGTTACCTGTTGATTTGCAGCACCTTGACCTAAGAGTCTTTTTGAGAAAGTGAGCAAGAGCTTGACAAAAACCTTTATCTAACTTCCTTTTGTCCTAATGTTGTGCTGCAGGGGTTTTCAAAGGCTAACACTGCCTAAAGTCAAGACACCTTTGCCTAAATCTTTGCTTATATTTAACAGTATGCCACATTAGCTGTAAGCAGTTCCTCTTTGCAATGTACGCATGGATGTAACAGGCAACTATCACTGCATTACTTTGATTTTACTACTTTACTGAAGACAACTCATTCTCAAGCGAGTTTCTGAGTGTCTTTTTTTTCTATGATCTCTAAGTGGATTTATTGAACTTTTATAAGCAATAGACATCAGAGATAATGGTATCCTTGGAAAGTGTAAGTGAATTTAATATGTGTCAGGTCTGTGTGATCAGATTTGAGAACTCAGTGGAGTACAAATGTTTACACTAAGGGTTTTATTTACCTTAAGCTCTGTGTCGTAGTCTTTCCGTGTTGGTGAGCAGGCCAAATCAACAGTCCACACGACAATAACTAACTTCCTTATGTTTTTAGAACACCAGCATGCACATGTCTCTTCCACCTCACACAGTATCTTTGACTCATGTTTCTCCGTCTACGCCTGACAGTTTGAAAACCTCTGTTGTACTGTAATCAAATTTAGAGAGCACTAGTATTTTGTCAGCATTTGGAGGCCTTGGAACACGTAGCAGTAATTTGTTCTTTGCCACAAGAAAAGCCCTTCAAACATCCTGTTCTCTTAAAGCTGCTGCTCAGCTTGATTGGAGTAGAAGCCCTTCTGGCTTCACTGACAGAGGTTGAGGAGCTGTCCTTGTTCATCAGGCTAGCCTGTGTTACAAAAAGTGATAGTCTTCAATGCTATTGGCTATTTCTGACTTAAGAGATTTTCTTCATTTGTGCTGCATGTCTCTTTTTTACTACCTCTTCCTCCTTCTTCACTTCTTCTTCTCCCTCCTCTCAGCACTGGAAAGTTGTGACTGTTCTGTTAACGCTTTTCTCATCTTTGTCACTAAAATAAGACCAATCAATTAAAGACGCGAAGGAGTGAGAAAGGGTATTGATAGGAGGAGGAGGAATACAGGGAATGTATAGATGGTTGGGTGGTGGACTGGATAGATGATTGAACAAAAAGGATATGATATGGACTGTCCTGTTTGTAGGGGACAAGATGGATGAATGGACATTTGTGGAAATGGAAATCTCACGCTGTTGGTTGTTTTGTTCCCTAAACTTAAAGCGTCTTTTGTGATGAAAATCCTTTAATGTTCTTTGGCTTTATATGATATTCAAGAGACCTATTGTGGGGTTTCCTCCTGAGACTCCCTGCTGTTAACATTTCATGCAACCTTCAGGAGACATTTTTGAAATATTTTTAAATGCAGAGCAGGACTATAAAAGGTGCCCTAACTGCGGCAATGTCACGGCAGAGTTTTCAGTCAAAATAAAAGTCTTAAAATGCACCCTCGAAGGTTGTTGCACCTGAACAAAAGTATATCAATACACCTCTGTAAAATGTAATTCATCAACCATCTATTTACATATTGGAGCAATAATCATAGGTGTGTATCTTTTTGTTATTGTTTACTAATCTAGTTGTTCTTAGCCTCCTTACTTTAAAATGAAGCATAGTCTACTCGAAACCCTAATCACATGTTGCATATGTCAGAGTTGTGAGTGATTCCACCAGTGTGATTTTGTGTCTAATTGATGGTGTTATGTATCCAAGTATCTAAGTATGAATACTGTGTTAGTATATAGGAAATTTAAGAAGGCAGTAGAATATCAATTTTTGTCAGCCATGTGAAACCAATAACAATTTCAAAGATTCAACTTCAAGCTTGTTATGCCAGTACTTTCCCTAGTGTAAGGGATTTGCCTTTGGGATCATCCTCAAACCACAATATTGCAAATTTCGCTGTTAGAGGGTAATCCAGTAATGTATTGGTCTTCCATAAAGTTCAGGGATTTACGTGAAACAGATTGGTCAATTTCAAAGCTGCAGAGGCTGAGAAATCCAGACTGTCAGTCACAGGGTTTTTCCCAGGTTTTCATAGGGCTTAGGTGCTGTCTGGGTTCCGGGGTATGTGGTGGTTGAGGGATTTGAAATCATTCAAAGGATATTTAAGTTAAGTTTTTTTTTCACATTGTTTTTCAAATATTTGAAGTAAACTGACTAAGGGGTGGAGTGCCCATAAACCTCTCTGTTGCCCCTGATCCAACTAGAATAAAATCAAAATGTTCAGCGAGTCCCATTCCAAACAATGCACAATTGAGGTTTGCAAATTATCTCATCATTCTGTTTTTTCCCTTTTACTAAGTGTCTCTCTTCGATCAGCAGGAGCTGTAGGCGACATCTTCCGCCCTCTGCCCTGTCTCCAAGGAGACAGCCTGCTGAAGAGAGAGAGGAAGGTGACCCAGGTTCAGACTCTGGTACTCAAAGAATATCTCAGTAAGTACAACATTTAAAGAGCTCCTGAAATGGAAAATGAATCCCAGAATATATAGTAGTTCTGAGGAAGAAAGGTATAGAGCTGAGCATTATGTAGACAATAATGCAAATGATTGCAAACTGTCTAGCCAGACAGATTTCATCACAAATTCATATCACAATATATCACTATTAATATAGATATATTTAGAGCTACTGTTGTGCTTTAACTAATTGCTTGTATGTTAAAGTATCATAATAACCGCAGACAAGCCCTCAACACAGCACCTTAAGCTCATTAAAATATGTCAGTCAAAATATTCCCCCAAGCAGGAGAGGGAAACAACCCCCTGACAGCACAGTAGAGGAGATAACTGATTTGGAAGTTTTATGGGAACAGAATTATCACAAAACAGATTTATTTTATTTTTCTCACCTAACTAATGTCTGTGGTGTAGCTTCATCAGGGGTAATAAAGGTAATAAAAGGGTAATAAAACTCATTTGATAATGTTACTTGGCCTGAAAGGGATGCTTGCTCAAACTCTTTGTCGATCTCCAAAAAAACTGGAAACTATTTAGATACTTGATTCATCCTTCCAGTAATTTTGCAAAAATGCCAAATATTTACATGTTAAAAATTTGAATGAACACTTGACTGTTGGTTGGACAAAACAAGAAAATTAAATGTCATTTTGACATACGATATTTTATTAATTGATTGAAAAAATAATTGGCAGATGAATCAACAATGAAAACAATCCATAGTTGCAGCCCTAAACTTTACAATTGAAAAAATATTTTCTATAAAACTAGCAAAGCAAGACAATGTGCTAATCCACTTGTGCTACTCACTATATGTGTTTGTTTTATTCAGTTACCAACAGGTAGAAAAAAATTATTTGACAGGAGTCTTCAGTGTTGCTTGTTTAATATAAATAGAGTTGAGATCAGCAGTCTTTAGGATACATTATATCCCGAGACAAAGAGATGGAGGGAAGAGATACTTGAAACTTCTTGATCTGTCATCAGTGTAAACTCACGCCTCTTTCCATCCCTCAGCACAGGCTGGTGCATAGAAAGACTGTTGAAATATCATTATTTCACAGACCCACATAATGTCTACTTGGCAAGCAAAGATAGTGGAACACCAGTGCAGTGGATCCCGATTAAAGGAAGTGGAGTGAAATTCTTCAGACTTGAGGAAAAGTGTTAGGACTATTCTTTGAAAAGGCCGTGAGCAGAATGAAGAGGCCTGACAGACCACAGGCCTTAATGAAATTCATCGCAATATATTCTGACTTGGCATTAAATTGGAAAAAGGCATGTCCTTATAAGTTGCAAAACTTAGAAGCACTGAAGTTTTCTGATTGTGTGTGTGTGTGTGTGTGTTGTGTGTGTGGTGTGTGTGTGTGTGTGTGGTGTGTGTGTGTGTGTGGTGTGTGTGTGTGTGTGTGTGTGTGTGTGGTGTGTGTTGTGTGTTGTGTTGTGTGTGTGTGTGTGTGTGTGTGAGAGTGAGTGAGTGTGTGAGAGAGAGAGAGATAGAGAGAGAAAGAGCACCATCATGGGTGTCTTCATCTCATAGACTGTAACCAGTCTGTGTCTCTGCTGCATAAGTATAAAAGCTGATGCATGTGTGAACCAAGGACTTCAGTTAAAAGTTTTCTCTTTTTCCATTTCTGTGGGCATCAAACTCAACTTTCATTTTGTCCATTATACCCACGTCACTGTGCAGATTCTGTTGATATGCAAGAAATACTCAAGATCTTCAGTATTTTACTACTAAACTAACCTTAGATATGATGAACTTGAAATAAAAAGTTTCTTTTTTGAGTTTACATATACATTTATGCTGGTGGTAACAAAGTTTAACATTTGATGAAGCTCTTTTACATAAAACTGTTTGGCCAAATTGTTGCTTTATAGAGAGAAACTATAAAAATTTCCACATATCATTTCAACAGCTCACCTTCGCCCTTTATGATGTCATAACAGCCCTGTGCATTTCTTTTATGTGAGACTACCAAATTGTAATTACCCAGTGCAGCTTTAAATTAAAACTAAAACTAATTAAAGGAATACACTTCTGTTTTGGAAGACAATCAATCATAAGCTCACTTTTTATGTAACATTAACACTGATGCCAAAATCTTCCACCAGCTGTAAGTTTGCCAGTGAGCCATAAGCTCAATCTAAAATGTCGCTAAAATGAAAACCAGCCTCTGCTTGTGTTTCAGGACAGAAAGAAGAAGCATCAGCCTCAACCTCAATACCAGTCAACGACTTGAAGGTCATTCTGAGTTTGGCCAGGGAGCAATATCTGAAGATGATTGACTCCACTCTGCCCTCTGCTGACACCTGTCTGACACACGAGCAGGAGACTGCCAGGACCTCAGGTATGGAAGAAGAAAGAGACAAAAAAAAACAAGCCAACTGTATTTTCACATCTGCTCGAAGCCACACTAGATGCAAACAGTGGAAAATTTGTCAGTAGGCTGGTCAATCTTTGTCACATAAACGCAATGAAAAACCTAAATCACATAGACATCTTTTCCTGCATAATAAGATATATGGAAAATATCGCCGTTGTTAGAATTACAGCTAGGATGCTGACATGAATGTTTGTTTGTTTTTTTTCTGACTCGGCTGCTTGTAATTACAGTCTGACTGATGATTTGAATGTAGCAAAAGCTGATGGTTTTGTTGTAAACCAGGAGGTTCAAGAACAAAATGAGACAGAAAGACCTGGTCACCTGCTTCAATCTGTGCACATAGATAAAGCTCATTGTACTCATATTATGGGTGTTGCAGATATGAATTAGCCCTATATTATTAATCTAAAGATGTACTCGGAGTGAACGCTATGAAGAAATCTTACAACACTGTGTGCAAAAATCTAAACATGACATCACCAACTCATGTTAGTTCACACATTTACCTCAACAATATTCTTGACTTGCCCATGAATTTATACACAGCAGTACATCAGTATTCACTACATGCACATTCATAGGATGACAGTTTTAGGAAACAATGCCAGCTAATAATGCGCAAATAAATTGTTAGCAATAAAACAGGTCCCAGGCCTGCAGCTAGAGCTACATGTGCACAGTGAGGGCGGTGCTGATTTTCAAAGTATAGCTGCGGGGCTAATAGACCTGCAGTTTTCATGTCATAAATGCTGTGACATTGTTTGCCAATTATTTTTGGAGTCTCAGCACAATGTTGTCCATCGTAATGTTTATTGTGTAATTATCTATGCTACTAGATTCAGGCATTGTCTCAGCGAGTGTAATAGTCTTAGAATAGATCAGTGTCTTTACCGGCAAAACTGCCATTTGTCCACATCATGGACTGTGTGTGCATCCTCCTGATATCATGTTCTGTGCCAGTTATATGTATCAGCTGTCCAGAACCTCAAAGGATATACTTGAAGTTTGAAAGGGTTGAGGCAGCAAGCTTCAAAAGCAGAAGTAATGATAGCTCTAAAGGTGTACACATGTACACATTCACACCCTCTGGTCCAGAGACGTCATATACAGCAATAAATAGCTTCTACAATCCATAAAGAATGTCATGCAGTTGTGTGTCTGTATCGCCCAAAGGTGTGAATGACTTTGTGTGAGCTGTCAAACTGCCGGAGAACTTCAGTCTCCCCATATAATATACTTTGGTCCTCAGGCCATTACGGTACAGAGAACATCCTCGTCTCGGCAGGGAACCTGTTATGTACACATTTATCACATTTCCGTCCTTCTTGAGATAACATACAATCTTCCTGCCCAAACATAGGAAAGGTGCAGAGTTGCTGATATGCTGATAGTTGAGATGCTGAGATTTAATCTATTCAAGGTCTCGTCTGCCAAGAGTTCAGTGTGTTGACCTGGCTCAAGTGAAAACTGGAATAACTCTTGCAGTCCATCACGCAGTACGTCGTGCCTACATTATTGGGCATTATGATAGATTGGGCACTGTAGGTTTGTTTATAAATGCCTGTACCACACTCCACTGTTGCTGTTAGAAAATGCTCAAAATGGGCAGGGTAGTCTCTCCACTGTTCTAAAATGTACAAAGTCTTACTGATTTTTCCCTGCAGTGCTGAACTTCATTTCCCTTAAGGTGTTGTGATAAGGTGTGTTTAAAATAATTTATAACTCCCTCCTCTTCTCTTTCATCACATCAACTACTGTGAGCTCCAGCTTATGGTTCAAGCAGCACCAACCCACATAAAAGCATCAGAGGCTGAACAATTAATAATTACTTGGTATTTTAGACATGTTAATGTGAGACAACTAAAGCCAACAGAACTTGACAACTTGAAGGCTCATTTAGTATTAAACCCATTGGGTGCGCAGTGTACTTTTAGTTTATAAAATTTATAAAATGAAGCACCCTGTGACTGCACTTTTAATGGAGATCAGCTAATTAAGGCTTTGAAGGAGAGGGAGTCAATAAGTCAGTTTTCTAAACTACTAATCATATTTTCAATCACTGCATTGCCGTCATACAAAAATGTTTCATGGCGCTAGAATCGCTCTTAACACACATTCTTGTTAAGGAGATTTTCCACTTTAAGTACTGTAAACAGGCCTTATCTAATTCTGCAAGTGTGAGCTTTGTTGTTTTGTCATTGTAGGTTTTCAGACCATTTTCCAACAGCCATCTGACTGGCCTGAGAGGAGTGTCCTCCACAACATAGAGAACCTGCAGAGGAGACGACAGAAGAGGAAGTAAGTGGAATTTACTATGGGTTAGGGCTGTGTGACATGGCCAAAATCTCATATCCTGATACAAGTCTCTTCATATCCAGATAACAATACATATTATAATATAGTACATTTTATGTAAAATCAAATGTAAATATACTGTGTAAATTGGGGGCATACCTTTGCAGATGTAAATTGCAATGGCAGCCATTATCTCCTTCCATCTTTGTGTTTCTATACCTTACGGCTTTTTGTACACAACATCTGACTCTGGGGTTTGTTTCTTTGTTTGTGTCTTTACTTTTGTGGCTCTCATCCCTTGACTGTTTTTATCCTATCTGACACGATTCTTGCATAGGTGGTGAAAGGTGGCGTTTGGTTTTGTTGCCTTCATGCAAATTTCCTGCCTGCATCTGTGCCGTGTGGAAGAATGCAAAGCATCGTCAAAATGATGAAATACAGTGTGATTTGCGACAAAACGATATAAAGGATAGAGCATAGAATGAAACAATAGACATTTTTCAATCATCACACAATCTGTATAATATCGCACAGCCCTACTCAGGATAGTGCTTTTGTTTGGCCAATGCTGCGCCAAGTAGAGTCTTAATTCTTATTGTACGGTATCTAATCACTATATTTTTTGTGTCTTAGATTTGGATTGTTAGGACCAGGCTCTAGTGACAGCCTGCTTGGTCCTAAAGACGGTCAAAAGGGCTCCTCTGCTCTACTAGACGCCAAAGAGCTTCTGAAACACTTCACATCTGATGGTTTGCCCACTGCAGAGCTACAACCACTGACTATCAATAGAGGGTAGGTTCAGTCTTCCTCTCTCACTCCATGCTGAGTAGCACCTTCACATCAGATTAAAGTTTATCAGATGGCTGGATTAACTGAATTAAATTTCATATATCTAGGCTTTCACTAAGACAGACATAACCAGACAAACATAACGACAGAGGCAGTCACACACACAAGCAGACAGGATCACAGCCAGACAAGGCTGCAACAGAAACAGAGTAGCAGATAGTTTTATAAACAACGATGGACATGAATGAATTGACTCAGTGCAGAAAGATGTTCACTACATTTTCACATGAACATACACATACTGCAGTCAGGTAAACAGTATAACAGTGTGGGTTTATTTCTAAGATAGTTTGGAATGACATAATTTTAACTAGTCCATAATGAGGATTTGACTATGATCATTAGCCTTTAACAGTTTCTTAAAAAATCTGGAGCAGAACAGTCATCCAGTAGAGCTAATAATTCTGTCACCAAATTGTTTGTTTTGATTAGTACACTATGTTTCTGTAGTTTAATGAAGAGAATATTAAATTGAGAAAACATTTTCTTTGACAAACTATTTATTCATTTTTTTCTCCCCTTTTCTTCCTCTATTCCCACTTCTACTCATCTGTCCTTGTGCTCTCTCTTTCTGTTCAGTAATAATGTGTTTCAGATGTCACCAGACCTCTCTCCTCGGAGAGTCAGCCAGATGCCCTTCAACAAGGCCTCAGCCTCGCATTACCACGGCATAGAGTAAGTTTCTACAAAGCGTACAGCAACTATTCAGAAGTTCAGCCTCTCACTAGAAGCCACATCAGTCTCCATTATTTCTGAATGTGTTATTATTATTTTTATTGTTACAATTTTTAATTTATTTTATTTGTTCATTTAGTTTCTGCCTGGATAATCAACGGTCCTTGGATCGGGACCAGGCTTTTGTACGGCTCCAGTCCCGTCTGATTCGGCACGAGACCCAAACCACCTGCTCCAAAGAGCCGTGTGCCCTCCCCTTTGCCCTCAGTCCCGCCCCCTCCCCTGCTGTGATGTCAGAACCAGGAAGCGTGCCTGACGGAGAGACTCTGCAGAATGCTGATGTAGCTCGACTTAAGCGCAGGTCCTGGGACACGGACATAATTGGAGGTTATCCTCGCAAGAGGTATGATGATGGTGTATGTTCTTGTGTTTGTTTTGTCCGTTCTTTAAGTCCAGATGTCTAACATGACTTGTGATTAATAAGAAAAGAAGACTTTCACTTGAAAAAAAAATCTTCAAAACACTTTCTCCTGGTTAGAAGCAAGATGTGGATTGATTGATTGATTGATTGATTGATGGATGATGTCTTTGTGTTATCATCTGTTTGTCTGAATGATCCAGGCTGGTGAAGTCAGAGAGCAGCGACTCCCTCTGTTCTCAGAGCAGTGGCAGCAGTGGGACACATCCTGCCATTAGGTCTCTTAGACAGCAGCCGAGCAGATCCCAGTCCACATCTGCCTCCATTAGCTCTTCTTCCTCTTTAGCCACAAGACGGACATCCTCAGGTAAAAAAAAAAACATATTCATGGAAAGGGACTATAATTTCCTCTTTCTTCTACATTTTCTGTCCCATACTGTAACAAATCATGCCATCATGCATGGTTTTAATGTTAGGACTATTTAAGAAATAATGAAAACTATATATATTTTATGTAACTTAATTCATGTTTATGGAAAGGGGACATGATGGTGAGCTAAGTAGACAGTCAATAGTTAGGTAACAAATCATCTGGAGAATTGAAAGCATGATTTATCCCTTTAATCCCTCTCTCAACTCTTCTCTCACACAGATATGTTAAGTAATATAAACTAGTGGTACATGTTTCTGGTTAATCTAATAATTTATTTTTGAAGGTTTAATTTTCTCTCTGAAATATGATTATAACATCAAAAAGCTACCAATGAAATGATCCAGTTATTGCACTGGCTTGGCTCACTGAGACACTTGGAGCAATTGTTAATGTTATTAATAACACCTGTGCTTTTCCTACTGCGACAAGTCAAAATGTCTGCTGTGAAAAACAACTGCCAGTTTTACTGCATGACCCTGAAATTTATGAGGCTGGAAACAGTTGAAGATTTGTTAAGACTTAAAGGCCCCACACACTCGCACAGTTGTTTTCTATTCTGGCTGATTAGACTTTGGCTCAAGTTGGTGTTGGGCAGAGCTAGGCTGGGATTTACATGAGGTCACCAAACACCATGCACCAATTAAAATGATAAAGGTGACAGGTGCAGCAAAGCTAACGAGAAAGTCAGGGAGACAGTCAGTCCTGAGAGCCGGTCTAATTAGGTAAATTAAGTGAAAACACCTGTGTGGTCTTTAACAAATTAGTGGAACCTGACTATAGAGACCCTTTACTCTAAATCTGGCACCACATTGTTTTATTTGTGAATTTGCTTTAATCATATTTGTTAATATAATTGCTTTCTTTGGTTGCCATGATTGTAATGCCCCATTGTTAATTTTCCTGACATTAATCTGCAGGTTTGGTGACTATTCCCTCTGCTGACAAACCTAAACCTCAACAGCAGAAGACACATCATGTGCAAACAGAGGACAAACCTACCAAAGAGTCACGCTCCCAGAAACACAACAGGGTGAGTGTGTGTGTGTGTGTGTGTGTCTTACTTTCAGAAGATCATGTTCTTTTTCAACCTCAATGTAATTATCAAACACACAGTGATTATATGTTAGGATGTGTGTCCATGAAAAACATGGATGGGTTTTTGTAAACATATCCATGTTTTTTAAGAATAACTCAGAATAATTGTAACCATGGAAACAAGTTCTCATCATAGCATGCCAAACTCACATGTTTGTGCATTTCAAGTACATTACCATTCACACAGGGGTTTACAGGAAGAATTAAAAGCCCTTATTGTGGACCTCTAAGAAATAGAGGTGCAAGGGTTTTTGGTTTATATATTTCACTTCATATGATGTATTACTACACACACATTGTACCGTATTAGTACAGGGTTTTGTCACGTTTATATAAATTTCTTCACAGAGCATTGAAATTTCAGTGTAGAGACAAATGAGTTTTACACCTTGTTAGCTAAGTTTCCTTTAAGGATTATGGTTTATTACAACCTTTGTTTTATTTTCAAATTTCTGGCCATTAGTTCTCACGTTATGGTCTTGTTCTATCTCCTTCTCCTAACAGTACATCTCAGCACACATAAATTAACTGAACTGCAGAAGGTCAACTAGCTGGGGTCACCATCTCCACAGTATCTAGAACCAAACAGACAAGGAGCCTGGTTTGTTTGCCTGCTGTGGGCACTTTACCTCTGTTTGACAGGCTGAAGTTGCTCCCTTGTGGCTAGGGCAAAATAAAACTGCTAATGAAGGCAGGAGTGCTGTGTTCAAGGTGCCCTCTGAAAGCAACAGTAGTTACTAGTACTAGTTACTAGTTAGTAAATAACTTTTGATGGAAATTCAAATTTGTTTGCATCTACTATCACAGTATATTATATGACTAGTTATATGTTTGGAAGTTTTAGTGATGGTTCTTCTCTCAACCAGGATCTTAGTGATTATTTTGGCAAGTACAATGTCATAATAACTGGAGGCTGGAGTTACAAAAATAAGCTCAAGTTGTACTAAGCATCGTTTTCCTGTATTTTCACGTTTAACAACAAATTAAAAAAGACATTCTTTAACTTTTTCTCCTAAAATCTGAAAACAACTGAATGTGTTATTCCCCTACTTACCCCACACTGACACACACACACACACACACACACACACACACACACACACACACACACACACACACACACAGTCTTTCTGTGACAGATGAGAATTTTTCGAAGAGCTCCACCAAAGATAAATGTTTTGCATGGGATCACTGTGAGTGTGTGGGTTGCATCATAATGTTGTGGCAGAAGCACATTAACAACTAGACTATTACCATATCACCTGCTGCCTGCCTCCACAGTCACACACGCACACTCTTTCCTGTCTCATTTTTCACGCGTACAGTGGATGCACACAGAAACACATACATGGACACATGCACGAGTACACACACACACACACACACACACCCCGCCATGCTGTTTCACGTTGTCCCTTGTACAGCTCACAATCTGCATCCCGACCTTGACTTGTTCTGATTTCTGATTACTATGCAAACAGGCTTATCATCCAAACCCAAGTATGAGAAAGAACAGTTGGCCCTATTCAGAAATAATGATAGCAGTTTATTCAGGACAGAGATTAAAAGCTGCCTTTCTACTCCTCGTGAGACTGAATGGCACCAGTGATTCCTCACAATAATTTATAGTGTTTCCTCAGAACAGTCGCTGTGACAAGATTAAAGGCGGATCTATTTATTTCAGGAATGTGTTTTCCCTGTCGACGCTACCAGTGAAATATTTGTATGTTTGTACCTGCAAGCTCACTGTGAATATAAAGGTTCTATGCAAGGACGTCCCCCGAAAGTCGAGACATTTTGACATCCTTTCCTTTTTCAAAAAGGAGCCATGCTAAAATTAGTTTCTCTGATTTAGCATTAGGTGGTTTGGGAATAAACAGAACTAGATTTAATGTTTTCGCAATTGCGCTAATACAAAAGTGTGTGTGTGTGTGTGTGTGTCTTTTGTGTCCTCAGATGTTGCAGGAGGTGGTAGTTAAAGCACTCAAACACCATGGGATCACTGCTGAGCATGAGTGCTTTGAGGCCTGCAGCAAAAGACTGTTTGATATCTCGAAATTCTATCTCAAGGTTAGTCTTTTTACTGCCCACACACAGTCAGCACTGTGGTTTTTATTTGACACTTTCTTTGTTTGTATGCTGCAGTTTGGAACATTAGTTATGTTTGGTTATCGATCTTCACAACAAATTAACTCAATAATAAGAAATTTGTAGAAACAATTTCTCCAATACCCACATTTTCATCTGATTTGTTTTGTGCATCCTTCTGAATCCCAATAAGATGTTTTTTTATTTGATAGAATATAAAAATATAAACTCTGCCCTAATTGACTGCAGTGGAGAGAGAAGCACTCAGATGTTTTATGTACAGTCAGTAAAAGTAGCAATGATTCAATGAAAAAGTTGACTTTTACAAGTAAAAGGATTTCCTTCAAATTTTAGTTAAAAGTACATCAGTCTTATCAGCACAATGTACTTAAAATATCCAAAATAATAGGCCCAGTTATCAGAGTGTTATTCTACATATTGTATAATTATATTATTACTGATGCATTAGCATGAATTTTGATGTTATAGCTATTCAAAATGGAGCTATTTCAGTTTTGAGTGTTTGATTTAATGTGGTTATTTTCTTTATTTAGATTTCTTGTAACAATAGCTGTCAGTCAAATGTAGTGGGATAAAAATTACAATTGCTCCCTCTGAATTGTAGTGAAGTAGACATGTAAAGTAGCAGAAAATGAAAATATGTACAAATTGTACTAAAGTACAGTACTTGAGTAAATGTACTTTCCACCGCTGGTTGCCAGTAATGCATAATTTGACTGACTGACTATAGCCTCATACATATTGTACACTTGTCCTCTCTCCAGTGAAAATGAGTTCATTTTTGACCAAAAATGTTTGATGTGAAGCTCGTGTGACTGTATCTCACTGTTTCAATATGAGTGATTTTCTGTGTTTGATCCCAGGATCTTAGGACATCTCGGGGCCTGCATGATGAGATGAAGAAGGCAGCTAGCAGCAACGTTAAACAGGTAATGCCACCAAACAACAGGGCTTCTCCACTTGATTTAGGTGTCCTTAAAGTGAACTTTGTAAAGTCACATATTTAAAATCATATTTTCTATCATTGAAGGTCATTGACTGGGTGCTGGAGAAGACCTCAGAGAAGTGAAGATGATCTTAAAGAATAAGTGGAAACACTTCTGACAGTTTTTGTCCAAAACTGTGCTAGGTCACTAGATTTATGTTCTGAATTCTGCAGTTGTGTTGTGCTCATCCACCATGATCTACTCCCACTGCTCTAGAGCCTTGAAACAAAAAAAACTGAGACAAGGCGACATAGTACACTCTGCTCTGACTGCAGTCACTGAGAGGCCACAAGGGCTTCGATGTTGGCTTCAGGTTGCAGTTTTCTTTTCTTTGTAGCTGTTTTCAAACATGATTTTAAATCCTCTCTCACTTGTTCATTTTGTTTCTACATATAATAATAATTTTATGGCTTTTTGAATGTGCATATTTTATCTTTGTATTTCATATTTTAGTCTTTGAAACACAATAAAGTGTTCTTGAATCTTATTGTGTGCCCATTATAGCTTCCTGATTACAACCTGAGCCAGTGGGAAAGCAAGCAAGCGTGTGTGTGTGTGTGTGTGTGTGTGTGCGTGCGTGCGTGCGTGCGCGCGCGCATGTATGCATGCATATGTGTGTGTGTGAGTCTTTAGAGAAAACATTCATGAATGTGTGTTGTCTCTAAGAAATATGTATTACATTATTAGCACTGACAGCTAACAGCCCAGTGTGGATGGTAGCTGTTATTCAGACAGTGAAAACAAAGCAACGAGCAGTGCAGCACATTATGCAGCGCTGATTATCACTGACAGTCAGATTTGTCCTGTTTGTGCTCGTTTCTCTTCGGCACAGACTGATTTCATGCCCACGGTGAGATACAGCACTCACAGCCAGTTGTTTTCTACTGGCACCACGTCAGCTTCTCTCCAAGAGAATGCCAAGTTACCATAGATGATCAGCTTTTTGTGGAGCTGGATAGCTGGTTGACTGTTCCATGAACAAGAATAACTTGTGTTTTAATATTTAATTTGAATTATAATGTACAGGCCTGTAATTTAATTTAATTTTAATGTCTTTGTTTTGCTGGCAAGACCTGTGCAATTTGGTAATAATTACTGAGAGAGTAGGATTTTCCTGAACAGAATTTCCCCATTCAACTCAAGTAAATATTAACTTATTAGGGGAAGCTTTATTCTCCATATTTATTGAATTGTATGCTTGCCTGTAGACAAATTTTAGATTTTTGTGTGTTCAGTTGACCTGCTGTTCACTGATTAAAAAAATGGTTATTCTGCAACTAATTTGAAATAAATAATTGCAAGTGTACCAACTAAACCTAGAAGTTGGTATCAAATTATATTGAATTTTACTTCTATTTTTACTTCTTATGAAATTACTTTTACTTACTTTTATAATTAATTTACAACTGAAAATCAACTTAGTTTTATATGATTGTCAGTAAAGGTCTACTGAGTTGCAGGTGATTCTCACAGTACTGTGAAAACCAATCTGTATTTAGTGTCATGCTTAGCACTACCAAATGTAACTACACAGAAAAATGGAGGTAAATGACATTTACCACAGATTTCTGGTCAGCTGATAGTTGTGAATCAACACTAGACTTTCCAAATGTAGTGTGTCTGTATTTCTCATTGCAGGGATACTCAGAAACCAGCATAACCTGACACTTTTAGTGTGCATGTTCTTGTGGGAATCGACCGAGCTTGCATCCATCAGTGTGTGGGAGCAGCACTGAGCGTTAGGGTGAGATAATGAAAACGTATTATCTGCATGTGTTGGTTGTATCGCAGTGGAGCAACAGAAGAGATAATACAGTTGCACGGCAGCTCACAGAAGCCCGGCCACAGAAAATGACCACAAAAGGAAAACACTGTGACTGTGCAGAGGAGGAGACACCACATGGTGCCACTTATCACTAGTCCTTGGTATAATAACATAAGTGTGAGGGTATCTCAACTTTGTGCACATTTTTTTCAGCAATATCTTTATTAACATTTTTTGAATTGCTTCCAAAACCAAATGAACAAGATCTCATCCAACAGAGACATTATTGTGCGATATGAAAACTAGTCATTCCCTTACATGTCAGACATTCAGGAGATGGCAAAGAAGCATAAAACTAAATGAATCAATTAATTGATTAAAAAAATACTAAAATAATAACTGAAATTAAAATAATGAAACAAATTAGTTTCTCTACTTTTCACAAGGGTTCCCCTGTTATTTGTATCATTGCTTTGCTCAAGGTCACAGTTCACGTGGAACAGAACAATCAAATTTAAAAGGAACAGAAAACCTCTTACAATGAAACCTTGTCTGCCACGTTCATCACATTTCTTACATCCACATTCTCTATATATTGTATAGAAATAAAAATCTTTTGATTGTTTACCTTTAATAATGTAAGAAATCTTTTCCAGAGGTGAAGTTATGGGCAGTTCTTTAATCCAATTAATGAATTTTGGTTTATTAGTCTCCTTCCAAGAGAGTGAAGTAACTCTTTTTGCAAGCAGTAAACAAAGATCCAAGGTAGCAATGAGGTGTTTATGAGTGTGTGTAAATCTAAAATGAAAAACTTTGGACCAAGTGTTAAGTGTATACCCAATATATTCTCCAGAGCTTGTTTAATCTCCCTCCAACTTCAGCGCATTCCCAAACGCACTCCTGTCCACACCTGAAACACAAGTCTGGGAGAACACTGCTATTACTTGTTTAGCTTTTCTGGTTTCACATCAGCCAGTTATATTGCAGCAGTTTGAGCTGAGTATCAACAGTTTTTGTTTGTGCTTAACTTTCTACACATTTATGACAATGTAAGATATGTCTCATTTTCAAAGGAAGACAAAAACACAAAACTGGAGCTGAAGAATTTCTGGGGAACAACAAATCCTCAACCAAAAATCTGCAGAGATAGCTTCTTTTTATCTTATCGGCTTTAATCTCTGGACCCTAAATGATTTACAGACGTGTTCTGTGGGCCCATTAAATGAAGACGGCAAAGATTAAATGAGCTGGCCATCTGTTGTCGCTGCTCCTTGTATATAAAATAAATGTTATTAATGGCCAGGGGAGGTTCTTGTTCCAGGGACTTGAGATCTGTCTTTTTACTGGTAGAGAGATGAGAAGGACAAGGGATGATGAAAGAAAAGAAGAAAGGTGTATAATGTGAAAAACAGGCAACACGTATTGGCAGCAGATTTATACAGCTAAGGAGGGAAGAGAGGTGAGAGATCAAAATAAAGTCTTCTATCTTATCTCTGAACTGTTTCATTATAAAAACTCAAGGTGTTGACTGTTTCAGCCCAGTTACCACTCAGTCACTTATTTGCCAAGGAAATGATTCAATCTTTGTGTGAGTGTATGGAGAACAGCAGGTATAAAAGGCAAATTCAGTGTGTAAGTGTAGTTCCTAAGATCAGTACGGGTGCACTAAAGAGCTCATTCATACAGAATGCACCACCTTGTTGTAAACCCGTTTGTCGCCAAAGTAGTTTCCTGATAATGTAACTCAATTACTATGCATCGTCTCAACCATGAAATCAGCAATAAAAGCTTTACTTCCCTTGCAATTGTCCTTTTTATTAGAATATAAAAAATGTCCCGTGATGAATGTCTTTCCTTTTCCAATGACATCAAATAATGATGGTAATTTCAACATAACACTTAATAACACTTGCAATAGTACACAAAAACAAAACATTTTCCAAATCCTAAATGCCAAATGATCGCTGGCAAATCATTTTCCTAGCAAGATCTTGTTTTATCTGCATTTATATGTAGTTTTAAGGGCTGTAGCCAGGATTTAAAGCTGCTATAACCAATATTTTACAAATATAACGTATCAAATGAGTGTGTTAATGTGAAATGGATCACTTGTTGTAATGAACCTACACAGAATAATCACGTGAATTTACACCTCCCCTCTGCTTTATGGATTGAAGCTCATTGTTTAGCTGTCCGACCCCGACCCCCATCTTTACCGTCTTGATTCACTCTCACTGCTCTGATACTGTCGTGTTCAGCTGTAGCAGGCAGCTGCTTTCAGTGAAAAAGCTCTAAAAAAAACTCCACTGTATACAAGTTGCTCATCACCAAACGGCAGAGAGACACACTTAGGAATTAGCTGGTGAACATCATGAAGCATTTAACAGTTTAAGAGCCAAAAGTTTCCTTCAGCAGTTGGTGGAGAATGGGGCGGAGACCAAAGGCAGAGCTAGAACAGATAGTTAGATGGGCCAAAAACAGCTGAAACAGAGTCAATGTTGGACTTCAGTGTGCCAGGTGGCCAGCAACAACTCCAAATGAAAGCTATCCTTTCTCTGTTACTGCTGGATTTGTATCTCTTGTTTCTGAATGTTTATGAAGTGAGGTCATGGAGTGAGCACATTTTGCACTGCAATTGCAATTTTCATTTTGCACTGCTCCTAAAATTCACTTCACATTCAGTCTGAGCAAAACAACTATGACAATTTCACAATTTGATGAGGAATTTTTAAAAGAAAAATTTCACAGCTTTTCATTTTCTGTATTTATATCTGATATGAATGCTGTTTCAAAGTCTTCTCCACACCATCACTCAGGTAATCATGGTAGATTAGTATGAATGTTGTCATATTGGTTCTGCTGTTAATGTGTTTTTCACTCCATAAGTGCAGTGGCTGCCTGGAACTTGGGGAAGACGTAGGCTATATATAATGTATAATTATGTATAATTTCAGTTACATTGAATAAAATGCTAGCCTGCATTGTGACACTCAGTACTCAGATTGAATAGACAGGCACTGACACCTCCTACATTATAATCAGACAGACCTGCTATAGTCTTTAAGTGGGCATTTTGACATTTGACCTCATGTATGAAAAACACTTTTAGCCTGATGGATACTCAATGCCTGTACTGGAACAGTAATGAGCAGGAAGTTAAGAGAAGCTGAAGTCCCAAGGGAAACAGACTGACACGCACCACTGCATTTGTACATTTTATAGAACAGTAATTAGTACTGAACAGACTATAGGAAGCCACAGTGTGCATATGTGTGTGTTTAATTTTGTGTCAGCATTGGTGTGGCTGATTTTGTACAAGCGCACCGGTGTGTGACAGTGCTCATCTTGGTGAAAAAAACAGTATCAACAAACATTTTATGAGACTTTATGAAAACGAGGCGCCATCAAGTTAAATTACAATCATGATTTCCATCCAGCCTGAACAGCCAAACACCGTCTGTGGCAGAACTTCATTCTGGACCAGCCTCACTGTGAGCACACAACATGCCAACTTCTGACACACACCTGAAAAGTATATACTTTTCCTTATTTTTGTTTTTATAAGCTTTATTTATTTATTTATTTTTACATAAAGGAATAGTTTGACATTTTGGTAAATTAATTTGCTTCAGATATTAAATGAGAAGCTTGATACCACTCATTTTGTTTGTTAGATATGGGGTTAGCTTAGCATAGCATAAAGAGTGAAAGCTTAGGCTCTGTCTGAGGGTAATAACGTATTTATTAGCATGCGTAAATCTCACTAATTAGAACGCCATATTTCACTTGTTTAAAAAAGACAAAGTGTAAAAATGTTTTGAGCTAGCTTTTCCCAGTCTTTGTGCTAAGCTAAGCTAGGTGTCTCCTAGCTATAATGTTAGTGTAAGAGTTAACTGAGAAATTCATATTGATGAGGAGTTAAATTTTTGTATTGCCATACCTTAATTAGTAGTTGGTTGATAGTCTATTTCATTTAATAGGCATGTAAAATGATCTGCTGTATCAAAAGCCACACTGAGATTGAGGAAGAGAAACAAGGAGATGGAATCTGAATCCATAGTAAGCAGAGGATCATTTAACGCTTCAGAAAGTGCAGTTACAGTGGAGTGACAGGCCCTGAAGGCAGACTGAAAAGGTTCACAAAGATTACTGTTAGATATGTGGGTTGAAAGCTGCTGACACTTAACTCTTTCTAGTGCTTTTGAAAAGAATGGAAGGTTAGACACTGGTCGATAATTATCAAGAGACCCTGGATCAAGGTGTTGTTTCTTAAGTCACATTTAAAGTAGTTTTAAAGCTCGTAGGGACCGTGCCAGTTGTAAATAATAGATTAATAATATTTAGTGTTGTATCTTCGAAAATTTGGCAGAGATCTTTGCAAAGTTTAGCTGGGAGAGGGATGAAGAGACAGGTAGTAGGTTTTAAAGCCAACACCAGCTGGTTCAATGTTGGTTCCACAAAAGAAGTCGGATATTAGAAAACTAATTTTGTATTTTACTGCAAAAAAAGTGTCTAATGTCTAATCTAAAAGGGCGAGGAGTTAAGGCTCAAAGTGTCAAAATGAAACCTAGGATTGTGTAAAGAAATATGCTTCTCTAGCATCAGACAGAGCCCGCTTATAATTCAGAACACACAGATCACAGTCATGCCATTAGGGGCAGAAGACTTGAGTCGAGGAGACTAGGCAGAGCTGTGTTTAAGTAAATGGTGCAATTTTCACCAGGGCTTATCGCTGCAGTGGAAGGAGCCAGGACTACCAGTAATTGCTCACCGAGAGCAGTTAAAGTTGATGGAACAATGTGTTGAGTGGTAAATAAATTTGCACCAATGTTATGAGAACAAGCTAGTGTCATTCTGATGTGATAAGGAAATTATCTGATATAATGGATGTGGTGGGGGAGACAGTCAGATCAGAAACCACTGTCCTGCATGATAGAATCAGGTTGAGAGTGTTACCACTGCAGCGAAGGTTCACACACTGGGAAAAACCAAAAGTGTCAATAAGTGCCAGCAAGACTTTACACAGATAATCAGAGGTCTTATTCTAGTGAATATTGAAGTCACCATTAGAATCTCAGAGTGATTAACAAGCCCTGCGAAAAATTCTCCAAACATTGTAAGAGCCAGGTGGTCTGTAGAGTATCACATGATGGACTGGTCAGAGTCTTTTGCCCTGGACAAAGTGATCTATATTCAATGGAGATGGTTTTAATACAAGAGCCTCAAAGGAGTTCAATGTCATATCAAGTTTGGACCTCAAATTAAAATAGACTATAGATTAATGCAATACTCCCACCTTGTTTTTTTAGCCAGAGCTAGTCGCAAACTTTCTCTGTCTGCCATTTAGTGATGAGCAGGAACGTAAACGTAGGTTTATCAGAGCTTTTTACTGAAAATAGTGACCTGGTTGGAAACTGAACTCATCAAAGCAGTAAACATTACAAACCAAAGCAATGAGCTAAATGATGCTAAAACTCTGTAGAGCTGCAGGAACTGCAGAGTTGGTGATAACGCTCTGTGGATATGTCACTGCAAACAAAACTGCTCACATTACACATAGTATTTTGATCTATTCTTAATATAATATATATATATATAGTATTGATAAGTGCAGCTTTAAAGAATATAATTGATATATCTTCTTTTTTTTAATAATCAGTCTACTTTCTTTGGGGGGTTTCTCCACATTAAGTTCTGTTAATGAGCTTTAATATGCCTCAAAGCTCCTTTTGAAGCATATTACTGCACTGCATCCTGTCATTGTCACCATAAGAGTTCAATGATTTGCTTTGTAATCTTGTTTTCTCTTTTCTCCTGCATGTTTTTGTGTTCCCCCTCTCCTTCCCTCGTAAGTAACAGACTATAACCCTGATAATGAAAGAGTAAAATAGAGCAGAATAAATCTCTTCGGACTACTTGACATGTGACAATACCCTGGATTTTACATGAACCCTGTGCATGGTTCTGGTCCCTGTTTGCCAGTTGGTATCCTGTAACAAGCACAGAGGTCCTTTTGAAATCCTGCTCCGCTGATCAAATAATTTTGTAATGACACAATGTTCCTGTGGTGTTTAAACTACACAGAGTGATCACCGCCTCAACTCCCATTGGTACTATTTTCATGACAGCAGGCCATACCTATGGGATCCGTTCACATGTGGAAGAAAGCAAAGCACATGCACACATTTAGTACACGTTTATCCGTCCGTGTGCTTCTGTGCACAGGTTCACGGGACTGATGATAATACAAAGAACAGTCACACAGTATGTGTGTGTGTGTGAGAGAGAGAAAGCGAGAGATGGGGGTGCATTCAGGGGTGTAGAGACTTGGCAGTTGCATCCTGAAACATTAATTTGTCTCTCTCTCTCTCTCTCTCTCTCTCTCTCTCTCACGCACACACACACACACACACACACACATACACACACTCTTCCTCACCTCACATCTCTGTTATCATCAGGTTCCCAGAGACTGGTACTTTGTATTTCATATGTGAGGGAGAGAAAAACAGGGGAAAGACACTGTGTTACTCCCTCACTGCCAAAGACAATGAAAGGGTAGGTTGTGTACAGGCATTGAGAGAACATAGTTTCATGATTTGTGGCTTCATATGTGTATAGGTTTCGTGTGGGCGGTTGTTGTTGAGAGTACCAAAGCCTGAAGTACAACCCTTGTTAAGTGGGAGGGTCACAGCAGCGACATCACCTCACAAACATGCCTCCGTCTGTCTTCTGATGTTGTAAGACTGTGTATCCTCCAGTGTGTGTTTGTGTAAAGTGTGTGTTTGTTGCTGAAAAGTTTACTCCTCATTCTCTTCTTGTCTATTAACAGATAATAACTGGGACAGAGTTAGGAGATGACCCATTTCTTTCTCTTGAATAAAATTCCAAATAGCTTACACTATAAGATATATTGCATCAATTAATATTAACAACACAACTGTAAGATACATAAAAGTGTTTTCATTATGTAATCTTGGATACACTGAATGATTTGTTCTTAATCATGACAAAGTGTACATGAAGCTGCAGCCAGTATTATTTTAGTTAGTTTAGTAAGTTATTTCATTAAATGTTAGAGGTAGTCCACCCAGGACACCGTCATCACTGACCCATTAAATCAGTTGCTGCTGCGGGTAATGTGTCTCAGAACTTTTAAAAAACATAATTTTGATGGTGCATGAGTTGATATAGATCCACTTAGCACACCAACAAATCTGATAGCACTGTAGTTAATGGTTTGTTTAACTCTGCACTACTTGGGCACCATAAAAACAAACGAGAAGGAAAAGGTGCATCTGCAACTAAACCATAGCAAAACACTGAAAATGCTCTCAAATTTGTCTATAAATGCTGAAAGAGACAGTCTGTATATAGAAGAAATGGAAAATCACTACATTTTAACATGTAGTCACAATTGCACTCCCTCTCTCATTTATGTCAATTTCAGTTGGATTTGGACTTTTCTCTCTCTCAAATTAAATCGAAGGCAACTGGACTTGTATTTGTCTGTGGAAGACGTTTCGCCTCTTATCCAAGCGGCTTCATCAGTTCATCATGTATTGGTCTCTCTAGTCCGCACTAGTCTGACCAAGGTAAGTATGAGCATCAGACTTGCAAAGAAAATGACCTACTATGGCCTAATATACAAAGGCATAGAAACTGTTAAAACATCTGTTCTTTTTTACTAAGCTCTAGATACCCAGAGGTAAGTAAACAAGTATTAACAACATTAAGTAAAGTGTCCTGGAAATTTTAATTTCATAGCTCAGAGATTATTTCTCTCACTCACTCTGTTATACTTTCATTTTTTCTTTAGAAGGTGCAGATGTTTTACCAAACAAAGGTAAGTCGATGCTTAATGGCAACATTAACAAATGTCTCCTGTCAGTCTTAATATTATTTGTTATATCATTTAGTAGTGTCACTGATATTTCTTAATACTCTTATCATTGGATTGAAGGATGGAGCACCTCTGCATCCAGCAGAAGCAACTGTTCTCCAGGCTTCAGGAGGATACACACTGCATCAACAGCCACACAAGAAGCGACAAGTGGAAGAAGACAGACAGGACCAGACGAGAAGGATGGATGACCACAGGACAAACTGGAGAGGGGTGGTTGCCTATTTTTCACTCAGCAATGTAAGTAATCCCCTCACTAAGACAACAAAAGTACCTCTAGTTACAGAAAGTGATGACAAGCTAAAGTTAACATTACATACTGTATGTGGATTACATTTATTATGGGAACCTTCTTGAATATTATTCCATTGTTTATAATATAATTCCATTATTATCAGCCACATTAAAAAAATAGCTACCTGCAAAGCAAGGGTTGAATTACTGTATCCAAAATGATTCATTACTTGTTTGACTATTTGACAGGGCAGGACTTGTTCTGTGTCTTCAGCTCTCCTGGAGCAGCTGAGAGTGGACGTGGACCAACCAATCATCCCAGGAAGAGCCAGCACTGCAGCAGAGCACTGAACCACTCTCAGCAGCCTTCCAGGCACCAAACCCAGTCTGAAGACCTCCACCCCAGCACCACCCTCTTCAGTTAGCCGTCAAGACGAGGAGGAGCGTCCCAAACCAACCTGCACAGAGGAGGTTGTCACTATGTGCTTCCTCTGTGCTGGTGGGTTTGGGAAGCTCCTCACACACACACAGGAAGCTTTCACCACCTCAAGACAGTCAAGAAAGAGACGCACAGTTCAGACTGAACGAGAAAACTATGAATTCTGAAAGATTTAAAGTATTTAAGTTTGTACATCCACAGTATGTTACTGTGGATGTATGTATAGTGTTTATGTCCTGAATAGTTTAATACTTATTGTCTTATGTACATAAATTATTTATAAGATAAACGCTAATAATTCTTAATATTTTAAAAACAATATTAGAATGTCTCTTGTGTAATTCAGGAATCTGACACAGTATGACACCTTATGTACTTGTGAAATAAATATTGTAAAAGTTATAATTTAATTTGTTTTGATTTTCATTCGACTTGAAGGCTTTACTGCGACAAGCACAACTTGTACCGTTTGATTATGGATACTTGGTAAATATTAGTATTGGTATTATAGTTACAAGTATACACAACACATAATATTACATACAATAAATATGTAACAAATAATGTGAAAATAATGAAGACTTCATCCATATCATCCACATACATTGTTAAATTGTTAATAGCCACTATTTTATGCATTTATTTACCTGCACTTTCTTTGTTTGACTGGAACATCTGAAATGATACTGTGTTCTGTGTGACACATGGATCAATCTGATAACACCAGAGATGATGGATTTGTACAACTCTGTACTACTTGGACACTTAAACACAACTTGCAGCACTGATGCAATTTTAATGTCTCTCTTGTTTCAATTTCTCAGCTTGGTCCATTCAGGCAGATGAGAACAAAAATAGATAGGAAAAATCAGATGTGCACCGGAAAACACTAACCACACCATGACACAGGAAGACATAGTTACAACATGTCATGATTACAGTCTATTTAATCTTCCAGTTTGTGTTCAATAGGCCTTATCTATCATAAAACACTGATGTGCACACACTAGGAAACTTGCTACTGTTGTTGCTGAATGGCAAAGTTAGTTTCCTTTTTGTCATATACTTCCACTGTAGCATGTTTTTACATTAGACTATCTAATTAGTCTCAAAGACAAACCACAATCCTGTCTGACTGGACATCTGCTAACATAACTAACTAAGGCAGCTGTGGCTCAGGAAGTAGAGCGGGTCGCCACAAAGCAGAAAGTCGGTGGAGGAGGAGCCAGGGATCCACCCCAGCTCCTCCTCCAGGTGGCATGTTGAAGTGTCCTTGGGCAAGATACTGAACCCCATGTTGCCCCTGATGGCTGTTCCATGAGTGTAGAAGTGTGCATATGAGTGTGTGTGTTAATGGGTGAATGTGGTAAGTATTGTGACATACTTTTAGTGCTCAGTAAGGCTAGAAAAACACTATATAAGTTCAAGTCCATTTAAGCAGATCTATACAGTTTATTTATAATTGTAAAAATACAAAGGAATTCTGCACGTACAGGTGACAACTTGATGTGATAAAACTGTGTTTCAGTTTCCTTTTTTTAACTTGTACTGACAGGCGGTGAGTGTTTAATCATAATGAGCACATAGGGTGCTGTGTCATTTCTGACAGATGGAATGGAAGATCACAGCTACACATCAATATGGAGAAGGGTCAGACAGCTGATATCTGTTGGTCTGCCTACTCACTTCTCCCTGTCTCTGTCTCAGTTTTGGTTTCAATCTCTAATTCAGATTTATTGTGTTGGTATTGGTGTGAGTTTCAGTGTAATGGGTTGTATAAGGTTGGTAATGTAATTAATATCTCAGAATGTACGTAAGAAGGAAAACTGGTTTGAACATTACTATATGGCAGCTCTATTATAACAGACAACATACTTTAAAGATGAAAATAAATATAAATAGAATTAAAAATAAATTCAACCATTATTATCATTATTATTATTATTATTATTATTATCTGTTTAAAATAATTTACTAAAGAGTTAATCCAGGAGTCCAGTCCCTCAGTCCAGTATGTGGCAGTACTTACAACTGAGGCACATGCTGTTTGCTGTGGTGGGCTCTCTAAGAGCGGCCCTTCAGCAATCTAAACTGCTCTCTGATATCATTAAAATATTTGGACAGGGTCAAATATCAGGGTCAGAGGTCTCTCAATATTATTCAAAAATATTCTGCCGGGCTACCAAACATCCAACAGCAAGGACGATCTGAGAGAAAGATTTAAACCTTTCGTTTAATGAGTTAGAATAGAATAGGTAATAGTTGTTTTTTAAACAGACAAACGGAATTTTCTTTAAAGATCCAAACCAAGGCTGTGTTCATAGATATAACAGTACTATATACAGTATATTAAGAATAGAGTGGAAAGCAAGCAGAGAGGAGTCCTTTTATAGTCAAATTACTGACTGTCATACTGAATTCTCCTGGGGAAGAGAATGAAGCCAAATACCATGATCGCCATCATGCAGCCAAGAGTCCAGATGTCCACGGCCTCGGAAAATGGGAGATCACATATAATTTCTGGAACCTTGAATGTGGATGAAATGTATGAGATGAAATGAGAAACATTGTCATATTTCAATGATTAAATAAAAACATAACAAATAATTACAAACTAAATAACAGCAGCAGTACAAAGATTTCACAGCTGATGAGAGGTCTCAGTTTCAGGTATGATCAGTGTTTCTTACCTGTAGTGAAGAGTTTGGTGAACTCTGCCCGGCTTGGCTTGACACGCAGCCAAGCTGAAGTCGATTAGTTTCACCCCGAGTGGCTATCTTACATGATCCACCGTCATGATGTGTATTTTCAGAATTTGCTTTAGGGCATTCAGTGCTGCTGACATCTGCAAGTAAGGATTTTGATAATAAAATGTATCCATAGAAAACTTTTGCTTCTTGTGTTATTTACTGGGTTTATTAATCTTGGGCCCCTGTCTAAAAAATTGACCATGTGTCAAATCTAGTTGTAAGATCAGTCAGTATTTGTGCTTACATGGGGCATATTATTAAACAGCTTATTGGACTACTGGCTTAGCACAACCCAACCCCAAAACCCAATCAACAACCTAATCAGGTTCAATCAACTAAACATAAATTGGCAAATATGTTTTACTCTTTCACAAATTACTAAGATAAATGCAAAACTCAATGTGTTTCATTTCATAGTTCACAGTGTTATTGAAAAATAGATGATCTCTCTGACATCTCACAGTATTTAAATTTAGAACAAGGGAAAACAGGTGCTTTTAATCACTGACTAAATAGCTGTCAATAATGTACATTTCTCTCCTCTTTCTTCCTCTGGTTGTAGGTTAGAGGATTTTATGAGTTTAAAATGTTGCTACATCAAAGAAAACAAGCAAGATCCCCTCATCTAACTCTCTGCCCGGACAGGCTAATTTCCCAAAATGTCTTAAAGGCTATTCCTTTAAAACACATGTCATGTGTTACAGATTACAGTGGAATCAAGTTTGGGCTGAAGAAACAGCATTTGGAATAAAAATGAGAGAATCTGAAGAATTTCATGGTAAAGTGCAAGTTATGATTTACAGCAAATTGTTGAGGAATTAAAGGATTAATTAAAAAAAAAAAAAAAAAAAAAAAACATATTGGGGTTTTCTCTGCTCACCTTGCAACTTTCAGGAATCCTGCAGCTAGTTTGCTAATTTGTTCCAGCATCTGATATTGACTTGTTGTTCATTTTGTGGCAGACCACTGTAAATGATTATTAACCTGAATTATTAACCTGAATTACTAAGCTTTGTGTTTTATCTGTAAGCTACATTATTCGATATATTTGTCAGAAAAAAAGCAATAATAAACAGACTTGGTGCGAACCTCCAGCGCCAAATGCCACACAGATAAAATTGCCAATGAACATAGTAGAGCATTCAGCTGCTAAAGAGCCAGTTCCCTCAAGAGTTGATGGAGAACAAAACAGAGAAGTGAACAACTGTTGAGTGGACAAAATGTTGCTTATGTCTGATGGATGTGTACATACGCAGTTTTCTTGCTAACATGTTCAACTGTATAAGGCGATAATATCAGTTTTGTGTTTACAGCTGACCGCAAGTTGCCAAAGGAAGAAAATAAAATCAGTGACTACTCTTTGAAACATGTATTGATAAGCTACTAAACACTGTGTGTAGCCCCAGTTAAGTGATAGCTACAGGTGCTTAACTAGCTAATAATGTAGCATAGGTCAAGCAGTGTTACTGCAACTAGTGTAAACTGAGTTATGAGATTCATGGGGCATAGCCTACCACACTGAGAGAAAAGTTTAGTGTACCTTGACTGATAACTTTGTGTAAGCCCTCAAGAAACTTGGCCACAATGAGAAAGATGGTTATGGTATTTTAAATGAGTCCGAGTGCACAGTCTGAGGGTTTGTGTATGATGCTTGAGAAGGAGGGTGAGGACCACCTGTGCTGTACACACACACACACACACACACACACACACACACACACACACACACACTATAGAGAGAGCAATGTAACAAGAAGCCACCCATAAACTGAAGCACAGTGCCATAGCCTAGTGTTCAGCTATTTCAGAGAACACAGCACATAAACGTCTTGTGGCAGCTGATAAGTTTTGTAGAAATGAAATGAAATAACATCATGCCAGTGTATAGCATCAATAATAGGGACCAAGTATAGTATAGTTTCAGTTTTGTTTTCTAACTTGGTATTTTGGCTCATTATGTGTTGGGAGGATAAATACTGTGGAGGAAGATCCTACCTGAACCAAAAGAATTGAATAATAACATCTGGAAAATTAACTACCCTTTCCAATATATCATGTCTAATATGTGTTTAGCTCAGCCACTCCTCTTGCTGACCACTTTTCCCCCCTTCTCCTTTTTCATTTTGTTCGCCGTGTTCTCCGTTACCTCCACAATTTTGATTCCAGCACACATGTACACACAGAGGCAGAACCTGTCAGGACCTGCCACAGGAAGGAATGCAACAAGAGACTGAGCCTGGACAAAAGCTGCTCATTCAGAGCCCCTTCACACACACACACACACACACACACACACACACACACACACACACACACACACACACACACACACACACACACACACACACACACACACACACACTCACACACATACACACACAGTTTATGGCTGATTGCTAATTGATCTGGCTCTTTTCCAGCCCCTTGAAATGAAAAGCTGACAGTTTCAGTCAATATGGCCATTTCTCTCTCTCTCTCTCTCTGAGAAATCTGGCTATAACAGAATGTGCATGATCGTATGAGTCTGTGTGTGTGTTAAAATGTCAACAGTAACAGTGTTGGCCTATCTGTGTGTGTTTTCAGGTCTGTAACACAAACTGTCTGTCTCAGGGGGACAGTTGACCTGGAGAGAATTTGTTGGATTTCTCAGTTGCTATCTGTAGATGTTTAGTGTCCCACTGAGAGTCTGACTTGATTCAATAATGGCCTGAACAGGCGGAAAACAGTGATAAAAAACACAAAGAAGTGGGAAAATGTGGGAAAAATCTGCTGGTAAACATGGTCAACTAATTGAATGTCAGAGTTATGACTGTTTGAGGTCTCAACTCCTTTCTCTCACTCATATGAATGTGTCCATCCACCTGTGCATCTGTTTGTGTGTATGTTTGAGAGACGGTAAGGATGCCAGCTCATTACCAAGTAAACTATGTCAAGAGTTACGATTGTGTTAAGTGCTGCCTACAACCCAATTACTCTCAAGATCCTCAGCTAAAGACACATGAATCCTTTTTGCTGAGCTGTTCATTAAAACACTTCCCAAATCAAGCTGAACTGTCACTAATAAGCAGTAAATTAGTTCACAACCTTTCATCTGAACTGTCCTCGAAAATAAAATACTGCCTGCTTTTGTTGCTCTGCAGAGGTTGTGTGTGTTTACAGGAGGGTGCATTTCAGTTCTGAAAGTGGAAGAAGGGAACAGTCTAATATTCTACTAATAATATCATATTATATAAATTAATTAAGAACCAGTATCATTAGCAAACAAGTTGTGGATGTCATTTACATTTTCATATAATTGAAGTGAAAGTGAAACTCTTCCCAGCCCACTGCTTCTGTTGATTTGTATTTGCTGTTGATGAGAAATGAATAAATCAGTGAAGACAATAAAAACAGATGCGTTGTGTCACTTTTTGTTAAATACATGATTTATGTGCACCGTTCGAGTTAAAAACTAAGCTTTATCATTCTGAGTGACAGTACAGTAGCTGCCGAAGGCATCAGAGTAATCTACTTATCAAAGCTTCTCTCCACTTGAGGTTATCAGTAAGTGCTGGATTCTTCGTGTGTTACAATGCCTCCACTATCATTTAGTATGAACAAAACAGACGATGTTCCTACTACAGTGCGATAGGATTACAATGTGTAACTCATTGTTCACAGTGCGTGTGTAAATGCTCATTGGAAACGTGTGTTATGATATAAAGGACAGAGCAAAACAAAAAGCTTCTGCTGGTTGAGCCAAAACTAATGTAGCCATCATAGAAGTCACATTGTTGCTCCACCCTCATCCTGTGATCTCTACGATTCGTTTCTTTCACAATTCAAATATTTATTTTCTTCTCAATCATCTGAAGGCACATGGAAAGACCTGGCAGCAGACCATGTCAGACAGTGCAGTATACCGATTTGGTCTGCTGCACAACATCCAAAAATATAATGAGCCGAACTGGCTGCTGCAGGATTAAAGCAGGATTGAAGACTCCTAGGATGGCTACCGGTACCTTGTTAAAATGACAGATAAATAATATTTGATTGATTGATTGTGGCACCATTTGATTGAGTTTCAGTTTCCAATATGAATTATGAAGATTTACTAGAAATACTAATGGCAGATATTTGCTTGCTGGGGCACAGCATAACATGTAGTTTGTCCATTAACCAGATGAACATGATCAGCTCTACAAAGAATACATGGAAAGCATTTCAGATGGTACATGAAACTTACAATGATGACCCTCAAATAAAGGAGAGGAGCGAACAGCATCATCATGTCTGATCAGACCTTTAGAGGACTAGTCCAACAAGCTGGGAAATCCACGTAGGGCTCCTCGCTTTCTTGCCGAGATCAATACCAGGGTTGTGTGCTGGACTATTTCATGGCCATGGGCAGTGACAGTCTTTATGCTAATCTAGGCTAACCAGCTGCAAATCTCCAGAACAGATTCTTTTCCCCACTGCTGTTTCAAAAGTAGAATGAAGAATGAAGATTGAGAGTAATTCAAAACATCGTATGTTCAGTTTAATCTGTTTACAATCTAGCTGTTTATGTGGAAGCAGCTTGTCTGGCTCTGTCCAAATTTAACAAAATCTCCTAACTAGCACAGTATGGACAAAACAAATATAATGTGTTAATCAGTTAGTAGGTGTATTTTGTTACCTTCGGACGGAGCCAGAGTAACTGTTTTGGCCTGTTGCCAGTCTTTAAGATAAGATAAGCTAAGATAACTGGCTTAGTGGCTGTAACTTCATAAAGTCATCTAAGTCTCAGCAAGAAAGCGAAAAAGTACATTTCTCTGTAGGATCAAACTATTGCCTTAAATTTATCTGGTCAAAATGTGTTTACCTATGAATTCTGAATATTACCTTATTATTTACCGATGGCACTATTAAGGATAAATGAATCATATACATCTGTATATCCTTATCGTAAACATCTGCGAATATGTAATACTAGTGTTACTGTGAAATATGTAATTGCAAGTACAGAAACAACAGTAAGTTCCAGCTGGTTCCCCGGTGTTGAGGACAAAATTGTCATAGCAGGCTATTATTCTAATTTTTCAAAACTTGGATGAGTTGAGTTTTTTTCCTGTTTTTAAATGATAAATGGGACAAAGAATTTAAATATGACAAAAGAAAAAACGAATATTTGAGTAAATTATAATTCATGTAACTGAAGCCAATGTTTTTTTTTTTTTATATTTGAAGCCATTATACAGTAGCTGATGTCAGATCACTGTCAAATCAGTCAAACACTGAAATACCACCAGATGGTCACCATACGCAACCCGCTAAAAGAATACTGAGACTATTTGAATTTGAGTCGGCTGTCACATTGTGGGAATCTGTGCCACCGATTGTGGCTCCCAGTTTCAATGATGAATGCTGACACGGCTAACAAGACATCTCAGGGGACGCTAACAAAGACAAATGTATGACAAATGTTTTTCCACAGTGTGCCAAGTGTTTGTGGAAGAAAAATTACAAGCGAAATTCAGACTGTCTTTTCAGAGCTAATGGTGAATAAATTATATAAATGGTAAATGGAAGGCAGTTTGCTATTACATTTTGACTGAATTAAAAGTAAACTCATCTCAACCCCTGCTGCACTTGTCCAGTCCTTCCAATCCTGGACGTGACAGTAATGCCCAATCTACTCCTTTCAGTGTGTCCCTCTGTCTGTATATATATATATATGTATCATCCTTCTGCATCTAGTCCAGTCCATGTTTTCTTCTGTGGTTCTTCAGCCAACACTTCAGTCCATGCAGCCCTTAAAGGGAGGGTTTGTCCCCAAAAAATCTGTCCATTTCACTCACAGCAAAAACCAGCTTGGATTGGTTTCTCCAGTGTTTCTTTGATTTAGAGTTGGAGACCCAAAAAAGGTCCATTTCCAGAAAGAAGCTACATTCACTCAGCTTGGGTCCCCTGCTGAAGGAGTTTTGACGTTGTGTACTGCATGCGGGCTGCAGATAGGTGTAGAAACAAGGTGGATTTCTGTTACTGTTTTTTAAAGGAGGTGAAATGTCCCTTTAGAGAGGCTGTCAGGCCACCAGACCCAGGCGGGAGATCTTAGCGGACAGGAAGGAGTGGAGGATGAAAACAATTGGCTTTGGACATGAGTGGAGGTCCAGTTGCTGCAAAAAGAGAGGAAAACAACAGTATTAAAAAGTAGAACAGGACAGAAAAAACATGACGGGGATACAGAGGAGAGAATAAGATTAAAAGATGTGAGAACTCATTAAAGCATAAGCAGAGGGGATGGCAGAGGGGGGGGGGGGGGAAAGAAAAGAAAGAGGGTTTGTAAAGCACATAAAACCATAAAAATATATTCAAAACTAACTCCACAGTCAACAGTTTCCCATGAGGCAAGGATTAGACAGTCCTATCTGGAGCTAAGCACTATACACACACAAACACCACATCACTGTGAACAAAGCTCTGTTCATAGCCTGAATCAACAGCGGGTGATTTCACCGGTACTATGACTCACATCCTGTTCCTAAGGCCTATAGGGAGATTCAACCCATAAATTCACACTTAAACTACTGTTTAATCGGTCAAATTTAACACTGAGGAAGTTTTACAGGCTACCTCATCTCCAGGAAACATGAGCAGACCTATGCACCATAATTGCTTCACACATATTTAAAAAAAAAATCAGGATTTTCAAGCGTTGAAATAGATGAAATTAGTTTTTGTTTTTTTTTTAGCTACACTGGCAGCTTATGGCTCAGGGGATGGCGATGTTGGTCAGTGATCCAGACTAAAATATCTCATAATTATTGGACGGATTGCATTGAATTTTTGTACCTAATGAATCCCAGCAGCTTTAGTAATCCCCTGACTTTTCCAATGAAGCAGCAGTGAAAAGTCTAACAACAAGGCAAAACTAACTAACATTCCCATTAGTCTCAGCTGTACATTGTGTTTTGCGCTAATTACCAAATGCTAACACTTAATTAAGATGATGAACAAGGTCAATATTTTACAGTACACATTAGCATTGCCATTATGAGTATGTTAGCATTCAGCTCGAAGCACCACTGTGTCTAAGTATAAGTACAGCCTCACATAGACACTAGCATATGATATAACATTGACTCTTAGTCTTACCCTCGTCTTTGCCTTTCTGAAGTGTGTATGTATTTTTTTGTTTTTCAAGCCACAATCAATGGTTTGGCTTGCACCTTAAACTATCAATTGCTGTGACAAAATTAGACACTTCATTCCTGCCAAGTAATGACAGGATAGTCAACATTGTGGAAAAATAAAGCCCAGCTGATTCCACCTTCAAATGCTAAGCTAATGAGCCATCAGCCACATCCACAAGTGTCCTGGGATTTTTATAAAGCCTTGTCATTGACTGTGCTGGGATTCAGAAACTCTACAGACACTAAAATCTGTTCTGCTAAGGTAGCCAACAGAGGGGTTTGAATCAAAGCTCCCAAGTCCTTGCTTATTTGCCTTCAGCATAAACTGAGCAGTCAGACATGAATGTATCTGAGAGAAGTTTTACACAGAGCAGTATGTGGACTGTCAAACAGGCAGATCCAGACGTCGATATATGAAACGCCTCAGTTTCCAATTTCTGAATCCCATAAGCCTAGAGAGTAAATATTTTAGTTTTCACTGCCCCTTTACTTTCCAGCATACAGTAAATCACAGTGCTGTGGTTTTATGATGAATGATGAAACATCAGTGTTGTTTTTCTGGGTAAAAACAGTTTGTATTAGTGCCAGGGGAAGGTAATAAAAGAGCTGCTAGAGCTCATTCTCTTGACACCCACATTATTATTCATATCAGCATTGTCAATAAGATCCAAGAGACTAAGAAATGAAACTTTTAAAAACAGCAATGATGAACATATTGTTTCAGGTATAAACATTAAATTGGTCCTGATTGCTTAGAGGGCGGCCCCTGAAATACGGGCCACCTGGACTTCCGTACACTGAGCTGTTCAGTGGTGTAAAAAGATTAAAACCCTCACAGTAAGTGACAGGCTATTTTTATAGAAAACTCTCGAATGCTCTAACCTTGGAAGACCTGCATTATGTGTGCAGTTCCTTTTATTACAGAGTTATTTTGTGATGAAGTGCTGTAATTTACTTTCCTCTGTACCACTTTCCCCCTGCCTGTCTTCTATACTTGTAGTCCAGTTTGTGTTTTGCTTCATTTCCCGCAAGGCTTTCTCAAACCCCATGAGAGAGCATATGAACTTGTTCTGTTTACTGTGAGCTGTACATGACCACGGCCAAGTAAGCTAAATATATTTCTTTTTATCCATCAGTATAACTTTGAAAGCTCAGTTGTAAATGTATTTCTAAAAGATAAAAGAAAACCATTTTGACTCAGTTTAACTTAAAATGAAAACATAAGGGCTGTCACTGTTTATCTGAAATTTGAACCACTGTTCCTATGGGGGAAAATTTATTCAGTCCTGTGCCACGTTACATTCTGGTACTACTTGGGTACATGCTTTTCACAAATAAGAAATAACAGATACTATGAAAAGGGGCTGTAAGCACATGTACGCTTTCTTCCTCAGTGAGAAATTCTGGATCAGGCCTTGTGCCCCACCCACAGCTGCTGCTTGGTGGACCAGTGAAAGAGCAGTGCGAATGAAGATGCTTAGCATCAGAGGAAACATTGGAGAGACTCTGCCATACATGTATGGAAGTGGCGTTCGTGGTTGTGTTAATGCAAACTCTCGCTCCCTGTACCGACAAGGTTTCAGGTTTCTTTTGCCCCTCGCAACTTGACAGGATTGGTTCCTTAGGTACATGACTTATGAAACCCTGGCTGTCTGAATCAGTTTCGGATTTTGACTGCCAATGGTTCGCTGCAGTTCAAAGGTGGGAATATGCAGCCATAGCGCTGGTTGCTTATTTCTCTCATGAAATGTCTTTTATTATATTAAAAAAACACCACATTGACATGTTATCAAGGTTAAAAACTTGTTTTTCATAGAGGGGGTCTTCAAATTATGTTGTAGCTGAACCAAAAAAAATATAATTTCAAATCATTTGTTTTTAGCTATTTATACACAAACCATTCTCCAGCATAATGTAGCCAAGAATGAATATCACTTGCAGCTGTTTTTAATAGTAAAAGTCACAATATTCCGAGATGGATATTTTCTTGGAGCACAAACATATTTTTCATCCTGTTTGATTTCAGTGTACCGTGAACAACTGAGCACAACAGAGCTCCTGTCAGAACATGTCTTGTTACATTTTGTGTGTCAAAACATAACGCTTTAGAAATAGATGACACTCACTATCTCTCCCTCGTTCCCTCCGAAGTCGAGGAACAGCATGCGGACTCCGTCGTCTGAGGACATCTTTAGTTTTTCGTAGGGGTATGAGAGGAGCACTCTGGGCCTTGAAGGAGTGTGAGCCCCTCTCTCCTCCCCGTTCTCCCCGTCTGCCAGTTTAGGGTCAGCCAGCACAGAGAAGCCTTGTTCGTAGTGAATCACCAGCCGGCACTCCTGACCCCGGTACAGACAACCTGGATGACAGACAGAGGGCGTTGATCATTTTCGATCGTTAATAAATCTTCTTGTTCTAATCCATATCTCCCTGCAGTATTAACACGAGAATGACAGAAATAAGAATTAGAGTGTGATGTGAATCATTGTTGCAGTGCAATTTCAAATGCATTTTGTGGATTTGGAAAACCCTCCTTACTTTTATGGGGATAAACTGTACTTCTTGTATCGTCTAATGGCTTCAGTGCCAAGTGTTGGCTAGAATTGGAGGGGCCGGGCCACTCAGTGTGATTGATTTGTTATGTAAGTAGGTTGGATGTTTGTACAAAGTTATTTCATTTTCTTTTCACTTTCTTTTGAAATATAAAAAAGATGAATGATATTGAAACAGTTTCTTCTTCTGCTCAGCTGGTTTTAGTGACAGACGTGATCATATGACTGGAAAAGATGCAAAATCACATATGAAACAAACAAACTTCTGTCCAACACATTTACTGTGTTCCTCTGTTCTGCATTACACAGGATAGCTCTTTACACACGTAACAAAAAACATCATTAACTTGTTTTATTAGTTTTTAATTACAATTTGCCCAGAAGCATTCATTGCTTAGACAACAAAGCTTTGAATGTCAGTAAATACTTTCTGAAGATTAAGTATTGAATAAATGAATTAATGCTGGGCCTTATATCGCACTATACTAGTGCTTCCAATTAACTCTGTAGACCTGAGTTTATTGTGGTTTGATAACAGAAACACTTACATCATGGACAACAACATTTAATCTTGTGTGTTTTTTTTCAGCTTTCATGAAGTACAATGATTTGATATTGTTATGACGTTCTTGGCTAGGTTTTCCCGCTCTTACTGTTCAGAAGACACTGACTGACAACAAAATGGTACAATATGTTTTAATAGGCGAAGTATTAAAATATACAGTTTAATGCCTGCCTACTGTTTATTGGGTACATAAATATTATAATGTTTAGAGGTTTTTCTCATCGGTATCAATGAGAGTAGAAAGAGACAGCATCAGTTTTGTATCTGTAGTATAATAAACTGTAGGGAAGCATAATACAGTATATTTTTTTTGCTTTCCTTATTAAAACATTTTGTACCATTCTGTCATCAACAGTGTACAACTTCAATGCTGCCGCTGACACCCCGTCGATACATTAGATATCTATCTGTGTCCCATGTCTCTTCACTCAGATAACACATTGCAATTTCAATGACAGCCTCTTCTCTTCACGTGGAGACCATCCCGCTGAAAGCAGAGTGTAATTTATCTGTTCTACCACATTTCTTAGCACTTTTGTTCCCGCTCTCTCCCCTCTCTCTTCACAGCATGTGTCCCGCTGAAAGCTGAGTGTACTATCTTTATCTACTCTCCCAATTTTCGCGTCACTTTCCTCCGCTTTAATGAAGAACCTGTCTCGTCTTCACACAGTTTGATCTAGCTGCATTTAGTTGTATTCTTCAGTGCCTTGACAGCAGAGGTCCCCCCCACCCAAACCCACAGCCCCCAGCGACCCAGCAGACATGAAGGCTGCATGCTGAAAACTTCATTTAGACCATAAGCTCCCCTCTCTTGACAACATCTGATCTACCAGGAAGTGTGTTTGTGTGACAAAAGAGACAGTGAGCGAGAAGAGCACTGTTATCTTTCCATTGTTTGCAGACAGCCTGAGCAGGATGTGTGTGCGTGTGTGTGTGTGTGTGTGTGTGTGTGTGTGTGTATCATGTACGGAGAAGAGAGTGTTGGCAGTGAGAGTGTGTGTAATGCTTCAATGGTGGCTTGCATTGGGAGTGTATTTTTCATTTTGCAGATATGTGAAAGAGAAATGGGGATGCATATATGTGTGCCATCTCTCTCGGGGCTACACAATACCTATGCAGGTGTGTTTACATATATGTATGTGCGTGTGTTGTCGCTGCCTGTGGCCTGCTTCGGTCTCTTTTGTCTGACTATCAACAGGCCTTTTCTCCGTCTGCTTAACCACAGCGTCACTCAGAGCACACTAATCGCCCCATACACACCTTAATCCCTTCCTCGTTCCGCTCTTTATCTAAAGGCGATTATGCAACAAACATACATGTCTGACTATGGTCAAACACAATGTGCAAATAATTCTTGTGAGTCTAATTTATCTTGCACAGAGTAGTAGATGGATCGGTTGTACTGCACAACGTTACCATGTCATAGAAAATGCATGCTACATTGATTCCTATTTGCAGTGATTGTTTAGGGTTTTTTTTGTTTGGCATCTTATTGTGTTCTGCACATTTTAGTGTAACAGATTCCTCATGAACTTTGCGGTTCAGCAGGGAGGGAAATCAATGAAAAGCACTCTCACACTGAAATGACTTATTCACAATTACAAACACTGCAACAAAGGTGACTCTAATTAGTTTGATTATCAATTAGCGGCAGTTGTCAGCTGTGAAAGAGGTAGGGTAATTAGCCCTTGAATGAGGGAGTTTACAAAGCAACATGAGACAAAGTCAGAGCCCAAATTGCAGGTGCACTGGTAAAATGAAACTGCAGATATATTTAGTATGCTAAAGGGGGGGAAGCCTCAAACATTATAAATGGAGCTTTAGCTTGAGTTCAGGCAGAGTATTTAGGTTGTGTTTGCAGTAGCTCTTTCAATCATGCTTCACCATCAGCTGTTTGGCTACACACTTGATTAGTGACATCCAATCATATTCTTCCAGATGTACAACAAATAAACACTTCACTTTTGCCGCCTCTTCTTTCTGCTTATGTGCTACATTTGTAGTATTGTTGATTACAGCAGCAGATCCTTTTCCACCAAATCTAACTATTTGCTGTAAAGCTGTCAAATGTCTCTGACTGACATTTTTTTGCTAAATGCAGGTAAACTGCTTTGAAAGAGGAGAACACATCTTGCAAGTTGGATTGTAATAAGAATATCATGGAGTGAGAAATACTGTTAATCGTCAAACAACCAAAAATAACCAATAATCCATTTTTGTGGCAGTGTTTGCAATGCTGATGTAATGAAGTGTTCATCTTAGTTTGTCCAACCCCTCATTATGTATGTGACATTTTTCTCAGGAGTTGACTTTAACAGAATCACTGTATTGTTTTGTATTGTATTCATAATATATTGTAATACACAGCATTCTCTATTTTTAGATAGCGAAACCACAGAGGCAATGCTGGTTTTAAACCATGTTGATCAGATTAGGTGCTGAGGTGTTGTGTCAGGAGTGGAGCAGCATATTACACTAATCTATCCTGTCCTTATCAAGTGTGAGACGCACTTAAACAACAGGGGTGTGTTGATTACAACTTCAGGAAGTGATGTTGGTGAGAACGAAAGTATCAAACAGAAAAATGAGGCATGCACGTAATCAAATATACAATTTAATATCCACATAACCCTTAAGACATCCCATTCATGATGAAAAATGAGTCTCATAATGTGTAATATTATTCTAATGATGTATAAACAATGTGGCAGGACAAACGTCTCCCTAATGGCATAACAGTTACGGTAAATGGGGCAAAGAGTGTGGGGTCTTTGTTGTGTTCAGGAGTGCAAATTAGACCTGAAACTCTACTCTTCCACCTGAGAGCCTTGATCTGTGGGGAAGCAGGGTTTCCCACCAGAACACACACACACACACACACACACACACACACACACACACACACACACACACACACACACACACACACACACACACACGCACACACACACAAACATATGCACACACACGCATAGAGAAAGGGGCTTTTCAGACTGCAACAAAAGCCCTTCTTTCATCCTGACGGTGAGTGGACAAGACAGAAGGAGGGAAGGAGGGGCAGAGAGTGATAACTGATAGACAGAGAGGAACTGAATGAATGAGGGCAATGGAGAGACAGTGAGAGAGGAGGGAGACACTAATTCTGTTACCATAACGACGAAGTGGAAACGCTAAAAGGTTATTACAGGACAAGAAATCAGTTTTCACAGTCCTTTATTTTAAACCTGTAAATGATATTAGGAGCAGTTTCATAGTTTGAGACGGCATCCCACTATGCTCAACTTTAAGAGTCACAGCAGGTTAATAGGTTAATTTCCCGCAATCACTGAGGTAAAATAGCTTCAAGTCAAGTCATTAAGCTGTTTACCTGTTCATTAAGGAGTCCCAATCGACCTCTCACACAATTTAACAAGTTTAACAGCTGTCACCTTTGACAACAATATTACCAAGAACACTGTGGGAGTACAGAGAGCAGGAGAAGTGGGATTACTGGCTTTAAACAGATGAATCTGAAATTGATAATTAAAATAATATTTTGGATCTGTATTTCAAAGTTCATTCTTGACCCTGGAAACAGTAGATGAGAAAACAAGCTGTTCTGGTGTTTTTAAGCGGACAGTTAGCCTAGCTTATCTTTCCACAACTGGGGGGAAACATCTAGCCTGACTCTGTCCTAAGCAAATAAAACAAACCACAAAAAACAACTTGTTTTGATTTTTGTATGAGTTAAACAAACATGTTGAACTGAGATCTGGATTCTGTTACCAGAACAACACCAGGTTAGCTGTTTCCCCTTGTTTCAAGTGTATATACTAAGCTAAGCTAACCGGCTGCTGGCTGTAGCTTAGTATTTAGCACAGCGACACAGTGGTATCGATCTTTTAATCTAACTCTTGGCAAGAAAGCAAACAAGCTAAGAAAATGTATGACAATGCAGACTTAACTTACTCACAATTACAAAAACCGCTGCAAAGGTGACTCTAATTAACTTGATCACCAATTAGCAGCAGTTGTGAGGAAGTTCACAAAGCCACATGAGAAGGATGAAGATCATGTGAAATGATTGCAAGCTCTAGAATAGTTCCCAAATGGACCCCGTAGTGAAGCTGTTTTTTCAACTTGTGTTTTGAGTGCTTTACAAAATTTCATTATTTACATTACTCTCTTAATCGAACACTGCAAAGGATCCATTCAAATTACTGATTCCTGTTAAGTTTACTAAGTCAGTGAAGTTTGCAATACCTTGTCTTGCTAATTACTCAAAGTATCAACATAACCTCTGAAAAGTTGAATGTACCTTGAGCATATTAATAAGAAAAATGACAGCAGGCCAAGTGCAGCTGAAATTTGATTTCATATCTGGACAAATGACTTTCCCCTTTAACATCCCTCTAAGAATGTCCTGCTGCCCGGTGAGTGATTGAGAGTTCATCTATCTTCAGAGCTAATCTTTACCACAAGCCTGGATAGTGAATAAACCATCGCAATGATTTATCTGGATGTTACACAGATGAAAAGCTGACAAGGTCAACGCAACAACTCCTCAAGTGGCAACTACTGAAAAATGAGTGAATGTATTTTGTATGCATTATCACACTTCTTCTCATGGAAGTGTAAATTACTTTCCTACTTCCATAAAAAGGAAGGACTTGGTGCTAACATCAATCTGTTTCAGAAAAGTTATGGGGTCAATTTAAGACAGAAATTCAATAGTAAGCAATAAACATTCAAAACCATTCTCATTTTTCTCATTCTTTTGGCCTATGTCACTGACCTGTATCATAAATCAGCATTACGGTACAAAATTAAAGCTGCTTTAACAAACATTTTTAGCCATGGTAGTGGCATGGCTCTGTGAATGGCGATGTCAGTCTGGCAGTCTAACACACTGGTCTAAAAAGAAATATCTTAAAAACTACTGGATGAATTAACATAAAATTTTGTACATTCATGGTTCCTACAGGATTAATCCTAATAACTTGTAGATTCTGACTTTGAGCACCAGCACAAGGTTGACTTGTAATTTTCTAGTGAATGTCTCAACAACTATTGGATGGATTTCTATTAAATTTGGTACAGACATCCATGTCTTCATTAGTCTTCATTTGATCTACTCTAGCATATGGTGTGGTAACCCATTGTATGCTACCTGCCCAGAAACAAATGACACACAACTCAAGTTAAGTTAGCACAGCTCTTGGAGTTGGTATGGACAAAAACAGAGCTAAGAGGAGAATATAGGAGAACATTCATCAGGTGGTAGAACCACGACTCCAAATTAATGCCAATGTTTCTTTGTATCTGCTAGGTGTATAAATTAGAAACCCTTAGCTAACATTTGTCATACCAACTTGTTTTCACTGTCCCCAAATGGCCAAAAAATCAATTTGCAGGTTTAAGCTGTATCTGTTGATTCCATCGCTACTTCTAAGCTACAACACGTCCATATGGAGCAGCTTGTTTCAGTCTAGACAGCGTTTTGTCATGGGATTAAATAAGATATCCTTCTAACATTCACATTTCCCAGCAAAGTGCTGTGACATACAATATCTGATTATTATCACACACCTTGGAGTGTTAAATATAAATCGTGCTCTGCAGACGTGAATGAAGCCTTGCTATGCTAATCACAGCGTGACATTTAAACCTGGATCAGTGGGTGCAGACACGACTTAGGAGAGTTTTGAGTTTACTGGCGAAAAACGCTGACTAGAAGGGTGTAGTGTAGCATACGCTGCTGGATACATGCCGTTTCATATATGAGTGGAGTTTGAAGTGAAACTTAATTTGGCATGGTGTTATCATAGATGCAGAGAGGCGGGAGGCCCAGGGGAGAAGTGTAATTCCCAGGACATTTTGTGCTTGGAGAGGGAAGGAGGCAAAGAGGGAGCCAGAGAGAGGGGAGGAATTCCCTGGATGACCAATACCCAATGCTAAACGTGCGCACACACGCACACACGCACACACGCACACACACACACACACACACACACACACACACACACACACACACACACACACACACACACACACACTAGAATAGCATTCCTTTCTATAAATAGCAAGTGCCTTGTTCACATCTTCCATATGGCTGTCAAATTATATCACAAACCCTTTATCTCACTGAACTGTGGTCTGTGTTTGTGCATATATACAAATTTGCTTTATGCGCTGGATTTAGACTTTATTTTAGGCTTGCGAGACCTCAGGCAGTACTTACCCTTGCAGCCTTTTAAATCCCTCTGGATATGTTTTGCTGCAGCGTGTCTGAACACGACTGATGAAGCATCAGTGAATCCAGCCTAGTGACCTGTACAGCTCACTCCACTCTATCCACATCTGTGTCTGTGTGTGTGTGTGTGTGTGTTCCCATCTCTGGGGTCTGATTGTGAATGTTTCTACATGTTTTCAACCATTTTAAAAGGTGCCCGTGTTTCTCTATCTGAATCTGTTCATGTGCTATGCATCGGCACTCACTCGTAGTGACTTCTTTGATCATCTCAGCCGAGGCGTGACATCCGTTGACTATGTGTCTGGTCCACAGGGACAGTTCCTTGGTGGTCTCAGCCCGAAACAGATGAGTCTCGATGCCGAGTCGTGTGCCAGTCCGAGTGGCAAAGAACAGCTCCGTGCCAGAGTGAGGGGACCCCCGGTCAGGACCAGAGTGGACCAGACTGAATACACACACACACACACTCATGTACTTTCATATAGTATATGGAACAAATCAGTTATCACTAATAATAAAAAAGTAGAGCATCTTGCCTCAGGAAAAGAAACTTCTAACTTTCTAACACTTTCTTCTTATGAGATTTTTTTTCTGATTCTCATTGTGCCTTTCGTCATAGTTTCAAGAAAAACTGGTGGTTAAAACTGTTATCAGCTTGCAAAATATTTTGTTTACTGAGCCAAAAAGCTGTGGGAAAGTCAAGTCAGAAGCAACAAGATTAAAAGTCTACCATCATGCTAGTAGCTCTGTGAGGCTGTATTGGTCATTGTAAGAAACAATAATCATTAAAGTTGGATTAAAAAATTACAGTTAAAGTTAAAGTATTTTTAATCCTTGTCAGTGTTAGAAATGTGTTAGAAATGTGTTAAAAATGTTAACAATGTTGCATGCTAACATTTGCTGACAAGCACTAAGCACAAATAAGCTAAAAGTAGGTAAAATGAAAGTGGAATTATAGCACAAGTTTACCCTTTTGTTTGCCGTAGTATTTTAGCAATATCAGTTATTTATATTCATATTTTTAGATATATTTTGTTATTGTGACAACAAAATAGTCTCCATAAAATTCATTTATCTGAAATTATTTCTTTGATTTAAAAAAATATGTTATTGTGCAACTATGGTGTGTGTGTGTTGATGTCTGCACCTATGATGTTGGACCTACCGTGTTGCTAAAAGTGGATAAGTGTGTGCAGGGCTCTGCCAGGCCTCCCTGCCTCGTGGTAGACTGTCGTACAGCAGCAGGTCTTTCTCTGTCACTACCACCAGCACCGGCCTCCAGCTCTGCTTCTCACTCTCTGTCTGCAGCACAAACAGATAAACAATGAGATATGGATAGCCTTCCCCATACAGTATATCCCTTTTCTATACCCACTTAGTTTGTGCAGGGTCATGGGGGACTGTGCTATTCAAATGAAAATAGAAAAGGAAAGAAAACAAAGCTGGCTGCAAATGTTAGTTATCCTCTTCGTGGATTATTGCACTGTTTTGCTAAGTGCACAAATTACCAGAGTCTGAAGTAATAAGTTTAAAAAGTGATTACTGAGTATTAAATGGTAATTTTTATAATTACATCAACTGATCTTAATCACACAAGTTTGCTTAGAATTTGAATCAAGCACAACCTTGATTGATTTGATGCTACAGGATTTGATGTACCCTTGCCCTCTTATATTTATCACAAATACTGAAAGCGTCCTCAGGTTTTAAATGAAAGCTGGTGCTTCATCAGAGATATCAATGGTTGTGTGCCAGTGAGCTGCTTTATGGGATGAATGTTGTGTCTGAGAGAGGAATGGTGTTTAATTTGTACACTTAACAGTGTGTGGTGTAGACCAGATTTCACCTCTCACTTCATCCGTGACTGGGTACATTATTTTTCTCTCTCATACACACCCCGTCACACACCTTTCTGTCTCTGTCAATATTTCACTTCAAATTTCTGCTAAATGTTGTCGAAAGAAGCAATAGATAAAGATAAAGGTGGCTGGTGTGCAGGTGCAGGTACACTGTCAACACATTTGCTTTGCTGTGCCCCCTCGCCCACCCATCATTCCTAATGAGCAAAAACCTCACTTTCCCTTCAGAAACACACACTGTTAATCTCTTAATTTAGAGCACACACACACACACACACACACACACACACACACACACTCCATATTTCATTTTACAATACTCCATAACTATTCTCATTATGAGAGCTTATCTGCAGCCCAGCCATGGAATCCTAAGCTGCTCTTTGAAGTTCTGCCTCAGCCAATCATACCGTGGGATTTAGAGGGTCAAGGGTCAGCTTTTTAACATAATGAGAATATGTTGCTAAGTAACAGTATTGTACTGCATTTGATCCTTCAAATGCAGTACAATATTGGCAAATTCATGAGTACTAAATTAGGCACACACACACACACGTATGCGTGTGCGTGTGCGTGTGTGTGTGCGTGTGTGTGTGCGTCAGGATATGTTTGCACAGGTGTGTGTCTGTATGTGAAAGAGAGAGCGAAGCTTTAGCTGTGTACTTGCTTGTGTGAATTTGAAAAATGTATGTATCTGTATGCACAGCACATATGCACAAAGCAAAAATATGCATGCACACACGTATGCATATACACACACAAACACAAGACACACACAAGCACACACACAGAGGACCCTCATTGCTGTAATGTATTCCTGAGCTTGTAACCTCAACAGTCACAACTACATGCCAAAGTCTGAGCCTTGCCCTAAGTCAGTCGGTCACTCACACATGGTAAAAGACACAAGCCAGACAGGCCACAGCAGACAACATATGACAGACATACTGCCACAACAGTGGTAGCTCTGAAGGTGTCAGTGTGCTTCAGCAGAAGTGCCTGTCAGTTGTTTTAACATCACCTGATACCCTCTTCCCTCACACTTGTCCATTGTTAAAATAAGTGGGGTCAGCGTCTGGCCAGATGTGTGGATGTGAGACAAATTTCAGGTTTGACGGCTCAAACTGTCTTTTTTCATTCTTCACACAACTACATCTGTCATACACCCAAATGAGTGCTACTGATGGTGACGGTCATCTGAAAGTGTGCGATACTATCCCTGCATTTACATCATTAGTAGGTCACCCCCCCCTCTCTATGACAGCTAGTTTTGACTCCGCCTTTAAGTATGGCTATTTGGCTATCTGTCTGTAAATGTTCAGACGGCGCACTGTGCAAACTAGTTCATTTCAAGCAAACCTGACCTTTACAGACCGACAACTCATACTGTATCAGAAGTTGAAAAAATATAAATGCAATTAATCAATGAATAAATAAAAGGCCAATTTTAAGTGATGCACCTAAAAAATAGCTCAATAAATAGTCAATACAAAAGAAACAACACTTCAAGAATTATGTCAAATATATGAGACGTATCTTCAAAAAACATCACGTATCACTCAAGTTTCACATCCTAAAGCCAAGTCTTAACCTTTAAACAGCACTTTGAAGACGGGAGACTCAGCGAATATGTTCTCAATTTACGTACACGTTCACAGATTTAAGGTGTAAAACTCAAACTGAACCTCACAAAGATAGAACAAGAGCACACACACATGCACAAACATACCTACACAAGATATTCACAAAATAAAAAGCGTGAAGGTAACCCATTAAAAACGTGAGAAATCTAGAAGTATTGGTGTTACTCACACACACACACACACACACACACACACACACACACACACACACACACACACACACACACACACACACACACACACACCAACTCCTACCTTCGCTGCCAGCCATCCCAGGTGTCGTATCTCTTTGCTGCCAGCAACCCCCGTCCTGGCTGTGTTCTGGATGACCTCTGCCAGCGCCCGCTGCGGTGGGATGACAGTTTTTAGGATAGATGATCACTCAGGACGCATTACATTCAAAGCAGCTCCGCAGGAGCTGAATCACGGCCATTGAAATATCTAATTCTAATGGTCACACTGATGATGAGAGTCACCTGTAAAATCAATGTAATCAAAGACAGACCTGTGCCAGCGTGGATGTGACAGAGTGCATGGCAGAGAACCAGGACAGGGCAGATGGTTGGTCTGGGCACCGCAGCACCACAGTGTGCCTGGCGTCAGGAGAGTGTAGCTCCAGTTGTCTGGAAGAGAAGATAAGAAAAGTTCAAACAGCTTTAACCTCTCTGTTATCATTGAGGGGCTCTCAAACTTGTTCGCAACCTTAGATGAAAAAAATCCTTCTTGAATATTGAAATTGCATGCCTTATCAAGCAGACCCAATTTGACTCAATTTAGTCTTGAATCATAGTTTTAGCAACCAAATATTCAGCTTCAAGAGATGCTCATTTGTCTCATCTACTTGAGAATGAGCACTTGGATGGAACAACGTAATGAAGTGCAGTGAAATTTGAGTTTATTCGAGTCAATTTAAATCACGAAACAGCCTTTGCTCGTGCATCTTCTGTGGGCCATATGTCACAATACTGTCTCCATCTAAATTTCCATAACTAATCTGCTTATATCATATGGGAGGATTTCTGGCCTCGAGAGAAATGCATCTGTAAGATGCTTCTCCATCTTACTGAACTGCTCTTTGATTGTGTGCTCAGGGAATATGAATTTTAAGAAGGTACATGTGGCAGCCTTTATAGTGCATAATGCCACATGCTGTTGCATCAATACATTTAGTGCTCATGGCTGTGGAGTAAAACCAAAAGCAAAAATACTCTGAACAGGTATGCTAAAGCAAAGCAGAGCTTAATGTCCTTTCTGGACGAAGAAAAAAATAAACCAGATTACAATTAACTCAGAGGTTTAGGGGACAAGACATAGTAAACTAGTGTTCAGTGTGCGCCTGATGCTGAGATCTGGCCATATTTGAAGAATATGAACTTGAGTGGTTGTCATAATTTGTCATAAGAACCTTTAAGGTAAGGCAGAAAATAGAGATGTGAGATTTTAAACCACATATCAGCATGGGGCCGTGGTGTATTGAACGGGCAACAGTACAGTCAGTAAAACTTGCTGCACGAAGCACCCGGGGCAATTTTCTGTGAGTACAGGTTCAGCTTCAACTCATAACATAAATTAAAATGCATTCCTGATTCAGTGAGTTTGCCACCAACTATGAAACAATCTTGCATCTGTGCTAACAGCTCTCCACTGTCGAGGTGATCCTGTTGGGTTTTTTTTGTTTTTTTTGTTTTTTTAAAAAGGAAACCACTCCAAACCCAGAGTGGTTTCAACTCTGCAAACGTGCTTTCTTTGCAGCTTTCTTCATTCACACACACTGTAGACCAGGAAAAGCCCCAGTGAATGTGATGAATCTGCTCTTCCATCAAACCCTTGCAGGCGGGAGAGACCGTCTAGATCAGCTCCAGGTGTTTTACTCTGGGTTAAAAATAGAACTGAAGCCTGTAAAAGGCGAGTTGATTGAGGAGAGGACAGGGGTGAGCTGAAGGGGAGGAAGGGGGGAGAGGAAGGGGGACTCCAAGACCAGATGTGTGTTTAGTAGAGGACGTTCTTTAAGGATGGTGTCATTCTGACCTCCACGAGTTATACTAGACCTTATCTGCCATTTTCTGGCCAAGATGTGGAGTGACTTTGGGGCTAAGTTATCTCATCTCTTGTGTGCGTGACACAGACATTGGGAACATAGGGAATCACTGGGAGAGCAGCACATGAACTGGATGAGTAGTAGGTGGATTTGAATAAATGCAATTATTCATTGGTGAACTAACAGCTCCAGCTTTAAAGCAATAATAGAAGATCCAACCCTGTGGAAATTTAATAAAATAAAACTCAATATAAGCCTACTGGAATTAAGCTATTAAATATGTGTCACAGAGAACAAGAAAACACAGTTAGATTTCACAACAGTTCAATTATTTGTTTTGGCCTCTTCTCCCATCCCATGCTTAAATCCGGAGATGACTCAACCTAGATTAATTGTTGTGACACCAAAGCACAGCCAGGCTCCAACCAGAGCTGTTTTTAAGTCCTTTGTGACAAGTCAAGTTTGAAGCCTTGAGTCAAAGCAAGATTCAAGTGAAGTCTCAAGTCCTTAAATCTTAATAGGAAAATTGTAAGTCAGCTGCAAGTCTGTCAGGTGTCTGAACTCTGACGATAGATGGCATTTAAACACTTTCTCTGAAAGCTGTGTAATAGCATTTTGTAGGTGGCCGAATCCTTTCACAGCAAAGGCCTAATAATTAACTATTCAAGGTATGTGGCTGTCACTGTTATTTATTCTCTGCACTGTTCGGGGATTTTACCAGGTCAAAACATGACACTTACAGGGCCACATAAAACAACAGGTCTACTCTAACTTAGTTTCACAGGTTGACATATCCTGATGTTTTGTCTGGACCGATCCTACACTTCACATAATGACACTCAGTAATGTTTAAATGATTAGTCGATCAACACAAAAGTCATCACTATCTACTCTCACAGTCAACTAATCATTGAGTTTTGAACCCAAACTTGCAGCCCTACAACTTGATTGCTGTTACACCCTCTCTTCCATCTAAACACCCATACAGTATATGTGAAGTCTCCAAGCCCAAGCAGAGATAACGCTGATGAAGTTTCCTCCAGTTCTGCAAAAAAAATTTTGCGACGTGACATGTAAAATTGTTGTAGTGCCCCTTTAAATTCTTCCCTTCCTCGTGTCTAGTCCCATGTCAAGTCAAGTCTTTAGACAGGACTCAGGTCTGCAGCTCCGACTCCAACACAAGGTCTCAAACCATGCCTCCTACACTGAATGGTGTGTAAATATTTATCTTGGAGGATGTTTAGCCAACAGTTGGACTGCCTCGAGCTGTCGAAACAGAAGAAGATAATACATAAGAGGTTGTATCATTTTAGTTTTAAGATCAATGTTCCACACTTAACCCAGGTAAAAAACTTTTACTAAAAGTTTTTTTTTTTTCTTCCATTCAAAAACCTGTCAAGGTTAAACTGCGGTATAATGTTGTAGAAAATGTCATACTGTGAGGAACCATGCTGGTTCTGCCAGAAGTCATCTCTTCTTTTCTCCTTTTTACAAAGCTATACATGTTTTCTGCGGACGTCCGAGTCTCACACATTCACACTGAGGGTTTCAAGTGTGTTGCTTCAGTGATGACACAGATTAATGGTGAATGAAGAAAGAGATAGATTTCATCTATTTTAGGAGCTGAATACCTTTTCTTCTCTCATCTCTGTATCTTCCCCTTTCCCTTATCTTTGCTCATCTAAGCGTTTCCTGTTCTTTTGCAATTTCAATTTTTTTTTCTCCCATCTCTCCACACCTCCTCATAACATTTTTAATCTGCACTGTAAATGATAAGGCTGTAACTAAATCTTTTTTGTAATTTCATCTGTCAACAAATGTCACAGAAAGCTAGACTCATGCGTCCTCATACACAGTTTATGTTAAGGTGAGGAAAACTTCTTCAGCATGTCCACTCTCCTTCCTCACTGCTCTTTCCTTGTCTTCCATCATCTTCTCTCATCGCTGTACGTGTCTCGCTTTCCCTCACATCGTTCTGTCCTCCCAGGCTTACACAGAGTTTAAACATCTGCTGAAATGAACAGAGAAACCCCTCAGAGGGATGCAATATTGCACTGAATTTAGGATATATAAAAAAAAAAAAGATAAGCAGGCTTTCACTGTCACTTAACATAGAGCCTTTTCAGTCCTGAAACCAAAATAAGAAAAAAAACAGGGAGTGGGTTTAGTCTAGCCCTGCAATCTTTAACTAGTATAAATGTGAAAATGTGACTGTTTAAGTTTCATGGACATGGATTAAACATAAGATTTCAACTTGGGTGTCCTACTGTTCAAACATTTACTGAATATTTACTGGTGAGTCAAAGGGGAATTTGTCCTGGCTGCAAGAGTAAGGAAGGAACAAAAAACATGCTGGTCGAGGTAAATTGGACCGAGGACTTCATTTGTGACAGTGAATCTGCCCTACACCTTTATCTGTTATCTGTGTGAGACAAAACCTCTCCTTGTCACGAGATCAGACTCCTTGTGTAACTGGCTGACTAATAAAGTCAAAGTTATGGCAAACGAAGTGAATGTTCAACCCTGTTGTGCTCTTAAATAGTTTAATACATCATCCGAGATTTGTGAATGTGCAGCTCAAAGTTTCACCAAAGAGTCTGTGAGCATTTTGACAGCTATGATCAAATTTGATTTCAGTTTTTTTTTTTAAGGACATACCGTATTTCTGGGAGGAACTGACCAGTGCAACAACAGCTTTATGCTTAGTCAAGTGAAACTCAGGTCATGTCCTCATGAATATCTGTAAAAGCTTTGAATCTATCAAAATCTCTAAATGTCAAACATTTTTCCGTCCAAACTCGCCTGTTCAGATCAATTTTTAAAAGCCGTTTTCCACCAAGAAGCTTTCCATTATTTCTCCAGATTCTCATAAGAAGGAACTGGACAAAACTCTCAACAGCAAAGCACAGACAATCTCTGTCAGTAACTTGCTCTACAAAGACTCTACACATTCCCAGTAAGAAAATGGGACAATTGCATTTACATCTGTTAAGAGAAATGTACTTTTGTGAATCTTTTTTGTTTTTTCAGTGGTAAATAAAATAAGTTTTGCCGTAGAGTAACAAGCCAACAGAGAGCCATCTGCTCTGTCCTTGTAAGATGTTCTTCTTTTTCATTTTGTTTGTGTTTGTTTTCTTGATTGTTTGTGTGTGTTAGCATTTACATTTTACAGTTTCAACATGGAGCCATCTGACAACGTCTATGCACACAGAGGAAACTTTGAAGTCACTATTCACTCTCACCACTTGACTTTGATGTTTTTTCCAGCGTCTGAAGCTTTGAAGTTTCTCGAGGTTCAACTATCTCAAACTTCTAAAATCATACATATACGGGGGGGGGGGGCACATACGGATGGAGGGATGGCAGGATAGTGATACACGAGGAATCGTAGTGAAAGAAATGAATCGAGAGAGAGAGAGAGAAACTGATGGGAGAAGAGGATGGAGATGGAAGAGAATTGATTCAGACATAGACAGAGAACAGTAGGATATATAAACGCAGAGAGAGAGAGAGAGAGAGAGAGAGAGAGCGAGATCGTGAAAGAAAAGAAAGGAAAAGGAGTGGGAGAAGACAAAAGAAGAAGCAAAACACAAACAAGTGATTGAAAAAACAAGACCGAAAAAAGCTAAGACAAAAAAAAAGTATGACGAGTGGGAAGGCAAACAACATGGTAAGAGAGAAACACAGGGAGAGACAACTAGGACAGAAAGCACTGCCTGTGACACCAAAAAAAAAGTTGAAAGAGTAAAGTGCTTTCTTACCCCATTCTGTTTGATTAGGGCCATTGTCATATTACCAACCAATTAACTCGACGACACCTCCTAACAGACCACCCCCCGCTGACTGTGAATTATCTATGCGCTACTTCAAAAGTCTGTCTTTAATAAAAATGTGAAAATGGCCTAAAAAAGTCGGAGAAACACTACTGAGTAATCCCTTGAGGCTATCAGAAGTAGCTGCAGACCCGCAGGGTTGACTTCTCTGTTGTCTCACTGTCACAGTGTTGAGTTAAGGAGCAGAGAAGCATCAGTTAACATTTGGTTAATTAAGGTAACTATTTCTGGGTTCGCCACTATACACTCATGTGACAGACTTCTTTCACTGCAACACAGATCCACTGCATCCTTTCCACAATGGAGGTTTGCTTAAACTTGGACTGAAATTTGAATTTTCACTTTTTTTATGCAAGGAAATATAAAATACAATGATAACGTGTTTCCCTCTGCAGTGGTTGACTGACATTTGAGAAGAAGAAGAGGCACTGTCAACTTCCGTGGTGCACCACTGATAACAGACAATCCCCTCACATGCAGAAACAGACCAAAAAAAAATTCTGTTTTCAGTTCAACTTGTTATTGTCCTCAAATCCCATTAAAAAGACCAAATCCAACAACCATTACCGTTATGGTTACATCACATTCACGTCACGTTCAACATCACAAACCCACTGGAAAACGGGGTTAGTGAACGGCAGAGAGCAGCATGGAGGCCAGGGACTTTGGTACGCCAGTTACTTTTTTTTATAGCTTTTACTTCAGTCTCTTCAAACTCAACGCCGACTGAACGACATTCAAGCGATGCTTGAATGGAGAGGGATGGAATTTGTGGCTGAGTCCACCCATGTTTCCATCACTGTCAGTCGTCGCTGGAGCCAATAAATACTCATGACTAGTGCAGAGTCATTTGACCTGGGAATGAATGCTGATCGTACCCTTTCCCACTGAAGACAAAAGCCAGATGTTAGTGGGTGTTAGAGGGTTTTATTTTGTTCATTGTGAAAGGGGCTTTAGTAGTTTTGCAACATCCCAGCCCCGTCTGTGGCACTCGGCTCCAAGCCAATTTGTTCTAACAAAAGATGTAAATCTTTAAAAACTATTACACATAAATTGGCTGACTGAATTATGTGAGTGGCTAATCAATGAAACAATGATTGGTCTTTCAATGAAAAGCAATAAGCACAAGAGCAGCAGACAGATACAGATAAGACAGCGGCATCTCCAGAGAACTGCTTTCTGAGGACACAATGAGGATGTGTGTGTGTGTGTGTGTGTGCGTGTGTGTGTGTGATTGTCACCTACCTGTTTTCAGGGTCTGGTGTGGTCATGGCTCGGGTTACATAACACATCTTGAGTGGTATGCACCTTCTGTCGCCCTGCAGAGACAGGGAGGGCTGGGTGGAGGGGCTCGGAGGGTCTGAGGTGGAGGAGAAGGTGATGGGAGGACTGCCAATGCGGGGAGATTCAGGAGGAGGAGTTTCCCAGCCGATCTCTGACACTGGGGAGCCCTTTTTGACATATGGCGTGGCCTCGCGCATGTACTTGACTGGGTAGGATAGTAAAAAAGAAAAAGATTTTCAGTATAAAGTAAGACACGGTATAGTTTGAACAGTGACATTAAAGCAGCACCTTTTGAGTTTTAAACGTTCTGGAGACACTTTTGGTCAGGGTGGGGGGTGACACATTCATTGGCAAGATATAAAGGTATAAATCATCCACTTATTTTAGGTATGGAAAATCTTTCCAGTATTTCACAGGATACAGGTTACTGACCACATACTTATTCATTTAGTGTTAATAAAAAGTGTAGGTCACATCCCTGTTTTTAAACTGAAGTACAGTATGCTGTGAACTGTGTTTTAAAAAATGCTTAATGAATAAATGATTTTTTTATGTTTTAAATATTTAAGTTTTGAAGAAAAAAATGAAATGAAATGAATAGAATTTAAATCAAGGCCAATTGCGCAATATCGAATTTTGTCTCTTGCTGACAACATCATATAACACAGAGGTCAGTTAAGATCTGAGTAGAATCCATGTTTGACCTTGTAGCCATGTAAAATCCATACGCATTTGAGCAGCAGTAACCTGTGACGTGCTGTTTTGAGATGGTTGTCATCATAGTTTGTTGTTATAAATGAGAGGAAGGATGTGGGGACACCACAGATGTTCAGATACACAGCAGAAACATTAACTGTTTAATCATGCAACCACAGACACATTTGTATTATTATATTTATATACCTACATGTGGCTGCAGACAGAAAGATAAGTCTCAGCAACAGCTCTGTGTATTAATGATGCTTGAACTCTGCTGCAAAGACCCATGAGGATGTGTGGGTAGTCTATGGAAACTTGCCAGCATGTCATTTCCTTCCTTCGAAACAAAACTTTTGATTATGACTCTGCTCGATAACAGCATCATCCTACTGGTTCAGGGTTACACGACAGGGTGAATGGGTCTTTGAGTTTCATAGCAAAATTAATTTATGTACAACCTCTTACTTTATCATTGAATAGTACGCAAATGAAGTAGCCCTCGCTGCCGTCAACTTGAAACCATCACAGCAAATGTCAAAGTGCCAATAGCCAAAACAGACTCAGATGCCTCTTCGCCTCTCAGTTAATGCGTTAAAATGAAAGTATTCTTTGTGATGATTCAAACCTTGTCTCTGCTGCTACAGGCAAGCAGTATGAAGAAGAGAATTAAGGCACCGCAAAACACAGAATCTGCCTCCACAGCTCTCTGTATATTTCCAGATAGCATGGTCACAACTGATGCCGCCGGGCCACCTGAGAAACTTTCCAAGCAGTAAAACAGAAAGCTTCACTTGTAAAAGTCCAACTCTTAACCACTGGAGGCTTTATAACTATTTTAAATTCCTCATGTTTTAAGGTTCAAGAAGGGGAGAAGAAAAGTGAAGACAGGACATATGTTTCAATGAAAGACAGAAATAGAGAGGCAGAGATAAAGTGGGCGCTTAGCACGCTCTCTATGTCCTGAATGTTCTGAATCCCTGGTATGCCCTGGATGTTTAATTGGCATATCCCACTGTACAAGCCGCGTGTAATTGGCATATGGCTGGTGGCATTTGTAATGCAGCATGTGAACTATTCTTGGGAGAAGCACTATGGACCCCTATGAGACGGTGTAACAAGCCTAACCGCCAACCTGTGGAGGAGAGATGACAGGCTGACACATAACACAGAGGAGGAGACGGGGGTGATGTGAGTGTCCTCAATGGACCCACAGAGACGGTGTGATCCAGTTGCACAGTAGAATAACCCACACAGTCAGATCAAATTAAAGGACTGAAAATGTTGATGCTGATGTTTGTTAAAACGCATCATTACAAAGAACAGCGCAAGTGAATTCATTGGGCTGCAAAGACTGAATCCTCTGCGGTCGGTGGTGACAACCTTGTCTTTTATGAGAGTGACGTGACACAAAGGAACATGTAGGATTCCAATTTTAAAAGAAAAAACTAACAATCCAACTTTGATATAGACTTGTTTGAGTGCAAGGACACACACTAACACACACCTCATCTTCTGTGCTGCAAAGCATAAAGGTGTTTTTTAGCACCTCTCCCACCATCTGTGGTTGGGGTTAGGACTCAGGTTAGGTTATGGTTAGGTGTTGCAGAGATAACTGGCTTGGTTTGGGATGAGACTGGAGTCAGGTTAAGCATCTACTCAGACGACTTGTTGGGGTTATGGATAAGCTTTGGTTCAGATTTGGTAAGGGTAAAACACTTACTGACAGAGAGACAACACAGCACCAGTGACTCCCACATCCTGCAGGTGTGTTATGTTAGACTTAGTTATTTTCACCCTTGCTTTGTCAGCTTTCAGTAGCACGAGCCCTTGAGTTGGCAGTGTACGACAACCTCCTCTCGAGCCTTAGAATCTAAAGCCAACCATGGCCACAAAGCCTTCGCTGTAGCTGACGTGCTCCTCCTTAACAATGTTAACAACCACACGTCAGGGCCACGGCGGCTACGAAGGTACCACATGAGGACCACACAACCTGTGACTGGTCAGCACAGCTGCTTATGTTTTCTACAAGTTTCTGATGCTGGTAGTTTCCTCAGTTATCCCCTTTTCAGTAGTCACATTTAGCAGAGCCATCTCCACTGTAAACCTTGTGCTCACTGCAATCCCTGCTTACTATCACTGTAAATACAGCGACAATGCAATGTAAATACGGCGACTGTATGGAACAGTCCCATATTCAGAAATGAAACGAGATGAATCTTCCCACCATCGCTCCTTATCGCTAAATTAATGAAACCATGTAAACACAGTTTCTGTTGGCCATATAATTAAAGTATGATAAGACCTAATCAGGTATAATACATCCCTTATAGTGTTGCAGGGCTGATATTAACAGGAGAAAACAGACGCTGAACCACAAATCAAAACCGATGACTTATTAACCTTTTGCAACAACCACAAATCTGGTTTAGACTTTACAAAGCCTCACTTAATAATATAAGGAGTGTGACAAAGAGGAAGTGAATGGAAAGAAGCACTGAAACAATATGTCTATTATTCATAATCAAACAGATAATTCACTATTTGTTATTTATCAAGCAAAAATATCCAATATTCTGTAGTTGAAGGATCTAAAATGTGAGGCTCTTCTTTGCCTTTTATTATTGTAAATTGAATATCTTTGGCTTTGGAGTGTTGGTCGTACAAACACCTGCTGTTTGAAGACGTCTCCTTTGAGACTTTGATAGTCTGACAGACATTCACTTTTCTTCCAAGATTTTATGGGCTAAACAATGATGAAAATAATCATTAGTTACAGCCCGAATGACAAAGCGATAAGGGAAAATGACCTCAAACAAGATGAATATCAAATGATACTCCAATTATGTTGTCACAAGCTCACATCTATCTTCTGAAGTCTTATTACATTTACAGAGCACTTACTTAACTGACTAAATTGAAAAAAAATTATTATACAGCTATGACACAAATATAATGCTTAGTGGGTAATTTGTTTTCCGTTAACATTTACAAAGACGGACCGGACGGAGGAAATGTAAACTCATTGACAAGCGTCACTGTGGCCAGAAATAGAGCTGTAAGTGTTTCCAGCAGAGGGGAAAATAAATGGGGTGGAGTCCATGTGATCATTACACTGGAAGTGTGTAAATGTGTGTGCATTCCCTTGGGTCATGTTTTTATTCCATTACAGCACCACCGCAGCCAACTCTGCACAATAACGTCGATAGCCCGATAAGAACTTGGAGAGGAGAGGACTCTTGCTACTTGAGTCTTCATTTGAAACCAGGTTTCAAGCCGGTTTTCCGTTGCATTAGTTAAACCAAAATGCCGAAATGTGGAGCTGCCCTCCACCATCTGTCTGATTTTATTTTTCCATTTTCCAGAGAAAGCAAGAGCAAGCACATACAGACACAACTAAATCTTTTTTTTTTTCTTTTTTAATTGTGACTCCCACTCTCCACTTCATTTAGAGGTTACCATTACAGTAATTGTGATGCAGACATATGAATTTCACTATCACCAAAGACCAGCTGCTCAACTCCCCAATGAAAATCCAATTCACTTCCCTTGAAAGCTGTTCACTTATTTCTAAAGCACACTCAACCCCGGTCCCTTACACATTTTATAAATGAGGCAATTCATTTCTTCACAAGTGTTTGTGTTGACAGTGAAGCCAGCACTCCATGGATTTCAACTACATCTACCGCACACATTCACTATGAATACACACAAACACACACTTGTTCAGTTATATTTCTCAGTGTATGTGTTTGCACAGTACCAACACCCCTTCACACACACACACACACACACACACACACACACACACACACACACACACACACACACACGCTCTATAACATCAGGTGTAATTACTATATCTGTCTTGTGTCTTTTTCACTTAACGGTCTCAACAATATTTAATGAGGTCTGAAGTCATTGGACTTTCTACCATATGCTCCGAATGAGGATTTTCTTTGTTTGGTGAGAAAATGTACCAAAGGAAAAAAGAAACTTCCTCTCAAGCCTGTGGGAGAAGAATAGAAGGTTTAACATTGGGCGAAGTTGGAAAGAGAACAGACAGAGGTAGAGGTAGAAAAGAAGAAAAATGCTCCTCTGATTGCAGAACGAAGGCTTTCCCTCCTGCGCAGGTATCTGGATACTACAGCAGCACAAAAAGGTCTTTACAAATCCAGCCCCAGGCCATCTTTTTGTAAAGTTTGGACCAATATCGCAAAGAATTAAAATATTATCTTAAGTGAACGACAAACAGTAACTGAGATGGAAGATTTGAAATGTGCGTAGGTACAATTACTCAGTGATCTTTGAACTTCATGTCAAACAGTTACTAACTCTCTGCAGGCCCACGACTTTCAACAAGTAGATAAGAAGACGTGTGAAATATGTGCTTTCATAAGATAACAGTTGGATCGGATGAGGATCTTTGCTAAGACGTCACATTTTAGAAAAGCTTGAAGACGTTTTTCTCTCTTTTTAACATTTCGACACGTTAAATTGAAGAGATAGTAAAAGTGACACACTATTAGGAAACTGTGGATTAAAGCAAATTAATAGTGTCACTTCTGAATAAAGCACTGAACATCATAATATATTGTTCAGGCTGTAAATGGGGCCATGATAATGTGAATGTGTGGTAGTATATGTGCTGCAAAGTTAATCTAGTAAAAAGTATACAACTGAACTCTGGACACAGAAAGATGAGCATATTTGCAGAAAATCAAATAAGCAAATACAACTGATGTTTTAACCACATAGTTCAGAAGGATGTGACATCTCCATTACACTAAACAGTAAACCTCCAAAACCTCCCTAATATGTTAACACAGGGAAATCGGGGACATATTGTTTAAAAAATTTAGGGCGGTAAATCTGCCTCCATGTGAGAACACAAAGCTTGACAGGCATAGCTACAGTTAAGTGGGGCGGGGATTAGCAAACGGTTCAACCTCCATAGGAACAAGAGCTAGATGTCATCAAAAATTACAAGTGCATCATCTTTAAAACAAAAATCATATATTCCTCCGTCTTGCTCATCCATATTAAACTGTCTACAACATCATCACGGCAACTTTTCCGAATGCCAAGAGGATGTTTGCATAAAGAAAGATTTGAAAGTATTGAAATAAAAAAGTGGAAAAACTGAACAGCATGAAACCTATCTTCATGATGAGTTAAACCACTGAGCTATGTGTTACATGTTCCATTAGTTCCATAAATGCTGACAAAAACCACCATACTTAACTCAAAACCACAACCACAGAAAGTATGAGCAGATGGTAGTTTTTACAGTATGCTGTTGACTCATAGACAGTGTCATGGCTTCAGCAAAAAGCAGTGAAGCAACATAACAGTTTAACAGACTTCATATTTTGGGTCGTTTGTGGTCACCCTTTTAAATAGTTGCGAAATTCCTAATTGCAGTGTGAAACTGAAGAGTTTCTCCACTGTACAAGAGCTCACTTTTATGATGGCCATCATGAGAAAACTAGGACGAAACAAACACAATGTATAAAGACACAATGATTACACCTGGAGGGGAATGAAGTTTTTGTCTTCTTCAAACAAAGCTGACAGGAAAAACAGATGAGCCACAGCTCTCCGTCTCCGCTTTTGTTTTGGCTGTGTAAACATCCAGAGAGGAGAGGAATGAATGATTCAATCTATTATCCTCGCCACAACAATCACTACTGCAACTCCACAGTTGTTGTTATTATCATCACCATCATCCGCTCTGAGTCAGACTCCACAAACAGTAGCGGAGGAGATGATAGCTTCTCTAATGACATAAACAGTCAGCTGGTAGACACACAGACTCTCTCACACTCACACACACGCATGCACACACCACATATTGATTGTAGCATCAGTCTAGACAACACTGCTGACTAAACGTGATGACACACGTCAATATATTCAAGCAGGCACATGCTGATAAACACACACACACACACACACACACACACACACACACACACACACACACACACACACACACAGACCCATCCAGATGCCAGGTGATGACAGGTACTGCTTGTTAAGGGCTCAACAGGGGAGCTTTTGGGACACTGACTCATTTCCTGTCTGTAGTTTGGCAGATGTTCTTCTTTATTGTACTCTGACTTTGTATTATTAATTTCTTTTGCTTCCACCTTTAGACTATTTGGACTTGTATTGATGCTTATAAATAATACTGTTTGATGCTGTGTCTACACTGAAATACATCTGGTGTCATACTTACCTTAGGACCCCCAGTTTCAAACTGGACTGTTTTCTCACCGTTTCCCATCACATTTATCCATTCTGACTAAAACCATCTCCATTATTTTATTATAGGGTCCTGAAATTAACGTTAATTCACGTAGCCTAGCAACCGTAACTAGGCATGGCAAGGTTGTCAAGCTTTGGATTTCTCTACATGTTGAAGCGTTGTGTTTTGGGTTGTAGTATTAATACCCTGCATCTAAAGAATTTAGAGGGTTGTGTCTTCTTTATTTAGCATTTCCAAAACACAACAGTAAAAACATCGTGTTTCTTTGCTCTACAATATTATCATGTCCAGCTATCTAGCTTATGATCTACAGTATAGTAGTATTAACCTTTTCCAGCATTACTTACTAGGCCAAGGAGCTAACTATGTAATTTTATGGGGCTACAGGTAGGTCCTCAACTGGTGAGGATGCTAGTTTTGCCTGGGACATGATGCTATAGCCTCAGTCTTTAGGCATGATACCATATATAGTATGTAACCACCATGTGCATAAGATTCCTTTTACAGGATTCTTGTTTTAAAGCGAATCAGTCAGGTGGACACAGTGTTTTCAACCAACTTGCAGAGCTAATGTTAGTTTAATTATCTCGCTAGCTATAGCTGATAAGTTCGATAGTTCTGATAAGCTGATAGTTTGCTATAGGAAAAGAGATCATTTCAAAATAGCTGGTTGTCAGCTAAATATACCTCCAAAATACCTCCAATACCTACCTCCATCCAAAATCAAAGACTCACTTTTCTCTGCCCCCATTATCAATGGAAACTATAGAGTGCATTGGACCAGTGTATTTTTGGACACTGTAAAAGAAGTTATGTCATAAAAAGTAATGAAAAACATCATTTACCACTTGAAATACTATTTAACAGTATGTACTAAAACATTTTGTTTGCCATTGATGGATACAAATTCTCTGAAGATGTTATTATTTACATAAACACCATGAACTGTTATTGACTACACTACCCATCCTAACACACAAACGTTCTACATAAATAACCTGACCTTTTCTTGTGTGAGTTGATGTCATTTATTTCTCTGTTTTCTGGCTGTTAAACACCCAGTCATCTAAACCTAGAAACGGTTTTTCCATGTTCGACTGGTCACTTTCATTTATAAACACAAGTGAATTGAAATAGACAGTTCTCTGTAGGAATTGTTCTCATCCCTTTTCATCTTATCCAAATGACTCTTTATGCTGAGAAAGAATACCCTTAACAGCCCCTTGGTGGGACTGATATTTCAATCATCACTGCATAAAACAACAAAACAAAAATGAAAACAATAGGAGGAAAACAAAACAGAGCAACAGGGACAGAAAAACAGTAACAGCTGGGAACATTAAGAGGTCGCTATCCTTATGTGACCACCTCACAGCCAGGACCGACACCGGCACGCAAAGGGGTCATGTCTCCTGACAGGTTCTGTATGGGAGCTTGTTATGAAGGGGAGGAAGCGGGACAAGAAAGGACACACATCTGTGTATTTGAGATCCTCTGAAACGTTTAAGGGTTCAGTACACTTCAAACAAAGGATTGATTCACATGTTGTCTGACAATGTGTAAGGACAAAAGTGTTCTGTTCCCTCTGTATATGCAGGTATGGACCTCTAAGAGTATTGGGTGAGGCTGATAAATAATGAACTCAAGAAGGGTGTAAACTTAATTTAATTATTACTGATAATTGTGTTGATGCTACGTGTGTATTTTTACAGTCAATAAAGAAAACTCTATCAACTCCTATGTATGTTGAATTATGACAGTAGCAGATCTGTAGCTGTAAAAGGTGTAGCTTAACCAAACAGCTGCAGCTAGTCTCTCCAAGTGTGCTCCTCCTGGCTTTATTACACTGCTTTCCGATCTCCTTCCAAGAACTCAGTGTTTTTTGAACGTCTTTGTCTTGACAAAATGAATCATAAAAATGGGACAATCTCTGCTCAGAGGCATCCATGTTGTTCCATCACTTGTAGTGTTGTCACAACAATAGTTGTGTGGAAAAAAAAGTAAGCGTAATAGAGAAGAGTCTACTCCCCACTTCCACGTAGCTGGCCATTACGCCTTTTTCACTGAGGACATTTTGACATGTCACAGTAGCAAAACCACAGATGGAAATCATTTTTAAAAATGGCTGAGTTCTGTTTAGGTGATTCAAGTTCAGGGCCCTGGTATTAGAGATGGGAATTACAGCTCTTTGAAGGGAGCCGGATCTTATGGCTCCATTCCTTTCCTCAAACCATTGTTCTTTTTTCTTTGTGGCAGGAGGCCCACCCTGTCAAGGCGAATGTCTGTCCCTGACTGACTGACTGACTGACTGACTGAGTGATGGAGTTACACCACTGCTGCGTTTTTAAGTGGATATTTACAAGACAAAAGTCGTCCAAATATTCTGCTTTATTGTTGCTTTTGTTGCTGAAGTGCATCCGAATGCTGCTGCTTGGCTCATGTTTTATCTCGTGACTGGCAGGTTGGCACTGTTCACGTGTTAGTAACACCACTGTTGTTCAGGTTGCCCTTGTTAGCTCACCTAAGAATCTTTGGTGAGTATGTCAAATCACAGTGCACTATACCAGCTGTGCAAGTACAAACTTGTAACTATAGTGTTCCCCATCAGTATGTAATTGAAGGCATTATTTGTATATAACCAATCTTTCACTGGACCACCATAATGGCACTGGCTGTGGATGCCAGGGACTCTGTGACTCAGCTGCAGAGCCGTGATTGATCCCCATAGGGAAATTCACTTTTGGCTCGTCAGACTGCACCCTGAGCCACTGAACAGAACCACCAGAGTCAGCACCTCACTCAGGGGTTGGCACTATAACCAAGCAGATGCTCTCTGACATAGGGACTTGAACCTAGGACTGGGAAATTAACAAAAAAGAATCGAAACCGACATTAGAACCTCTCACCGACGCATTCATTCGTTATTATTGTTTGTTTATCGTTTGTTCATTTATCGTTAATTGTAATTGAGGTAAAAGTTTGAAATAATCGCGATATTGATTCGAAGACATATAGCCCAGCCCTACTTGAACCCTGGTGCTCTGGTTGGAGGGCAGTTTTTTTTAACCACTGGGTCAATCTGCTGCCTTTTTACAGCCTGCATCAGGTGGGAGTGAGTGGTCGCCGTCTATTTTAGCTGACTCTGTCCTCCATTTTCCTAATGAGTTTCAAGATGGCTTGTCAGTGCTAGAGTAAAATACACAGACTACAAACAAGCACGTGCAAGCTCTCTTGCAAACAGGCAGACCCACTTACAGATAATGCAGGAAAATACAGTGCACTGTGCACACACAGACGCACACTCCTCTCCCATGAGACATGTGCTATCTCCTAACAGTTGGATCAGATGTTTCCTCCTGATCTCTTTCCTCATGTACCACAGTCTGCTTCTCTCACATCTTAGAAAGTGGCTTACACTCAGGAATAAAACAATGAGTTTTCAGGCTCACTGCTCACGTCTTTTTATTTGAAACTTCCCATGCTTGGTTACATGGTAAGCACCTTTCATGCTCCCTAAGATGCATGAAAGTCATTGGAAATGCACTTTGTCATTCTTTTTTCTTCCTCTATGTTTCACTGCTATCCCAAATGCAAATGATCTCAGTAAGATTGCAGTTATGGTGAACTACCGTGCCTCCCTTAAGTTAAGCCATACTGTCATCTGTACATCAGCCTCATAGCCTCCCTCATTAGCTCTCCTTCAGTTTCAGTCTCATGCTACTGTATCTCTCTCCCTGTCAGCACTTTCCCCATTAAATTCACATTTCAGCTCCACCCCCTCCCATTTCTTTCTCTCTCTTCCTCTGTGCCTGCTTCATTCCCTCTTTCTTTATTTCTCATCTCAGTAAGTTTTCAGCTGGGACCTGTTTTACCCTCTGTAGTATAGCCCCTGTAACCCCCTGGGAAGGCCCATCACCGTGTTTGCATGTGTATATATATGAGAGAGAGAGAAAGAAAGAGAGAGAGAGAGAGAGAGAGAGAGAGAGAGAGCGAGAGAGAGCGAGAGAGAGCGAGTCAGCGAGAGACACTTTGTTCTTACTATCTTGGGTCCAAGAGTCCTCTCAGGAACAGGAATTAAAAACTCAGAAGTGGGCACATTTTCCGGCGTGTGAAAGTGTTTGTGTTTGTGCCTGCAAACATGTATGTGCACATATGTGTGTGTGTGTGTTTGTGTTAAGGGGGTAAAATGATGTTAAGCCTTCAGTGTGCCTGCCATCAGTCTAATTTTTGGCTAAATACAACTGCAAAACTCCAACTTGGCTGCACTGCTCGTGTGAGTGAGTTGAAAGTAAGTGTGTAGGCTACTGCATATGTGTGTGAGTGTGTGTGTGTGTGTGTGTGTGTGTGAGAGAGAGAGTTTTAGAGAGAGAGAGAGAGAGAGAGAGAGACGCTTGAGGAAATGCAGAACTGGATTTGTTTGAGTGGCCTTGCTTTGAGAAGTGCGTGAGGAGGTAAAGGGAGATGATATGAGTTTGATTCTCCCATGGCACCTCTGATTGCATAATAACTGTTTCCTTAGAAATCCAAACTGTTCTTTTGTGCTAAATCCAGTCAGTCAGCCCCCTGTTTACCAACTATGGCAAAAAGCAAGTGTGTCCTGACAGCAAAGTGGCATCACATTACACCCTTTAAATACAGTGTCTTCCGCTCTTCAGCTGTGAATTAAATAAATTTGCTGAGATGCCAGAAAAACAGTTTCACTTCTGTTCAATTTGGCTCACTGGGAGAGAGACTGTGTGGCGACAACCAACTGTGACTTAATCAATAAATAAGAAAACAAATTTCATTAAATGAGATATGAATAGTAGTGAGTGAAATGAATGCAAGAAAAATACCATATTTCGTTTCTTAGCCCTTATTAATAACCAGTAGCTCCTTTCTCTAATGGAAAATAAATTGCATCCTACAGCAGAGGTTTTCATTCCCAGAGCCGTGCTGGTTTTCTTTCTGTTTGTCCAATCAGGGAGGGACTTATACCTGGGAGGCTAAGTGAATGCAATCAACTGGCAGGTAGAATAGAAAAAACTTGCAGTAGCGTACTTTGTGTCCTGAGAACCAGGGTTGGCAAAAGAGCCACTGACCTACTGGAGGATATGCATAAAAAACCCAACACCAGTCTAGGAAACAGGCAGCCATGTAGAGTGAAAACTCACAACACATGTGACATGTGTCCCTCTCTGAAAGGTGAGGTTCTCAGGCTTAGTAAGGAGATCTCTGCCAGAGGTTACATTCGGTCTCCATAAAAATAAAAAAGGAAATTCACCAGCATTTCTTAAATATCTTCCAAACACTGAATGTGCTCAGCTAAACTGAGATTTAACTCTTATCTCTGCAGGTATGCAGAACAACCTTTCACAAAAACATATCAATACAAGCACTGACAGTCACATGGGGGCTTCCTGAAAAAGGACCTTATGCTGTGGGAGCTCACTAGATGAATGAGGGCATGCATGTGGGATGAAGTGTGGGATTCCCTGAAACATACACTCTCCACTCTCTCTCTCTCTGTCATCCTCTCTCACACACACACACTCTGTCCAGCCTGCATACCTTCCAGGGTCACCTCCTTCCCGGCCCGTTTCAGCGCCTGCACAGCCTCGTCGTGGGTCGCGTCCCGCAGGTTCATACCGTTCACGGACAGGATGGCGTCCCCGACGTACAGAGCCTGGGTCTGGTCCGCTGCGAGCCCCTTGAATATCTTGCTGATGAGGATGGGCATTTTATTCTCCTTCCCCCCTTTGATGCTGATCCCGAGCCCCCCGATCTCCTGCTTGGTCACCTTAACGCACCGCTTTCTGTTGGCGATCGCCTCGGGTACTCGCTCCGGGAGGTCTGTGAACGCGGAGCGCAGAGTTTGGGGTCCGTTGTTGGAGTTGGTGTTATTGTTGTCCAGGTAAGATCCGTTGGCAACGCCGTTAGAGTTGACATTGTCGGTCACGTTGTCGTTAGCGCTGCTCTCTTCGCAGCTTAACGTGAGCGCTTCCTCGTTCAAGTTGACCAAAACTTTGTGCCACCGCTCCCGCACCAAAACCTCCACAAATCCACTTTTTTGCACTCCGGAGGCACCAGAAACTCCCGTCGCTATTACCACCGCCATCTTTGGAGCATTTCTTTAAAATAACATGTGATTTAGTTCCCAGCGCACTCTCACACACCAACTTCCACCCTGTCTCCCTCACGCTCAAGCTGGACTTTGCCCCTCAGAAGTTTTCTGCGGGACTTGTCAAGCGTCCCGACCAACCAGCCCGAGCCCTTTGGGCACAGGCTGCCCTCCGCTCCGCCTGCCTGAGATCCTATCTGCTGGGTGGAGTTTACTCCCCCCGCCGTCAGCGATCCCATCAGATCCTGCATGCACAAAATGTCTTCATCATTTCCCCAGAATATTTGAGACGTGACAAGTGATGCATTGGTAAATATAACAAGTACCAAACAATCTTTACAGAACATCCAGTACTTTATCAGTTTCACTTGCATCATGTTGGTGACATTTACCATGAAATACAGCCTCCTGTGATGTTATATGTATTGATGTATATACTGGCCATAGAAAGAAATCTGTTTCATGAATAAAACCATCATTTTGTAGTGTGCGTTCTTTGGCCACGTGGAGATGGAGATGTGAAAGAAAACTCGACCTTTCCATTTTGGTTTACTGTTTTACAACATTATTTTAACTAAATAGACTAATTCAAAATGTCACTGACTTTTACAGCCTTCAAATGTCCATTGGGTCCCACTCTGCTGTTCGCGTTCACGTTGCAGAAGTGATCGGTTACGCGCGTACAGGAATGCGCCTGTGCCGGTTTTTGATGTTTCAAAGAGAGAGGGAGCGAGGGCGTATTACTGGGGAGCTCCAACACGGAGAGACCCCCCCTCTGAAACTTTGCTCTCCATCTCTATAATTATTATTATTCCAAAGGACATCCTCTCCTCGTGCCCTGTCAATCCCACTGGCTCGCAAGTAAGTGAACTGAGAGCGTGAGGGTGCAGCCAGTGTTATCAGTAAAATGACTGGAGCCGCTGAGTGCCCCCCCTGGCCAGACGGACCGTCCTTCACCGGGATGACCCCGGTTCAAGCGCTGTGTGTGTGTGTGTGTGTGTGTGTGTGTGTGTGTGTGTGTGTGTGTGTGTGTGTGTGTGTGTGTGCGCGCGCGCGCGAGCGGCTGAGAGGACACCGGCAGCTTCAATCTGCAGGACCTGGTGATATTAAGGGGAAAACTCACCAAGCAGCTGCTGTGACTTCAGCGAGGGCTTTAAGTACCAGGAATCTTCGGCATTTTGCATGTAACACTTCGCTCTATACATTTGCATTTTCTTTCAAAAGCTTTCACTTTGAATCACGGCATCCTTGCTTAATAAACCATGCTTCACACTGATCTGTTAGAAATGTAGCTGCGACACCTACTGGTGACACTGTAAATTGACGTTTACCTGTCGGTCTGGCATTACACTAAATTCAATATGAAAGCCCACTCTAGTAAACAAAAAGATACACATATACCAAGCAATAATGAACAAACTGCATGTTGGGAGTTTTTAATTACCTCCATAATTTTAAGATCAACTTTTGCACTTATATTTCTGTAGTGACATAATGTCTTGTCCCTGGTGAAATAAAGATTAGTCATCCAAATTAATAATCTAAAGATTATTAATATTTACTTTATTGAACAAAACATGTTATAATTCATTTAAATGCACAATAGTGTTCCATTGTATTTTGATTAATATACTCAGGTTAAGGTTTTTCATAGAATATTCAAACTTCACAAATTTGACTCAGTTGAACATGTTAAAACTCGAGTTACACCAAGCTGCTTGTCAACAAGCTTTAAATCACCTCTTTTCATGCGTGCATGGAGACTTTCTTTAAGGACAGGGGTTCAGAAATTCTACTTTTGGATATCCAACATATGAAGGAGGCATGGGAGACTAGAATATGTGCAGTATATAAGGTGCTGCTCTGTCCTGTTCTCTTCATTGCTTTATATTAATGTGTCAATGTGTGACTTGGCCAATTCAGCATGCTGCTGAATTTAAAAAGATTGAAAACAATAGTTGATCTACATTTTAACTTATATCAAAGGATACATGTAATTATTTTTAGAAATAAATGCATTATACATATATATACTGTACATATATATATAGAATTTAATATATGTCAGTGTATGTGTCATAATTAATCAAATTGTGTAATCATGGGAATATATAGTACAGGAATGCTGTACAAAGCTTCCTCCCTGCCCTGTAAACCACACTAGATCATTACTACTGAACTGCACTGAAGAGGGGATTAGCTTATTTATTTTGAGAGAGAAACAGAAATAGGAAGAATGTTTTGGTTTAATGAGGTGTAGGAGCTACAATTGATTTTTACTTTTATATGGAAATGAGTTATCGGATTTAATGCACATTCTTTGTTGTGGTAATGACCTTCAAAACAAACAAACAAACAAAGAATGTAATCTTATTAAAGGTGATGGTATTTAAAGGTTGTTAATGAATCTTTTTTAAAACCTCAGTCAGCCAGCATTTTGATTACATAATTTTTTTCCCCACTGCAGCAGGGAGCAGCGACATAGACAGGTATGGTTACACACAACCACACAGTCACACATGGGTTTTGTGTTATTGGTGTATGAACAGGCTCTTCAGAGTAATTAAGAGAGTCAAGTGTCCTGCTCAAGAGCACTTCATGCTTCCTCCCTACATGGTTTTTATATAGAATATGAGATTGGTTACCAAATGAATGTCATGACCCAATTTATTTCTGACTGAAAAACAGACTGTAGAACTTTATTCCCCCTTGGTAATGTTCTCTCCTCACCCACTCCTCTCCACCTTCTGTCATCCTCTTTATTCTAGCTTTGCTCTTTTGGTTTCTTTCTCTACCTCCACAACTCTTCATCTCCTTTCCCATTCTCCATTAATACTTCCTTGCTCTTTTTGTTTGTTGTAGTTTCAAGATTTTATCTGCACCTGACAGTGTGGAAAATAGGAACAGATGAACCAGCTTTGTTTAAGACACATTCTTTCTGTCAACAAAAATAATTTATATCAGCAATATTTACAAGTCTGAAATAATCTGGAATAAAGAGAGACAACACATCATAAATTATATCAGTAACCACAGTTAGGGGGTTACATTCAAAGAGAACTTTGTAAAACACGTGAACAACCTCCACAGGCTGCATGTTTAGACATTTTCTGAGATTCCTCCTCTCTTCAATAATTCAACTTTATCACTTGTCCTTATACTTTTCCATCTATCCATTCACTTGTCCCTCCCTCTCCCACATCTACCTCATCTCTCTGTTTCTCTTTGCTAATATCACTGTAGGAGAATAAAAAAGCAATAAATCATTGATGGTTGTTAGCTTTAAAACCTCTCTAGATATTTCGATGGTCCCTCTGTTTGGTTCATTCTGCTGTTGCTGTGCTCTCTATCTCCTGGGCTGCAGACCAATTAGGGGCTTAATCAGCAGCATGGGGCACACCTGGGCCCAGTGCACCCATGCATATAAGCCAGAGCACTCAGTCAGTGTAATGGGGGAGGCAGATATCCTCACCCTCACACATTTCTGCATTGTTTTGTCACCTGTCTTTGTTGCAGCCTAAGAGCTGGGTTTTTGCAGGTGGAGTGGGGCTTTTTACTACAGTTTATTCGCATAGCCTTTGTAGGTGGAGTTGGTCATTTGTGAATTAAGTGTGTAATCAGTGTAGAATGGTAAGTTGCATAAAGTGCTACAGGGATACACTTTTGGACAGATATATTCTGTTTTAAGTAAGTTGTCAATGTTGTGGTTTTGGTGTTTTGTAAATTTCTGGGGATTGTGGGTTGGAGTGTCTGTTTTTCTGTCAGATAGTAGGTACTTAGGTGTTTTTGTGGCACAGTTGAATACAGGCTCTCCTTTTACATTGGTAGATTTAGTTTTTTCACAGCTTACCCCCCTGGTTAGGCTGTACAAACAGGTTTCCTGATGGTGTTGAGAGCTGCTGGTATTTGTGCAGACCACAAGCAGAGCAGCATGAACACCTGTGCTCAGTAAGCCTCATGAGAAAAAGCATCATTATGATCATAAGTCTGATTATTGCATATTAGGGCTGCAGTTGGACAAGTCGTGGAGTACTTGGAGGCGCTTGATCTAGAGCCCTATGCTGTCAATGTTTGTTTCCAACTTGCTGGACTTTAACTTTCCTCTTTTGACTTTCCCTTCGAGCTTTCCAATTTGCTTCACCAGAGAGGAGTTGAGGGCATGGCAGACTGGCCTTGTTGGAGAGACCAAGGGCAGTTACTTATTTTTGATAAGAGCACACTTTATATTTATTTGTTGTCTTATGGTTTGTGGTTGCTTCTCATGGGGGGGAGTGGCCTCTCTGCTTGGTTCACTCTGTTGTTGCTATGCTTTCTGCCTCCAGGGCTGCAGACCAATTAGGAGCTTAATCAGCAGAATGGGACACACCTGGGCCCAGTGTGCTGATGCATATAAACCAGAACAGCATATATTACATACAGCAGGCTATTTCCTGAAGAAGGTTCAGGAGATAAAAGAAGTAGTGGACACAGATGACAAAGATGAAGCAATAACAAATATCAGATCTTCACCTCTTTAGCCTTGATCCAAAGGTGACTGGCTGGATCAGAGAGTGATTTGAGGAGAAGCAGAAAGACAGGCTCAGGTGCTGGTCATAGAGCTGGAGAGGGAAATCAATGAGCTCCAGAGGAGCGGCACTAAGCTGGAGCAGATCTCAAGAGCTTCCTGTCGTCCTCTCCCTCTCCACACAGCACGGACTGGTCTGACATCAGTATCAGTGGTCAGCACTATTTGGAGGACCTGAGCTATGGTGAAGATGAAGCGTTCTGTGTAATGATTTGATGCATCATTTATTCATGTTTCCTGTTTCCAGTTGTTTTTTTTTTTTTTTTGTTTTTTTTCCTGTATTATGTTTTGACAGAGAAATCATCAAAGTTGATTTCTTGGTCAAATCTGCAAGTTAGAAACAAGGATGTGAGCCAAGTATTTGCCTAGACATGTTTTCCCTTATTAAAACAAGTGTTCTCTTGACCACAGGAGATTACACTCAAAGTTTTGCTGGACACCAGTGATGTTCATCTGTGTGTGGTGGCAACAGTGAAGTGGCTCGCTAGGGTCTGTCCTGTTCCAGCACCATGGACAGAGTTCTGCCACTGAAGCCACCTGTGGTTTCCCAAAGCCCAGCTGACACAGGAAGAGTCATATTTCCTAATTTACCTCCTATCAGTTAATCATTTCTGAAATGAATCAGCCACTATAAAAATTGAGAGGATCTTCAGTGCCTCAGTCTGCACTTAAGGGAGAGTAAACACACTGATACCAGATCAGCAGAGTGGGATTTTATATTCAAGTTACAGATTGAACATCACTGTAGTGAGGATGGGGAAAGAGGCTCTTCAAATACACCACTAGAGGGAGCAATCTATTCACCTTTCATACAACACGGTTTAGTGAGAAATATTTTACTTGAGCCACCACATTTTAACCCTTTTATTAGTTTTCTTTTTTTTAAAGGAAAGATCATGTTCCACTTGAAGCTTAAATAGTCACTTAAAGCGTCTTGGTTTTGAATGTAAATTTGAAAGTTGTGAGTTGAAACTTGTAGAAGATTACAGCCTTTTTTATATACAAGAGAGGAGCTTTAGCTTCAATGGATCAGTCAAAAATTAGAAACTTTCTGTTGCAAGGTGATGGGAATGATTTGATGTGGCTCACACAGGTACACAGAATAAAAACACAGCATTGGAGGAAAAATATAGAGTTGAGAATAGTTTGGCTGTAATATTTTTAATATTTGTTGTAGCCCTTCTTTCCCTCTTCTCTGTGCACTTATTGAATAGCTGTTGTGCTTAGTATTTACACCAAGGTCTCCTATTGCACTGAGGCTTTAGTGTTCCTCACTTGTAAGTCGCTTTGGGTAAAAGCATCTGGCAAATGAGTAAATGTGAACAGCCTGATGGGAGGAGCTGGAATAAGTTATGGAGGGCGTGTTAGGGTTCCTGTGTAATGAGGGCTGTTTTTTACGTCTAACTGCCTGGGTGTACAGTTCTGATAGTGAGGACTGGGTGGTGCCTTTTATCTTACTTGTGTGGTTAATGAAAGTTGCATGGTGCAAGAGTTTTTTTTATCTATTTATTTTTTTGCTTTTCTTTTTATCAGAAAGTTCTACCAGGATATGGACTTGAAAGTGATGAATGACTCAATGAGCAACCTGTGGACAGATGTTCAAATGTCTCTTCTAACATTAAAACCTCTGAGTTGTACTGTCCACTTTAAGGCCCAGGTATCTGAAGACACCCACCTGCTCCACCACCTGCCCTTTAATTCCTTTCCAACATCAAGGCATTTGATTAGAGCTGGACTCCGGTCTCTGCCCATCATGGTGTTGAGCCCTTGCTGTGCCTCCCTTGCTTTTCCAGTGGTGAACTTTTCTCTAAATCACTCACCCTCTATCAGGTCACCACACAAAAGTGCCACTTTCTTTTCATTTATGCATACTTTGAGACCTGTAGTAACCCAGGGCTTGTTGTTTGGGACCAGCCTGACATGCTTAGATTGCATAACAGTGTCAGCATAATAAGTCACTTAGGAAGGAGATTGAGACTGTTGGCAGGTTTAGGTCAGACTCTGCTTTGGTAAAACACAAATCAGTCAGTTGTTGGCAGCCTCTGACTTTCTCAATTGAGTCCATATTTTAATTTTTTTTAATTTTCTCTGGAAATTGTCTGTCTTCAGTTTTTGTCTGTAGTAGTTGAAGTCAGAAGTTTACATACACGTATGTTGAAGTCATTAAAACTCATTTTTTTCAACCACTCCACAGATTTGATGATTTCAAACGGGTGGCAGCATCATTTTGTGGGGGTGCTTTGCAACAGGAGGGACTGGGCCATGTCAAAAAATAGATGGTATTATGAGGAAGGAAAAATGCATGCATATATTGAACTAACATCTCAGCCAGGAGGTTAAAATTTGGTTGCAAATGGGTCTTCCAAATGGACAATGACCCCAAGCATACTTCCAAAGATGTAGCAAAAAGGCTTAAGGACAACAAAATCAAGTTATTGAAGTGGCCGTCACAAAGCCCTGACTTCAATCCATTTGAAAATTTGTGGGCAGAACTGAAAAAATGAATGTGTGCAAGGAGGTCTACTACTCTGACTCAGTTCCACCAGTTCTCTCAGGAGGACTGGGAAAAAATTCCAGAAACCTTTTGTAAGAGGCTTGTGGAAGGCTACCAGAGCCGTTTGACCCAAATTAAACAATTTAAAGACAATGCTACCAAATACTAACTAATACTAAGTGTATATGAACTTCTGACTTCTGATGGAAGAAAAAAACAGCTGAAATCATTCTCTCTACTATTATTCTGACACTCCATGTTCTTAAAATGAAGTAGTGATCCTAACTGACCAAACACAGTAATGTTTAGTAGGATTAAATGTCACGAATTGTGCAAAACTGAGTTTAAATGTATTTGGCCAAAGTGTATGTAAACTTCTGCCTTAAACTATAGTGTGAACACAAACGGTCAGATCCACTACTCACTAGAATAACATATATTCATTGTCTTGCCTTTTTCTGTCTAATCAGTTTTCAGCTGCTTTAATATATAAGCTAAGGTTCATTAAAAACACGTAAGACTTGCTGTCATAGTCACTGCTCGGGTACAAGTTCTGTCATTTACCGCCCACCGGGACAAACAATCAGATATCATTCCTTTGAAGTTAACCCTGTCAGAGCAGAGACTTTACAGACTCTATCACACTAGCTGACTTGATTCAGAGATGAATTTCCTTTTGCTTTTAGTGTTTGAGTTCGAGGCACAAATGCATGATGCAGTGTTCTTTTAGTTGAGTGGATTTGTAATTACACTATGACACACAAAAGAGACTTAAGTGGGAACAGCAAGAAGTAATTAAGGATTCTTTATTAGCTTTATTATTGCTCAAAATCCTCCTACATGTCATATTTGTATGATTAGGGTCAAGTGTTAAGGGGTTAATGTCATGTAGGAAGAGCAGCTGGGAGGAGTATCAAAGAGGGGAGGAGCACCGTTGCGTCATTTACAGAGAAATGAAACTTTGTGGTTCTGCACAAAACATAACAACTGGTAAACGCAGTTCAATTTGTCCATTTGTGTCTGAAGAGAGGCAGCAGAGCTGAGCATCAACAAAGGTGAAGTGCGACTCCTGGATTTACCCAACAATACTATGATGTTGTAGGATATTTGTAGATTTTATGTATATTGAATTGATTGGTTCTCTCCTCTAGATAGAAAATGGACTCAGCCAGTAGTTTCCTGTCTGAAGATCAGTTCCTGTGCTCCGTCTGCCTAGATGTTTTCATCGAGCCTGTTTCTATTCCATGTGGACACAACTTCTGCAAGACATGTATCACCAAACACTGGGAAGGCAAAAACCAGTGTCACTGTCCACTGTGCAACAAGAAGTTCAACAAAGGGCTCAAACTTTGTGTCAACACCGGATTCAGGGAGGTTGTGCAGAATTTCAAGAAGCATTGTGTCATATCTACAAATAATGTCCCTGTTAAACCAGGGGAGGTGCCATGTGACTTCTGCCTTGGCATCAAGTTCAAAGCCTACAAAACATGTTTGGTTTGTTTGGCCTCTTATTGTGAAACACACCTGGAGCCTCATCAGAGAGTTGCTGCCTTAAATAGACACAAACTGACTGATCCTGTGCAGAACCTGGAGAACAAGATTTGCAAGAAACATAATTGGATTTTAGAGCTCTTCTGCAGGAATGACCTGACTCGGGTTTGTGTCCTGTGTACAGAACATAGCACTCATGATACAGTCCCATTAAAGGAGGAGTATGAAAAGAAGAAGGCACAGCTAGAGCAGAAAAAGGTGGAAGTACAGGTGATGATACAAGAGCGACAAAAGAAGGTTCAGGAGATAAAAGAAGTAGTGGACACCAAGAGGAATGACAAAGATGAAGCCCTAGCAAATACTGTTCAGGTCTTCAGTACTTTGGTAGCCTCGGTTCAAAGCAGCATGACTGGGCTGATGAGTGTGATTGAAGAGAAACAGAAAGCAGCAGAAAGACAGGCTGAGGTGCTGGTCAAAGAGCTGGAGAGGGAAATCAATGAGCTCCAGGGGAGCAGCACTAAACTGGAGCAGATCTCACGCACTGAAGACCACCTTCAGTTCATCAAGAGCTTCCTGTCCTCCTCCTCCTCCTTTCCACACACCAAGAACTGGTCTGACATCGGTATCAGTGGTCAGCACTGTGTGGAGGACCTGAAGAGAGCTATGGTGAAGCTGGATGTGACGCTCACCAAAGAGACGGAGCGAGCTACTCAAGAATTCAGGGCGTGCTGTGGTAAAATCCTTGCTGAAGAAACTGACACAGTGAAGAAAGCTGCACTAACAGTCACAGATCTAGAGACTCTACCTAAAGGTGTCAAGTTGGACGCAATCCGGCAGCAGTATGCAGTGGACATGACCTTTGACCCATGCACTGCGAACGATCTGCTCCTGTTTTCAGAGGATTTAAAACAAGTGCGAACTTCTCACCTTTGGTGGTTTGCAGATGAAGTCCCACACAAATTTAACAGATATGCCTACGTCCTGGGAAAAAAGGGCTTTTCTGAAGGGAGATTCTACTTTGAGGTTGAGGCCACAAGGAAGACTGGCTGGGATTTAGGAGTAGTCAGAGAGTCAACGCGTGGAAAGAAGGCACCCACACCAAACCCCAGGAATGGAGTCTGGATCATTAGATTGAGGAACAACACCAAATGCACGGCTTTAAATAACACCACTGTCAACCTCTCCTTGAGAAAGAAACCTGAGAGGGTCGGGGTGTTTGTAGATTATGAGAAGAAGCTGGTCTCCTTCTATGACGTGAATACTGCATCTGTGATCTACTCTTTCACTGGCTGCATATTCAATGAGAAAATCTTCCCATTCTTTAGCCCCGGCCCCCCTGAGGATGGTATAAACTGTGCCCCCCTGGTCCTCTCACCTGCCAAAGACTCAACCACGTGGGAAAAGTTTTCAGAGTCTGTAGGCCTGATTATTACTCTCATTGCTCTGGTTTTGATGTGGATGTAAAAAATATATCTTCTTTTTTTTTTTTTTACAAGGTCTAGAGTTGAAACAGATTCTGATGAAATCTAAATCCAATGAAATCTGATTATGATTGAGGTCAGTTCTTGGATATTTTAGAAAAACTACACCATGCATACTAGTATACAGACCCGCAGACGACCTGTAGACTCAGTTTAACTGGAAATAATTACTTTCTTCCTCAGTAAATTATTTTTGATATTTGTTGTATACAATGTTACATGTTTTTTTCCCATACCTTCAGAGTGTATTTTTGTAATTATACTAATCATGCTCATTTGACAAAAGTCTTTTAAAAAAAGAATTGAACTAAAAAGGTGTTTTACAACATCTTAAAAAGCTTTATGCAGTAGTGGATGTACTTATAGAGACAGAGAGGGTTTAAACCAGTGACCCCTTCCAGTTACAAACTCTGTCTGTTGGTTAATTATGTGTAACAAAATGGCAATATATCATATACACCAAGTCTGTAAATCACAATACATGCTTTGGAAGTTGTTATTATGACTTTGCATGCTTGCTTTGTCATTTGCTCTTGAATTTCCTCTTTGATACGCAAACTGAATTTACATAAAGTTTTGCTTCTCAATGAAACATGATCGTAGTGTCATTTCTGAAATGATTCGACCACTGTAAACATTTAGAGGATCTACTGTGCCTCAGCCTGCTGAGCTGGTATCAGTATGTTTATTCTCCCTAAAGTGCTCAGTGGGATTCTACTTTCATGTCACAGGTTGAAGATCACTGTTGTGAAAATGGCGACCATGGCTCTATTCAAATACACCACTAGAGGGAGCAATCTACTCACCTTTCATACAAACAGCAGTGCTCACTTCCCAGTCGATTCAGATAGAGATAAAAACATGTTAGTTTAGACAAGAAACATTTTATTTGAGCCACTGAGCGACCACATTTGAACTTTGAGACACAGATATTATTCTTTTGAAGTTAACCCTTTAAGAGCAGAGACTTTGCTGACAATATTGCACTAGCTGACTTGATTCAGAGATGAATTTCTGGCTTTTAGTGTTTGAGTTAAAGGCACAGATGCTTGATAGTGTTTTAGTTGTTTTTTTTTTCTCTTTTATTGTCATTGTCATTAAAGCTTGTGAATTAATTACTCGTCCCAGACTGAGACTAAAATCAAAAGTTTGTTAAACACAAATTTAAACAGAACAATGAAACTGCATTATGCAACACATGTCTATATGTTTAACGTAGATATTGCTGCATATATTGCTATATATATCAGACTTTAAACAGTTTAAAGTATTAGAGAAGAACATCTTGGGTCAGTTGACATGTACTTTGTTAAAAAGACTCATTGCATTCTTGTCCCCGTTGGGATTAACTGTAAGCATTTACATGATCCCCTGACTTTTCATCAAGCATCATCACATCAACACTTTCAGTTCTTGTTTCTGACAAAATACCTGTGAAAACATTCCCATCAGCCTCAGTTGTAGTTTCTGTTGCTAATTACTGCTAACAGGCTAAATACCTGATCACCACGCCAGCTGGTCACAAACTTTACATGAAAGAAAGACAATTGTTTGAACATGGAATATGATAAAGCTTAAAATCTGTTTGTGTAACCTGTTGGTACTTTGCTCTGCGTCATGAGGATGAAAAAACATTGCACACTGAACAAAATCACTTTCAATTAATTTCAATTCTTATATCATCTTGTTCCCTCTGAGGTTTAACTGGCAAACCTGGTTATTTTTGTCACGTTTTACTGACCGGTACCAGCAGCTGAACACATCTGTCATCCCACTCATGCCTAAAAACCAGGTTTAACATTCCTTCACAGTAATTCAATAGATGAACTAAGAGTAATAAAATGTCTCCGGAAACCAGCCAGGTCTAGTCTACACAGTATTCTGTCTCAAACGCAGCAGCCAATAATTCAGACAGGGAGGCGTCAAAGAAAACATGGATGGCCTAAAAACATGTCAGCTGTGAAGTTTGAGCTGCAGCTTCGTGGTTGCTCAGCTGGTCAGATCATTTCATTTTTCAGTCCAGCACCCAGTCCGTCATTCATTTGGGAAATGCGAGATTGTCAGCTAACCAGTTGAGGAAAATAAAACAACTCACACCACACACACACACACACACACACACACACACACACACACACACACACACACACACACACACACTCACACACACACACACATTTTTAAAATAATCATAAAGCCTGTTCGATTGAGGCTCTGTGATGCTGTTCCAAAAATCAGAGAAGTGCTTAAAGGAGCAATGCATTAAACTATCCAAAATTAATCTTACTACAGTATGAAGCTGACCCTGGTATTTTGGGCACATTTGCATTTTAAGGATTTAATGAGATGCCCATATTTAGAGAGAAATCCAAACACAATTACAGGTAACATTTAACAAGACAAATGTCAACAGCAAAACTAGCACCACAAAGTTTTTTTTAAAACTGAATGCTAATGTCTGCATGCTTATAATGACAGTGCTAACATGCTGGTGTTTAGCAGATATATTGTTTGATGTCTGTAAAAAAAGATTTCATTGCATTCCATCCATTGTTCAGATATTTCAGTCTGGACCAAAGTGTTGGACCGACCAACAGACAAACCAGCATGGCCTGAAGCCATGCCACTAGCATCTGTCTTTCTCATGTTTTCATCGCATAACTGACTCTGTAATCTTAACATATCTACAGTGAGTGCAACACGAGAACAAGCTTCAAAACCTAGATCCACAAACATAACCATCATGTAACATGACCACACACCTGTGCTGGGCAGAGACTATAGCTGACCAGATGTGACGACCACAGTGTCAGTCCCCCGCTGATTCAAGCTACTGATGAGCTAAAGTTTCCACTGAGGAGCTATTTTAGGAAGCAGGAGCAACTCTACTGGGGATAAGATGGTTTTCCACTGTGACCCTCCAGGTGGGGTTCACTGAGAGAGGTCAAATGTCACCACCCTCTGTCAGTGAGGCCTGGAGGGTTTGATAGCTCCTGGGTCCCATTTGATGACATGAACATCCTGGACTGTTGAAATGGAAACCACAGGAAGAGGTTTACCCCAAATGCAGATGTGTGAAAACACTCAAGATGTGTGTCCATTTTCATATCTAATATTATTTTAGAAGGGAAATGATAGATGATATGATAGTAGTTTTTAAAATAACATACTAAAACCAAAGATATTGGCTTGACAAATTTTGAGAAAGATGACAGTGCTGATAAATGTAGAGCAGCCATGTTGTTAGTGTTAGGTAATACTTGCCATACATTTGACTGACCTAAAACCTACATAGCACATCCATGAAAACTGCATTTTTAACATAGCAGTGTGATGTATGATCAGCCACAAATCAAACAAAAGTCATTTGTCATTAAGGCTATGTCATTTTCTCCTCATTTGCTTAGAGGGAAATCTCAGCTGCACCTTTTGGGCTCTATCCTCTATGTTTTCCTACTTGTCTCTAATATCCTCAGTCTAAAATCTAAGAGGTAATTCCTTCTTGATTCACTTTGTGCAATAAACTCAGCCTGAAGCTTCAACTCATTTACATACAAATCATCACCCCCTTTTATCAGCCCATTGAACTGCACCTGCACTGTAACATGATATATGCACTTCTTGGTACCCCTTTCCCACCATTACCATAAATGAAAAATATTTTATTATGACAATAAAGAGATTCGAACCTTGGTAGAAAAAAATACACATTTATTTTCAAATGTTGAGTTTTGCAGTATTTTTCCAACAGATACAGAAGCAAGCAGTGTGAAAAAAACCACATACCAATATATACAATTAATGTTTACATTGTTACCACTGTGTATTTGATACACACTCAGTCAAACAAGCTATACAGCAAGTATTTACAAAACTTTTGTCACTATAAAAATAGCTGTTGTTTATGTGCACTACCTTTAACAGACAGAGTAATAATATCCTTTCTAGAACAAAAACAAACAAACAAACAAACAACATAGATTTGTATTTATTGATGGGAACATAGACATTATGTATTTTGCAGCAGGGGGAGGGTGATGTTAGGTAGATGTTAGAAATGACACTAAGGCACCACAGTGACCTCTCTTTCATAGTTTGAGTCCTTGGTTTGGACGAGGTCAAAGTACACAGTCCAGTTATTTCAAAAATGTGTCCCATAGTTGGAAAACTTCCACGGCAGTGGAAGGTAACATCTCACTTTATAATCCTCTAATTCCTTCTGCCCTCTTGCTGCTGTTTTATCCATGCAAAGATAATGGGATTAGAGTATTATTATTATTATTATTTATTATTATTATTATTGTTAAGTGTTTTTCTAGATTAAGGTGTCACAAGTGTCACAGCTCAGCAAATGATGAATTTAGAGGATAGATAGTACTTGAAGCTGTTGGCTACATTATATTGCCAAAGATTTCTTCCTCAGAATTTAGGCTGAACAAAACACAGTGGTTTCATGTTCTTGTCTAAAAAATGCTAAATTCTGCCTGACTGGTCAATCCTAGTGCAGATCAAACCGGTAGGTTGTGATCCAGCCATGACACGGCTGCGTTTCTGCACGACCCTGTGATTGTGCACCTTTATACTATTTCACCTCTTGAATAGAGACTTTTTTAACTAAACCCCCACAATCTCCTCCAAGTACATAAGAGCAACTACAAACCAGTGTCCAACCAAAGTCTGTTGTGAATGACTGGTAGTATACTCTATTTCATCTCCAGAAGCGGAGAGAATCAATTTGTCAAAGTGCTTTACTTAGCAATAGTGAAGATGACACTAATTTGTCCACAGGATGATACACGATTAAGTCCCTCTTGAAGAGAGACTATTTTAACTAAACCCCCACAATCTCCTAAGTTTTAGGACTATCATACTGTATATATCATGTTGTCGTCTTGTTTTAAACTAAAATTTAGAGTCAATGCAACTCATGTTTGTGGAGAAGAGGATGCTCCTGTCCTTCAACCCAACTCAAGGAATCCCTGGATTTACACACACTCATCAACTACAATCTGGATTTACTGTTTATTATAACCTCATAATGTTCTTATGGTGACTCTCTGACCTATGACCTCATGCCGCTGTATCCCAGCTCTGACGGCTGCCACACAGCGTTGTCTCGGGGGCAGTTGCTGTGGCAGGCGCAGGTCAGGATCACCATGACCGGCCTCCTGGAGGTTTTACCATTGGCACATTGGAACTCCACCAGGGTGGTCTTGGTTCTGTGGGGGGTGCAGCAACGGCCGTCTGTGCAGGTGCCACAGTAGCGAGGTTTGTAGGCCTGGACACTGGTGCAGTTTTTATAGGAGAGGTGGACGGCTTTGTCGCTCCTCACCATCCTCTGGCACTTACTGCCTCTCTGCAGGGAGAGAAAGTGCTATTTACTGACTGAATGTGTATATCTCTGAAGAAAAGAATTACATTAAGTGTGATCTTTGTTTTAACAAAGTCCACCGGGTACTGAACAAAATCTACATTAGCTTATATAAAAAAAAGCAGATGCAGTGCTCAAACATAAAGAATACAGCAACCATGTTGTTCCAAAGAACTTCCCAAAAAGTACCTTTGGTGCAAGCTGTGTCAGCTGCGTCTGATCCTGCAGGTCGTCACAGGGTCTGATCATACACAGACGGCTCTGCTTCACCATCTCACACCGACGGTTCTTATTGGTCACTCTGGTGGACAGCCCCATGCCACAGGTTCGAGAGCAGGCCCCCCACTCTGTGGTCTGCTCAATGCAGTTCAGGCTGGGGTCCCAACTGTCAAAGCTCACCGTCTCCTCCTGACGATAGGCTAAACACACAGAAGGACTATGGGTTAGAGTGGAGAAAGAAATCATCATAACTCACATAATTCAGATAAGTAGACAGAGCTGTTTAGCCGAAAACTTGAAAATGACCAACAACAAATCCAAGATTATCATAATAATAATATAATATTCAGTGAAAATTAACACACTCATACACTGCAGTGCTCGTCTCTTGATAGGCAACGCTCTATAAACAAAAGTTTAAAAGCATATTCTGAGTTTTCATTTGGACTCAACTAACTGCAGAGTGGTGTATTACATTAATGTTTCACATTCCAGACTGAGGTGACAACACTGTCTCAAAACTTTTTGTTTTCCTCCTCTTTCCTCATCCATTATTCTATTATCCTCTTTCCTTCCTTCCTTGGGTCCTGTTTCCTCACCCTCACCAACAGGTCAAAGAAATGTACACAACCTTTTAACTTCATGCCTCACACTGGAGTGACATTAACATCAAAGAGGAATAGGCAATTGTATGTGCGTATCTGTCTATATGGTCTGCTCATATGGTCCATCTCATTTCATCTCAACCAACTTCCAGTCTACTCACCTGCCATGGCAAAGCCGCCCAGTGCACTGGCCTCAGCTTGGGGCTCACACACCCACGTCTCACAGCACTCTCCAGGTAACTGGACCCTGCGTGGCATGGGGCAGTCTGGTCCAGGCAGCATCACATCAACTTTGCAGCGCGGCAAGCAGGCGATCTGTCCGTCACGACACATACACTGGTACTTACAGCTGGGGAAGAAGGTCTGGCCGTTCTGATAGACAGTACCATCCAAAACACACACATCTCCCTCATGAGCTGGAGGAAACAGAGAAACATGGCAGAACAGTTATGTTTTAGTTTTCAAAAATTACTCATGGCAGGACCCACTTGTGTACTTATAAAGCATTTACCATATAGTGGACATCCTGTATACGTCTGTAAATGATATCACCCACAACAGCCCACTCACCTGCACAGATACCAGTCCTCTTGTGGACGTCAGCCGTGTAGTCGCACTGCAGCCCTTTACGCGTGTCACAGGGGTTCATTTCAGAGCAGACTTGTCCTTTCTGACGGGCGCACACCAGGCAGCAGGCACAGTCGTCCAGGATCAGAGGCACCCCAGGGAGACACATGGGGGGCTCCTTAGGGCACTGGCATCTCCTCAGACACGCCTGGGACCAGACTGCTGTAAACACCTGGGTGGGAAAGAAAATCAATTTTGGTGTTTTACTGTACATGTTGGTGAATCTCATCCCCTTTAGACCAATTAATATGATCAATAAATGAATATTGACAATTGGCATTAAATGTTACATCCAAAAAAATGCAAATCACAGAATACAGAAGCTGGTAAACATTTTGTAAGGTAGTGTAATATTACATAACTTGTGAAATAAGGTGGAATTAGCAGAGCAGCAAACAATAGCTTCAGTTACTTGCTCAACGAAATTGATGTTTAATGTGGGAAAAAAGAGGCTAAAACTTTGTTTTCCATTAATAGAATTAAATTAGGATACGCTTTAAAGCTTTATTATTAAAGACGGTCATCATCAAAGAAACATTGTCTTTGTGTCTTCCAATCTTCAAATGATTTGCTGAAAGATAATCTAAAGTCTTCAACAGTGAAAGGATTTTTGTTTTGAAAATAAAATATTGGCATTATTTTAAACCCGTTGCTACACTATAAAATGCTATCTGAATGAAAGTCACACAAGGATACTCGGTTAAAGTTGTAATGCCTACCTGTGCTGTAAAAAAAAAGACAAATAGAGCTCTCTCTGAAAGGCTGAACATCTTCATGTTAAGTAGAGCAGAATCAAAAATATCTGCAGTCAAGAAAGTCTTGAGTTGTCCTTGCAGGAGCTGAATTGAGTCCTTTGGTTCAGGGTTGAATGTTCCCTCCTCTCTGGCTGTGGCGTAGCTTGCAGAAGGTTGTACTCTCTTTGTCGTTCTGGCTCAGGACTCCGGAGAGGTGGGCCTTATATAGCGGGGCTTTCCTGCTGGCACCATGACGACAAACAAGAAGGAATGTTGGAGAGATCGCCCAGAGTGTTGGAGGAAGACGAGAGTCACATTTTATTGTGAGATCCTGTCAAAGAGAATACCACAAACACACTGAGAGAGGTTTCAGACTTTACAATTTAACATTCTGCTAACATTACTTTTGTTTTTATACACACATGATACACACATTGTATCCATTTTATAATTAATCACTGTAAATTGTATACTTGGACATTTGTTAAACACTAAGTAATTAGTTCATTTTCTTCCTCACACAAGTATAGTTAGCAGTCTGTGATCTTCATGCTATTACATGGGACCTGGGCTCCTTACTTTTTTCCCACTGACACTGGGTGGTGACCCTTTGACCTCTCTCCCCAAACCCCACCTGGGAGGTCACAATGGAAAACCCTCTTATTCCCTGTAGAATCGTTTCTGCTTCCTAAAATAGCAACACAGTGGAAACTTTGGTTCATCAGTAGCTTTGATCGGTGGGGGGTGGCACTGTGGTTGACATATCTGGTCAGAGACATGTTATGGTTTCTTCTGAGCAGAGGCATGTGGATGGATTTTGAGGGGAAGCTGACTGCATACCTGAGTTTCTTTCCAGTCCTTCGAGTAAGACCGGCTTTCATGACTCCCTCATACATTCCCTCAGACCCTATCAAAAGTGACAAATATGGACAGACATCAAAGAATGGATACCTGCTACTTGTAAATCAAAAATTCAACTCTCAGCCTGAGTTCTGAATTTTTGGACAACTGAAAACACACCCCTGTATAAGAAATTAATTCTAAAAACCAAACAAAGAGCCAACAAAAAACAACATCCCTCTTCTATAGAGTTGAAAAGAATTGATTATATTAGAAATCATTTGGTCATGGAAAAGGCTAAGTGAGTATATAAGAACCTGTCTGAGCTGAGTGTGAGTGTAAGATGAAAGCAAGAGGAGGAATATTTACATTTTCATTTACTCATTTGGCATACGCTTTTATCCAGAGCAACTTACAAGTGAGGGACATAAGTGTGAATGTACATTTATGTTTTGCATGTATGTGAGTGTATCCATGTTTCGGGTTGGACATCAACCTATGATATTCTATTACATTATACACTCAGTTGTTAGTTTATTGCAAAACTGACGCAGTCTTATACATCAGTCTTGAGAGAGGCAGCTACAGTTACAGTACTGTTGAATTGTATTATGTTATACCGAGAAGTGTTTCTTCACGCAATACTCAACATCACTGCAAACTACTACTACTCCACAAAGTTCAATCATAACTTCTCTAAATAAGATTCAACAACAACAACAACAACAACAACAAAAGATAAAACCTTTGTGAAAGCTGTAGGATTATTGTATTAGACCACATTAGTTTTAGATATGCGATAGCTAGATGTACTTAATAAACTGGCAGCTGACATTGTGATGGCTTAAGTACTGAGATTCTGTGTCCACGAGGGGTTTTTAATTTTCTGCTATATTCATGTAAAAGTGTTTTTACAAGAAAGTAAAGCTGACATTGACATGTGACACTGTTTGAGTTACAAAAAATAAACAAACAAAAATACGGATGCTAAAACTCACTAGTTTTTTCTCTACAGGTGGGTTACACAGCAGTATGTGTACAGTTGATTCCTGTCCCACTTTTGCGCCCTCCACTGGTAGTTTGAAAAAGATGATGTAGCAACTCCTCTAATTATCAAAACTTTCCACAAATAAGAAATTCGAATTATCAGAATAATCGTGTGATATCAGAAAGGTGCTAAAAATAAATAATAAAATAATACAAATGTACACGCAGTGGTTGTAATTTTGAGTTCCAGTTACATTGACTCTTCACTTTGGTCGCCCACAGGGCGCCGACCTCACTCACTCACTCAGGCTACCGAGATTTCAGCTGGCGGGGTAACTGAAGCAGGAATGTGGCTACTAACCAAACCCAAGTTGGTAAAGTGAGCGACTGAGACATTTATTGTCAAACACAGAGCTAATGAAAAAAACAACAACAACAACAACAACAAGACTGTGCGGAGAAGCTGGAAGATAAACACACCGACCAAGGCTGTGTCCTTTTTACGCTGATACAGCGTGAAGCTAAATGCTAACTGCTAGCATAATGTTAGCCTGTTAGTGATGTGACCAGTCGCTAATTCACCTTCAAGAGCCTCCCTTCAAGTTCGGATGTTTGGTCTACACCAAGATGATCCAGGTCCTTATCAGATTGACCACGTTTGTCTATTGTTCTGGAGTTTGTTTCATGGCGGATAACTCTATCGAAAGGCCGCAGACAACACACCTGGTCCAAGGTAAGACAGCTTTCTTTGCTACTTTGCTAATGTTTATTGCTGGTTTAATAAGCAGTGCAACAACAACAAGTTTGTTTAACTCCATTGGCTCATTCTTGGCTAAATATGTACTGTACTCCAGGTTTGATAGAGATGGCTTACTGATAAGTATTAGCTTTTTTATTATGATTTGTCAGTGATTTAGTGGTGTGCATATCTTTGCAAGTTGTTGTGTCTCCTTTGCTATTCAAATGCAGCTCATTTGAGTTTTATAGTTTTGTAGGTTTTTGTAGCATTTATAGTTAATTATGTTACAAGGTATTTGAGGTCTGTGGTCACATTTATTTTGTCGTATTTTTTAGATACGAATTTTCAAGACCCAGATATTCAGGCTGATTAGAGCAGCTGATTAGAGCAGCTGCTTGTGTGGACATGCCCACTCAGGCCTGAGAGGAGGTCAAATTAGCCAAAATAAATAAAGACACCAGGTGTAGTTCCTCTAAGAAGAAGAAATCCAGAGCACTAACTTGAATTTGAACTGATATTTGATGAAAGAAAATTTGGCTTATAGGGGAATGCCTTTAAAGGAGTAGGTAGTTACAAGTTGACGTAAAGTCTGAGTTCAATGTTCATCATTTATTTTTCTTAATACTTGGCATATACCATTTGGTTACACTCACTGCATCAGTTTTATTTATGGCGGTATCTGTTGTCTGTTGCTATAGCAGTTTGCTTGTCTACAAAGTCAGATATCTAAAATATGTGACCTAGAAACCGTTAAAAAATTCCCGCATCAGGCCAGTTGTTTTGGATAACATTTTTCTTCCTTTATTAATGAAATATCTCACCTTCAAACACCTTGAGGAATTCTTGGTCTTTACTGCCTGACCCAACACATCTAGCTTTATAGCCTCTCATCCACATAGAGAATAAGAGAAAGAAAAGTGAGGCTAAGGACAGCTTTCTAAATGACCTGTGATTCCAGCAGGAGGTAGATAGCTCTGCCAAAATCTTGATTCAGTGTTGTTCAAACAGTTTGCAAGTGGAAGTTGAAGAATGTCAAACTTCACAGGATGGCTGTGTTTGCAGACTCTGTGCGGATTTCTGCTCCTTTACTGCTTCTACTTTGGTCTTTTTCCAGCAAATTCTGTGTCTGAAGAGTGAGACAAACCAGGAGATGCTACCAGACATATTTTTCACAGCTGCTGTACTCACAATAACATATGAATTTGGTTTTATACCTGATATAGGTATGCTCTGCATTTTTTTTCCAAAAATACTTGGATCTCTATATTTAGTACCCTGTGGTGATCTGAACGATAGTAATGATTAAATTATGAACATTTGCAATAGGCTGAAAATACAAATACATCCTGGAAAACATAACAGCATAGGCTTATTTGCTGTTTGACAGCTTGGCACAGTATGGCAAAGTGTGATATCTCCCTGGAACGAGGTGGGAAGTCTACATACGCACATTCACAGTATCTGTGAAATATTTCCACTCTACTTTAGAGAGGAGAGAGAGGAGCATGTGGAAGAAGACAGACAGAGGGACAGAGATGGAGATGAAGTAATGAGCGCAAGTGAGGTAGTTGGCATCTTAAAGAGAGAAAAAACTCACGTAGGTAGGTTGACTGGACGTTTCTTTGTGTGCCCCTGCTTGTCAGTCTTTTTTTGTCCAGAGGGGGTCTGTGGTAGCACCAGTGCTTGTTGAGATTTTACATGTGTTATTATCACACTCATCTTTTGCTTAGCATGAAAACGCACCTCATCTTCCAGTGGCAGGAAATGTTTCAGTGCCACTTTAAATTGAGGTTTGACACAGTCATTTCAAAACAAAGACAGATCACACAGTGAAAGCCTTCAACTAACAGTTAGTCTGTCAGCCTGCTGGCTGTTGGCATTGGACTCTGCTCTATGGCTTCAAGCCTTTTGCCAAGTGGTCAGGCCACACAGTCGATGCCGCCTCTGAGAGCTCAAAAGGATTTGCTCAGAGTTTACATGGACAGTCCAGCAACATTTTACAACAAATTATATAGTAACATTTGTGGTCAACAGTCTGTGTGGCGCAGCAGGTTGAGGATTCAACATCTTCTTTGAGCCTTTCCTTATGTCATGTTGTTCTGTCCACATCTAGGAACTTACATTTTATTATATTCTGTTGCAGACATTGAAGTTGTCTTTGTGTTTTCAGTTTATGGTCAATATTCTGCTCTCATGAGTTATAGTTTCAGACCCCAAATTCATTTTTGGCCATTTTCTTGATGAATTTAATGCAGTACAATTAATTATTCATTAGTTTGGACAAAATTCTCTTTGAAGTTTTTTTGGGAAATAAAGTTTCCTCATTCACTGTTGTTACTGGCACTGTGAGGATATTCATTCATGTGTCCTTGCTTGCAGACACAGTATTGGTTCAGGGAGGAATGAACTCAGATGAGGCAAATCATATTGGTCTGATGTTTTTCTATTCCAGTAAGTCATTTTTTTTTGTTTATTAAAAAGGTCTTTTGCTATTTCCATACTCTTCTTCTTCATAATATGTCATTTTATTTATTTTATTTTATTCCAACACTAGTTTAATAACAGTGACTTGATTGTTTGTGAGAACCTGACAACACCTGAAAATCATCTGGGACTAGTCATACTTGGATCCAAATAGTTATGCAATATAGTGCAAATTTGGCTTCATAACAATGACTGAATTCACTGTAAGTCAATGATGTAATTACATGCACAGGTTGTTGTTTGTAATAACTGTCTCTCATCATGACATACTATACACTTGTTTCCTCCATGACATCATATGTCTCTATTGCTTCCTAAAAATTGTGAAACTGAACGCATAGAGTTCATTTAGGGTTAACAGACTCCGTGGTATGTGTATTTAGGCACACCACAAAATATTTAATTCATTGACATGTTTCTGTGATCTGTTTTCAAGTGCTCCATCTTTCTCTGCACTGTGTGTGCTACAGAAATGTGTGGAGTAAATCAAATAGTTTAAGCAGCAGGGATTGGAGTGTGTTTGATCAATGCTCTTCCAAGGGAAACTCAGACAAATAACTCGAATAGTTCCACATGGCTAACAAAGCATTTCCTTCAGTCCAAATATTGTTTTTTTTTAAGATCTTTAAACATTGGCTTCCAGTCTCATGTAACTCCACAGCACACTGTCTTACACAAGAAATCTCCTGAATCTACTGAGGAATTTTAATTACTGTTAATTTGTCCGTGTTGCTAGACACAAAATGGAAATGCCTATTTAATGAGCTATGCAAGCCGTGAGTTAAAGCACAGCAGATGTTGCTGCAGGGATTGTTTGGAGACAGTTTATATTTCACTGGGAGTTCATCCCAGGCTCTGGTTGGGTTCAGGGAGAGTTGAAAGGTCCTGAAGAAAGTGGCTGTTTGGTGGCCCCCCAGATTGGATTATTTGCCCAGGACCACATACTGTATCTGCTGGGAAGGTGTGTGTGTGTGTGTGTGTGTGTGTGTGTGTGTGTGGTACTGTATATGCTACTGTCAGAGTCCTCTGTCATTTACTGTCTTTGTCACTCAGTTTGATTCTCTGAACTCAGGTCTATTCCTGTCTGTCTTTCTACTTCTTGAATCTTTTCCCTGCTCTCTCCCACACACATGTCGTGGGTTTACATTACTTCCTCCAGAGATTCAAATATGAAGTTGAGTGCTCTTCACTATTTCAATTTACTCGCCAAGTGGCAGTCGGGCAGTGGGTTTAACAGCTTGGGAGGCCACCACAAATCTCTCACTTATGGTTTATTTGCTCTACGCCATGTACATGAGCTGAGACACTGGGACAGATGTGTCTTATGGTGGGTGGCAGTGGATGGATGCAATCTGTAGCTTCCACTAATAAAACATGTGGTATGGAAAAATCTCAGCATGCAGTAGAAGAGGATGTCATAGGCTTTATGTTCCGTCAGAGCAGACACAAAGACCTGATGGCAGCTTATGTGGAAGAGGAGGCAGTAGGTTGAAATTATTAGAGAAGCTTAGAGAGGTGTCAGTTCAACACTATATTCTGTGGTGCTGTTGAACAGCATTTTACATTGATATTGAAAGGGATCTCAGCTCTATTGTATTGTTACCGCTAAGATGGTTATGACTTTACTCCCCTGTGTGTCTCTTTGTTGGTGTTAGTTAGTTAGCAGGACGTCTCAACTTTTTGTGCAGATTTGGGTCTACGTCAGTGCAAGGCCAGGAGTATCTAAAAGTAGGGCTGCAACTAACAATTATTTACTTGATTAATTGTTTAGTCTTTAAAATGTCAGAAATGGTGAAAAAAGTCCTAGTTTCTCAGAGCCCGAGGTGACGTCTACAGATGTCTTGTTTTGTTTGTCCAGCAGTTCAAAACTCCTATATATTCAATTTACCATGATATGAAACAGAACAAAACAGAAAAAAACAGGAGAGGCTGAAAACAGCTGTTTTTGCTTGAAAAAATACTTAAACATATTATTATCAAAATAGTCTCATAATTTTTTGTTGATTAACTAGACGATTAATTGACTAATCATTGCAGCTCTCTCTATAATAATTTTGAGAGTACATTTTTGATTTTAATATTTGCTCATGAATCTTATGTATTTTAGACCTAGACTTCTAAATCATCTTATACTATAGGCCGACATTAGCTTATTTCAGGTAATGTATATGGGTATCTGTGTATTTTGGCCGAGAAGTAAAGTGAGATGTGTGAGGTCATTCAGAGTCTTTAGAACAGGGTTTTTCCACCACAGAGCAGTGTTCCTGCTCAAACACATATTTAGGACATCCTTATCATAAATGTTTTTGTTGTATGTTCATTAAGCAATGACTGTTGGCAGATAGTGGAGCAGGACAGGATTGTGTAGCCTTAGTAGAAGTCTGTTCTGTTTAAGTGTATTCTAGTCTTGTAGCCTGTTCCTGCTTTTTTGTCAGACAACTGTAAGATTAGTTTTGGATTAAAATGTTTGGTGTCCCTAATCTTTTTTAAATAACAGTACTCCACTTCAGAGCTACCAGTGTGCACTAGTGAAAGTCAGCTAGCTCTGTACATTGCTGCTTAGTCTCAGTGTGTATGAGATGACAAAATACTACTTTCAACTGTGTCTACTCATTCTACTCAGTTTACTCATGACATTGTGTCAAATATAGGGAAGTACTCTCCTCATACCTATTGGTTATTGGCTACAGGCTAACATAGGGGATGCGTACAATTTCATCAATCAGCTACGATGTTATCGGTTCTGATCTCGGCATTTGAGAAAGTATGAAAACAGATTTCCTGTTTTTTATTGTGTCATAAAAGTTCTCTTGCACATTTTGTCTGACCAACTCTGTTTCTGATTAAGACATTTGTTTATGAAAGATGCATTTTCGCAGTTTCGCAATTTAGAGGAGAGACCTCTCTCTCTCTCTCTCTCTCTCTCTCTCTCTCTCTCTCTCAGAGCCTGTGTGTGTGGGGCAGGGGCAGCTTGTCATTCTGGAGCACTGAGCAGCACACAGACACACACACCCTGCTCTTAGTGGAGAAAACTAAACGTTTTGAGGTGTGGTTCAGTATTTTACATGTAAGAGTGGAAACATGAGCGATCTCTGGAAACATTCAGTGGAAGTCTGTCACATACAGACAGAGAAATGTACAGTTTTCGACCGACTACCTCGTAGTTCATCTGTCATCCGTGGTTGCGTCAGGTGTGTTTTGTATGCAGCAGTCTGGAGCCCACACACAGAGTTAACTAAATTATACCAACATGGGTTAAGGATGATAAATTATGGGTGTATTCTTAAATTCATATTATATTCACATGCATAATATGAACTGTCATTCAAAAATTCAGTTTCAGGTCACTGGTGGGTGGGGGAATTAATGTTAATCTTGTACAAATGAGAAATAAGCAATGTTAATTCTGTTCTTAATTTGTTTTATTTTTTTCTCTCACAAAAAGACAAGAAGTACCGATAACAGTTAAGAGTGCCGTTAAAATACCGGATCGATAAGTGGTATTGATAAAAGTAGTAGTACCGTTAGAATCTTGACGATACCCATCCCTACTCATTTATTGCCACTCCAGTTGCTCTTTACATCTCTGACAGGACTCGCTGTTGAGTGTTCAGTTTGCAGCCATGGACCAACTGCGTCTGTTCCATAGTGATGTTTGTTTTAACTTCTTCTTGGTTGAAGACCTGAACACATGGCTGCCACTCAGGGGAGATCTAATGGGAAAACAAACAAAAATATTCAAATTTATGGTCCCACTTTTATAGGCATTATTTTTAGCAGTATTTTTTACCAGAGAAACACAATAGATCACAGCGTGGACTTTGTAGTTTAATGTTTATATTAACGATTCTTGTTGTATTTTACTTGTCCTGTTAAATTAATTCATACAAAACATTTGTAGAATAACTTTTGCATATTTTTCATATTTTTAAGCTGTGTGGCTTATTGCTAGCTTCAAACAAACACAGTGCTTATTTGAATTAATTGGCCAGTCGTCATAACCAGTTTCAAAATGACAGCACAAATGCATAGTATTTAATCACCCTGATGGTTTGAGTCATTGGCTTTGTCACATTTTCCACTGCTGTTACCTGGTTTGTTTTGGTCAGTGGATGTAAATCTACAGTGTTTGTCAACCACATGAGACTCAGTCTCACAGTCCACTTTCTAAAGAATGTGACGTGAAGTGAAGAGACTTGCGTCACACTTAATAAAACAGCGCACAAACGTTTTGTAATATTTACCCAACACCATTTTAAATACACAACCTTTTTATGCAGTTTATGTCCCGGTTCCAAAGTGCTGTGTGGTGGACATGCGCTTTATGATTGTTACAGAAATAGTAAAACTGTTAAAAAAGAAACCGTGACAGTACTATGACATTATCTTTTAGTCTTTACTCTCTCTCTTTAGTTGTTGCTCCTTATTTGGAAAAGAATGTACATTTTTTACACAGATTTTGCTTTATCAAATACCAGAATTACAAAATGTGCATTGTCGATTTAATTAGGTTTTGTTGCTATGCCAAATCATCTGAAAGATTTAAATTAAATCTTTTAGACAGTTAATCCAATTTAATCCAATAACAGCTGCCTCAGATCCGATCCATTATAATCCACAAGAAAACAAGAAAAGTGAATTCAGGCCAATGAGCAAAAGTGAAACAATTCGTTGAACTTATTTCAAAATCACAGTATATTATAGTTATAGCAGTTTTCAGAAGAGGGTTGGTAGTACACCCATTCAACACGTCTGTCTCACTTTCTTGTCTGTCTATATGAGTTCTCTTGCCAAAACATATCTTTTTTCTTTGACCTACCTTCTGTCGTAAAGGTCATTGAGGTACTCATGTGAAACCATGGCAACTAGTGACCTGGCAGATCCATACATCGTGAATTATGTTTACAGTTCAGCTAATAAGTCCCCTGAACTGCATTTAGCACTGGCATTTTGGGAATGGGAATGGGAACGTTAGGTTTCACCTAGGAGAGGGACAGAAACGCAACCTTAAAGACGGGCAGAGGGAGACTTTAAAGAGTTACAATTTATAGCACCTTTCTTATTTGTTGTTTACTTAGTCAGCAAACTGTGGAGGCACAGAAGAAAAGAAGGAGAGAGACAAAAGACATGAACAAGAAAATGGGGTCAGTGGTCTGTCGTTGTGAGGAGCCTGGTGCCATGGCCTTTACATATTTAACTAGACATTGTTCTTAGCAAAGCACACACCAGCTTCATGCAGCAAGCCGGCTACTCTTTCTTAATGGAGCCGTTAACTTGAAGTATTTGCCATGCCTGGTCAATACAAATGAAATGTAGTCACGTCATACTTTCTGTTTTCAAGTTGAGTAGAAATGTGCCTGTCGATAGAAACATGGAACATTTTGTGACCGACTATCAGTCGTCCTGTGGCTGGTCAGCACTAATGGACAGGCAAAAAGTGATTGTCTGTTTTTTCTACAACCACCATTAATTTATTTGCATATGCAGCTGTGAGTAAATTATATATCTGGTGACAATAATGACAGAATAGAAGTATTGTGCTGTAAAATGTGTAGAGGTATAGCATCATCTACTGGGGATACAAGTGAACCTATCCACTGTAAGTGTTTTAACAAGTTGACACTGTTGAAGTAAAATAGTAAAAGCAGTAGAATATTAAAACTAAGGATATGTTTTTATTCATTTTACTCTCATTGTACTTAAAAATATTAATTAGTAAAATGTTTACATTTTATTCAAGGACGGCAACGCTTCAGCCCTACCACTAGAGGGCATCATTGTGCAATGTAATCCTTGAATGATGCTCTGTGTGGGAGGGAGAGTTTTTTTATTTTTTCTCTCTCTCTCTCTCTCTCTCTCTCTCTCACACACACATACATACACACACACACACACACACACACACACACATTTATTAGTTCAACAGATGTACCCTTAATATTAAAGTGCCTCCTGCAAACACACCAATATTAGATCAACAGGCGTAGCATTAATATTACCTCCAGTAACATTTTCAGGTGAGGTGTTGATTATTGATATATTCAGTGTCCCTCGTTTGTTTGCATTATACTATCTGTCTGTGAGTCACCTGATGTAATTAAATAGCATAAAATACAGTAGTAATAACTTTGGGCCTGATTCTTGGGCTCAAGCTCTTCCATAGCTTCCCCTTGTTACTGTTATTGGTTTTGCATCATTTGTGTTGTATTCATGGCGTCATTTACAACAGAACACACAGTTGAGCTGTAAAGCCTCAGGTAAAGCACTTGTTAATGTGACAGCAGTAGAACACACCACTAAATAATGCATCCAACTGGGTCATTAGTTAAGAATTAAGTCCCATCTAACTGCCGTATAACCTGTTTAGCAGACCTGAGCCCTGCTGGTTTAAAGCTGCGTCACGGTTCAAGAAGGGCCACATCACTGTGGGATAAATGGAAACAATTTTGCACACTGGAAATTATTTAAACAGGAAAAAAACACAGATGGCTTGTTGAACATGCAGCTGTCATTTTTATAAATGAATTTATATATTATCAGAGACAGCTGTCTATACATTATAATCACTCTCAGGTTGTTTTTCCTTCCACAGCAGGGCTACAAAGACTCAACGGCCAGGCTTCCTGTTTGTGGCTTAAGATATATTTTTGGTTGGCAGGATACAAGGAAATTAAAGTAACATAGTCCAGATTCAGTTTGTTATTCATCTAAAATGGAGCTTCATTCAATAGGAAATATAAAAGAATCATAAAACAGTAAAACTTGATTCTCTACAGATTAGAAAACATGTTTGCCTTCATAGGGTCAGTGACAGCAGCTCATTTCTTCACACAGATAATAGAAACTGTTGGAAAATAATTATTATTTCTGCGTCCATTAGAGTGCTTTGTTTCTTTTATTATCAGTTAGTATTTCAGTGAAATTCCCTGCTACTGCACCACAATGACTGTTAAACATCCAGTGTAACGGAAGCCTGTGGCAAAGTGATGAGGAAAGCTTTCAGCCTAAATGGAAACTGTTTGTTTTGCAGCAGCTGTGTGGCAGCCACTCTGTCCACACAAAAACACACAATCATAAGCCCTTGTACTGTACCACACGGCATACACATGCAAACACCCACACAAGTGTATCTTTTTTACCTTATATTATCACACTATCTAACATAGCCTCTTTAATGTCCGCAGCCGTGCTTATCTGTTTACACCCACCCACAAAAACAGAGAAAGAGGCAATATCAAACCACTCACAACGGGTTTGTAAGGACACAAAGGGCAATGAGGCAGAGTAGAGCTTTTAGGTCCGCACCATTAGCTCCTTTTTAGGTTTCCATCTACTTAACCATGTTGGTTTTCACTCTGTCTCCTACTTGACAAACAAAGACTTGCCCTGTCCGCATGTTGCATCTCACAGGAGAAGGGTCACACTGACCTGTGTTACAGTGTATCTGGTGGATATTAAACTGTTCAGTAAAAATGTTGAGGCCTAAGCTAACCTCTACATTTCTAAACCTACATTAGTTTAGACTTGTTTTTTCATTATGAGACATGAAATTAAATATCTTTTTTGATGAATCTATGACAATGTTCAGCCAACAAAATTGTATTATATTATGTTATATGACCTCCATACGAATACTGTTCCTCTCTCCCGCTGACTCATCAGTCTTTAAAAATCCTTGCTGCATTTTTTGCATGTTTGAGGTGTTAGTCATTGTATGAGGAAGGTGAAATTCAAAGAACATGTTCATTGTAATTCATTCTTTGCATCCAACCAAACATCATTTACAGCGTGATGAAAATGAGTGAATGAATGATTTTTGAAGAGGCATTGTGGAGGCTGTCATGTCATCATCATCATGCAATGTTATCAATGAACGTTTTGCAGCTTTTAGGTTTGAATCATTTTAAATTCATACTGTATTTCTGCTCTATAGTTATGGATGATACAGTAAATATCAGGTAATGCAACAGCTGACCAGCATTTGGAATATGTAGATAGTTGTTCATAATCAAGGATTACTTTAAAGATTTTTAAATGATACAATAGTGACTTGTAAAATGAAATTATGTATATTTCTATTATATCATCAGATCAAAATCTTAGTTCCCTCAATGAGTAAACCTAAGTTAATCTAATTAATGAAGGTTTAAATTATACATTTATATAAAAGCTGTTTAATACATTACAGTAGTAAAAACTATGTGAAACATAATCAGCACTTGTCATCATTGTTTTATTTTCTCATAGGCCCTTTATTTTAAAATGACAATAAACGATATCCTGTACTTGGCAGAGAAACATGCAAGTAGCCAAACGTCAGTAATGACCAACATAGTCCAGCTCTATGAATAAAATTCAATATTACAATGAAAAACATTCTGTTTTCAAAAGCTACACTGACATGTTTACTGACTGACAAATCTCACAGCACCAGACAACCATTTTAGCCAAAAAAACATCTAATTTTTTTGGCACTGAAACATGCACAGCTTGAAGTCGTAGTACATAGTGTCCAATTGTTTCTATCATATTCAGGATCAAATAACAATTTATGAATAGTGACCTTAAATAACCTCAGACTGATCTGCATTAAAACAGCATTCTACCATTATTGACTATACAACAAATTCAGAGTGAGTGTTACATAATACATTATAATAACACAGATCTTTAATCAAGGTTTAGGCTTGACTCCCAGACACAGAGAAAGCTCATTTTTCTGGATCTTTCCGTCTTTGTTGACGTCACAGTGACGCAGTAGGACGGCGCGCAGCTTGTCCAGCTCAGGACCCGTCATATTGGGCTGCAGAGGAGAGAGGAGGGACAAGAAGGCATTACACTGTAAAAGTGGTGTTTGTAAGCAGCACTTTTTAGCTTTGGTACAGGGTGTGACATTCAGTGGTGCATCAGTGCGTTGCTATTTTCCTGAAGTGCACTGAAGTTATTTCCTTGACTGTGTCAGTTTGGTATCTAGGTGACTCGCCGTGCACCCGAGTGGGAGCAAATCAAGCGGCACACTGCAACCTTGTTGCCAAAACACGTTTTGATCAGGTGTCCAAATTTATTGTGGTTTAATACTGAGCTGTTGAGAGAAGTAGAGTAGTAGAAGTAGCAGCAAATATACCTCTTAATAGACATATTTTGTGTGCACATCACAACATTTTAGGTAAACAACACTCTGTTAAAAAAGCACAGTCATTAAAAAACACATTTGGAACAACAGCACAGACTCTTACCCTGACCAGCCCCATCATGTCTTTGACAAAGCCGTCCACCTCAGGACCCTCCAACGCTCCTGTCTTACTCTGAACAAGAGCAAAGGGACAGAAAAAGGAAAAGAAAAGGAAAAAGCCAAAGGAAAGAGAAAAAGACAGAGATAATTACTTCCCCGAATTTACATCCCACTCACATTATTATGTCAGTCATTCATTCATTTTCCTCTACTGGGCGTATATCTTAGGGTCATAGTCAGGCCTGAAACACATCCAGTATGTAGTGTGTTCACACTGAATCAAGTGACAAAATTAAGTACACTCAAAGCAGACAGTATGCATATTGTTACGGTATGATTTTTGAATGTGCTGTTGATGCACACTATTCTCCCACAATGCAGTGCACAAGGGAAATGAAGGAGGAGCTTACAGCTCCTGACAAGCTGTTTTTCAGTAATGTACATTTATATGAAATATCCACCTACAGGCTACACACAGAATGATTTGAATGAGAAGTACTGGAGCGCTACTTGACAGTGTCACACAGTGAAGGAAACAGTATGACGCTGCTGTCCCTCCTCCTTACTGCAGATATACCACAACAAAAGGCTTGAATATGCAAGGCCATATGAGATATTTGCCCCCTGCCATGAGACTATGAGACCAACATTTTCACACTCTCCAGGAGTTAAAGATAATGTTCGAAGGCATGCTGTTCAGAAAAAACTTGAAAAAGGTGTCACTTGCGGTGCTGTTAATTTAAAGGCTTGAAACTGTAGCCATGGTGTGAAACATGTGACTGACACTGAGTCACTGGCTATATTTTAATCAGACTGTATTACCACGGTCGAGCAGGATGGATGTGACCTGACAAATTATTGAAAATGTCGTACCGAGTCTCCAATCACAGTCATAGTACAATACTACACCCTAATGATGATATCCATAGAGCACTTCTCTCAAAGTTTCTCTGGAAATGTAAGGTGATAGAGGTAGAAGATTTCAGACAGATTAACTCATGCACATTTGACATTATAGACGAAGTCATACATGTGATTGAACAGGATAAGGGAAGCTTATCAGGGGGTCTTGATATGAATTACTGACTCCTACCTGCCACTGCACTATGAATGATCATCATCCCAGAGAGGGACTTGACAACATAATTGGTGCTTTATTCTATTAAGTTACATTTGAGGAAAGGGAGCTAATTGGATTCGTGTCACTGTTCTGAATCATTTCATGCACATTGCCATACATTATGCAAATTTGAGAGTTTTAATTAATTTGGAATAGGAGTAATGGTTATGCTTGTAGTACAACTGGCCAAGTGCAACCTACTCTGGAATTAGCAACAGGATGATCATATTTAGGTTTTTCCTAAAACCAAACTACCCACTTTCCACATTCTCACAAATTTTCATGCAGGAACAGGAACAACAAGAGTCATTTGCTTAGATATGATAACATTATGAAATAGCCGTCCTCATCCGTCTCACAGTGCATTACCGTACTTACAACATCATAGTGGTCAAAGATCTTCTCAAAGTCTCTCTTTCTCTCCTCTTTACTGCAGGCCTTGAAAACAGAAGGGAGGACTTGTTAGAAATTAGATAAAAATAGATAGAAGATAACTTATTAACCTGTTGCAACATAATTTGCCCTAATTTTTTAATCTGAAAAAGAACAAGATAAACAATGATCTTACATCCATCTGGAACTGGAGCAGGAAATTCTCTTCTAAAGCCAAGATCCTTATTGAGAGAGACATACATACTTTACAAGGAGTGTCTGAGCTATCGAAGAGAAAAATATTCCTTGTGGTAGTTGTCACCTTCTTTAAATGAACAGGGGCGGGGATTGTTCAGCCATGTTCTCGTGTACATTTCTTTAAAAATTCTATGCAGGTTGGTGCATTGACTCCTAACAGCCAGAGTTTAATAATGTGGTTCTACCGTAATACTGAATAGTGGCACAAGATAGTTGATTGATAATTTTTTGAGATGGTAGCATTTGGCAATTAGCTCTTGTATGTCTGTCCAAACATTTGACAACAGACACATAAAGATGGTTTCATGGCAACACTTGCGTTGTGTAATACATAACCAATACAATCCTAGGCTACAGACATTTTAACATTGCAGGGACTTCTAAGAATAGCTCTTCGTTCTGCTCTTTGAAAAATACCTGGCAAGGTCGTTCAAATCCAAACGGCCATCCTTGTTTTTGTCAAAGATTTTCATCTGCAAGAAAAGGAGGCTGTATTAAGAAGCATGAAAATAACTAGCCACTGTGAATCTGTCTGTCTATGCAGTTGCTACTTTCCTCACACCACCTGTGCCTCTAAAGCCAACTCATCTGTCTTTGACCCTGAATCAATCTCCTCTAAATTGAAATCTATAAAATAGTAGGACTGTGCTGTCTGAGGCTAGGAGTTTCCACAGATGTAAGTCAGGGAGACAGTTAATTAGATATATTGCCTGTGTTATTCTGCCTTTTGACAACTGCAGCATCACACACGATCTCCAGAACGTAATATCACAAGTGAGAAATCCTTCTGAACAGTTGTTGGTTTTCTTATCAAGAAAAATGGTCTAATTTTGCTGTTTCTTGGCAGAATAGTATATTGCAGCAACTTAAATCCTTTCAGCCTTCTGAAGCTTTTATTTGTGAAAATAAAAATGTCAAAAGTTAAGTTTTGAGGACAGCTGTTGCATATGTTTTTTCCATTTCATTTAGTGTAACTACAGTAGGCTAACTAGCATTTGCAAGCTACCCGAAAACTGCAGGATGTGACTGTTTAAACCAGCTCCACACGACCACTTCAGACAGTAAGTGAAACAGAATCTCTTGTCCACAGTTATTATACAGTGTCCAATCACTCACACACTAAGTTAAGACAAGAAAAGGTTTAGCATAAACTTATCTCTACATATGGACTGATGCCAAGTCAGAGCACCATGACAACCATCTGAACACACCTTGGTTAAAGCGCTACCTCAGTTTTGAAGTAAAGTGGTGGCAGATGTTCGTATACCAACATACACTATATGGACAAATGTATTGGGCCACCTACATGAGCCTTTATGACATCCCATTCTAAATCCATAGGCATTGATATGGAGTTGGTCCCCCCTTTGCAGCTATAACAGCTTCCACTCTTTTGGGAAGGCTTTCTACAAGATTTTGGAGTGTCTGTGGGAATTTTTGCCCATTCATCCAGAAGAGCATTTGTTAGATCAGACACTGATGTTGGATGAGAGGGCCTGGCTCACAGTCTCCGTTCTAGTTCATCCCAAAGGTGTTCGATGGGGTTGAGGTCAGGGCTCTGTGCGGGCCAGTCAAGTTCTTCCACACCAAACTCACCCAACCATGCCTTTATGGACCTTGCTTTGTTCACTGGGGCACAGTCATGCTGGAACAGAAAAGTGCCTTCCCCAAACTGTTCCCACAAAGTTGGAAGCATAGAATTGTCCAAAATGTCTTGGTAAGCTGGAGCATTAAGATTTCCCTAAACTGGAACTAAGGGGCCCAGGCCAACCGCTGAGAAAAACAACCCCACAGCATTATCCCTCCTCCACCAAACTTTACACTTGGCACAATGCAGTCAGGCAGGTAACGTTCTCCTGGCATTCACCTAAAACCCAGACTCGTCTATCAGACTGCCAGATAGAGAAGCGTGATTCGTCACTCCACAGAACTCGTTTCCACTGCTCCAGAATCCAGTGGCGGTGTGCTTTAACCCGCTCTATCCGACGTGTGGGATTGTGTTTGGTGATGTAAGGCTTGTGTGCAGCTGCTCGGCTATGGAAACCCCTGCCATGAAGCTCCCGGTGCACAGTTTTTGTGCTGATGTTAATGCCAGAGGAGGCTTGGAACTGTGCAGTTATTGAGTCAGCAGAACGTTGGCGCCTCTTGGCGCCTGTGCACCTCAGCACTCGCTGACCCCGCTCTGTAACTTTACGTGGTCTGCCACTTCATGGCTGAGTTGCTGTGGTTCCTAAACGCTTCCTCTTTGCAATAATACCACTCACAGTTGCTCGTGGAATATCTAGGAGGGAAGAAATTTCACGAACTGACTTGTTGCAACGGCTCAAATTTAGTGAGCTCTTTACGACCTATTCTTTCACAAATGTTTATAGAGAAGACTGCGTGGCTAGGTGTTTGATTTTATACACCTGTGGCAATGGGACTGAATGAAACACCTGAATTCAATGATTAAAAGGTGTGACCCAATACTTTTGGCCATATAGTGTACATTGGAGTCCAAAAGTCTGATTTCACTTTCCCATTCAAGTGAATTAGGAAGTGGTCTGAGACTATGGCATAGTCTCAGAATGTGGAGAATAAGTGTGTGTGAGTGAATTGTATTGCTACCATTGTGTCAGTGTACTCCTCCAGCTTGTCAGACGACACTTCCTTGTGGTCCTGCTGGAACAGGTCTTTCAGGAAAGCCTAAAGAAAAATAGATTATTTTATAATCAAAACAGTTAAATCCAGTGGGGGATAGATTATATGTTACAAGGGTACTTCATTTGTGCAGATTATGTAGTGAGAAAGAGCTGGTTCCAAAATAAGAGGATTTTTGTTCAAAATCATGAAATTACTCCCCAGTAGTATTTATTTTAACATCTTCATGTCAACAAAGGAATCTGTCCTGCTAGTGTTTTCTTTCCAAATCAACCACTGGCTAAATATCAAAAATATAGCAAAAAAACTTTATTATTAGAAGAAAAGGGTGTCGTCAGAAGCTGAAAAAGAACAAACATCTCAATTTATGACAGAACATGAAATAGTGGCCAAAGGCTGCAGTCATTCTCTGTTGGTGCCACGAATGCTGACTGTTCCTTGAATAGAAAAGAGGTGCGTAATTGGTTCTGTGGTTTGAGGGTGTGGGTTCTTTGTCCATGTCGACAACCTCACCTTGAGCTCCTGAGCTGATATGTAGCCACTGCAGTCAAGATCGTACTTCCTCCATATCTGCAGTGGGCAGAAGAGGGCAAGTCAGCAAATGGTTACATATGTAATGTGATGTAACAGAAGTGCAGCTAACTTAATATGAAACAGTAAAATCATTATAGCCACTGGAGTGATTTTCTTTTGGTGACATGAGTTCACAGGTGAATTATCAAGTTAATTATGATGCAGATATAATCGAGCTCTTCAGATGAATCATTTTATAATTTATTGTTTTGAGGTTGTTGGAAGACTTCCTCATACTTTGCTTGCGTGCCACGCCAAGCCACTGGCACATTCTGTTTTCTGCTCTGCTGGCCTGTTGCTGGTTGATCTGGTTTTAGGCAGGGAAATGTTGGAAAGTGTTGCACATGACCTGTCATTATCATTTTCTTTGCAATAATCTATTCTACCTTCCATTATATCAGCCCGAAACTGAACAACAGCTGATATACAGCTGAAATTCTTAGATGCTTTTTAGCTTGAAAATATACTAAACTGGTGCTTTGGTTTATATCTTGATACTTGTCATGTATGGACACTGGAAAATTGACAAATTTAAGTTCCAACTTACAATAACACTACAAGAACACCAGGGAATCCTGGAAGACATCTTTATCTGGTGGTGACATGTGGCAACAGTACCCAATTAAACTATGATCATCACAACACACGGTATATGTTGGACCACTGGTCAACTAGGACACCTCTGTTTTGGTGATTTTGATGCTGTTGTATAATCAGTTTTGTTAGTTCTACCTTTCATCAAGATATTGTGATCTTACCTTCATGAAGTCGACACTGTTGTCCAGGGGAGCTTCTCTACGGAAAATTAACAGGAAGTTCTCATCTTCAGGGAGGATCATATGGGCCAGCTGGAAGACAGGAAAGGGGGCAGAGGTCAGACCAGAGAGCAGTGATTGGATGTTGATGTTCTGTGAGGCTTTCCCTCCACAGTACCTAAGTCTTACCCATTTTATTCTTGGAGAGAATAACAGTCACCACCAAGTTTACAGGATACAAACAGTCTTGAAATCTTGATCAGATAAGGAGTCAATTTTATCAACTATTTTCTACAGAAGAAATGAATCTGATTAAACTCTCAACAATGAGGTCCTTGAATTATCCTGAGAAACTAAGATGCTGAGACTTTGCTATTGAATTTTACAAATACAGTTTTGTAGTAAGGTGGCAGGTGAAGCCTCAGATAGAGTGTAGACTGTGAGTATTAGGACACTTGGACTGTTTTTGTTCTTCAGGCTTTGTGCTTCAGCACATTCAGTTTGAAATGAAGTAATGGATAATACATTAAAGTGCCAAGTCGCAGCCTTGGCCTTCTGTCTTTGAGAGTCATGAAGCTTTTTCTTGATAGCTGACAAGGAAACATGTACGCCTACATCCTGGAGAGTGTTCTTGACTTGCTGTGCAGTCATAAGAGTTTTTCTTGTCCATGCAAATTTCCTCTTTGACAGATTTTTAGTTTTTGTAGTCTCATTATTAGCTTCTTCCCTTGCACAGTTACCTTTTTACTCCTCATATTGACAGGTAACTCCACCTTAAACTAATTTGAAACTCTTAATAAACTCCGAGCCACGTGTGAACTCTTTTGTGCATGAACTAAGTTTGAAACAACACACTGCTGTCCAAGAAACATTAAGCAGCCAAGTGTCCAATTACTTTGAACCCTTGCAATGTGGACACTGTTTGTTAAAAGTGTTTTCTGTATGTTAATGTAAACCTAGTCAAATTCACGCTCGGACTTGGCATTTTATTTCAAATTGACTGTTCTGAAGTACAGAGCCTGAAGAAGAAAAAATGCGTCCAAATGCTGGACTGTATCTGAAAACCTCTACAAACTGGAATACAATCTGCATGTACAGGGAATACATGTTTTACTGTCATTCAGATGAACCATCCCTACACCGGCTCCTCCTGGCTCCTGTCCAATTCATGTCGCCCTCTTGTAGTCTGTCCTTCTTTAACGATATCAGCCCTCCATTAGCAGATTAAACTGGACACTATCATCATTCTAATTAAAATACAGGATGGTACTGCAGCCATTTTGTTCACAAAGCTTACAGCTCAGAGAACAAGCGCAATGCACCAACAGTGCTGCCAAATACAGACGAGCCAGACATTCAGAGATAAAATGCTGATAACACACACAAGTCATGCCATTGCTAAATGTCTTGGTAAAAGCATTAATAAGAAGTAGAGCTAACCCATTATCTAATCATCTGTTGATATGTTTTTGATACTTGTGTATTTGAAAAAATGCTGAAAATTGGTGAAACATTTCCATTAAATTGCCTAGAGTACGATATCTGTAGATTGCTTCTTTTGTTACAGCAACAGTCCAAAACCCAAAAATATTCATCCACAATGAGAAAAGCAGCAAAGAGTACTTGCAGTATACTTTAAATAGCCTATACACAGTAAACAGTGTCCTCATATATATTGTCACATTTCATGTTTGATCGTAAGCGAACACTGAGTCTAACAGATCGGTCTTATGATATCTGGAATTCATACAGCTATCACACAGGAAACTGTGGCTTTTTGCATTGCTAACTTCCCTTTGTCAGCCATAGAGCAGAAGCAACAGCATATGGGGAAATAGCATGAAAAAATTACAAAAACCTGGTCAGTAGAAACATATTTACCATATATATAGTAAGCAGGTGTCAGTTTTTTTAGGTTCACCGGTAATACAAGAATCCTGCAATAAACTGTTTTAGAGAGGTGTTGAACTTTATGCTTATTTTGAAGGGTGTAACTTGTGGTGGTGCTGAACTGTATTTCATTACACAGAGAAGAGTTCCTGAAGTATTAGACTGCATTAGGTTTTGCAAAGTGTATCTAATAAACTGGTAACTGAGTGTATATTCACTACATGAACCTAAATTCTTACTCTTTGCAGTAGGGATGCACTGACCTAATTCACTGGGTCAGTATCAGGGCTGTTACTGTCCTAAATAAGTGGATCAGACATTAACCATAAATGACTGAGCAACACTAAACACAGTTTTGAATTTAGTGTTTCTGCTCTCAGCTACATTCATCTAGTCAGGATGGATAACCACCTAAATTTGTAGCATACCCAGCAGTCCCTAGCCTCATGTGACTTTACATAAAAGTGTTACTTTACAGAAAAATGATTTCAAATGAGTTCCAACTGGTGATGTATACATATTTTAAATTTGGGAAAGGCACTAGTATTAATTTATTGGATTTGTTTGCTTGGTATTTACTCTGGGTTGAGGTGCCAGAATTGGTACTAGGAGAGAAAAGGAGCTAAAAAGAGCTTTGACCACACTGTTTCTGCATCACCCTCAGTAAATCAGTGTCTTCAAATGGCCACTTACTGCATACATGTATTGATTTTTGTACAGCTTTATGAGAAAAAGCCAAACCTTTGTGGCCTGTGGGTGCAATGCATTAACGGATTGGCCTAATAAATGGGCATACGTTTCTTTTTCTTTCAGAATAAAGTAAATGCACTTTGCTCTGATGAAGCACTGCTGCTGTGCCAGGAGCTGCATCAATTACACTGAGTGGAGACTGAGAAGGCGGTGTCATCATAATATGTTTAAAATAAAATAAATTTCTGGGAAACAGCCACGGCCTGTTAAGTTGTCAGTCAGGTTTGATTTAATTAAATGAATTGGCTCAATCAAAAAGTCATTCGAGTATCAACCTTCATCAATAAAGAGCAATTTGTCTCATTTAGAAAAATTGTTGTGCCATTCAGATTAGATTTTATTTACACTTATTTACATACTGCGCACTGTTAGGTATTCGATTTTGATAAATGGTTTGAGTGCCCCTCCTCTGACTCTCTTCACTGCAAGAGGATGGCTTAAAGTGACCCTCAGCAGTCCAGGAAATGAGCTTCTGTTCTTCTTGAATATGGTACAAGCTGTATTATTGTCATAGATACATGAGATGAATAAAAGATGAAGAGGAAGCAGAGGGAGGGGTGGTAGATAAAGAGAGGGGGGTGGGTAGAATAGAGGAGTCTGAGAGAGAGAGGGAGAGAGGAGATGGAGAAGAGGACGACAATCCTGAATAAAGAGGAAGTTAGTGGGAGAAGATAAAAGGTTTTCATTTTGTAGAGAGTGACAGAGAAAAAGAGAGAGGTGGTGTTGTGAGGGAGTTTTAATGTTTTATTTATAACAAAAGTCCACACTCTCTAATTAATGAAGAAAGAAGAATAATTAGTGCTTCACCTTTACTCACTATGGAGTACCAAAAGTTTATTAAGGAAATGATGGTCAAGTGAATGGGATACAGAAACTGTATTTTACCTCCTGAATCTGTAGTTTCCCGTCAGCTGTGACATCATAGGCGGACATAAACCTCTGCTTCAGTCTCTGAACTCGTTCTTCAGTCACTTTCTCCTGTCGAGACACAATAGGTTAAAATGCAGCATTGATTTTTTTCTTTTTTACCCAAAGCCACCATTACAAATCCACTGGACACAGATATAGTGATGATGACAGAGTATGGGATGGGACAAAATGAAGTGGGCTATGTAGTAAAGTGTAGATTAAAACAAAATTGAAAACAAATTGTTGTATCACACTGATGTCTTTAAATCGAGCATATAATGTATTTGAAAATCATAGAAAATAATGACGTTAGATGACAGATACTTCACTGGCTGAGTCACGCTTATTTTAAGCAATGTCACCATGGATACTTCTTTGACCTGTACCTGCCATTCTCCTCTCAAGGTTTGCTTTCTCAACCGCTGGCAAAATTTTCTTAAAGCATTTTTGTAGTTGACTCTGCTTGTGCTTGGCCTTCTCAGTCTTTCTAATATACAGAACAGAAACTATGATGGTGTACACCTCAAACGTTTGCAACCAAGAGTGGTCATCTAGGAAGAGAGGAGAGATTTCTATTGCCCAGTGTCATGGTCCTGTTTTTTATTTTATTTTTTTTTTTTCAGCAAGCATTTCACTGCAAATGCTTCAGTGAAATATGACTATCTAATCTGAAATTTAACTTCCTCAGTTTTTGCCACTGTTCTGTAGATAACGAATAGTCAGGAACTACTTTTACTCACGAAACGTAATGCATTTAAGGATATGGAAAACATATTGTAGCAGTTTATAACCAAAGATAAATTGAGCTACAAACGCTGCAAAAATACAGTCTGATAGCATGCTTATCTGAGTTAAGAATCACATTTTTCTCTAACAGAGCTCAGACAAAAGCTTGAAGCAACTGAAGGCAACAATATATTTAGCTCTTCAAGTTATTTTAAAATGCATTTAGCAGCTAATCTAATAGTGTCTCGTTGCAAACCATACTGTAACTATAGAAACCTGTTGATCTATGATGCTGCTGTGTGAATCATCATTTTACATGGTGCAGAGCACACAGTCTGCAGACTACAAGGTGCCAGGCCCTCACTCATTACAGACGGACAAGTATTTGTCTTCAGCCTCAACTTTCTGTCAGGCAGTCCTGTTGGCACCTGCAATCTGCTGTTGCTAGGCAGAGCTTTTTTAAGTACACACATTAATGTTTGACTTCATGTACACTGCTGAACTGAAATGCTGTATTAATTGAAAAAGCATGTTTCCCCACTCCATAAGGAACTCATGTATTCTCTAGGTTTTACTGATACATCAAACTAACAGTGTATCACCCCAAAATTCATTAAATAGCTTTTGACTAACTGATTTAATTGTGGGAAGAAAATGCGTAATCACCAGATATGATGCACTGCAGGAAATAAAACCACAAATAGATAGACAAACACCACGTGGTTCATGTTACCCAATGCTTCAGCAGCTTAATAGGAAAAAACAGAATGAGTGTGCAGTGTTGTAGCTCAAGAGAAATAGACCAAACAGAACTCATCCTGGGGGCATTAATGAAAGAGCAAACATTAGAGAGACAAAGTGACCTGTGGTTGGTGGTCTGTTTGTTTGAGTACAACCTCATTAGTATCCAAGGGAGTCCAGTCTCTCACACGCACAAGATGTTGCACTAATAGGTGTACTGTATACTCGTTTGGTTTTCCATTATAACTGGTCAGGGAAAGGGCTCAGTCTGTCAGGTTCACAGCATTTAACATTGCTCAGTAAAAAAAAATGAGTCTTTAGCACATGTTCACGCAAAAACACACACAAATACAGAGCTCCCCTAGGTCAACTTGTAACCAAGTCTAGGGCTTTTCCTTTGACAGGGACCAGAGCTATATAATTGTGTTTTGTCTAACATCCTTACAGTCACCCCACCCATCCAGATAACTGCATAGAGGTTCAGCTGCCCACACAGCAGAGACCATAAGTGCTGCAAAGTCTGTGCCCAAAAGCAATTGTATTTCGTAAAAGCTGATTTAAGCTTTAATTTTGACAAATTGTTTCCCACAAACCCTTCAATCTAAACATGAGAAATTTAATTATCATTGTGTAGCGAACTTTAGTGATTTTAATGGCAAATTTCAAAATAAACATCTGCCTGTACTTGTAGACCATGTCACATGCAATATAATAAATAAAAAAATTAACTAAGATATATACAGCCCAGACCAGGTCGTTCAAATCAGGATTGAAATAACTGTATTGGAGATGTAGCCCTTTTAACACATAGTGTACAATCATAATTTTTGATATTTTGTGGAAAAACCCTTTGCATTCAGGGACATCCAACATCCATGGACGTCAGCAGACGCTTTGTATCTTCCCTCCCAGGCATTCACTGCAGCCACATGCAGCTCTTATATGTTGTGTGGTCTCTTTGCCTTTAGTCTGGTCGTCAGCACTTGCTGATTTATGAAACCTTCATTTTATTTATGAGGGCATGAAATGGCGATTTCACTGTGTTTTCACCCTCCAGACAAAAATAAGTCAGGTCTAGCTTAAAAACCTGCACATTTACACTTGGATTTGATTAATAAATTGACTAATTGAAAAATCCAAATGGGCTATTACACTGTTTTATCCTCATCTAGACCACATCAGAGCAGGTGTAGATCAAAAACCACCTCAGTTAGCCTAACCCTAACCCTGAAGAAGATTAACAGGGAGAGAAATATTTACAACATAGTTTTTCATTTCTTTTCTATTTGTGACTAGGTCTTTCATCAAGACCTGGTCTATTATTGTCTGGATTGATCAAACCATGAAATTGCCTTTTTTGCATTTTAAAATAAAGTAAAGGCTTCATAAATCTGAAAGTGGGTTTTAACAGAGTTAAGTCTTTGAGAAGGATGTTGACCACAGTTCTTCCTATATTGATGTGAACCTACTCAAATTAAAACTTGGCACTGAAATGCAGTGTCCATGAACTGAAGCTCAGAGCCTGTGTAACTGTGCAAATACTTAGTCTGGACTTATATTTGGAAAACAGCAATGTTTAGTCATATAACCTCCTCTAGTAATGTTATTGTGGGTGCCATATAGATCGACAGATGTGTCTCATGCATTTGCCATTATCAGATGAAAATGATGTGCTAGTGGTTTTGTGCCTGTTCAGATGACATGCACTGCATCGGACTGTATTGAGCTGCTGTTAGTTTTCTTCACTAGATCTGGATAAATTCGTCCAAATAAAGCTTACTTACCTGTGGACCCAGCCTCTTCATCATGTGACAGAAAAAGTCATCAAGCTCTTTGCCCTCAATGTAGCCATTATCTGTCCGAATAAAAAAAAAACAAGTTGTGCAAGTCGCTGGGTTGTAAATGAAGGGAAGCAAGTTGGCATTTTCTTCAAAATTCAAATACTGCGAACTCTCAATGAAGTGACTAAGATAATTTATTACTCGTTTCATGTGACACAGGACTTTACTGTCTCCGGAGACAGAAACAGTCATGTTCTGATTTTTTTTTTTGTAATAAGAATATTTAACATGATACTCAGAACAGAAATTAGTTGCTACAACCAAAACTCAGATATTTGTCATAACAAATAGTCCTTTTCTCCCTAATGCCTAGTAACAGTGGAAATAAAATTAAATACATTAAAAAGTACTGTGCTGCCTGTCTGAATATATTAATATGTACAATGGACAAAAAATATGACCGTGTCTTTAACTGTCCTTACCATCTGCATCGAAGTGTTGCCAGATTTCCAGGAAACCAGCTGCATCCAGGTTATCAAATGCAGTGTCCATTTTAATAAAGAAACGCAAAGCAAGCTGTCAACTTTTAAGCATAAAAACAATGAAGACTGAGGTGACAAACTGTGTTGTTGCACTGTTCAGTAGCCTGCTTTGTTTGACATATGCTCTTTCTGACTTAGTAAAAACCACACCTCCTCTGAGAGAGAGCGAGAGCCAGAGAGCGAGAGAGAGCATTGTATTTGCCATCTGGTGGCTGCACTGTTATACTGCAAAACACATCAGAAAAAGTTACAAAGAAGATACAATGCAGAAAAAGACTGTAAAATTATTTTAATCATTATTAATATTTGCATGAAGAAATGTCCAACACCGGCAGAATGACTTTGTGAAACATACTGATCCATGACAAAATGGAACAAATAACGTCATGAAGGCCAATAAAATTAGCAAATATGTCATTAGTATTTATGCTTTTTTTTCCCAGCTCAAGAAAAACAGTCATTGTTTTGGATTATTCTTTTTCTGAATTATGAAGAAAGTAACATTGAATTGATTATATGCAAAAACAAATGAATACATACAAAGAATTAATTTCTACATTTATGAACACAATGTACAAGTGAGAGGAAAAACAACAAAGGATCAAGAGATCACCGGCCATTTTTTTTACTCCAAATAAGTTACAAACAAACAAACCCCTAGTATAGTAGTGTACTTAGTACCAAAACAATATAGGATTTGCTGTGGTCACTTTAGGCGTGTGAATATACCACAGTGTGTATATTACATGTGCATATATTACACATACATATATACACACGCATACACCTACATGTATGAAAGCACATATATACATACAGTACGACTCAAAGCCACATCATGCAGTCACACACACATGTAGACTCAGGAGTCTTGACTCAATGCTACTGGATATTTTCACTTTCTCCACTCCGTGCACCAACAAAAGAAGTGAATGTTCATTTTTCAGAATTGAGCAGGAAATCATCTTTCGCACAACTTGACAGAAACACAGCCAGCTGCTTCCTACACAGAAAGCAAAAACAATAGAGGACAGTGTCGAGATAAGTCCCTTGCATCAGGAAAAGGGTTGAAAATGCCAACAGAATACAGCACGCAGCCACATGTGTTTGCTTTGAACATATTGCAAAGTTCGTTTTTTTTTTTTTTTTTTTTTTTTTTTCCTCAGTGTCCTTGAACCACTCCCACGCAAAAAAAGTGATGTTTGATTTTTGTGACTGAGACTGAAAGTCAAAGCGGCCATTGACATCAAGTACAGATTGACTGACTATATACAGCAGGAACAGTGTTATTTCCAAGCCATGATTAGTGATAAAGAAGCTAAAACCTAATTATAATCCTACAAAAAGACATTGATAGACACCATAGGAAAAGGTGCACCAGTAAGACCTTTGGCCCTGACTTGAATTTGACTCTTGTACAGTACAATAAAATACAGTGCCCCTTTCACACTGGTTATGCATAAGAAGTCTGCTGCTCTGTGTGGGTGTTACATCTGTCATAAATGCTTAGTAGTTTGGCTGTAAAAGCATAAGTATTAGAACAGTGGACAAAATATACTGAAGTTTAAAGATGTGAAGAGTATACTTTAAGTTTACAGGCCAAACCTCTGTCCCAAATTATATATGCAACATGAGTAAAATTGCCTGATTCTGTATCAACAAAAAAGCTAGAGGTTGTAAATGAAATGAGGAATTGCCAAGATCTGTTTGAGAAACTGATTGCAGACTGTGTAGCAGTGTGAAAAGGGCATTTCTTGCTCTTAAAAGAGAAAAATGAGAGGAACGATCCTGAGACCTGTGTTGTTGTTGTTGTTGTTGTGAAGCATTCAGGTCCTTAAAATGGTATATACAGAACAGCCCAGAGGTCCATGTTGGTCAAAATACAGCTACCCTCAGTTCACTTTCACTCCAGGCACTGTATTCCCAATTACTTAACAGAGGCTATGTGTTTTGAAATGCTGTGAGTTTGAAGAGGTGTCCTGTCTTGCATGGAACAATGTGAAAGTGAGCTGAAAGTCCTGAAGGAAAAATTCTCAAGAGGAAGAGGAGTGTTTGAGGGCTGCGGTTCCCTCAGTATTCTTCTTTTACACAAACAACAAACTGAAGAGGTTGATGTCAAAATTTGGCTCAAAACAGCTCCTGAAATGGGAAACACAAGACTGCATCTCCCATGTTATCTTCAGATTCTCTTTGCTATTCCTCTTTTTGAGTATGTTCTTTGTTTTCATTGGACCATCAGCACATCGGGGGGATATTCATATATGTCTCATGAAAAAAAAGACCTCAGCAGCTAAATGTAAAAAATAATTTAAATGTGTTTCTTCCACAGTGTTTAGTGTTTGTTAACAGTGCCGAAGCCTTATTGATTGGTCGTCAGGGAAGTTAAAGTGTACCACAGTCCTAGCAAAGCACAAACACATCATATGGTCTCTCTGATTTGCTCCCACATGAGCCAAACTTGGGTCCAGTTGGGGTGTTTGATAAAGTCTATAGCCATCTTTCAGTCCTTCAGTGATGAGTCCATTTAGTCCTTAGTACTGTCCGACAAGCTACATCAAATGTGTGTTACTGATTTATTTTTGTGCTGATTTTCTCAGCTGAACCTGTATTTTCCTGTAAAAAAAAAAAAAAAAGATGAATTGCATAATGATTCAGTCTGGAGAAAAGGAACTTGCACATACTGAAAATAGCCTCTAGAAAAATCCATACAAATATATTGAAGGAAAAGAATGCCTGGTCCTGGTCTAGTTTTATGCTTGAGTTCAAGTACAGTACATTGGTAGTGGTATTGTTAGTGTGTGTTTGGTCCCTGGGAGACAAGCTACTGCAAAATAATAGTAAGTCTTATCAGTTACAGAGTCATTTTAAATGTACACTTGTTCACAGTCTCTCTCTCTTGCTGTCGTTTGCACAAAAAGTCCTGAAAGCAACATCTCTTCTTTTTTTTTAAAAAGTGGTTTACAAACTTAAACTCAGTTCCATCCCACGACCTATTTCTTCAAGTCCTGAAAAGTTTATTCTTTTACAGACATGAGATTTTGACCTGACAGCAGAGTAGGCTGAAACCAGTTCTAGAGAAAAGGGTGTGAGAAGGAAGCTCTAGGGAGATTTAGTTTGGTTTACTAGGAGACATGACAGGAAAATATTCCCTGGAGGATATTCCCCACAGTGTTAATATCTAGCAATATCTTCTTCTTAGATCATCAAATTAAACTGAATTTGAAACTGTGTGTTACCTGATACTACAGCAGGTAACCTGCCTGCAAACCACACATTATGTGTACTTAATGGTCAGACAGGACCTACAGTGCAGGTACAAGCTCTAACATAAATGAAAACATATTGATTATATTCCCCCTTAGTTGCTTTTCTAAAGAAAAACAAGTGAGTCTTGTCAACAAGTTTTTGTTGTCAATTTGTCTCGCTCATATTAAAATAAAGTCTTTGTCTGCCTCCTCCCCAGAGTCCGATGACTTCTTGCCCGCTGCCTTGTCCTTGTCTGGGTTTGGAGATTGGTCCTTGGACTTGAAGGGGCCGTGATCCTCCGAGTTGGTACGGAGAGGGCTGGGTCGCTGAACAGAATCTGACGCCATCCTCCCTGAAAATCAGACGGAGAAGATTAAATGACAGTAAGTCTTGGCAGTTCAAGGGGGAGAAAGGAGAAAGGGACAGGGAAAAGAAAATAAGAGGTGAGGAAAAAATGGAAACTTGACAAATTATTTTTAAAATGGCATTGGATTGATTTTTTGATGTTGTTTCATGTAGTTGCTACAAAGTATGCTGCTACAAGTGGCTCATCAGCCACCAATGCCAGCCTTAAAGCCTGTGTGAACACAAACTAAAAAAAGAGGAGATGTAAAGCACCTCAATCCCACTTTAACTTTGCTGTATTAGGAAAATCCTAATATTGATGATCCAAAGAGCAGCTCCACTACACTGAATAAGTAATCTGCAGCTTCTGTAAGACACATACTGATGTGAATTTTAAGAGGAAGGAGGTTTTTATCCTTGTGATGGACTTGAGGTCTGTCCAGAATACTTCACTGCTCTCTGCCCTATGCATGCTGGGATAGAGTGACTACATAAAAGGGATCTTACTCCACACCGTCACTTGAGTCAGATGATCATCTTCTTCAACATTTGTACAGGCATTTGAACATCCTCTTGTATATACTGCCACCTAATGGCTCTTGATTTACTCTGTAATGAAGTTGGCATGGACATAGTGAGATTGCATTGGCTGTAATGTGTAGACAGTATCTGTCCGTCTTGCTTTTTAATCTATATGATATCAATATATACAAATATAGATGATAAGAACAGCAGCATAAAGCATAAATTATTTTTATTGCAGCAAAGAACGAGCAGAACAAATAGCCACAGGTTTCAGACGTGCCTGAGAGGAAGAATTACAAATGTCAACATGTATATGATATGTGTACCTCAGCCAGGCAACAGTGGGATTCACCAAAACAACATCAGAGCATAAGGAGGAAAGACAGACAAAAATATCACCACGCTTCCAGGCTGGCTGTTACATAATAGATAGTATGAAAGGCAGTGAGACTGAGTGAGTTGTGACCTGAATCTATCAGTCTGATTGTAGGAGCAAAAGTCCTCATGTCAAAATATTGTGCAAATGTTATCTTTATTGCCCCATAAGATATTCAGTTTGTTAACTTATTTGTGCTTTGTTTGATAAAAAAAAATAGAATATAGTCTTGCCTGAGTCCAGGCCCTTTTTTGCCCCCATGTTTCCCCTTTACCACTCCTGTATCATGGGAGGTATTCAGAGCCCAGGTGGGCCTCAGGAGGAGCTGTACCATATAGTTTTTGAACAGAGGCAGTTGTCAGTTTTCAGCTTATTTGAAGGCTTATAGAACATTTTATTTAACCTTTATTCTTTTTCTACTTTTAGCAAACAATCAGGCCTGGTGTGATAGAACATTGTTTATTTCATAAATCCCATCAGATCCCTTTGTTTTTGTGGTTGGTCTATAATTCATAGTATGTCTAACTGTACACATTATTCCTGGAGCCCAAGGCTGGTCCAAGGAATACAAAGTCATGCACATTAGTTTAATTGACGACTCTAATGCCTTACTGTGAGCGCATCCCTTAGTTATACTGCTATAGACCTAGACTGCTGTGGGATTCCCATGATTCTCTTTCTCTCCATTTATATCGTACTACTTCATATAAATAACTTTGTATTTTTTCTCTCCGGTAGTTTGTGCTTCTCCTATCTGTGTCTCTCTATCTGTCCTCATTCTGCAGGTATCTCTGTTCTTGGAGCAGCAGGATCCAGATATTCCACTACAAGTACGACATTTTTATAATGTTTTTGTTCCTTACTATACTATGATGTTTTTTATGCCTTACTATATCCTTACATTTTTGACTTTTTTTGTTCCTTACTATACCATTGTTTTTATGCCTTATTATATTCTTACATTTTTTATACCTATCTATACCATTAAGTTTTTATGACTTTTTTTGTTCCTTACTATATATATACTATGTTTTCATGATGTTTTTTATGCCTTATTATATCCTTTCATTTTATTTACCTATCTATATACCATTATGTTTATACAATGTTTTTTGTTCCTTACTATACTATGACGTTTTCATGCCTTACTATACCATTATGTTTTTAATGACTTATTATAGCTTTACATTTTTATTTTTGTTCCTCACTATACTATGATGTTTTTATGCCTTATTATATCCTTACATTTTTTATACGTATCTATATACCATTACGTCTTTATGAAGTTTTTTGTTCCTTACTATACTATGATGTTTTCATGACATTTTTTATGCCTTATTTTATCCTTTCATTTTATTTACCTATCAATACCATTATGTTTTGATGACGTTTTTTTATGCCTTACAGTACAATCACATTTTTATGTTTTTAATGACTTGTTATATCCTTACATTTTTTATACCTATCTATACCATTACGATTTTATGATGTTTTTATGCCTTACAACTAGGGGTGGGCGATATGGCAAAAATATCATATCACGATCTTAAATTGGAAAAAGAAAAACAGACAATTTAGACCAAAGAACCTTTCTTAACAGATTTTATTTCAAATAGTCGCAGTTTTGCCTGCATGTGCAAACAATGTAAAGTTTAAGGTAAACAACAACAACATTCTGGTTCGTCGTGTTACCACCCGACGTGCGAACGGTTTCTGTGCAAACTTTGCAAATTACATTTGCTTGCACTTGATCAGTTGCGGAAAATCCAAACCAATTCCATATAATGGAGGTGGAATTTTTTTTAGCGACCGACTCCGTCGCTCTCCATGTGCTACCGCTACACACACAAACAAGGAGGCGGGTAGGAAAGTGCGTCACTGCCTGTAATTCGCTATGATTGGTCGGTCAGGTTGACGACGTCACTACGTCTGGTGCATCGGTGCATCAGCATAGAACTACAATTTATAGAATGTGCCCTAGACGATCCCATGATCTCTGCAGTTTGAAAGATAGTCTTCACGTTGTAATCCTTCATGATGTCATATCGCCCACCCCTACTTACAACACCCTATATTTTTGATGCCTTACTAAACCATTACGTTTTTTGACATTTTTTGTTCCTTACTATACAATATTTTCATGACATTTTTAAGCCCTACTATACTATGTTTTTATGCCTTACGATTTTATGACATTTTTTGTTCCTTACCATACTATATTTTTGACATTTTATTACTATACCCTTACATTTTTTGTTCCTTACTATACTATATTTTTTATTTATGCCTTACACCACTTTACGTTTTTTATGAATTTTTGTATGACCTACTATACTATATTTTTGACATTTTTTATGCCTTACTATATCCTTACGTTTTTATGAATTTTTGTATGACCTACTATACAATGACGTTTTTATGACATTTTTTGTTCCTTACTATACTATGATTTTTTTAATGAATTTTTGTATGACCTACTATACAATGACGTTTTTATGACATTTTTTGTTCGTTTTTTTATGACTTACTATATCCTTATGTTTTCATAATGTTTTTTTAAGACTTACACCACCTTACATTTTTTATGCCTTACTATACTATGACGTTTTTTGTACCTTACTATACTATGTTTTTATGCCTTACACCACCTTACATTTTTTTTTATACCTTACTATACCATTACGTTTTTATGAAGTTTTGTATGACTTACTATACTATACTATATTTTTGACATTTTTTATTTATGCCTTACACCACTTTACATTTTTTATACCTTACTATACCATTACGTTTTTATGACATTTTTTGTTCCTTACTATACTATGTTTTTATGCCTTACACCACCTTACATTTTTTATACCTTACTATACCATTACGTTTTTATGAATTTTTGTATGACTTACTATACTATGAAGTTTTTTATACCTTACTATACCCTTACATTTTTATGACATTTTTTGTTTCTTACTATACTATAATTTTTATTTATGCCTAACACCACTTTACATTTTTTATACCTTACTATACCATTACGTTTTTATGACATTTTTTGTTCCTTACTATACTATGTTTTTATGCCTTACACCACCTTACATTTTTTTTTATACCTTACTATACCATTACGTTTTTATGAATTTTTGTATGACTTACTATACTATGATATTTTCATGACATTTTTAAGCCCTACTATCCTATGATGTTTTTATGCCTTACGATTTTATGACATTTTTTGTTCCTTACTATACTATATTTTTGACATTTTTTATTTATGCCTTACACCACCTTACATTTTTTATGCCTTACTATATCCTTACGTTTTTATACCTTACTATACCATTACGTTTTTTATGACATTTTTTTAAGACTTATTATACTATGATGTCTTTATACCTTACTATATCCTTACGTTTTTATACCTTACTATACTATGATTTTTTTTATGAATTGTTGTATGACCTACTATACTATGACGTTTTTTGTACCTTACTATACCATTACGTTTTTTATGACATTTTTTTAAGACTTATTATACTATGATGTCTTTATACCTTACTATATCCTTACGTTTTTATACCTTACTATACTATGATTTTTTTTATGAATTGTTGTATGACCTACTATACTATGACGTTTTTTGTACCTTACTATACCATTACGTTTTTTATGACATTTTTTTAAGACTTATTATACTATGATGTCTTTATACCTTACTATATCCTTACGTTTTTATACCTTACTATACTATGATTTTTTTTATGAATTGTTGTATGACCTACTATACTATGACGTTTTTTGTACCTTACTATACCATTACGTTTTTTATGACATTTTTTTAAGACTTATTATACTATGATGTCTTTATACCTTACTATATCCTTACGTTTTTATACCTTACTATACTATGATTTTTTTTATGAATTGTTGTATGACCTACTATACTATGACGTTTTTTGTACCTTACTATACCATTACGTTTTTTATGACATTTTTTTAAGACTTATTATACTATGATGTCTTTATACCTTACTATATCCTTACGTTTTTATACCTTACTATACTATGATTTTTTTTATGAATTGTTGTATGACCTACTATACTATGACGTTTTTTGTACCTTACTATACCATTACGTTTTTTATGACATTTTTTTAAGACTTATTATACTATGATGTCTTTATACCTTACTATATCCTTACGTTTTTATACCTTACTATACTATGATTTTTTTTATGAATTGTTGTATGACCTACTATACTATGACGTTTTTTGTACCTTACTATACCATTACGTTTTTTATGACATTTTTTTAAGACTTATTATACTATGATGTCTTTATACCTTACTATATCCTTACGTTTTTATACCTTACTATACTATGATTTTTTTTATGAATTGTTGTATGACCTACTATACTATGACGTTTTTTGTACCTTACTATACCATTACGTTTTTTATGACATTTTTTTAAGACTTATTATACTATGATGTCTTTATACCTTACTATATCCTTACGTTTTTATACCTTACTATACTATGATTTTTTTTATGAATTGTTGTATGACCTACTATACTATGACGTTTTTTGTACCTTACTATACCATTACGTTTTTTATGACATTTTTTTAAGACTTATTATACTATGATGTCTTTATACCTTACTATATCCTTACGTTTTTATACCTTACTATACTATGATTTTTTTTATGAATTGTTGTATGACCTACTATACTATGACATTTTTATGACATTTTTTGTTCCTTTTTTTTTTATGACTTACAATATCCTTATGTTTTCATGTTTTTTTAAGACTTACACCACCTTACATTTTTTATGCCTTACTATACTATGACGTTTTTTATGCCTTACACCACCTTACATTTTATATGACTTACTATATCCTTATGTTTTCATGTTTTTTTAAGACTTACTATACTATGACGTTTTTTATGCCTTACACCACCTTACATTTTTTATGCCTTACACCACCTTACATTTTTTATGAATTTTTACCCCTCTTTTTTATACCTTACTATACCATTACGTTTTTATGACATTTTTTGTTCCTTACTATACTATGTTTTTATGCCTTACACCACCTTACATTTTTTATACCTTACTATACCATTACGTTTTTATGAATTTTTGTATGACCTACTGTACTGTGACGTTTTTTTATACCTTACTATATCCTTACATTTTTATGACATTTTTTGTTCCTTACTATACTATATTTTTGACATTTTTATACCTTACTATACTATGATTTTTTTTATGAATTTTTGTATGACCTACTATACTATGATGTTTTTATGACATTTTTTGTTCCTTTTTTTTATGACTTACTATATCCTTATGTTTTCATAATGTTTTTTTAAGACTTACTATACTATGACGTTTTTTTATGCCTTACTATACTATGATTTTTTTATGAATTTTTGTATGACCTACTATACTATGACGTTTTTTATACCTTACTATACTATATTTTTGACATTTTTTATTTATGCCTTACACCACCTTACATTTTTTATACCTTACTATACCATTACGTTTTTATGAATTTTTGTATGACTTACTATACTATGAAGTTTTTTATACCTTACTATACCCTTACATTTTTATGACATTTTTTGTTCCTTACTATACTATGTTTTTATGCCTTACACCACCTTACATTTTTTTTTATACCTTACTATACCATTACGTTTTTATGATGTTTTTTATGACTTATTATATCCTAATGTTTTCATAATGTTTTTTTAAGACTTACTATACTAGGACGTTTTTTATGACTTACTATATCCTTAAGACTTACTTTACTATGACATCTTTATGCCTTACACCACCTTACATTTTTTATACTTATCTATACCTATACGTTTTTTATGCCTCTCCACCATCATGGCCTCCACAGAAGCACACCGTGTAGTACTTCCACTTCCTGGGCACTACTGTCATACAGGACCTCAAGTGGGAGCTGAACATCAGCTTCCTCACCAGGAAAGCTCAGCAGAGGATATCCTGCGGCAGTTGAAGAAGTTCAACTTGCAAAGGTCAATGATGGTGAACTTCTACACTGCCATTATCGAGTCCATTCTCACTTCCTCCATTACAAACTGCTGCAACTGCCAAGGACAAGGGCAGACTGCAGCGTATCATTCACTCTGCTGAGAAGGTTATTGGCTGCAATCTGCCAACCCTCCAGGACCCTGAGGCAAGCAGAAAAGATTGTAGCCGAAACTGTTTGAGTCACTCACCTCTGGCAGGACCTAAACCTCCTGCCACAAGAAAAGCTTCATTAACGAGGCTAAAGACCCCAACTGTCACTGACACCTGCGCCCCCCCCCCCCCCCCCCCCCCCCGTGAACTATTGCACACACCCCTCAGTCTTTTCACACAGTGTACATATTTTTATTGTATGTATTTATATTTTTCTATTTATTATTTTCTATTTTTTCTCACATTTTATTGTACATATTTCATCTTATTGTTAAATCTTTCTACTTATATCTAATATCTGACCTGTAGTACTTGCTTGTTTAATCCTCGTTATATGTCTTTTCTTCTATGTTTAGTATGCACCAAAGCCAATTATTTGTATGTTGAAAAACCTACTTGGCAATAAACAAGATTTTCACTTTACCATTACGTTTGTTTCTTACCATACTATGATGTTTTTATGACGTTTTTTTATACTTTATTATAACATTACATTTTTTATACCTTACAATACCGTTACGTTTTTATGACATTTTTATGCTTTTTGCTCCTTACTATACTATTATGTGATGTCATTTATAACTTACTATACTATGATGTATGATATATACATTCTCCAGATATATGAAGATATAAGTTTATAACATATATGAAATACTCCTAGTAAAATGGACCTTCATTAAAACATGCTTATCAAAATTAAAATTCTTATTAAATTTAAACATGTCTACCTTTTATATTTACATATATGATATGAACATATATTAACAGGCTTTGGGATGGATATTTATTAATTTAACGAATGTCTATAATATCAAAAGACATACTAAAATACATGTTTGTATTAGCTAGACATATTGTAAATGTCAATATATGACATTGTTCCAATTTCCAATAAAGGCTTGGGCTGGCTCTGCTGGAGTTTGGATTATAGGATTGTCTGTCATTGTATATGTTGACAGACAACAGTCAGCTTCCGTGGGAATAACGCAATAATATGAAAGTATACGGGAAGTCAACACATTGTCGGATCCTGACAGTGACATCAAACATCTACCGGTGTAAGGGAAATCTGCTCTGGCCAGAGGACAATTTTTTGATGGAGGAGGAGGCCAGATAAAAGCAACTGCTCACTTCACTTTCAATGCAGTTAAAAATCTATTTGTTGTTTGTTGGTGTGAATGGGCTAAGTATACAAACTCAAAGATTTTGAAAGAAAGATTTTGTGACCTACCTTCCTGAGTGGTTTTGTTGGCAGAGCCTCCTGACTGCAGACTAGTTTGGCCCTCCTTGTCTTTCTCTGACAACCCCCTTTTCAGTGTGAGAGGGAGACCTGTGACTTTAGGGGAGATGCCACCAATGCTAGGGGAATCTGGGCTCTCATCTATCAGAAAGACAACCAGGAAAAACATTTAAAATCAAACATTTTACCACCTGTCATACAATGTCAACACAGCAGCAAGAGGTTACCATGTTAAATTTGTCTCTATTCCTTAAACAAAATAAAACACTATCCATCAGCACAAGTTGCAGAGAAAATAATCATATGCATCACCCCTCTAACAGATGAATCTAAAACCATACTGTACAAAAATGTCAAAAGATTCAGGAAGGAAAAACTGAATCACTAGGGCAGCAATCGCCTCAGTGTGACAACCAATTCAGATCCAGGGCTTGATCAATACCTATGCTCCTGCTGCTACTGGTGGTCCTGGGCTTCTGTGGGATGGTGGGTCGGGCAGCCAGGGCTGGCTTCGCCCCCTGCGGCACCGGCGGTTTGGGACTCACTGGTCCCCCGGGGGAACTGGAGGAGGAAGTAGCTCTGAGACGAGGCACCGGTTCAGGCTTAGTCTCACCACGCGACAGGGTCTTTTCTGGAGAACCAGTGTCTGGTTTATTAATGGAACCACTGGGAGACCTGCTTTCTGGAGTTGTGGGCTTGGCTGCTGAAACACAGGAAAAAGTCATATGTAATACTTTCACATACACTAGTATGAACAAAACATGAACAGCCAAACTGGCTACCAAAACTGTGATCCAAGGGTTTGGGTTAAATCTCTGGTTTTAGATGGATTTATAACACTTGTTGGAAAGCTTTTATTGAGCTTAACATTACAAGTTGTCAATCTATTTCTGCTGAGATCCTCTCCATGTTTGGGGGGAGGGGCTACAACACACAGTAAATCAGAATTCAAAAGATAGAAACATGACCATAAATGACAGCAAAACAAAGTAGAGACTCACTGAGCTGAAATGAAACGAGTGCATATAACTTCTTTTCCTTTTGGTTTCTTGTATGCATCTCTCATTGTCCACTGTAGATATGTGACTAAGCTCCTTGGAGATGACACTTATGTCTCATGCTCTGTGGTGTTGCCTGCTCTGCCATTTATGCCACACCATGGAGGTCTCAGATGAGGACCCATCCTACACGGAGAGGTTCAAGACTGCCTTTAAGAAGGATATATATCCGAACGGCAAGCAAACATCAATAATGGATGGCTCAAGATGGCTTCAGCACTTCATCCACGCACTTAAAGTCTCTACCAAGAGGAGAGAGCAAAGAGGTGTGGACCGGCCTTGAGGCACTGCTGCAAGAGAAAACCCTGCAGAGCTCTCAGAGGAGCCAGCAAAGAAGAAGAGAAGCCTCTCACTGTTGGCTTCAGACACAGATTCAGATGATGAAATGAGGCCTAACAGGGCTCTGAGCTTTTATAAAACAGAGCCCAGCATCAGCATGGGAGATTGCGCACTGCAGTGATCAACTCATGCAGTGGCTTATCTACAGATGTCTGCCCTGGCTTGTAAATATCTGGCCACTACTGCAACCTCTGTCCCTCAAGAGAGACTTGAAGCCAATATAGTTCAAGAGAAGAGGGCAGCCATGAACTTTTGTTTGTCTCAGTGACTGGCTGAAGGAGAAGTAAGAGGCACTGTGAGGCTGAAGGGTCTGTTGCTGTTGAGTTACACTACATGACGATAAATCAAATTGTTATGGTCTATGTTGCCACAGAGACTTTTGCTTGGTGTGATTTATTTTGTCATACAATATATTGGAGAAATAAAAGGAACTGAGGTCAATGGGACTGTTATTGTTGACTACTGACTGTTTTAGAGGATCTATATGTTCAGTTAAATGAAAATGTTACGCCCTGAATTAGAAATTGCAGTATATGTTACACTGTTGATCTGTGGTGGCATATAAGATACTGGTGAAACTGTATTGAGGTCAAAGGGACTGTTAGCTTATAGTTAGGTTACAATTGTGGCCTGAGACTCTGTGTATGTTCTATGAAATGAAAATTGTGCCTTGTATCTTAACCTGCACCGTATGTTACTGTTGGTTTGTGTTGCCTCTTTAATTTTAGCTTAGTTTTTTTGGTATCTAAAATAAGACACATTACAGTCATTACAAGGATACAGTGAGAAACTTACTGACTTGTTTTCATCATTGTTCTTGCAGAAAAATTTAAGATTTTTTATTTCCTCAATTCATCAGGGTCATATTTTTGATTGTTATGGCCTTTACTGCAGATGTACAAAATGTTCTCAATGTACAGGAAATAACAGATGTTGAGTTTTAAAGTTTTTAAATCAAAATTGATTTCAACTGAAATATTTCGAAATAAATGCTTTTCATGGCAAATATTGATATGCGATTAATTTAGATTCAGATCATAATGCATGCAATTAATCAGATTACATTACATTTTTAATCACTTGACAGCCCTAATCTAACCCATTAACACTTAACCTCATTTTGAATTTAATGTAGCTCATTTCTCATTTTTTTCAAGTTAATTTAATCTTAAACGTCTACTCTTGTTAAATGTAAAGTGAATAAATGAAAATTACAAAAATAAATTCAATTAACATCTCACCTGTTGCATTGCTGTCAGGTCTATCGGGGCTGGAAGACTGAAAGAAAAGACAGAATACTGGATTACTAATTTTTATGACCAAAGGAAACCTAGTATGTACAACTACCCATTATACAAACACTACATAATACTAAGGCCATATACCACAAACCTTTTCAGTCATTTATATTTATTTTTTTATGTCAAGCTCTTATTCCAGTGCTGTGATACTGAATGTACATGTAACGCTGTTACATGTACTGCTAAGCAGCATTTTAACAGAAGGGGGCGCCTTTGTGTTACAAAATGCAAATGATACAGCTCACACACCCAAAGCTTTGTATTGATGACCTGCCTCCTGAAAAGCTCTCTTCATTTTACCTGCACACACAAAGACACGCACGCACGCACGCATGCACACACACACACGCACGCGCGCACGCACACACACACACACACCTGGAAGCCAGCCAGAACAAGCAGATGGCAGGAGAAGCTTTAGTGCCACTGATACAAGGTCAGAAAAAAACCCTAATGCTGCAAACACCATAAACCTCTTAGTGCACACACAGGCACACAAACAGTTTACAGTTCAGTGACTAGTTAGGTGCCAATTATACATCCAGTGAACACACATACATTTACAGGTGCCAACACCAACTCACATTTTAAATGCTGAAGCACCAACACACACTGAGAATATGTTAGTATGCTTGTTATCCCATTAATTCTGCTGAATCACACTGTGGTTTATTTCAAACAACATTCTCTTTTGTAATTTTCCATTTGCTTTTGAGGAAATAAATGTAGGAAAGAGAGCAAAGGAGGAGCTGAGAGCCTTTTTTTAGTTCAAGGCATCTTTGTGAGTCTGGGAATTTAAAGTAGGTGAAATATTCCAGTGACAATTTAAATCCTACAGTGAATCATGACAGATAATTTGCATCTCAGTCCTCTTTCTTGTCTTCATTCTGTCCATTTACTGTTCATACTTCCATCTTTTTTCCACTTTTCCCCCTCTCTCCCTCCTCCTCCTCTCACTTTGTCGTCTGGCAGAAAATCAGGGCTGTTGGTGTTTGTATGTCAACATGTTGACAGTCACAGTGACTAGCCTGAAGATATTCACCAGCCTCAGCATCTGTGCATGCCTGTGTGCTTGTGTGAGTGTGTGTGTTTGTGTGTGTGTGTCTGTCAATGCTTCTTATTTTACATGTTCTCGCTGCTAGAATCCACTGTTGGTGAGCGTTGAACAAAACAGTCTTGACAAGTGGAGACTGAACACCTACAGCGATTTGCCCCCAAAACAAAGTCTAATGTGTCCTAATTTAAACAAGCATCTCTTCTGTGCCTCACTGCTCGTCTCAGTACTGACATACAGCTATCATAAAATGGCTTTTCCAAAACACCATTTTTACAGTTTCAGTCTAGACTTGAGTCCAGCCACTAAACTTTTTGATTCTCTCTACAACTTCTCATCCATGTTGACACAAATGGCCATATTATATGCCCTCAAAAAACGAGTAAGGGGACCTTGATTTAAGATTTTTTCTCAACTCCTTTTGCATAACTTAAATATTGAATGGTGAGGCTTTCTTTGTAAAAAAATGCAAATGAAACAAGAAGCTAATTCATTGATTAGTTGATTGACATTGACATATAATCAGCAAACATTTTGATCATTTAATTGTTTAAGTCATATTTCATCAAAAATAGCGAAACAATGCCAAATATTCTCTTTTTGGCATTTGGACTTTTTGTCGGACCAAACAAGACATTTTAAGACTGTAAAGTTGTGATAGGTATGTTTGACAAAATCATCAGATTAATTGATAATAAAAATAAATATTAGTTGCTGCCACTGTTTACTCAAATGCTGGGAGTCAGCACAACCTTTGCCACGTGTCTCCCATCTTTCCCTTCTCCCCTGGTACTGTTTAAATCGCACCGCCTCACCTTGTGTGCTCTCCTCTCCTGCTTGGCCTTCATCTCTGCCAGCAGGCCGCTGCCCATCATCTGCACTCCCGGGTACCGCCTCCCTCCCTGTGGACTGCCCCTGCCGTCTGAACCCTCCCATGGCTCATCTATGGAGTCCGGCGTCCTCAGCTCTTCTGATCGGTCTGAGCTGCTGCTGTAGTCTGTGGGCTGTGAGCGGCTGGAGGCATCTCTACAGTGGAGACAGAACTTATTGGTGAAGCTGGGGTAGACTGGTACATTCAGACATGCAGATACTCTATTGTTCTAAAACAGAAAAATTATCTCACTTTTGTTCATCCATACCTTGACTTTGACTCAGGTGCTGGGCTCTTCACTGCCACCTTAGGTGAGGAGGGCTCCTCAGGGATGGTGGAAGTTGTCGTTGAACCTACAGAGGCTGAGGATGAGGACAGAGGGGTCGCCTGGTTTTTCTCTGACTTATCTGATTTGTCAGATTTATCCGATTTGTCAGATTTGGAGGATCGTTTGATGAGGTTGAGGAATCCTCCTTTGCTCTTTTTTTTCTCTCCATCTTGAGACTCTGAACTCTTCAGGGAGCGTCTGAGAAGAGAATGACAGAAAGGCAGACAAAGCAACAGAAAGAGAAAACAGAAGAAGATTTAACATGTTTGTTGTATATGAAACAGATGATGATGATGATTACAACAAACATTAGAAACAAGCACAGGTTAATACACATCTACTGGAAAAGAATCAAATACACTACTGTCCTTAATGAGGAAAATACAAATACAGCAAAGTCCTTACTTGGAATCCATCTTGGTGACTTTTTTAGAGAAGAACTCATCTACACCCTCATCCACCCTTCCCATGAGGCCGTTCTGCTCCCCATCCTGAGATGGAGCACTGTTGATTTGCTGAAAGAGGAGGTTGAAGAATCTGACACCATGTCTGGACCATCTGACAAACAGTCGATCTACTGTTTCCAAGCGTGAGTGGGTACTTGGTCTACTCATGTTTTAGACTTCACACACAAAATCATGATATGGATTTTTAGTTCTTTAGTGCAGCTATCAATTTTGAAAGAACTACCTGCATATGATCAATTCATAGAAGAACTATTCATCTTTGCGGTTTAATTTCATCTTGCAAAGAAGTCAGTTTTCAGTTTGTTTTCCCGCACAGCTTTACTCACAGGGACTTTGCTGGAATGTGTTTTTTTGTTTCTCCGGGGTCGTAGTTTGGTGAAGTGCTGCAGCTTTTTTTCCTCCTCAGACGGCAGCTCCACCATCGTTCCTGGCGGACGTTGCTCCAGTTTGGGCAGGACCTGAGATGGAGTGGGCGGAGTTTGAGATGAAGTTGAAGTGTCCTCCACATGGATAGGCACGTCCTCCAGGGCCTTGTCCAGGTCAAACTCCATCTCTGTAGGTTTGTAATTAGATATATGTTGAATATTAGATATACTAATACACTAGATGTACTCTTATCTAGCCTAAGTTGCATCAATATTGAGGAATTATTTGAAAGACCACATACAGGATGATTGAAACTTGCCATCAAGTAAGCTTTTCACAGTATGAAGCAGAAAAATTACACACTACTTGATTCATATATGACACAATGTCCTATAAAACATAAACTAAAAAAACTAAATAAACTGCTTACCAAAGGCACGAGACACTGGTCGAAGCATTCTGCTGTGGATGCTTTTCCTCTTGGATTTAGGAGTCATCTGAAGACAGAAACAAATAAATTGACATTTGTGGCAACTGTGAACAAAAACTGATTACTATATACTATATATCATATATATATATCACAAAAACATTATAGACGAGTACAACTACGTCTGCAACTGTTTGACCCTGGATTACCATTAGGGAGTTTAAATGTAAACACATAGTTGGTTACAGACTGTTAGTTTAAACGTCATTTAATCAAGCAGATCTATGTAAGTCAAAGTCTTTTCGTAACAAACTATACTGGTTATCAAGTAATTTCTCTATAAAACTCTCCAGAATTCACTACCGTATTCTTTGGTTAAAGAAAAACTATACTGATAGCTGGTCAATAATTACAAAATAAAAGTTCACCGACACTGTTGTGGCCACTTAATAATAGTAAATGGTACAGTAACAGCACAGACATCTTTATCTAGAAAGGAACTTGTTATGTTAAACAAGGTTAACAAGGCACACTAGTGAATTAATTCAATGTTTCCCTCATTATTTGCCCTAAAACATAAAGTGAAAGAATCCGGGCAGCTGCTGGGCTTATGAAGGAGCATACAGCTAATTCCACTGTCTTCATACATGAGTAGATATTTACACAGTAGCACCAAACACATGTTGCATATTATATTGTGCATTAACAGGGTGGTGATGACAGACATGGTGCATTGAGCGGAGAGGAGCAGTGCAATACGGCTGAATACATTAAAAATATAGAACGTTTCTATTATCAGCATTCAACAGTGTGAGGAAGTGGTAGACAAATAACTATATGCATCCTACTGTACTCAAGCTGTTGTTTTCTACTCTATTTTTTAAGTTGAAGAAATCAAATATCCAAAAATACAGGAGGCTCTGTGCTACAGCAAAGCACAGGACTGAATAGCAGGCAGGCACAGTGAGGAGACACAGAAAAGGAAAAGAATAGTAAGACTTCAAGATAGAAAGGAGAGTGTAGAGGGACAGTCCAAGATTACTTACACTGGTGCAGCACAAAGTCTCCATGGAGCAAAGGTAGAAAGAGAAGGAAGAAAAGAGGAAAAGAAGATTGGAGAGAAAGAAAGACAACACACAGTAAGGCCGAAGACAAAAAGGCATAATGAAAGAGCCATGACAGCTGTGACCACTAAATGTAGCCTTTTTGCAGCACAAAGCAGAGGTAGGCAGGAGAGAGGGATAAAAGATGAGCAGGGAGAGCAGGTGTATTTAGTAAGAGAGCAGACATACAGACAGACGCACACACAGACGAACATGCGGCTTGTTGTCGACCGCAGCCTGCATTTACAACTCTTTTCTGTCGAATGATCGATCACACTGGTATTCCCTTTCTGCTGCCAACAAAAGTATCTACATGGCCAACTAGAACCATCCTTCATCTCAAGACCTATACAATGTTCACAAAGGTTTAATAATCTTGAACAGAGATAGGTGAAGGTGTAAATAGGTAAAGTAAATAGGTTTCACTCTGCCTTAGTTTAAATCTTTTTAGTCTGGGAGAAAAAAAAATCCTACATAAATGATTTCCTATTTTTATTCTTCTATTACATAATCCATAAAATTGAATTTCTAGAAACATAAAACTTTGGTCCTGTTAGATTTAGGCATGTATACAGTACATCAAGACAGTTCATGAAATGAATATCAAAATCAATCCTTTTGATTTTGATCCTTTTCATAGATTTAGAGTTGTCTATTTTGCCCAGCAGAGGGAAATATCAAGACAGGTGCAATTGGTAGTATTTGTGTAAAGCAACCAACTTTAACTTGGCCTTTAATCTTGGTGGCAAGACAGAATCAACATTTTGTATTTTAATGTAAATCCAGGCACATGCAAAGCACAACTAGTTTATGAATTATAAAACAGGACCACACTTCAAACCCACACTCATTTACTGGCTTATTAAGACAACCTGTGTTGATTCTACACAGATAAAAATCATGGTCACTTAAAACTTACTCTAACCTACCATGCATGTCTCCAGATCCTCCAGCCTCTCAGCCTCCAATATTTCAGTTGAAGCCCGTTTAGGAATCTTCTCCTCGGGGACGTCCAGATCCACGGACTCCTGCTGCACCAAAGGGCGACCTCGACGTACCAGATGGTCTGCCTGAGAGGATGAGCGCGAAGACAGGAACCGTGGAGGAGAGGTGATGAAGGAAGAAAGTGAACAGAGAGACAAAGATTGGTAAGATTGGATGAGAAGCGGGGAGTTGTAAAGGCCAGGAGGAAATGAGGGAGACAGAGAAAACGAATGATGGAAAAACAGAAGAGAGGAAAGGCAGGGTCAGATTTATGCTTTAAAACTTAAAATGCTTTATTTCAATGAGTCTGACTGGAGAAAAAAAAAGTGCCGCTAAAGAAAGTGACAACACTTAAAAACGGCTGCATTGGCCTGTGTGTTAGTTCAATGCATAAATAACATAATTATTTAATGTGTGAAAAGAAAGTCATTGCAATTTCTGAATTGACAAAAAATATGAGCCTGAATGTGGCAGAAAATATGTTACAGACAATTTAGGCCTGAAATTAAAGAGCCATTGTGAATGAATCAGTAAAGCATTTGAGAGCTGTGGTGATTGTAATCTTACCAGAGTGTGTTGTGAAGTGGAGAGCGCCTCCAAAATCTCATCAACAATGCGGTCAGACAGGAAGGAGGCTAGACTCAGCTTCACCTCACTGACACAGAGAGAAAGTGAGTGATGGTCAGAGGGCAAAGCAAGACTGAAGAGAGGACGTACAAGAGACGTTCACAACAGACTGAAACATAACAGTGCTATGTAACACACACCTGATCTTGTTGATAATATCCACCCCAGACTGCTCCAGGAGGGTTTTGGTGACAAAGCTCTTGGGTACAACCACCTTGGCTGAGCTGGCCTTCATCAGCTCTGGACGAAGATTACTTTTCTTCATCACATGGGGACACAAAGACTCTGCTGTGTTTACCATGGACTCCAACAGAGTCTGGAAAGAGTGAAGTGAATTAATTAAAGTCTTTTTCTTAGATTGTGTGGTGGTTAACTTTCAATGTCTCTAGGTGGCATCCATTTACCAGATTTGACTGTCTTAAACAAACCATGTAAATCACAAATACATATATGCATATAATATATGATAATATCTGTTGCATATCTGCTGTAAGGGCTTTGACGCCTTCTTTACTTCCTTTCAGGGACAAAAATAAAACATTACTTATGACAAAACCCTACCTGCAGTTGTTGGTCCATGACAGTTGTCACCTCCCCAGCCATAGACTCCAGTTTCTCCTGGATGGGTCCCACTGAGGAGCTGTTCACCTCCTCTCTGGATGCTGATCCAAGGTGGTAGAGGTTAGGGAGCAGCTGGGGGTTAGACAGAAGAGGACATGGAGATAATATTAGACTAAGGAGAAAAACAAAATGCTTCATAGTCAAATGAGCTTGTTGATGAAAAGTGTGAGTTCACATACACCTCTAAGACTCGTGGAAAAACCTGTGTCTCCTCACCGTTTTTGAGTTTCTGGCATCTTTGATGAGGTTCTCTGCTGACCTCACGTCCTCCAAGATGGTGTCTGTCTCTGAGTTCCTCAGAGAGTTCAGGTGGTCCTGCACCTTCACACAAATCCTGTCAATCATCTGGAAGACAAAAACAACAAGACAGGAAAGTTTGTGTGTGATATATCACAGACCCAGTGGCTTCACTGGGTTTCCTGACTCAGTTTAGTATCATTGGTGACACAGTTACGCAAGGGTTCAATGTTATATTAGTTCAATACTAATTTGACATTTAACAGCAACTAGTAGTTTTCAATTCTCTAGCCATTCACTGTTATCACTATGACACTGTGGAGGAAAACTGATTAAGAGCATTTGCTACATGATAACATAGAGGTGAGATATCTTTTGGTTTAGTTTTGTCTGCACAGATTAAAAAAGTAATTGAACAGATATTACCAAGGTGGAAAATGAGAGCACAAGTAAAAATGTAAAAGTTCTCTCTCAAAAAACAAAAAACATACTGGGCAAAAAGACAGAGAACAAAAATGTTTCCAGCTGTGAAACCTCTTTCCCAGTTCTGACCTTTACAAAGAAAGTTAAAGTGCCATTTAGAATTTAGATATCAACTGTCCTATTTACTGTATTTGGCAGAGCTGAATGTACATTATACAAGTACGTCTTCAGTTTGGTCAAAAATATACAGATTCCAGTGCACATGGAGTCAGTAATAAATATGTGTGCGTTGTCTCAGTTTGTGTACACACCTGTTGTGTGGTTGTGGTCACGATGCCCTGCTGTAGCCGATAGGCCTGTTCCTGTAGGTATTTTCTGGTCTCATGGTTCCTGTAGAGGTAATTCTCAATCTAGGAAACAGACACACACATACACACACACACACACAGACATAAACACTGTCAAGACAATAAACCAAAGTGATAATAATTGAAATGGTGCAAAGTAAATTTATCCAATTTGATTGAAAGTTGTAGCCACTGTTTTTCTGCGTTTATATAGAGTATGTTTTAAACACTATGAAAACAGTAACGTATCAGACAGAGGTGATGGAGGAATCAGTGGGATTTCTCTATATACCTTTAGCAAGGCGTCCTCTGTTTTCTCGGGGCTGGCCTTCAGAGCCTGTGAGGCATCGATGATGGGGATGGGCATGAAACGAATGGTGAAGTTTCTAACAGACACGCAGCCGGAGGACATTATTCCACAGTTAGTTCACATTATTGAGGAAGGGAAAGAGACACACAGGTTTAGTGATGCACAGACAGAGGGAAGTGATGCATTTGAACACACATGGTAGAATCAAACAATTCAGAGTTTCTAATTTTTCATTAGTACAAAATTAAACAAATGGTGACTCAAACAGCATCTACATATCTCATTCATTATATATCAATCAATCAATCAGTAACTCGGGGCGGGGGTGTGGGTGTGTGTGTGTGTGTATGTGTGTGTGTGTGTGTGTGTGTGTGTGTGTGTGTGTGTGTGTGGGGTAACAAGGCAGAGATAGCATTAAGTGTGGCCCGACCCCTCAGCTGCTATCATACTGGTCTATTACAGAGCAATGAACTGGCACCATTAGAGAGGTTACGGGTCTTGAAATAGAGGTCACCACACAGTATTAATATTCATATCATGATAGAGGAGCGGGAATGAAAGGAAGGAATGAAAGGAGAAATAAAAAACAGAGAAATGAAAAAAGCAACGTTTTGCAGTATTGAATATCTTAACAAAAGATTTTCTAGGAAACACGAAAACAGGAGACAGGAGTAGATTTACTGAAGGTAACAAAACTGCACACACAGACACACACAGACACAGACACACAATTGCACTGCTAAACAGAGTGGAGATCAGGAGCAAGAAAAAGAAAATGGTTATTTCAATAATACAATACAAAGACTCAGAGGGGAAATGGGGAGATGTGCTGCTGGGAGAATATGATAAACAGAGACAGGAGATGAGAGAGGCTGATGTACAGATGTGTCCCAGAAGCAAATTTAGTTAGACACACGTCATTTCACACACAATATATTCCACATTCAGATCCACAGACAGAAGAGGCAGTAGACAAACATCTGATTTATTCACTCTTGACTCGCACTTTTTCTCTCCATTAATCTGCTGTGCTTTCTCTTCCTTTCCCTTCCTCAGCATCTTTCCCCGCGCTGTTCCCTCTTTGTTGTAGTATTCCCTGTGTTTGTCGCTCTCTCCCCTCTCTGCCTTCCTGCCTCTCATCCTGTCTTCCTGTCTAAACACACCTTGAGGTTTCCTCCTTCCCAGCACAAGGCAAAATGACATCTGAGCTAACCACACATTCATCCCTTCAGCGTGTAATACACCAGAGCCACTGCAGTGCATGTATGCTGTTAGGATGACGATATTGCAGGATTATTAAATTTCATCCACAGTAGAAATACATGCATGCATGGACTCACGAACACATAAATACAGGCAGTGCTGCTTACTTCTCCAGAGCGGCTGCTACATCTTGAAGACCCTGAGGGCTGGTGTTGTTTTTATCCCAGATCACAGTCCTGTACAATAAAAAACAAAAAACCCACACACAATGTGACAGAAGCAAAAAAAATCCAATGTTCTTCTTCACAGTGATCGACAAAATTATTCCTCAAAAAAGACGTGTGTGGGTTTCAATGCACATAGCAGCACAATAGCAGTACCATTATTCTCACACTACATTCTGTGACCACACAATATAATGGAACTTGTATAATATATATAAAACTGTATTTCATGCCTTTTATTAAATTTGTAGTTTATATCATTTTATTGGTAACACTTTACTTTAATTCTCTATTTATCTTTTTTTTTTTTTTGATAATTGGTGTGTAACACACTCTGGATACTGCAAGTAGACATGAGCATTTATGTATGTTTTTGCCAACTTTAACAGGCTGGTGTATAAAGAGACAATGAATGACAATTTCATAGAAGAAGTCATTACTTTTGACCAATGCTATACATGAATAAACGCTTAAAAAATGTGCTAATATCTACAATTACCATTTATTGTCTGTATACTGCTTAGAAATGCTAAGAGAGAGGAAAGTTTTAAAGTTATTTCATTTAATCTCATTTTAATTGTTTTACTGACCTTTATTGACCATAATCGACAGCCATGTGATATACCCCGTGACCGCTGAACATACTGTACACTCACCTGAGTTTGGAGTTGATCTGCAGCGCCTTGGCCAGCATCTTGGCTCCCATGTCGCCCATGGCGTTCCCGCTGATGTCGAGTCTGGTGAGCGAGGAGTTGCTGCCGAGGGCGTTGAGAACAATGGTCAGATCGCTCTTTAGTTTGGAGTCCGCTAGAGACAAGGAGGTGAGGGGCTGTGGAGGGCAGGAGAATCAAGTGTTGAGGGTTTGTATGATGAGAACAAAAGGCAAATTATAATCACACTGCGTGTTATATCTGGTGTGTGACTGACAGTGTTACAGGACAGCAGGGCAGTCTCAGGGTTTATCTGCCACCTGCAGGCTTTTCAATAGTGGCAGAATTGATGAGCATCCCTCCAGTTGTGTGTGTTTACTCGGCTTTAGCTTCACCAGTGAGCATTCAGAAAGGAGCTTTCTGGGCTCTTGTTTTATATCACTGCCAACTTTAACAAAAGCTGTTGTTGTATTTTGTCATTGAGAGCATTAATATTCCTTCAAGCAGTGCCAGCTTGTTTTCCTGTAATAGTGTCCTTGAATTTATTCCCTGTAAGTGGATGCCTTGTTTTCTTCTTTATTTGGCTTAATGCTGACTCTGTGTCCTACACTCACCCTGTGATATTTGGCACTTCTCTAGAGAAAGTGTGAGCATGCAGTCGGGCATTACTATCAGAGTTCACAGCAACTTTCACGACATTACAAAAGTCTGTGAAGCTTTTTAAAATTAGCTTAAACTATAAAAAGAATATTTTCTTCATATTCAGAAGCCCTAAGGATTCATTCCCTGTCTACAATTTTAGACTATTGTCATTACCAGAACTATAAATCTAGAGGTTCCATATCTATATACCGCAATTATACTGCATTTAAACTCTATGTTCCTGCGGGGGCTTGTGATTCAAGAGGGCAAACCCCAATTAAACATTTATCAAAGGGTCATGTGGACTTGCAAGAGAGTCTAAAATGTCAGTGACATTATCATTCAAAGCTCCACGGGGCAAAATGAAACATTCATCACTGGACCAGGTGGATATGTCTTTGTGATGTGAGAGTGACACGAGGGTTTACAAATCCCCAACAGCGTCCGTCTGTTCACCAGGTTTGAGCTGCTCTGTGATGAATGCCCTTTACACAGCTGGAGACTGCTGTGATGATCTGCTTTGTACAGGCCGGTCATTTCACCGTCTGCTGAGTCACTTGCTTTTTTTCTTTTTTCGACATTAGAGCAATGATACAGGTACATTGGCTTAACAAAAAGGAAAAACCAATGTCCCTTTTACTTTCTATGTGCTCTACAGTACTGTTTCATTGCAAAGGTGGAGGATTAAGATCTTATACTTTAGTTAAATACCACAATTTAAAAATAATGCATTCAGAATCTTAAGTAAAAAGACATAAACATTAATGGAAAAATGTACTTATATTTCTAAAAGTACTAGTACTTATTTTGCATGCAAAATGAGCTCTGTCTCTGAGTTACATGATCGTATATCATACTATTTGACTATTATTATTATTGGGCAGTAACATATAAACTGCATTTGAATGCCATAGCTGGCTGTGGTTTAGTTGTTTCATATAGTGTTGAGTGGCTTAATTCGCTGTATAACGACATATTGCTTTTATAAAACTGTAAAAAAAAAAAAAAAAAAAAAAAAAAAAACAACAACAAAAAAAACAACAACATGACATCACTTAATGTTAAGGACATGTATCTAGTGGATAAATACGATTCTGGATGGGAGACACAGAGGACGTCATATTCTGCAGATGAAAAAGCACACAGCAATGCAGGAAACCCTCATAGTAAGCTCTGTGAGCTCAGATGGTTTTATAGAGGTCGACTACTGTGGGCATCTGTCTATGTGTGTGGTGATGAGTGTGTGGAGAAACAGCATCAACATGGTTATATGGGCAGAAAATTACTTTTTTTATGTCTTGTCTGAGGATGCGGAGAGAATTATTTACTGCCTGCATGTGTTCATGTCGGGCACACGGCAGACATTAAACATGCAAATTCAAATAGGTACAAGTTTATGCACCAGTAGCTACGGTAGCTAATTCTTCCTCCAGTGCTGTAAAGAAGAAATGAGATCCTTATCACTGGGTTCCCTCACTGTCAACAGCTAAACAAGAATAAAAACTTAAAAAGCAGTGCACAACGTACATCTGGTTGTCACAGTAAATGCAGAAGAAGAGAAGTCTATGATAGTAAGATCTGTCGTAGAGTAAAAATAATTGCTATGGCTGACGCTACAACATTTTCAGCCCCTGTCAATCACTAGAAATCATGAAATTATTACCCTGGATATGCATGCACATCTAATTTAATCAAATCAAGAAAATGAGAAACTGTAACCCAAGACATGCAAATAAAAGTGACCTTTTACCACAGACAAATTAACCCATTTAATGTCTGTCCGTAAAATGATGAATTGTGTTTAATATTGTGATGAAACTCGTGTGTACTGCAGTGTGTGTTCAGCAATAGAATATCCTATCTCTCCACTACAGTCTGCACTGGCTCTGCAAAAGGGAAGATGGTATGCTACTACTGATTATTCTATATCAAACACTTAAGAATTGTTATTATCACTGTCTCGCAGGAGAAAGTGGGGCTGTTTCTATTGTTGATTTTTCCTTCAGATACTCTTCTCCTCTTCTGCATCTTCTTCTCTAGCTGCTAACATTCACAAGCATGGGCTGATAATTACTATCAAGTATGTTTTCTCTTGGGCTTTGTATAAAGTTTGTATATGGAATACATATGCACCGTGTTATTTGTTTATCACAGCCTTTTCTGCAAGTAGACGAATGTGGTTCTCATTTAGGTTTTTACTCTGCAACAGCATTGTTAATTACTCTTTGATAACTCTATTCCACCAGGGGTTTTATTCTTTTAAGGCGCTCTGTGAATTCTCATTAAGATCTTCATTAATTTATGAAGACTGATCCTGGTGAATTAGTGAAGCAGACACCTTCTCACTGATAAAACACAGAATAGAGTTTGTTTATCTGTTTATATTCTGGCAGTTAAGAGCTATCCCAGGTCTAACTGTCTGGACTCACGCCAGGACACAGAAACACAACAGGGTAAATGTGCTGCCTGGAGCTGTGTGTGTGTGTCTCACACTCTGTATGTGTGTTTATGCATGTTTTCCGGGACACACACGGCGAAAAAAGGTCAGGGTGTACTGCTGAATAAAATTTGAAACTTATAGTCTCGCTACAGGCCTTCATTTAACACACTGTGCACCTTAGAGATATTACTCCCAGGCCCCTGCTCTAAACAAACCTCTGCACTCTGAACTTCTTCAGAAAAAAACCCTTCTGAGATCAGCTGTCCTGTGCATATTACAAAAAAACTTCAATTCCTTCCACCTTCATTTTCATTTCCTCCCTATCTGCCATTTATACATCCTTTGACCCACCCCTTTTAACCTCTTTCTCTCTTCTTCACCATCCATCAAGTTTCTCCCTCCTTTCCTTCTTTCTTTGTATTCCAGCGTCCACCTGCACAGCCAGATAACCAGCTCATACACATGCTCCATCTTCTTATGCACATAATAACACACACACACACACGCACACACGCACACACAAACAGACTACAAGCACCAAGAGACCAATCCAGCACAGAGCAGCTCAATAGGACCATCAATCTAGCACATCCAGCACTGTGGGAGACAAAGAGAGGCAGGCACTGGGGCAAAATTTGTTACACCTCCCATGATGGAGAGAGAGATAAAAGGAGCGAGATGGATTGAGGGACGGGAAGGAGGGGAGATGGCTTAAAGCTGGAGATTGCTTTGTTTTGACTTCAGGTTTTTCTGAAAAAACTATGGAAGAAAATGACCACTTACCCAGCATCTTTTAATGTCTATATAATACCCCATTAGATATTGATCGACACCCTGGATCGAGCAGAGATGGTTTTCATGAGCATAATAAAAAGTTATGGTACTTAGTTTAAATACTTGGGTCATAATCCCATGAGTTCTGGCGTACTATACTTTGGTGGTTTCCCTTTGTAGTGCAATAACCCACCCACAACTCACTTTTACTACCACTTTAAAACTAATTAAATGACATAGATTAGATTTAACAAAAAGTTACACCCAAGTGTTGTGTGTAGCACATGGTTTTCCATCAATTTGATCAATGCAAGTAAATTCTATTCGCACCACCCTCCACTGGAGAGGTCGGAGGTCAGCTGTAGAGCAGCTGGTGGAGATTCGGTAATTTGCTTCAGCCGGTTAGATGCTTGCTGATACAGGATTTGGACCTGAGGCATCTGTTTGGAGGACGCACTCTGTTACCAATAGGCTAGAGCTCCTGACAAAGCAAAACATACAGTAGAAGGAAATTAAAAACTCACCGACTCCTCCTCTTGAATCATGTGAACCAGACTGTCCAGCACCGGAGCGAGGTTTCTAAGTAACGTAGAGCAAAGACAGGATGAGAAACTGAAGAATGAACTGAATGCACGTGATGAAAATGATACTCACAGAGAGAACAATCTTTTGAAAAATGCTCAAGTCTACAAAAATCTACTGAATTTTATTGTTTGATGTTAGCTGGTTTTTTGGCCCAGTGATGGGCATGTAATGAAATGGTCTTTTGTCATCCACAACAGACCAAGCCAAATCGTTCTAAGCCACAACCAAACCAATCCCAGGACTAACCACTAAGGTGTCTCTCATAGCCACATACTGTACGTGTCCACTGTGTGTGCACTAGGGGTGGGCGATATGACGATATTAGATCGTGAAGGATTACAACGTGAAGACGATCTTTCAAACTGCAGAGATCGTGGGATCGTCTAGGGCACATTCTATAAATTGCAGTTCTATGCTGATGCACCGACGCACCAGACATATTGACGTCGTCAACCTGACTGACCAATCATAGCGAATTACGGGCAGTGACGCGCTTTCCTACCCGCCTCCTTGTTTGTGTGTGTAGCGGTAGCACATGGAGAGCGATGGCTGAAAGCCAAACGGAGTTGGTCGCTAAAAAAAATTCCACCTCCATTATATGGAATTGGTTTGGATTTTCCGCAACTGATCAAGCGCAAGCAAATGTAATTTGCAAAGTTTGCACAGAAACCATTTGCACGTCGGGTGGTAACACGACGAACCTGTTTAATCACCTGAAGAGGAAGCACTAAAGCACTAGCACTAGCAACTGTTGCACTAAAAGAGATAACCACAGTCACTTTAGTTTGTATTTTTGCGTTTCAATAAGCTATTTAGTGTTTTGATAAATAAATCCTGTTTAAATGAATGTCAGTAATGTCTTTGATTGATATTTTACTTTCTGTTACTACTTTTGCAAGAGTGCACTTTATTAGGATGTTGTTGTTTTCCTTAAACTTTACGTTATCTGCACATGCAGGCAAAACTGCGACTATTTGAAATAAAATCTGTTAAGAAAGGTTCGTTGGTCTAAATTGTCTGTTTTTCTTTTTCCAATTTAAGATCGTGATAAAATCGAAATCGTGATTTTATTTTTAAAAAATCGTGATATGATATTTTTGCCATATCGCCCACCCCTAGTGTGCACCCTCTCCTCCTGCCCTGTATTCTTACTTTGACTTTATGTTGTTGAAGTTCTTGCCCAGAGAGAGGTGTCTGATGGAGCGGTTCTTGGCCAACCACACCAGCAGAGTGGACAGGTCTGAGTCCAGGCCTGCGGGTACAGAAACAGGTTAGAAATTATGAAAATAAGGTTGACTGATCTCTGCTGATTTTTGGTAGCTGGGTTTCCACAGCTTTTAGAGTTAATTAGGTTTGAAAAGCTCATTAAATACATGGTACAATATGCATGGAAGCTGCCATCTCACCATTGTCAGAGATGTCTAGGCTGGAGATGTTTGGGATCTCAGCAATACAACCTTCAAGGATCTGAGAACCTCCTGACCGCAGCTGTAAAGACGGGGGGTAAGGTACATCAGACACAATGTAGAACAGTCTATCTCACTGTAAGTAACCCCTGTAAAACTGCAATTCTTCAACTGCTTGCTGCACTATTGTTGGAACAAGACAAACTCCAACACTGACTGCAAAGTTGATGCACAGAAGAGGTCAAGCCTCCACTGTGCATATTCAACAAAACGACATTCAAGGATCTATGAACCTGTATGCACAAGATTCTTTAGGTGAAACATCCAACTAAAGATGGAAACGTGTCGGGCAGTTTTACAGTATGAAGAGAAACTTGTGGTATTAGATGATTAACATGATAATGGCAAATAACAACACAGATCATCCAGAACAACTGCAGCTGCAACTGTTACTTGTAAATTTAATCATTTCCTTCCTAGTGAAATACTGTGTAAAAATGGACCCAGAGAAGAACAGGATCAGCGGGGAAAAAAAGTATCTGCCAAAACAGACGTGCAAATAAAAATAAGGAAGAATGAAATGTTAATTATTAAGAGTCAGTACATTAGTACTTACACAATGGCCAAGCTTACAGAGGCATTAGGGGGAAAGAACAGCATGTCAGACCAAGCCAACAATTACCAACAACAAAACTCACAGATGCTTAATGATCACTCTTCTATTCTCACACACACACACACATCAAAGGCGCACGCAATTACACAAACACACTCAACAGGGAGTCCTTATTTTGCACGCTGTCAACCCACTCAAAGCACAGTTCTGGGCTGTCTCCACCAAACGGTTCATTAAGGCTTCGAAAAAGGACAGAACGCATCAACCCCCCCCACCTGCAGCTTCAGTTTGCGAAGATTTCTATGGGAATCTGGAATTGGATTTCCTGTGTAATTTGTATTCATGTGTTATCTTTAGCAATCCCATTGAATCTGCAGCAAGCTGTCTTTATCTGTTTGAGCAGGGATGCAGGGCGACGAGCTGGTGTGTGTCTGTGCGTGTGAGAGAGTTATGATGAAACAATTAGAGAGAGAAACTGAACATCCCCCCACCCCACCCCACCCTGACCCCCCCCAACTTTGCCCTTCCCTCTCTGTGTTCATCTCTGCCAAGTATTCCATTATACAGCCTCTTAACAGTGTCACTGGCCTGTCAGAGGGTTTTGGAGTGGATCCTAAAAAGCTTGCATTGAATGAATATTGCCTCCAAACTATAAAAAAAAAAACCACACTTAAAACTTTATCTGAGAAGAGCACTTACGCCAACGCTACTAATACTAGAAACAGGAATCAAACAAAACCAGTGTCACCCTAAAATCCACTGGATGCAGTCTTTTGACTTGCTCCACATAGCTTTCACTGTATTTGGCAGCATTGTGCTTAAACTGTTAAGTGTTGCCTAAATACTGAACAGGTTTGCCTGCATTATCATCAGCATCACTGTGCATTGAATCTAAATGCAGCTGCGGGATCCGTAGTTCTAAGCTCCTCTGCACTTTACACTTAAGTCATCTCTAATGAAGGTCAGGGGATTTAACTCGTCACATTAAAATTTGATTTTAGAAGCGTGTTCATATCATTCACATCATTTCATATTCATTTTGAACATGGTTTGGAAAAGTTCTCAGATTCCTGCTTGCCTTGCACACATTGACAAGCTGCATTGCAAAACTAGAAAGGCTTTGATCTGGATTTTGAGTATGCACGGAGACCCCCCCCCCCGTCCCCCAACTCCTCAATATGAACGAATGAACCCTGCCCAATGAGTAAAAATCCACTGAGAAGCCACAAGGGAATGATCCATCATGAGCCAGGCACAAATGGACACATTGTAAAACAATATCTTGACTTTTAATCAGATGATTTATGATGGAAAATGATGTGCAGTGTATCTCTGCGGATCTCACCTCGCAGCAGCTGAGGTCTAGAGATACGTCCTTCAGATTGGGGTTACTGGCCAGACCAAGCAGGAGTGCCCTAAAACAGTATTATTACAGGCAGTTAAAATGAAAAAAGTGAAAGGCATTCAGCAATGTAATTCAGTTTTTTATCATGACACTAAATGTTAGTAGAGTACATGTGTAATGCATGTGTACATCCACGTTTCTATGGATGAGTTATATTTTGTTCTGTTTTGTCAAATTTGTGACTATTTGTTCTCAAAACAATAGTAATTTTACTTTAAGTAAGAAAAAAAAGGTTCAGTGTCCCAGTTAGTCAGAGCTGTAGCAGCTGCTCGCTGTGATAAAGGTGGACAAGGCAAGTTTATTTTTTCTGTACCTTTAAAAGCTTTAAATGATGACATAGGTAGTAAAATAAGAGGAGGAACAAGAACAAAGTGTACGATCACAGAGAATGTGGGACACAAGAAGCTTCTCCTCACAGACACATTAAATGTGAATGAATTGTTGTCTCACTTGAGGGCCTCTGGTGGCAGCTTGGTTCCTGACACGTTGATGGAGCTGAGAGACATGGCACTGCTGAAGAAGTGCTTGAATGATGGCGGCACCTCTTTGCCTTTCCTACTGAAAGAGGAGGAAATAAAATGATATTAGACGGATACACCGATTATCAACTTTACAAGCAATTTTTAAGGCTTTTTTTGATCTAATACCATACAAGCCTCAATGATGAAGTTTCTTAAGCTGACCTGAGATTCAGGCAAACATTAAGCTTTTATTACACTTGCCATGGCCTAAAAGCCTGTGACCCATTTTAGGTTTTATCTACTCTTCAAGAAATCGTTTTAACTGCACAAAAAGGGAACAGAGGGGATTTTCAAAAAGGCAGAATCAGTTTAGGTCCCAGATGTACAATAACCCTCTCCCACCTCTGCCAGTATGTGCACTCACATTCTCCACTCTCAATTCTTTTTCTTCCCTCCACTGCTGCTACACTCACATCCTCTCCTCCTCTCCCCCTACTCTCTCACTTTTTCTCTGCCCCCACCCCCCACCCATCCCTATCTTCTGCCCCCCTCTTCCCCTGATGAAGTCCTCAACTCCCTAGAGACACACTGGAAAGAGAGATAATAATGGGACGATAACTCCACCCATCACCCATCTGTTACACACACACACACACACACACACACACACACACACACACACACACACACACACACACACACACACACACACACGCACTGAAATTTAAACAGTCTTGAATCTTGCACATCTACAAACTCAACAAACGCACATGCACACACACACATACGCACACACTTGTCACCCTGATCCTGTATTTTATCTTGTCTGTAATAGCATGTTGTCACCAGCAGGTGTCACACACCAACATACAGACTACATGGTTAGAGCTCATGGTCATGTCTGGTCAAATCTGAATTTTAGGGCAAAGTCCTACATTAAGCTTGACTAGCCCTCGATAGATGCTGTATAAGCAACTTACTGTAAACACAGCAAGAAACTCTGGTTGATGGGTTATGGACAAAAGCCAATCTCCCATCACTCACATGATGGATGGCTTTGTATAAATTTCATATTAAAACAAAGAGATCTTTTTCTTGCTAAAAATTAAGAATTGAACTGTTTAGGAATGAGAAGACAGTTCAGTTGGGCTTCTCTAATTTCACCGAGGTGACTCATTTTTAAAATCTCTTCTTTAACGCTATCATAACCACAGCTGTGCTTTTGTACCTGTTTGACCAATTCTTTAAGTGAATTCCTACTGTAGTTGCCTTGTTTATTACTTATATTACACAGTTTGTTTTTATTATATCAGACTTTTTTATCGTTAATCTCCTATTGTGCAACTGTCTGCTTTCAGTTGAAGCATGCAAAAGTCATTCAAAATGTACACTTGATCAATAAACCTTGGAGGAATGAAACTAAACAACAACAAAAGAATTTTCCTCTTCATCATCAGGTACCTGGTGGTAGTTCTCACCTGTGAGGGAAGACGCTCTTTGACACGTTGAGAACAGAGAGGTGTTGGACCGAACCTCGCAGCAGAGCAGAGCAAACCTGGAATACACACGCAATGTGTCACTGTAACATCTGAACTGGATAAACTGTCTCAAGTATTGTTTGATTTGTTACTTTCAATTACATTTTAAATCCTTATTTTGAAAATTTTAATATCAATTTCTTTTTCTTTTTTTGCACCTTCCAACCCTGTTGTGTGTATACAAGTCTGCAAATGTGTAAATGTATATGTGGCTGCACGTGAGAGCGACAGAATATGATTTAAGAGCTAATCAATATCTTCAATGACAGGCTGACAGCTGGCTACATCTCAGACTAATCAATAAGCTGTATTGGCTCTCAGACCCACATCAATATATCACACACAGTATTCTGACAACTACACAAGCAGCAGACAACAACTCAGATTGAGTGGGTGTATAAAATTGGATTACATTCCCTGCAACACAGATGTTAATGGCTGGCACTTCATCTTACAATGCAGTATAATGAGATATAACCCTAGCTGCAGGTTGTTTATTTAGGGCCTCATTCGTAGGGGTCTCACTATTATAAAACTGTATCTCTTTACTCATTTATTCCCTCCGAGCACCAGGTGGGATGTCATATCAGTGGGTGCCTCCCGACTCACCTGGTCCAATGAGCAGTCAGTGTTGGAGAGGTCAAGGGTTACCAGGCCGTTGGGTTGACCAAGGAAGTGGCAGAAATGCTAGAAAACAGAGCATAAAACAAACCACAGCACAGAGCGTTACAAAACAGAAGATGAGACCACGTTAATGTAGAGGGGTGTAACCATTCATCTGTAATGTATGTTAGTCGACTGCCGTGTTGTTGACCATAGTGAGAAAGCACTTCTCATGTGCTGCTGTAGATTACTGTTTCTGATTTATTCTCCTACTGTTGAGTTTCTACCATCTGTCTCCTCTTTCCTCATCAATTTTCATTCATACCTTTCCTGCCTCTCCATCATTTCTGATTTCCCACATCAAACCTCTTATCATTTCATACGTCACCAGATCTTTTCAATCAGTTGCTAGATGCTCTTTTTAAAGAAAAACTGAGATTCTGTCTCTCAGACAAACTGGCTTATTCCATATAGTGTAGTACAAAAGAAATTATTCATTTCCGTCTTTGGAAATCCAGCTTGATCTAGTAATAGGAGTTAATGTTTTCCCGTAGTTTTCCTGCACACAAATTAAAGGAATAGCTCTACATTTTGGTTAATACATTGTTTCACTTTCTTGCCTAGAGTTGGACTGACTTGACTGGTGTGTCTGTGCAGTAAATATGAATCTAGCTTCAGCGGCTGAATTTAGCATAAAGAGGGGAAAAAGGGGGAAAGAACTATCTTAGCTCTGTCAGGTAACAAAGTCTGCCTACCAGCACCTTCAAAGCTCACCCCTTTACTCAGTGATCTGTAGAAGCTGTTTTCCCTGCTTCCACTTCTTGTGCTGCATGTAGGCCAGATCATATTTACTGAACAGATGTGAGAGTGGTATTGATCTTTTCATCTAACTCTTGCTAAGAAAGTAAATAAGCATGATTCCCATAATACTAACCTTGATGCTTGTATATATCATGATTTATTGTCCAGCTACAAATACAGTAAATCCCTGTGATGGGTGTGATTGGGTGTGCTTGACTGGATTCTGATTTGTAACCCCACAGTAAAGAGTTTCTCCCACATCTCAGTATCTGTGCTCTGAATAGACGTTGAATGTCCTGAGTTGATGCTCTGCTACAGAGTGACTCGCTAACTGATTTATAACGGTCTGAAAAGGCCTCCCCATATCTACTGCAGCACTGAACTGTTTCAATCAATTAAGCGTTACTGATACCAGCTCTGAGATGGATTAGAAACTGTGTGTGTGTTTGTGCGTATGTACCTGCATGTCGTCTCCTCGGAGGATATTCCCTGAGAGGTCCAGATGGACCAGGCTGCTGGGGATGGACGGGTTGGCACTCAGTGACTGGCAAAGGCTGTTCACCCCTACACACACACACACACACACACACACACACACACACACACACACACACACACACACACACACACACACACACACACACACAGTGTCAGCATTATCTCAACCCTCAAGTCTCCCCCTGATGTCTTGACAGCATATTGAAGGAAATAGCAGAGGAAATGAGCAGTGGGTGAAGACAGGAAAGAACAGGAGCAGAATGCAGAGTGAATGCATGGAAAAGTGAAAAGAGAAGGCCTTCTCATGGTCGTGTAAATGTTATGCTACGCCTTAGGCTGTGTCACGCTATGTTGAGCTGTTTTTTATATATTCTTAAAAAACAGTTTTTAAATGTCATAAGATAATTTATGAAAATTAAATCAATAAAAGCAGGATTGTGTAATTAATAATGATGTAAAATGAAGCTCTGAGCAGCCACATTACGAGCTGTATTTTGACATACAACTGATAAAATGTGTTAACCCGTGTAACATCTATCACATGACTGACACACTGAACTTGCACTTTTATAAAGTCCTGACTCTGACTCTGTATGCCAGTGAATGAAGGCATGACAGTCGGATGACTGATTTGATTAAGAGATACAGATGAAAAGAGATGCAACAAAGGAAAAAATAAAGATGATTAAGAAAAGGAATATTTGTTGTATTCAAGATTTTCATATCAAATGCAAAGGATTCAACTTACTCAAGTTACATTCAGCTGAAACTAAAATTCAAACAGCTGAATTACAAGCTACATCAAAAAAAAATATCAGTGTTAAAAAAAGAATAAAATGTCCTCAATCCTCTACATCTGCTCTGAGCATTGGGGGCTTTTGGGGGTTTGGATTATGGATCGGGCCTTTAGCGAGACGAGCAGGGCTCAGTTAAAACAGCGCAGCCCCCTCACCAACCCTACACTGTGGAATATGATAGCTCTTCATTGATTGCCTGAGAGCAGAGCATGTTTACAGTGAGTCCCTACAGATGGTGCCTGGTGCTGCAGCACTTTGGATGAGAACCAAGAGGAAATTTTACCTGCAAGTGACAACAGCCACATTTAATCTGGAAATTATGATAATCCTCTGCAGTTTTGTTTTTTTTTTATCTGCCGGAATAGCCTCTGCACAACCAACTTCACGGCATTTCATTTAAGGACATTAGTGCAGAAGGATTTTTTCATAATGCCAAGAAGTTGTGGCTCTGGTGACTGAAGGAAAGTGATCTACTGAATAACATTGATGCAAATGAAAACATGCATATTGTTTAGACTGGCTTTGTGCACTCACACATTGATAATCCACCCCCCCCACCCCATACTCACAGTGGTAATAGTGCAATAATTAAGTGTCATTTGCATCCCAGTGGTAAGTGTGATCAGATTAGTGGAACATGTGAATTGCATGAGATCGCAGAGCCTGTAAAAAGCCAGCTGATCACAAAGCAGCATTTACATATTATTTTTTAAATAAAATCAACCAACTTTATCTCAGATTCTCCCAAGTTTTTATTTACCATTCACCAGTTTTAGCAGCTTTACTTGTAACAAATGACAGGGGAAGACAGCACATACCTTTGGGTGATAGTGAGGTTTTGGAAAAGTTTAAATGCTTTAGTCCCATTCGAAGTTTGGCAAACTGAGAACCCAGGGAGGAGATACCTACAGCAGGAGAGGGGAAACAGAGAGACGATGTCACTTCTCTCCCATGGGGCTGCTGTAGCTTCTTTCATCGACAGCCAGCGTGACTATAGCTACTATAACTTCTCACCTCTAAATGCAAAACTACTTTGCACATTTATTCAACAGTGTATGTCCTCATCCGACTTCTTTCTTTCTTTCTTTCTTTCATTAAAATCCAGCCTCATTTTAAAACAGGTTGCAGCATTGATTTAGCACTGATAAATCCTGCTTGAAATTAAAACAGATAACAATACACACAAATCTCAAGGGGGAAACAACAATGTGGCTGAATTTATCTCTTTAATTATTTTCTTATGTTTGTTTTGGAGAAGGAGCCTCCTTTTGCTCCAGTAAAATATCTGCAGTATGTAATCAGCCACAGTGACTAGTAAACAGGCAAAACAGCTTCACTTGAAAAAAACACCTGAAAAGATGAATATATAAAGATCTATCAAGGCCAAATGATGAAGTCAAAATGACAGTAAATATGATATTATTCTTAAAATGAAAAGATCATTGTGGTGTTGTATGTTTACATGCGGCTGCCTGAATGTATCTTTAATTTATGTGTCCTGGAAAGAAAAACAGGCCTTAGGCTAGAGGCGATGAAACATTAAACCTGTTGCACTCTCTGCACTGTAACAAGGGAACCTAAACTGAATATACTGTACATTAACATACCTAACACCTCTGACAGGCTGTGGTACAGTACATATACAGTGCCAAATAAAACATGTTTTGCATTTTAAACTTGGCAAGTGATACCTGACTTTTGAATGACATTTTATGGATTCAATATTTCACTTTAGGAGAATTACTTTTCACACATGATATCCATAACTGACTTTCTTACTCATGCTAGTAGATCATACACACCAACAGACTGACAAATCACCATGTGCAATAATTTAATTCACTATCTGTGCAATATCACTTATCTGCTGCTATTTTCCTGTTTTTGTGATATTAAATGCCTTATTGTACAAACTATATTATAATATTATTTATCTATTTTAAGTACTTGATATTGTCTTTTCACAGTTTTTCTTTCTTTGTACTGCCCACTTTGCTGCTGTAACATTGCAAATTTCAGTACAGTCATACTGGAGATAGAAGAAACCGTTGGGATTCTCGACCAGCCGTTGAGAATAAATTACAGAGGGGAGTATAACAGACCAGAGATGAGTACATTAGACTAGATTAGAGCAGGTATCATACCTCTGTCCTCCAGCGGATTGTTGGCAAGATTAATGTTGGTGAGTCCTGAGCTGGGGTTGTGGGCCAGGGCAGCAGCTAGCTTCTGGGCAAAATCACTGTTGAGTGACAAAGAGCGTATCCATAATGTGTGTATGACCAATGTGCTGTACATGTGCAACTTATCAAAGTGCTTTGGCAACATAACTATCTAAACCCAGCCATACCCAGAAGCAAGGCCGAATAGAGGTACATTAGCACTGAATTTCTTTGTGTAATTTGTAAAAAAATAGCTATAAAATGTGTTTTGCAAGACTAAAATCTTTTTAACAGCTAAATAAACAGAAACAGCATCTAACAATCCAGCATGTCAGCACTGAGATGAACAACAAAGCCGGACCAGAAGTGTAATATAGAACCATTCCTCTCATAGAACATAGTCCTCTGCAGAGCTGCTGCAGTTGTATAAGTCTATATATGTACAGAACATATTTAACATTGCAACTTCATATTGTCTTAAAAGTCTGAATTTTGTTATCCTGACAATATCTGTAAATGTGCAACATTTACTTCTGTTACAAAGACAAAGATGAAATTAAATCAAATGTCAGACAGTACAGTTTGACATTTTATTTCAAAATCTTGCACTTTAGAATTGCATCGTCAGAAAGTTAGGAGACTTTGATTGATAGATTGATGCAACTTTTAGTCACTAGAATGGATTCATCTCCAAAAAGCCTGAATCCTACATTTCCCATGATGCAGGGTACCGTCTGCAATTGAGCTCAAGTTGAAATATATACTAGTACTAGTGCTAGTACTTATATATAAGTACATATACTTTTCTCGTGCTTGATGGAGCTCTGCTGCAGGTTTCACATGCTGAGTGGTGCTCCTCGTTACAAGTTAGTTGATCTCGACATGTAAAATTGTTGGAAGTGCGATTTTAATAGCTTGCATGACCTTACGTTTTGAGTCCTGCGTTGTCCAGAACCAACTCTTCCAGTCGACTGGATCGAGATACCACCCTGAGGATCTGCTCACACACATCTGCAGACTGGAGACACACACACACACACAAAACAGATGCAAGTTAAGTTACAAGTTAAGATCAAGATTTGTGGGTAGTAATAATGAATGAAAATAAGGAAAAATAGACATGCACACATAGGGAAAAGAAAATTTACCATTTTTGCGTTCTCTATAAAACAGCAGATGTATGAGTGATATGAAAGGTGAGAAAGAGACACAGTCTTACATATTATGCATCTCACATTCACAGCTGAGCAGCGGCAGTCTTATCTCACTGATCCATTTAGTGCTTTTCTTCATCACTTTTGATTAAACGTATAAAAAAGATACTAATCAACTGAATCATCTCTGAGGCTTACGTTCCTATTTTATCGGGAACAGTAAACCTTGAACAGAAACTTTCAAGGTCATGTGACTAACACAGAAATTTACTTTTGGGACACATGATGTTCCCGCAAGTGTTCCTGTGCAAAATGTGGTGAAACCACTATGGGAAGCTGTTCATTGATGCTAATTAAAGCTGTACTGTGGCATGTAAAAAAAAAAAAAAAAAAAAAAAAAAAAAAGCAGCAGTAAATTCCATCTCTTTCACTTAAAGAGCATTTATGCGTGACAAGGAGAGACTGGGGAGAGCAGAGTCTGGACACTTAAGAGGGAGAAACTTGTCTTGCTTCTGTGGTCTCAACACCACAGGAGAGGAGGTGAGTTGAGGAAGCAAAAGCACTCATATTTAGATAAAAATTAAAAATTCAACAGTTCCATGTCAGTGCCCTGCCCAGATATTCGCTGACCCAGTTCAATGTGTGCTGTGTCATACCCAGACACATACACACCCACACATTCCGCTTTTGCTACAGTGTTACAGTAAATCTCTAATTATCTGCACAGACTCTCAACACAAACATTTTCCATCGTAACAACTGAACTTTAATGGATCATTGTGTTGTTGTTATTCTTTGTCATTGACATTCCTGCTATGAGGGACTGTTTCTTTCAGCCAGCTGCCTCTGTGAGGCCAAAACACTGGCGACTTTGTCCCAGACTGTTATCTACAGCGACGGGGAGAGAAAGAGGGGAGGAAAGGAGAGAGGGATAATGGAGAGAGAAAGAGACAGCGAGAGGGAGAGACAGAAGAAAGGGACTGTTGTTCACATGTTTACTCTGGGAAACTGTGAGTATTACAGAAGAGGAATAAGAATGATGGTGGGCAGTGGGGGATGACATAATACAGAAAAAGGAGATTTGAGGGTAGTGAGGGATGAAATAGAGAAAAAGAAGAGAGAGAGCGGTTGGTTGCAGCCTTACAGAGAGGCAGAGAGGCGCACAAAGAGGTCTGTATTTTCCACAAGACTCACAACAAAACTGCTGGGTGACACTGGCAGCGTGTCTATTGCACCATTTACCACTCATTAAATAACAGTCTTGTCATGCTGTGCTGCTCTGACCCAAGGTCCTGCTGAAATATCACACGCTTTTACACACACACACACACACACACACACACACACACACACACACACACACACACACACACACACACACACACACAGTGTGATCATGAGGTGATCAGAAGGCAAGTCCTCTTATCTCTGTTGTCTTTTCCTCTTCTTCTCCTCTTTTCTCATTAATGGCTCAGCATCTTGATTATACACCACGACACAAACAGCCTGACTGAACTGAGGACGAGCAGCATAATCCCTCGCTGTGATAGCCGGCTGTGTGTGTGTTATGTATGTGTGTGTGTGTGTGTGTGTGTGTGTGTGTGTGTGTGTGTGTGTGTTATATTATCCAGTCCACTGCATTGAGATATTCCTTATCTGTTTGTAGAGATAGTTGGATTGTAATTTAAGCCTGAGGCTTGTGAATTTAATGTTCCACGTCTCCCTTTCATTCACTTTTTCTTTTCTTCGTTTTTTATGCTCCACAGACATATCTTTTTAGATATTCCTAATGCGACTGTATGGTTCACCAGCACGGATACAATAGTTCAGGCTGATGGGCAGTGTTGCCCTTGAGTTGAACTTTTGCATGTCAATAGATTTGGCAGGGACATCAACTGACTAACTACTGGTTGTGGAAAGTAAAAACTTGTTTCCCAAGCGTGTCTGTCTCCCACTCTGCCTTCATTCGTCAGATCTAAATTCTCTTGCCAAAAACCTTCTGACTAATTTCCCGACTCATCTGACACCTCTCCCTCTCACTGACCTCTACACTGACCTTCATATTTTTGTCTCACTGCTCCGTTTGCTGTCAACACTTTCTCTCTTTCCCTCTGTGTTCCACTTCTTCTTTCTAACTTGTTATTGTTCCCATTGGCACAGGATCAAAAAAAATTCAAAATCATGCTCCAGAGCACATCCCTGAGGCCTTTGTTTCTCCAGTTTCTCTGTTATCACCTGCAAACATGCACACTTGGGGAAAAAGGAAAAAAAGGGAAGTATATTTTCCTTAAAAACACCCAGAGGAGACTTTGTCGCACTTTACAGATCTGGCTCAAACACAAGTCAGACGCTGTTCAAACAGTGGCATCTGTGGCTAACATCACCAAAATACACTCTATAAAACATCTGAAAAAGCATCCGCTCAAACCTTACTAACACACAACCCTATGCATCCATTATAATACACACTACCCTGCGATAGAAAAGACACATGTTAGACACAGGCTGCACATGTGCCTGCGCAAGGGTTTGTCACTAGATATGTGCACAGCATGGGGAGGGGCAGGATTTTAAAATTCAATACAAAAGGAATTGTCTGTGACGGAGGCATGAGATAATTGTTTGGACTGAGGAAGCTGCGTGTGGTAATTGGTGAGACTGAGCGAAGCGTCAAGACGAGAGATTTAGTGATGGAGTGCTGCAGGGGGGGCAACAGCCTTAGACATTGAGCCCCTTTGTCTCGTTAGGATTAAGAGTCTTATCACACAAGAACATTGGACTGATCCTCAGTCAACAGACAGGAGGGAAGGTGGAAGAAACAAAGGAGAGATATTCTGGACAGTCAGAAACATACAGCTACACACACTGTTAGGCAAAGGTAGAGTAGAGGGAGAGATGGAAAAGTTAACAGACAGAGAAGGACAGAGGCGATAGATACTATAAATATATAATATGGGAAGAGACAAAAACAGAAATAAAATGCATAAACAAGTAAAACATGTCAGAACAGCTAAAACAATTAGGTGCTTAATCAGTTAGTCAATAAACAGAACACTGTCCTGAAACGATGTTGGCGATTATTTGTTTCAGTAATCTTTAAGAAAAAATGCCAAAAATTACATTCCAGCTCCTAAAATGTGAATATTTGCTGATTTAATGTCTTTTATGACATGAAACTGAATATATTTGGGTTTATGAGCAGATTAATGAATAATAATAAAAACTTTAGCTGCAGCCCTACATGTCAGATAAATAATGTCGGCTGCCTTTTGGACAACAACGCAGAAACCACTGCAGTGAGGAGTAGAGCGGTAAGGAAGTGAGAAGCAGGACCTTTACAAAGGTGACAGGAACAGAGTAGAATCTGACAGGCAGGGACACTCACACACACACACACACACACACACACACACACACACAGAGACACACAGAGACACACAGGGACACACAGGGACACACAGCAAGATTAAATATGGATTATTTTGTGGCAGCATTAACTAACTAACATTAACCGTTTATCCAGCATCATGATTAAACATGTATAGTAATATAAGGTTAACATAAGTACTGTGAAAGAACTACTGGAATGGGAAGAGGTAATAAAACCTATTCATTGCCTTTGGTGTCAAGGGACACACTACACCCTATTATTTATATGATTGCAGAGAAGTCTGTGTGTTTAGTTTAAAAGGAAGGAGTTCGTGAGACAGTGGGTAGAACAGACAAGCGTGGAATGAGGTTGGAAGACAGTGAGACATACGGGAAGAGGATGGCGAGAACGGGGACTGACCAGTTTGTAGTCCTTGGTGGAGAGCTTGGTGAACCACTGGTTAAACTCAAGGACTGCTATTATGGCCACCAGATCCCTGAGGAGGAGACAAAAGGTCATAGCTGGAAAAAAATATTCTTCTTCATCAGTATCACCTTCGACTATGTGGTGACTTCAGCATTTTTACGTTACAACATAAATCATGTCACACGTACAATACCTCTTGTTTCTTTTGTATGGTGCCATGTGGCCTTTATCTGTTTTTTCTCTTCATCTTTTCTCTTTATCTTATGGTTTCATTTTGACTCACCTGTTCTCCAGATGGCTGAAGTCCTGCAGGTTGAGTTCTCTGGTGTCTTGTGTCAAATAGATGGTGTCTACATCCTGGAAAGGAAACAATTAATCGCAGCTGATATTAACAAACGTGTGCTATTAAAAAAAGCATCTGCTCGCTCTTGATGAGTCATATACAAACAAGAAATTGCACAGAGCAGATGAAATATATACAGCAGAGAAGAAGTCATTTCATTTTGGATGAGCAGAAGCAGGAGCTTGGAGAAGATCTTCAGAAATATAGAGATATATATTCATGAACTGTTGTGGCTGTCGTTTTTATCAAAGGGCTTTATGCAGTTTTATGTCATCCAGCCAAAAGCATTGAAGCATAGCTGAACCGGGATCTGTCAATCCTGTACAACTGCATAAAAGAATGTAAATGATACTCACCCACTGCACCTCTTCTCTGTAAGGTAACCCCAACCAGTCACAAACACATCTGTACATCTGAGAAAACCCACCTGCACAAGAGAGACGGAAAACCCAACAAAAAAAATTTGGGCAAAGATTCTACAAAAATGCAAATAACTTAAAACTAAAATCAATGTATAAACAAACTATGATTGCTTTAATTAACTATGTAAAACTACAATACCACTGATGTTAAACACTCTATAACTGACTATGTGCACACATCACACATACATTAGAGCAAATGTTTTGTAGAAAGTAAACACAGTCACAGATTTCATACCACAGGGTCCAGGTTCAGCAGGCTTGTTGCTCTCCCACAGAGTCTGCAGAGAGGTCAGCCTGTCTGGAGGCTCCATGCAGAGCTTCTTCATCACTTTGCTGAGAAGAGAAGACGAATGAAAACATAATTCAGTCATCCCATTTCTATATTGTAGCTGGTGAAATTTTCAAAAACGTATCCTCCACTCCCGTTAAAAGATTTTCAATCAAGCAGCTCCAGGCTACTTTCTCGCTGTCTTACTTGTCAATGGACATTTACCAAGCAAGCAACCAGGGAGTCGCTGCACTGCAGAGTGCTCCAATAATGGTAAATGAAGCTAACTGAATTACACAACTTGATGTTTAATGGAAAATAAAAAAAAAAAAGAGCATTAGCAACATAGAATTGATTGGAGCTCAGAAGAACAAATGACTGCCTCTCAATCAACTCAAAGACTTTGTCCTGTTCACAAGACGAGGTTATAAAAGTTTATGGTTTTACATCTGTATTCATTTCTGCATTTATATTCATGCTTCCTGTTCTCACCAAAATATATCAAATGGGATTCACATCTGCATTACAATGCCTGTAAGTATCGGGTTTTTTGGATATTAAATACAATATTCTGTAGCTCTTATCCTCAACCAAGTGAAACATGTAGAGATCAGGTTCACAAATGACATGCAAAATCAACAGAACAGTAAAATGAAATGAATTACTGGTTCAAATCTCTACACGTCTTGACAGGCACATTAGCATCATAATAACTCCACAAAGAAAGGCATAAATTCTTGTACACACGTACAGAAGCTAAACTCACCTAGGCGGTAGACCAGGACATATCCTCAGCAGGCAGTTTCCTATGTGAGCGACGACCTCATTAACCTCATCTGAAGAGAGCAGCTTCAGAGAGAAGGAGCCACGCTCGTACTCTATCAGCAGCTAAAAGAACACAACATTGATCAGTGATTCACACTGGCATGCATGGTTGTACCTTCACCTGCTTCAATCACAGTTATACTTAATTTAGTTTGTAAAATGTCATCTTTCTTTCCTTTACACTTTTCCATCCACTACGCCTGTCTACTTTCAAAAAAATAAAATCTACTGGAAAAGGATAGTTCTTCCTTTCCGTTTCATATTCAACTTTTCTCCCCAGGTACTTCTATGTATCTAGCCACTGAATTTACCCAGAGATAATATGAATAACACCCTCTATCCACTCAACTACATCTTCATCCCACATCTTTGCATGAAGTAAAAATGAAGATTTAATGACATTTACCAAGACTAGCTATATTATGCAAATGCTGATGTAAGGTGATATATGCCTCCTCTTTAGGCCAAAATTAACATAATCCTAGATGGTACAGGAGGCCATCAGTCAAGATATTAAGAGGACTGAAATCTCTTGAGATGAGTGGGAGAGAGGTTGCGCTGCAGGAACAGTGTGGTTCGTGACAGATTATCATATTTTGTAGGTAGATCCTGTAGACTGACAGCTAGCCAGCTCTGGTCAAAAAGCCAAATTGAGGCTCGCTCCAGATGGGAAACACCCAACTCAGAGAGATTTTGGTGTCACATATGTTAATGAGTTTTTTTTTCAGGATTATACAAGGCTTTGTGATGTGTTTTCAGCCATCTTCTTAGTTTTGTGTCTCCTTCACTCACTAAAGCCTCTGCTGTGATGACAACCACTGACCTTAAACTTGAAGGTATCAGCAAACACCCACTCTGCTGAAGTGTCCCTAAACAAGACACTGAATCCTGAGCACCTGTCCTGTAGCTGACCATGACCTTTCACTGGAGACAAGTTAATGCACAAAAGTAGTAGTGTTGATCCCTGTACCACTGATAGATCTGCTACTTTACAGTAGGGATTCGAGGTGAAAATAATACATTGCATTGACCTGGTAACCTTATAGAGAATTCCTCTGATTGGATTTGTTAGAAAAATGTAGCTTTCAAGAACCAAACTGAAATGCACTCTTATCACATTATAACCCTTTACTCTATGCTGCTATAGTTGTTAGTGTTTTAGCATCAAGTTTTGTCTGTTTTAAAACTACCATGACAACATAACAATCCTCCTGAATGCATAAAAACAGCATAATTACAAAAATGCACTTACCTGCTTACTTGTGGAGAGTTAGGTGAGAAGATTGATACCACTCATATCTATGCGCTGAGTATGGATCTTGAGCTAGCTGACGCCTAGCTTACCGAAAAGACTGGCAAGGCTAGGCTAGCTGCTAGGAAGCAGCTAGCCTAGCCCTGTCCAGACTATGAATATGCCATTGTATCTCATTTGTTTAGTCTACACACTAACAGAAATGTAAAGACGACGTGATGTTAGGCAGAGTTACGTGGTGTAGAGGGGCAGGCGGGACGGGGGTTTGGAGGTGGCAAGGCTAGCCGCTTCCCCCTGCTTCCAGTCTTTATGCTACGCTAAGCTAATTGCGTCCCGGCTCCAGCTCCATACTTAACGCAGAGACATGAGAGTGGTATCGATCTTTTCATCTAACACTTGGCAAGGACACAAATAAGCTAATTTCCCAAAATGTTTAGCTATTGCTTTAATATTTAGTCGAACGTGCTTTTGGACTACGGTTCTGTACCTGAGTAGGCTTGTTACAAGCGATCCCCTGGATCTCCAGATAATTAAAGGAGTGTTCCACCTAAAAAAGAGCATAGAAATCACCATTAAAATACTTATAATACCACTATTAAATCAATGGGTGATATAGTTAATGGAGGCACATTACAAGAAAAATTGTGCATGACTGTCTACTAAACATGACATTAAATTAACCTAATTATCAGAGAAAGGAAAGCTGCTTATATTTTTAGTGCAAACATGGGTGTAAGTATTTGAATGAATGAATGTGTAAGTGTGGTGTTAGTGTGCTTGTGTGAGATCTTGCAGTGGCCAATAACAGTCTAGTACAGTGACTTTCTGACTGAGGAATGTTGTGTAAAAATACAGTGTGTCGATCCATAATTAACAGGTAGGGATGCAGTAATTCCTTGTTTCTCTCTGGGCTCCTGTGCAGACTGCTTCACTGATTCACACATTCACATGTTTTTTCAAAGCACCATTAGACACATTTGTAGGTTCAAATGAAAACCAAGATCGGGAATTGAGATACTTCATTGTTTTAACTAAATCAGCTCCTCTGTCCCACTTAGCTAGCAGTATTTAATGTCCACATGCTGAATACATTTGAAATGTATAATACCTTAGTATGCAGTTTGCTTGCATTTGTTCTGAATAATTTACAGTAACGAAAAGAACACTGAAGAACTAATACGCATTTTTTTCCTTTTCACTGTTTTCAATTCACTCCGTGAATTATTTGAATTGAGACAAAAACTGGAAAATTAAAAAAGGACTTATCATCATGATTTTTCTATTCACATGCAAAAGACACCCTTTTTAAAACAATTCAGGAAAAATGTATCCTGTTTCAAGAGCGTATTTCAGGACAAACAAAGAAAAGCAGCAGCCTGCCTTTCCATACCTAAAAAGGAGGAGAAGATTCTCTTATGTGAGACTGGGGGGGGGCTTGAATACAAATTCCTGATACTATATACAGAGCAGATGATTTCCCTGCACTGTCTCTGCATCTCTCTTTTTCTTTTTCTCTCACAACCAAACACACACATACAGTCCAGCACCTGAGGGCAGGCCAGGAAGAGAGGGCAGACTATTCCAGGTGGGTACTGTGTTCCTGAGGCTTGGCTCAGAGATGAGAGGTGGGAGAGGATAAGTAGACTGTCTGTCTACTGTCTGACTGGAGCGTGCAGTGTGTGTGTGTGCACGTGTGTGTGCGTGCATGTGCATATGTGCATGTACTGTATTTCAGTGTTGCTTGTGGTTATTCACTCATGATCAAATAATTTGCAGAAACAGAAATAACTTAAAACTACAGATGGAGCAGGTAAAATAGCTGCTAAAAAAGTCTATTAGGTAGACTAATCTGGCAACATTTTCATAAATTTTATAATACGTTAGAGTCATTTATAAATGCAGTTGCTTACCAATTATTTTAAAGTTCTGGGTCAATTTAGGAGTCTTTTCACTGTCTAATGTAGATTTCGAAAACTGAACTGCTGAACAATTTGTCATATTGAGAGTATAGATGGTTATTAATGTTAATATTAACAGTTTATTACTTATGTCTTTTTACACAACCTTCCATGTATGACGATAAAGTCTGACACATGACACGTAAGTAACTGAAATTATTTATGTTAATCCAGCGAACCCTCAATGTGTAAACACCTCAGTCTGACAGGTATGGGTCTAGAACATGACGTGACATTAAATTCTGGCATTAAAAATAAAAATTGACATTGGAAACAACAGCGCTGAAAAACACTGAAATAAATATTGGCAAGAAAATGGTTCCACTGAAAAATAAAACAGAAAAACATAAGCATCGAAAAAACTACAATTATCTTATTTAACTTTTTTTATTTTTTTTTTGTATTATGGTGTGTTTCAGTGTGAATCTTCAGATTTTTTCTTCATGTCTGTCTTCTGTTTCTCTCTGCCGCTGTTTTTTCACAGACGTTATGCTGTTTTGACAGAGGTCAAGTGCAAACATTAGCTAATACTAGTCAGTTAGCAAACCTGTGGTTCAAAACCTGGCCATCTCCTACTGCACTGTTTGTTTTGGGGTTTTAGCCAAGTCTGCTGCTCATTTTGCACTGAATTCTACTGTGCTGCGGTTTGAGGCTGCTGAGTATTTTGTTTTAGCACGTTGATGAGACCTTGTGCAGCAGCAATAGCACTGGCCTCAATCTCCTGCTGAACAAAAGACAGGAGAGGGCGGGAGACTCAGCGACCACTAACCACAGGTTAGCTAACTGAGTTGTATTAGCTAACGTTAGCTTTTGTTGCAATAGACGTCTGCCAAAAGAGCATAACGACTGTTAAAATTTAACTTTAACTCAGTCTGGTTCCCTGTCAAAAAAACAGCAACAGAGATAAGCAGACTTACCTGCAATTTGGGAGCCTGTCACTGAAGAAGGATAAACATGGAGAAGAAATCTGATTGACTAACTGATTGACTGAAGACAACACATCATAATACAAAAAACATCAAAATTAAATAAGATAATAAGATTGTAATTGTAGTTTGTTTTGTTTTTTTATGCCAGTGTTTTATTTTTCAGTGGAACCTTTCCAGTGGCAATACAACTTTTTCCATTACAAGTGTTTCAATGCCATTATCTATTTTTTCAGTCCAGGTTTTGTTTTTAACGCCAAATTTGAATTTCAATGTCAAAATGTTACTGTCTCCGTTCTAGCCCCATAGACAGGCTAGTACAGTAGTACAGTACAAGCATTGTACATTTTATAGAGTGGTGCAAGTGGAACAGCAGTCTATAGTATATATTTTGTTGATTTATGTATTGTATGTTACAGTTTGCAGTGTCCAAACCTAACTTGAAAGGGTCAATCAGTTCAATTCATACAGCCAGTAACTGCCATGATAGCATACATACTGAACTGAGCACCAGGCATTGATGAGTGAGCGCTGCCTGCTGATAAATCTGAGCTCTAGCCAATGGCAGGCTTCATGCTGAGAGGTGTGGGGAGGAACCAAGGAGGAGCCTGAGTAATTGCATCGTTCACTCATTCGTTCACTGTCCATCTGTCACTTTAACTTTATCCACTCTTTTTTATTTTTACTATTTTCATGAAAAAGTCAATGTGTAGTTTTAGTCATTAGGATTGATTATAACTGAACAATTAGGATGCTGCTATAGTCAGTTATAACAGTAATCTGTAGTTTTTGGGATTATTGGGATTTATAAACATATGTTTTATATAGTGAGGCATAGTTCATGAACAAATGTAACTTAAGGTTTCTATGAGATGTTTTGTTGTTCAAGTTGTGTCTTGGGTAGCTAAATTATGAAAGATCAGTCCAATCTTATGTTACATAAGCTCTCCCACTCTCCTACTTCTGATGTTAAACTGAGACAAAAGAGGGATAAAGAGTGTAGAGGAATATAAAATGTACAGCAACAATAGGCTGTAGACAAGGAAAGGAGGGACATATGAATGAAAATGTATGTGTGTGTGAGAGAGAGAGAGCATGTGTGATGTTTGGGAGGAGACACTGACAGACTGTAAGGCCCTGCAGCTTCTAAAGAGGAGCCAAACCATCAATTGGAGACGCACAGACACACACACACACACAGAAAACCCACTGAGAGGTGCATGAGAGAGCTGGAGGGGGGATTTCAACTATTACTGAGAGAAGAGGAATACACAGTAAGTGTTTAACTGAGGTTTACTGCGACACAACACTTCAACATTAAGGCCTTGGGCTCTGCTCGGAAAAACAATACTAACAAAATCCCCACCAACAGATTGCTCTCTTGGGTGTTTAGATGCATCTCTAGGGTTCCACTTTTACATACATACAATAAAACAAATGCATTGTCTCCAATGCATTCAGACGGCCAGAAGCATACACAGCCGAAATTGTCAACAAAAACAGATTTTTACAGATGAATAGAGTCAATAGTTCATGTGTTGGAACAGTGAGCAAAGTCTAATCTTCATTTGCAGTTGACTGGTGTCCACTCTGATATAGATTTCACATCAAAAAATCAATACGAGGAGAAATACTGTAACAGTCAGCTTCTTATGTTAGCAGGCTTCATCTTTTAAGGATGTCATGATGCAGCAAGAACCCACCCAGCACTTGCACTATTGGTAGCAATGTGGAAATATGAACACATAAAGATCCTTAAGTGATACAGAGTTTGGCTGATTGGAAACCTTTTTGCTAGTTCCAAAATGAGGAGCCAATTAAACAGCAATTTGATTAACCAGAAATTAATTGATAACTGTAACAATGATTCATCCCTTAAAATATTTATCAAGGAAAAATTGGAATACCTTTCCAACTTCTCAAATTTGCTGCTTTTGCTATGCAACAAAAAACAATTAAAATCAGGCATTTTCCCTATTTATTTACTGATAAGTGATTAAGTGATAACAATAATTATATTCAGTTGCAGAGAGTTCCTGGAGGGAACACCTTGCACTGGTTACTTCTGAGATAAAAACCAACAGATTCAACTGGATTTAAGATGTTGTATAGGTTATCCCTGCTAACCTTTGGCACAGTGGTGAGTGGAAGAGGATAAAGGTAAAGAGACAGAGCGAGTGAATGGGGTGAAGAGAGAAGGAAGTAATCTGGATTGTTGAAAAAGAAGGTAAAACAGTGAGAAACCTCAATGAACAGCTTTAAGGAAACGAGGAGAGGAGAGCAAAGGTCATCTGTGGCTATAATCTGGCTAAGAGCAGAGAGTGATAGAGGTCTGCTGCAATAGAAAGACCTGACTGCCAATACTCTGAGAAGTTGCATCAAGTAACTTACAGTAGCTTCTCTTGATTAAAACAAGAGTAACATCCAAAGTACAGAAGAGAAAATACAATAGACAAGTATAAAAAATTAGACCAAGAAAAGGATAGCGTGGAAAAACAGAGACAGAGACAGGGTGAGATATACAGTAGACAGTAGGGCAGAGAGGTTAGTTCTTCATGAAGCCAGTGTCTAATCCCTCCAGGTCAGAGGAAAGCACACAAATAGAAAACAGCAGAGCAAGGTAAATAAACGGCTCATAACACTGGAAACATATGACGTCATGTAAAAAACAGGGTCAGCTTGAATGTTCTTTATGGCCTCTTTGACCCCCCCCCCCCAGCAAACCTATAAATCAGTTTTCAAGCAACCAATAAATCACCTAAACTGTCCCTGGAGGCATCCTGTTGACTGGAAAGCATCTATTTGAATGGCTGCCATTAAGTATTTCCTGGGCCTGGTACAAGATATGTTGTTATGTGATCTCATGAGTTGGGGAAAATACTGTTAAGTTCTACTCTTTCATTGCGGGCGGGATCGTCAGTCCAGCTAATGTAGGTATTGTTGTTGTATATTCCATATACAATCACAGTACTGTTTGGTTTTGTAACTTTATGTTTTGGTGAGTGTGTTTCTACCATTTTACATAAATATTGCAGAGATCCTGATCAAATATGAAAGTCGTACAGAGCATCATTTTCATATTTACAGCAACATATGTTGTTTGCACACTGGTTGTAAAAACAGCAAAGTTGACATGACAATTTCATCTCACAGTTCATTTAGCAGCTGTTCTGGAGCTTTTGATCATATCAGATGATCATCACCAGATGGAGTTTGCTCATCACGGAATTGCAGATGTTCAGTTTTTGCATTTTAAAAGACTTCTCACCATCTCTGTGGAATTAAAAGTTTCTGTTTAAAAGATCTGTTGATGAAAATCATGTTTTATGACTGAAAGGCCCCAGAACAACTACTAAATGGACCATGAGGTGATATGGTTTTGCCAACTGCTATTTCCAAGGTCAAGAATGAACTTTGAAACTCTTAAAGCAAAGTGATTTGTACACTAACCGCTGACCCCTGCACATATGGAAATGTCTACAAACAGGTATTTCTTTATGTACATTCATTATGAACATCCCAGCAAAGGATGTTATTTACGTTTGCTGTGGGCCCAATTTCAAAAGCTAGCAGGCCAGTCCCAGCTAATGGGGTTATAATACAGGCACCTGACTCTGATGTGAAGTTTAATAATGGCAGTAGTGATAGTGATAGTTGTTTGACCGGTGCTGCTACAAGTCTGAGTGAACATCTGCATCGTGTTACTGCACCGCTGGTTTTTATGTGGTAGTGGTGACAACGATGCTGGTAAAGCTGATGACAGATGTTTCATTGCTGGTGATGGGGCTAACAACTGCCATCTGTACTGCATATGGCAAAGTGATTCAATGTTTAAAAAAAAAAAACAAAAAAAAAACTGCACTATAACCTGCCACACAGAGCTACTACTTTAGCTTTAATCTACTCTTTTGTATGGCCCATGCAACACACACAAACACATGTACATATACACACAAAATCACAGTTATAGCAAAAGGGGTGAGTTGGGGAAATGACTAAAAGAGGGCTGCAGGGGCATGCAAACAGTTGCTAATCAGTGAAACAATAACATCTAAACAAATACAAACACATAAATTTGCTTTTTTAAGTTAATCTAATGGAGCTTTAAAGAATTAAGGTTAAAGAATGGACACGGAATTTAGAGGAAGATTAAACCATGAACCAATCACCAAAACTGGTTTTATAAAACCTTCAATGCAACTGTGATGTCAATCAAAGATTGTGTTGGGGCTGTAGGAGGAAGTTCCAAAACTATTCTAAGGTCACTTCTGAGGAGGAGAAAACATTTTACAACATTTGCTGACATAATACTCTTATTATATATTTTATTACAGTTTTTTTTAAATTTTTCATTTCTGGTCCCTAGAATGTGTGCTGACTGTGCAGCACAAAATACACATAAAACTGTGTTACTGCTCTTACCTTGGTGGGAATACGTGCCGTCAAGAGGTAAGCTCGGTGAGACGCGAGAGCCTGAGACAGAGAGAACAGAGAGAATAATGAGTATGTAGCTGTAAATATACACTTTGAATGACAAGAACAAGGAAATGACAAAGAACACAGGGAGCTCTCCTGTTGACTCATCAAGATGAAAAGGCTTGTGACCCTGAAACATCTCTGTCTGAGGACTGTCAGTGAGGAAAAATATTGCTCGAGTGCCTGGTCTTAACCAGCACAACACACTGAGGTGTACGGTATATTACATGCAGCCAAGATGCCTTTGTTCTTATAGGAATACACCCTGTCATAGTGAGACTATCATAGGTCAGTGTGGTTTCCTTGATTTCTTGCTTGTGTTGCTTCTTCCTGCTGAGCAAATGAGACACCAACTGCCACTGTTTATTAGAGCACATGGTGAGGACTGAGTTTGCTTCTGTTGCTTAGCCATGGGAAAAAAAAGTCCAGGCTTGAGGAGGCAGAACTGGAATACATAAACTTGACATTCCTATCCAGACAAACAGCCTTGCTTTATTGTTGTTGCCATAGAGTGTGACATTGTTATAGCAATGATTTGCACAACTCATGCTATGAAGAATGTGTTACCCCAGACAAAGACGTAATTGCCCTGTGCTGCTTATACTGAACACTCGTTACACTGAGTCTCTTGTATTCTCTACATTACATCATTGTACATTCACATTACAATATCAAATTCCGTAGTAACAACATTATGCACCATAGAATAATCCATCAGAGGATCAAAGGTCAACACAAGGAAAAACTTAAGACTTATGAAACTAAACTAAGTTCAATACCTAATAAAAAGTTTTGTTTAAATGTCTGGTGCCATGACACTGGATTGAAGAAAAAAAAAAAGAAATCACAACACACCAGAGGCTGACCTTTAAAACCATTACAGGGACATTACCATCAACCTTTTTCAGAGAAACATCCTGGTTGGTCAGCAAAGGCACATACCAAGAAAGGCTGCAACTAACAGTTGTTTTCAATAGATTGATTAGATAATTTTTCATCTTTTAATAAAGTCTCTAAAACGCTGAGAAAAATATGTATCATGCCTCATTTCTAGAGGAAATTGTCGAACATGGCTGGATTTGTCCGACCAACAGAATCCACAGATATTCAGTTCACTATCATAGACAACTAAGAAAACCAAAAAGCATTCACATTTTAGAAACTAGAATAAGTGATTTTTTTTTTGGGGGGGGGGGGGTTCTTGGTTAGAAAATTGTTGCTGATTAATTTTCTGTAGAGGGAGATGCAATGAGCTTGCATGAGATAACAGCTCTACAACAGTCATAATCTTTGTGTTAAAAGGGCAAGTGTGTAAGATGCTTTAAAGCCCAAGAAAAAGGCGACTTAAACCTGCTCAGTTTTGAATGCTCCAAAAAAAAAAAAAAAAAAAAAAAAAAAAAAAAGATCAAGGTTAAAAGCCACAGAAAACAAATGCCAATGGATGAAACAGGGAATACAAGAATAAAGAGAAGTAAAAAAAAAAAAAAGAGCTTGGGTTAGAGTAGATGAAACATGTAGAGAAGTAGAAACCGACATCAAGGAGATGAAATGAGAGGGAGCAGAAAGATTGATCAAAGGTGAAAGAAAACTGGAGGATGAGGTTTTAAAGCAGAGGAGCAGAAGATAAAATAAGACTACAAAGGAGGGAAGGGGGAGCACAGCATACTAACAAGTCCCAAATAAACAATGACTGGCAAGAAGGGCAAGGAGAGAAAGAAAGTAGGAAAGGAGGTAGAGCACACGAGAGAAAACAAGATTAAGGAAAGTCTATGAACAATCACAATCTTTTTAAAAGACGTGAAAAAAGAAACAGAGGGATTAGAGACGGGGATAAAAAGGATGACAGTATCTCCCAGCCCTCTGTGGCTCAGCAGGGTCTGTGTGGTTTGATGTGATGGAGACAGACAGGCAGGCCTGTGTGACCAAAGATAACCTCTCCTAAAGAGCACCAGTCACCACTGCTTCACTCAACTCGCCCTCTCATTTTCAGTTTTTCTGTTGTCTAGAAGGTAGCTATAATACACACTATGTGATGGAATCTTTTAGCTTCATTTTTAAAGCTACATCTACATTAAATTATCTGAATGTTTATTATTAAAGGATCATTTTGGTTTACTTTAGCTTTAGTCTTATTTTCATGGGTTTGAGCTTTATTTCTATATTAGTTATGGAAACTTGAAAATGTGTCATTGCTAAAATAACATCAAGCTCGGCTGGAAACTTGGTTGGTCAGATGAACAGGTTGAAAACAAGCCAACAGTTATCAGGAAGATTATCTCACTCACTAAAAATGTTTGTAATAATCATTGTTCACTAAAATATCAGCAAACTTTGATGAGCAATTTAGGTCTGAGCCAAAAATACAGTAAATGGTGATGGATGTACACAATGGACAAGCTAAGATGGGGATAGGTGATATTACACCTTATAATGTATTTTGTGCTCTGGAGGGACTTTCCAAAGCTAAAGTAAAGGTCTAACCCTGATGACACCATCAGGGTTATTTTGGACCCATAATAAGAACTAAGAAGTCAGACGACCTCCGCTGCACAGATTTTGACCACTATTTTTAAACTGTGTCTCTTGTGACTTCCCCAGAAATACTCATCTACTCCGATCAGAGATCTCAGCAATCCCTTTTGTGCAAGCGATGTTATCATAACCAATACGCACTATGGCCAAGACTTTGAAAATAAGTTCCAGGTTGTAATAAACTGGAATTATCCTTAAGTCACATTTTAAAGTACATAGAGCAACAGCAGAAGAGTGGCCAGTAGGTAAAATAATGGAGTTCTGAAAGTCTGTATGATCTCAGAAGTGAAAAAGTATAACATGCAATTTGTGGACATACGAGTTTGGCTGCAGAACTTCAAAGTTGTGTAACAGAAAAAAGTCCTTTGGGCTGTGTAACACAACAAGCCTTCCTCCTTTTTATTACCCACTGATGAAGCCCTGGTTGTGTGTGTCTGGTGGCAGCGAGTAATAATTTTAGTTCTATAGTATAAGTAAAAAACACCAAGATTTAAAGAAGGAACAATACACATCAGTGGTTTTTCAGGAGCTGAAAAGGAGCTGCCATCTCACCCTGCAATGACCAAGAACCTGCTGACTGTGAGTGAAGGGGAGGCACCAACTGTCCACTGAGGAGTCTTCTTTTCTGTGCAGTCTTAGGGTAGTAAATCATTCAGTACTTTGATAATCAATTAAGGCTTTAAGCAATCAGTCAACAGTAGCCAGATATTTTAAAAATGGACACAAGGACACTTCTGTGACTGCTTCTTCCAACTTAGTTTAAAACATACTCTGATTCCTGTTGCCACAGCCTCTTGGATTTCCCTTTAGTTTTTCATTCCACCCATCCTCCTCCTGTCAATGCATGACTGCCTTCTGCACTTTCCCAGTGCAGTGCTCTCTCCATCTGCCCTTTTGAGTGGACAAAGCCATAACGCCCCTGTTTCATGACCCCCCTCATCCCTGTAACTGCCCTACTAGCTCTCTCTCTGTCCCTCTCTCTCTCTCTCTTTCTGCTCTCAGTCTTAAGTGGACTTAAAGCCTTGAGCCTTCCCATCAGCCAATGATTTCACAGCAACCACCATCCCGCCTTTAGCTCTACTCAGCCAACCAGATGGCAGCAGCATTGGAGCATGTCTACAAGACCAGAGAGAGCATCTGCTATTACTCTCTCTCTCTCTCACACTCACACACACACACACACACACACACACACACACCCACACACACACACACCAAAACTGGTGGCTCACATACAAGTTAACTGCCACAGGCAGTAAAGCACCATTTGTCTCCTTGGCCTGAGACACATGCCACACACACACGCGCACAGAGCTCCACTGGAGAATTTCTAAGCCAATTCCATTTATTTATGAAAATATGACACAGATTTCTTCGATACATTTTTTGTTATTTTATATGGATAAAATAATCATGTCTAAAAGCAATTTCATAGAATATACAACACACTATTCATAAATTATGTTTGACACACCCACACTAAAGACACAACATGAAAGATAGTCGACAAGGTCTCAAACTGCATTAAAGGGTCAGTAATAGACACACAGGCCCGTGGAGTGTATGTCCCTCTGAGTGCGTGTGTGTGTGTGTGTGTGTGTGTGTGTCTGTGTGCTGTGTAGTCCATTTACAGGACTACCGTTCCCAGATTATCTTTTTTCTGTCAAACCTGTAAACCCCATCCACTCCCCCCTCCCATGTACCCACCCCACATGTGCGAGTCACACACTGTGTTACTATGGTAACAGCTAGCCCATACTGCACACACACATTTGTGAATATACACACACAGACAGACACTGATAGACACTCACACATGAAAGTAGCACTCTGCAGTGCCAAGCCTTGCTTGAGAATGTCAATGAGTTTTCAGCCCCTTAAACAACGTTCACGCTGGCCTACAGTTATACTGAATCTCTGCAATACAGAGCAGTGTTTGATCCACAGTCATTCAAGCTGTGGCAGCACTCAGCCACAGGAAATCTACCCCCGCCAAAAATGCTTTATTCATCCATCATGTCTTGGTGTGCATTCACACTCTATTATATCCATTACACCATTTTTACTGTTCACTCCTTTGGTTCAGTTTGTTTGGGTGAGAACATTTTCTTTAAAAACTGTTGGCACCAAAGAACATAATAAAAAAATGCTAACTACAAATGCCTCATGTTTGACCCCCCTGAGGTAGGGCTGAATGATTATTTGCTTTTGCGATAGTATCGCGATATGATCAAATGCGATTTTCTAACCGCAAAGGCTGCGAATACACTTTGGTCGCGTGACATGCAAACGAGAGTAGAGCAGTCGGCTAAAAGAGGGAGCAAAAACTTGGCACGCTACACTTTGACCTGTTATATAATGGCCTCAGGCTCGACAGAACCTGGCACTGCGGAAACGTCAGTGTCAAAGAGGAGCAGTACGTCAGTTGTGTGGAACTATTTTGGCTTTAGAGGCTGCACAGCGTCAGGTATTGTGCAGAACCTGCCTTGCTACCGTTGCTACGTCACAGGGCTACACTACCAACCTGTATCAGCACAACAAAGCCAAAATTTTTTTAAAAATAATAATAAAAAGAAAAAATCAGCACAACAAAGCCATGTACGATAGTTGCATGGCTAAAATGCCTACCACCAGTGTGTCAAGTTATCCAAATACCAACCGACAAAGATTACTGACCTAAACGTTTGAAAGCATACCTCCATATGAGCATAATTCAAAACGGCATGGGGAAATTACTCAGGCATTAGCAGAGTTCAAAGGGAAAGATACGATGCCTCTCAGCCCGGTGACCAAGCCTGGGTTTACAGCTTTGATAAATAAACTGGATAAGCGGTACAGTATGCCCTCCCGCACATATTTTAGCAAGGTTGGCATACCGGAGCTATATAAAAAATACAAGCTGAGAGTCGCAGCGGAGCTGAAAACAGCAGAGTTTTTCGCTACTACAGCGGAGCCCTATCAGAGTCTTGCGGTGCATTTCATTAATGAAGACTTCGACCAGCTGGGACATCCATGAAGAGAACCATGTCTGCATAACTACGGACAATTTGACATGCTTACAAGGCTGTAAGTTAAACAAATCGGTCGATATACTTGTGATTTAAGTAGTGAGATAAAAATATGTCATTCATATCAATTCATGCATCATCTAATTTCATCATGACAAATATGCCTGGCCTACAGGAAAGAACTGATTATTTTTAATCTACCTAATATTGTGTCATAATATAGAATGATTTATTGCTTGTGTTTGTTGAATAATACAGGAGATAAGGAACTCTAAAAAAAATAAATAAATAACAGCATATTAAATCGCAATTAGATTATTTTCCCAAATCGTTCAGCCCTACCCTGAGGTACGCTTGATTCATCTTGCTGAAAATGTAACCAATGAAAAAATAAGTCCCTTGCAAAAAAGAATCTAGTTCTTTTTACATATGTGTAGTATTCTAGTTTGTTTTGTATCCTGTCCTTGAGGAAATTACATTATGGGAATTTAGATGGGAATTTAGATACCACTCTGAGGTTAAAGCTCCAAGAGACAGCAACCTTGTTCCCATGTTCTTATTCAGCAATGTAGAGCTTGTTAGTATATGTAGATATATTTAATTTTAAAATAACCCTGTATGTTTTTTTCCCCCACTTGTTCACAAAAGCATGTTTCACTTTCAGTGTTACAAGGGGCTGTTAGGATGAGATAGGATGAGAGCATAGATCATTTCTATAACAAGATAGTGGATAGTGGCTGCACATTAACACTGGATTCAGAGGGCTTCATGTGGAATCCTGCCCATCTTCAGCACTAACTCACTTTAGTAAAATCTCTCTGTCAACCCTGGAACGTAGCGCTTTGAAAATCATCCACCTGCTCTTCTCCTTCTACTGACAATTTCTCTCCAATTTTAAACTGGATCCTCCCTGGATGCTTCTGTTTTAAGTCATTTTAGATCCGTATCTAAGACATAACCAAGTAACCAAGTTCTAGACCAACAAAGTGTCTGTGCCGCTCTCAAACCAGTTCTCCTGACCAAGAGCCGTTTTTTTGGCAGTCGAAGCGTGAAGAACTGGTTTGAGATCAGGCAGCAGTTTCAAACCAGCCCCAGAACTGCCTTGGTGAAACAGGTTGAGTTTGTCACAGGGCTGTCTGGTGGTCATTCTCACAAGACTTGCATTTATAAGAATGACTATGACAGTTTCTTTATCTGTGATGCATTTACACAGAACCATGACAAAGTCAGTCTGTTACACTTGGACAGAATGCTAGCTTAGCTACGTTGTCATAGCCTAGCTTGTTAGCTTAGCAACGTTTTTATAGCCTAGCCTGTTAGCTAAGCTTGATCCCTTCTCCTCTGAATGGAAGTTTCCAATGCAGCTTCTGTTGCTGACACAAGTCAGTAAATTGATTAAAACGTGTCATTGTAGGAACAGTGGTTACTTAACCTCTGAAACCAGCTGCTATTCAACCATGTGCGTGCGCTTTCGCGTGTGCTCCAGCACGTAAACGAACAGCACTACATCTCTGAATGAGGAACAAAGAAATGACAGATGAGGTCCCAATGAAGTCAGCGGCAAGTCTAAAGACGGATGTGTGGCCGCATTTCAGATTTAAAATCTGTGTACAGAGTGAAGAGCTGGAAGAAAAGCAAAGCTATGAGCAAGATGAGAAGAAGATGCTGTGTACCTGTTCATACACACTGTAGCCGGTGCACTGGGGTAGCCTACGTTAACAACACACATTAGCCAAAATCTATTATTTCTTGAGATGCCTGTCTAAACTGTAGGTCATGTTGAATAGAAAAAAGCATTAATGTAACTGCTTTGGGGTCCATTCATAATGTAAGCATTAATGTTTTTAATAATGTACCAGGCTAAAGGAACAATTTACAGCAGTATTACTCAGAGAATCTCGTTTATATCCAAGAAAAATTGATGTTATAACTGAAATATCTTTGACTAATTCAATATCAAATTGAAATGGGACCTTGTGAATTGGAATCGAATCAATTCAGGAAATCAGTGGCAATACATAGCCCTAGTGTTTATGTTATTCCTATGTAAAAAGGGATGGTACTGAGACAGTGCACCTGCCTATTGCTGTTTATCAGCAGTGGCACTGAAACGATCACTAATTGATGCACAGGGGTGCAACACGGTGTCCTCAGAGCTGAATCTTTTGACACGACTGGCAACTTGTTTTCATTTTTTTGGTTCCATAGGAGAAATTGTACTGACTAAGTCGCCTCACTTTATGTTTTCGTTGATGTAAGACGTGTTCCAATCCAGGTGCCGCATCCTTCGGAGGCTGCATTTGAAGAGCAATTGCATCACAGCAGTGCAACTAGGCGGTCCGATTTCGAAGACTCCTTCAAATACGACCAAGCAGTGCAGAAACAAGAGTGATGCTTTGTGACGCAACGGGAAGGGCAGGCACAGCTTGTGACGCGAAGCGAAAATTCTATAGGCCAGACCGTCTTATTTTGGTTCGGCCTTCCTCCGTGTCCTCCGAAAGATGCAGTCCATGAAGCAAGACACAGCTATAGGCTTGTATGAAGCCATGGCCAAGAAATTATAAGTTTACCTTAGCATATATAATGGAAATTGGAAAACAGCTCGTTGGACAAAACCCACCTTCTAGCAGACATTAGAGTGGTATTGATCTTATGTAATTCTCCTCAAGAAAACAGAATAATAATTTCCCAAACGTATAACCCAACTTCAAACTATTTAGTTAAACTGTAATGGATTTGATGTAGTCTGAATATGCACATGTCTGATTGTTGGTTAATGATTAATCACTGAAATTCATTTTCACAGTTCACTCCCCCTTGGTTCAGTTTGGTAAACTCAGTATTATCTTTAAGACCCCTCTTGAAACTCACTTTTATCCTATGGTTTTTTCTTACCTGATGATATTTTCTGTAATTGTTTAAATTTTTTATCTTGGTTTGGTTTCATGTTTTTATCACTTTTATTCCTTGTTTTTACTTTAAAGCAATAAAGCAATTTGTAGCTGTTTTCTGAAATGTTACACCTTGCAACTGCATTCAGGTTGCAAATAATTTCAACACTTGTCCTTGTCATTGCAAACCTTTAGAATTAAATTAAAACTTAAACACAGTTTTGTCTTATTCCATAAATGAGTTTGGAAGCATTTTTCATACCCAAAACTCTCAAGATAATTAATACAATTAAAATAAATATATGAAAATAATACAAAATATGTTAATATTTTTTACTTTTGTTTTATTATTTATTATTCAGCACAGTTCACATCAAGCCCAGATCATTTACCACCCCATAACCAAGACTGAGAAACCCAACAGTTCCCACCATGAGCAAGCACTTGGCGACAGTGGAGAGGAGAAACTCCCTTTTGATGGGAAGAAACCTCCGACAGAACCAGACTCATGGAGGGCAGCCATCTGCCTTAACCAGTTGGGTTGAGAGAGAGAGAGAGAGAAATGATTGGGGTGGGGGTATACCAAGTTCTAGACCAGCAAAGGTGTCTGGCGCTCTCAAACCAGTTCTCCTGAACACGAGCTGATTTTTTTAGCAGTTGAAACTGAAAGAACTGGTTTGAGATCAGGCAGCAGTTAAATTAAAGTGACCCTGGAACTGCGTTGGTGAAATGGGTTAAGTTTGTCACAGGGCTGTCTCGTGGTCATTCTTATAAATGCAAGCCTGGGTCTAACTTTAACTCACAAGAATGACTTGGAATAAACTGGCTCTGTGCTGTCCTCATTTATTTAATAATTGCTGATTAGTTATTTCAGCATTTAAAGATGGAAGCCACTCACTTTTTCACTGCGGAAGAATTTGCAGATTCTTTGAAATACATTCTTCCGGGGGACTCCATCAGGGCCAGTCTTGACGTCATCAGCATCAGCGGGTCTAATGGCAGCTGCAGCTCCATTAGTTGGGACAACGTCGGATGGTGGTCTGTTATCAGGCGTGTTACTAGCAACTGGTGAACAATCGACGTTTGTATGGTCATTAATGAGGGTAGCAGTGGTGCCTGGCTCTTCTATTGGGGGAGTGGCTGTGTCTCTGACCCCATCATAAAGGTCAGTTGCTGCTGAGGGTCCAGGTGGCTTGCTTGGCTCAATGTCATCTTTGGTGGTGGGGCTTGTGGGAGATGGGTCTTCTTCATGGGGGTCACTGGTGACTGGCTGACTGGAGGTCTTGGTATCAGTGTCATTGCAAGTATTTGAATGACCGCAACAACATTTCGCTGGATCATACTCCAGGTCATCTTTTTCCACTGGTGGCTGAGTCAATATCCTCACTGTGACTAAGGTGTGGCTAGAATGATTCTCCATCGTCTGAGTCACCGGTGGCTGGTTCTTTACCGTCTTCATCAATAGAAGAGTCAATATCAGCAACATTTCCACTAGAGCTCTCAGTGTAACTCTCAATCTGTGAGTTCCAGTGGTGAGAATGAACAGTGTCTGAATCTGCAGCCCTGTAATCCTCAAGGCCTGCATCATAAACAGAGAAAATGTCAGCTGATGAATCTTCTCCAGTAGATGGCTCTGTCTGTAAGTCAGTCATGAGAGCAGCGTTTGAATCATGACAATAATAATTCATAAAGGCTGACTCTTCATAAACCCAGTCATCATATGATCCATCAAAATGTTGCTGGGGGGAAACAGTAATGAACTGAATGGCAGAGTCCGCATAGGTGCTGGTCTCCACTTTATCAACCAGGTGAACCATTGTTAAATAAGGGTATTTGTGGGCTCTCCTGGGAGTAACTCTGCATTCATTATCTGGATACAGACACCAATTCTGGAGGTCTAAAAATGCCATCCTGTCTTCATACTCAAGATCATTGAGTTTCGCTGGATATCTCTTTACTGCATCCTCTTAATTCCAAGCCCAGTCCAAAAACCTCTCAAAAACTACTGGCTCAACACCAGTTACTTCTTCGTAATCCTCTGGTGTCCTTAGTCTCCACTCTTCATCCAGATCCTAGGTGAAATACATCCAGCTGTATTTTCCAGCAAGTAGCTGGTGATCAACTGGTTGATCCAGCAGGTGCAACATAGCTTTCATCCAGTGATATGGACAGTTGCCAGGGAAGAGGTGTTGACCAAAATACATAAATGCCACGACGCAGCCTACTCCCCACATAACAACACATTCGGACAAGGGGAGGCCCAAGGTCACTTCAGGAGCCCTGTATGCACTGGCCTGCATGATCATTTCAACCTTCACCTTGCTCGCCGGACGGGCCAGACCGAAGTCGATCAGCTTGATCTTGAATGGCTGATCCTTGTGGTTAACAAGCATTATATTGTCAGGTTTCAAGTCTGTGTGCATGAGTCCAATATTCTTCAGGGGTTCAAAAGCAAACAGTAGCTGGTGGGTCACAGGCCGAATTTCACTGACACTCAATGGCTCCCACTTCCTCTCCTCCATCAGGTCCCAAAGGCTCCTGTCTAGCATTTCGAAGGCCAGACAAGAGAGGTTGTTGAACCTGAAATTCTCCATGAATCTCACAATGTTCTTTTTGTCTGGGTCACAAGCCCTGACTGCCTTTACCATCCCCACTTCCCTTTGAATGGTTGGATCGTCACTCTCTTTGTGGATTTTGATTGCCACCATTTTGGCCATGATTAAGTTGAAACACTGGGCGACTTTGCCAAAACATCCTTCTCCATTAAAATCCATTATCAGATAGCGAGTGTTATCGCTGTGGAGTATATCTCGTTTCTTTACCGGAAACGGTGCAGGTGATGTTGCAGAAGGCATTTTTTCAGAAAAATGTTTCCAAATACTTTTCAACAGCAATATAGTTCACTTGTCTTACTGTGAAGGCAACGAGAATGTAAACAACCAAGATACAGGTTTTATGTGTATCATCTGTGATCTTATCAATAAACATCAAAAACGTAAAAAAAAAAGTATAAAAAAAAAAAATTCTGAATGAATTAATGAATAAATAAATAAGTTAATTAATTGATTAATAATTAATTCATGACTAAGATCATCATCAAATATCATGCTTGCTGCATGTCAACCTTTCTGTCTCCCCTGCTTTTCCTGTCACTCTCGTGTGTCTCTATCAAATATAGAAGAAATGCTGGAGAAAGAAAAAACACTAAGAAAATAAAACAGCACAAGATGCCAAATACACAAAAGTCTGCACACTTTTAAGTCATACCACTGAAGTTGAGCACTTTTAATTTTCCTTTTACTGGTCCTTTTGTTCTGTCATGTCAAAGTACACAGTAAATGAAATGAATAAAGAACTTTAACATTTTAAACACTTCAAATGTGACTTATAGCTTCACATTTTTATATTTTATTGTATATATGAAGAAATTATCCAGAATATTAGATAAATTTGTTGTTTAACTCCATGTTTACCACATCTCAGGACCTGTTCGTGTGCTCGGGTGCTGTACACTGTCTACTTTGTATTTGAATAAGACTTGTATAGTGTTGTATACTACCGCCTCTATTTTATGTTATTCCTGTCTAAAAAGTCATGCTACTGAGACAGTGCACCTGCCTGTTGCTGTCTATCAGCGGTGGTACTGAAACATTCACCAATCTATGCACAGGGGTGCCACATGCTGTCCTCAGTGCTGAAACACAACTGGAAACTTATTTTCCTTTTTATTTCCTCAGGAGAAATTTTACTGACTACGTGGCCTCACTGTATGTTTTCTTCGATGTAAGACGTGTTCCAATCCAGGGGCCGCATCCTTCGGAGGCTGCATTTGAAGAGCAATTGCATCACAGCAGTGCTACTAGGCGGTCCCATTTCGAAGACTCCTTCAAATGTGGCGCAGCAATGCAGTAACAGGAACGATACTTCGTGATGCGGTGGGACGGGCAGGCACAGCTTCTGGCGCAAAGCCAAAATCCTCTGTATGGCAGACAGTCCCATTTCAGTTCGGCCTTCCAGGTCCATGACAGCACACCGTGTCCTCCAGATAAGATAATAATAATTTCCCAAACGTATAACCCAACTTCAAACTATTTAGTTAAACTGTAATGGATTTGATGTAGTCTGAATATATACAACATGTCTGAATATGTAAGTATACGCATTAGCAGTCGAGTTGTTGATTAATAACTGAACAAAAAAATGTTGATTATTGATTATATTTATATATATTTATATATATATATATATATATAGTTATTCATCAAGCAAAAAGTTTTAACATTTTATGCTCCTAGCTTTTCAAATATGATGATTTTCTTGGCTTCCATGTTTTATATCATTGTAAATTGACTGATTTTTTTTTTTTTTTTGACTGAATTGGCCAAAACCAGCAAAATTACTAGCACGTTGAGCTAAATTGTAACTTAAGTTTAAGATTAATGAAAATACAAGTTCAACTAACAATTATTTTCATTCTCGATTAATCTGCAGATGATTCACAATGAATCAACCAATTAATCATTTTGTTTTCAAATTTGAGAAGCTAGGACCAGCAAATATTTGGTATTGTTGCTTGAAAAACAATTAATCACTTGTCAAAGTTGTTGCCAACTAGCAAATTGTGGCATCAGCGAATAGTTTCACTTCTAAAAGAGAATAACCATTGGTTGCAACCCTAACAACCCTAACTGGAAAAAAGCCACAATTACATTCATCCCCATACCACTGCTGACACGCACTCTTTATTGCATAATTAATGCCAGCATGTCCTGCATGTGCACGGGTGTCTGTGTGTAACACTAATGAGTCATGATGTTCTGGCTGCAAGCTCAAAATGTCAACGCAGCACAGTGGAAATGAGAGTATTTTTAGAGAGAGAGAGAGGGAGAGAGAGAGAGAGAGAGATCAGCCAGTGAAACAAGCAGAGTGGACACCAGAGCGACAGAGAGTGAGATGGTGAGCGACGGGGAGGAGGTGGAAGGGCAAAGCAAGTGAAATGACTTAATAGATTCTAAGTGCTGTTTCACCGATAAGGAGCCAAGATTTAAATCCAATCAGTGGGGAAGATATTTAATGAAGGAAAGTGTTTAAAAGCCGTTTCCTCTCTGTCAAAACCAATGCTGCTGGGATGACCCCATCTTAGCTTTTGATACTCTGAAATCAATCAGCTCTCCCTGGATCCACTGCAGAGGATTTCTCTCCTCCTCTTCTGTACTTCTACTCTGTACCTCCTGTACTTCTCTGCTTTTCCCTCCCACCTTTTTCTTCCTTAATCTCTTCATGTCCTTACCCTCATTTAGCCCTGTCCCCTCTCTCTGTATTTTTAACAATTGCCTAAAAACTCCCTTACACTATATGATTACAGAGGGTTCCCCATGTCACACCCGTAAAACTGCATGCACTCTGTATGTGAGATGTGAGCTATTGGATAATCGAACCATCACTGCACAGAAAAATCCATTCTACATTCCTGCTCTTTATGTCTTCCTTATCTTAGACTGGATGCCCAGTGGACCGCACCATGCACAACTGTTTACTGTCATCACACAACATACTACCAGATTGTACAGCGTAACCTGAAATTGTTTTAATAGATCATTTTTTTCTTCTAGTGTTTCTTACTGTACCCTCTCACTGTTACCGTTTTCTATACAGTGCATGTAAATATCTATGTGGTGCATGTGTGCCTGTGTGTGTGGTGCATGGGTGAATGTATTCTAACAAGATGGAAGAAGAAGAAACACATACACACCACCCTTCTTGTATCTTTGAATAATGAAGGATGGTGTAACCCTGTGTAACAGAGGTCTCTCCATGCTGCTGCTCAACATACAGTAGTGATTACACAGGGCAAAAACACCACACAGCACTATCTACAAGGAAGAGGTCTTCACGGGTCAGTCTGATCGGGATGGGGAGAGTCTCATTTTACTGCCTGGGTAGACCTCAATGGATCAGAGCATAGTCAGTATCAGTTCTGATCACGTGTTACAGTGTGTCATAATCACTGGAGAAGAGAATATTTTAGGAATTTAATATCCTGTGAAAAAAATGGATCCTATATATTTAACTGTTATTTTTTTGGAATATGTTTCATAGATTTTAACTTGGTTAGAAAATTGTATCTTCCATTGATCTTCCTGAATGTTTTAATTCTTGATTCAGAAGTTGAAAATGAGCCTTGATAAAATATCATGCTGTTGATGTTCTCCCGTCTGTTGTATCAGCTCTAATTATCCACAGATCTTCTCTGACTGGGTCTGACTGTGCTTAGGTCTGCTTCAGATCAGGACTCTCCTTGTAGAAAATTAATTAATGCACATTCTGTTTGGGTAAGTTGTTAATCAATGTAATGTAATTGTTAAATCAGGTCCACCATTCTGGACCCGTGAGGACCTCTACAGCAAGGCATTGATAAAATGCTTTTTTCCCCACATATCAAAACTCGCGACACAGGTTAGCTTAACCCTAATGATACTGTATTAAGATCATCAACCTCTTGCAGTCTCAAGACTGTACCTTACACATAGCCATCAAATCTGTCAAAACATCCTAAGAACGACCCTGAGTACATAATTTAAACCTGGTTAATCCCCTCAGCTGCAGAGGAAGCACACTCCTCTGTTTTCATGCAATACGCCCGCAGTGGAAATTGACTCTGAAGCCTAAGATAACTACTTCTCTTTGTTGAAAGAGTGGGAATACTGAGAAGGAGACTCAGTGTGGCTGAAGCAGGAGAGATCATCATGGTGGGATCTGCGCTGAGGCCAAATTGAACCTAATCTGATTCCAGAAAAGAGCCCCCTAACCGCTCTAAACCCAGGCAGAATAATCATTTGTTTTGCAATACATTGATTCTCTACTGCCAAGACAAGCTGCTGACAGTGCAGCTGAGGTCTAGTCCTGTACCGTCTGCCGACTCGTACTGCGCCAAAACCACAGCACAATGTGAGCGTGTAAGACTTTATCATAGCACCGCACAGTTCAGTGATAGAACAGCTAACGTGTACATCAGTTCTCCTGTCTGCAGGCTCAGACAAGACAAGACAAATGATATGATAGTCTGGACCATAACACAAAACCATCAAAACACCATAAAGCATAACAACAACCAGACAAGAAAAGCCACTGCCTAACTCTTAGATATTTTTAGGACTTTTAAATACAGAATGTAGAAAATAATTATAATAAAAAACACCCAAAGAACAAAAAACAAATGTAATAATGCACCATTTTTCTAGAAAAGAGTCCTCAGATAGCAAAGCTACAAATCACTTTGTCAGGACATGTTCCACTTCTTTTGAAATTATGGATAAAGCTATTTTTTGCAGTGCACATCCTCCTCTCACTGCGCCAGCAGCCAAGGAGAGCATTAAGAGAGAGACATCAATTTCCTTTTTATCACTGCCCTGCTCATCATTATGTGTTTTACTGCTGAGGAGATGAGCATGGTGAGGAACAAAGGCGGCTGACAGTGGTACTTCCTGAACAAATTTGATTGGCTGGTCTCATCAGACCACAGCTGCAGCGAGCTGAGGCATGAATAAATGTGGTGTCCGATTCTGTTACATTTCATGGTTTAGTTCTGTTGTTTGTTTGTTTTATTGCTACTGTCACTGGTGTTGTTTTAAGAATGAGTCAGAATATAGTGTCAGCAAATATGCACTATGTGTTGAATAATAAATGAGACATATACAATGTAAGCTTGATCATTAAAATATATGGAAACACTTTAGAGGCAATAAAAATTCTTTTTAGCAGCAGACAATTTCTCTTTGAACTAAAAACAAAATCCTTTTTTATTATATTGGTTACGATGGACAACAGCACATTAATAATTGATACCATATACATTATCTCTACATGCTTCTTATATATCACCTCATTTACAATCTTAAAATATTCAATCAACCTCCCAAACATGTCTTACACAACACAACTGAGGATGAGCAAGCATTCAAAGGGCCAGGGCACAGGGATTAATTGACTGTGCTTTCAGATTAGGATTAGTTCAGGTTAGCAAGACGCCCTCTAACACTGGATAAATGTCAGGCTTTTTAGAAACTGGACTCTGGTGTGAGTGAGAGAGAGGGGGTGGGGGTGGTGGGGTTCCTCTTAGAACAGTGTCAGCCAGCATGGCGTCCTCTAAGAACCTTGCGTGTGTTTAGTTTACAGAGATAAGGAATAATGACATGGGTTGATTCATTCATCAGCATGGCAGCCAGACACAATGGGTTGGTTTCTGTGCGTGTGTGTGTGTGCGTGTGTGTGTGTGTGTGTGTGTGTGTGTAGCTATGTGATGGTGAGCCAAGGTTTTTAAGTAAATAGGATATCGCTGCAAACCATAGAGATGAACTGGTTAGACAGAAAAAAACAGAGAGACAGAGAGAGAGACAAGAGGTGGAGAGGGTGTTATTTTTCAACTCAAGTATAATAAAAAAAGTGGAAAACCTCCTAAAACTGAAGTACTGTGCTTTGTGCTTTGTGGAGGAGAGAGAGACATACACAGGTATGACAAAGAGAAAGTGAGGGAGAGAAGAAAGGACTGGCACAGACAAAGGCAGAGCGAGGAGACAGGAGGAGGGAATAGGGAGGGGAGGGGGGATTTCGTTCTGGGCTGGTGTTGGCATTACCCACGGTTTCCCTCTGGAGTGGGTAGATAACATCAGCTGGCACTAATAACACACACACACACACACACACACACACACACACACACACACACACACACACACACACGCTCAGAGCAGAACACTGATTTAAACGATAAAGTTAATGTTGCTTAGATCACATTGTCGTAAAAACAAGGTCCTCTCAAGATTATGTTTATGTTATCAAAATAACAATGATCAAAAGAAAATGACGTAAGACCAAAAAGACAACAGAAAGACCTGAACATTGGGAACGTACCCTTCATAAATTGGGTGGTTCAAGCTTGACAGAAAAAAACACGATGATGAATTCAAGGGAGGAAAAAAATTAACAAATCTCTCAGATTAAGTGAGATTAAGAATTAGGTGATATGTTCAAATACTGTGACAACCACCAATTATACCCAGAATTTCAGAAACAGTTTGACATTTTGAGAAATATGCCTATTTTCCTTCTGGAGGACAGTTAGATTAGAAGGAGTCACCGACCAGCAAACAGGAAGAAACAGCTAGCCTGGTTCTACTCAAAATCTGTCAACAGCACCTCTAAAGGTCACTAATTAACACATTATATCTGGTTTGTTTAATCTGTATAAAAAAGAAAATTGTAAAAATAGCAATCAGTGGATTTTACTGTATTTGGCAAGGCTTTCTCATTCCAACCATTTCAGAAAAAGCAGTGTTATATTTCATGGTGTTTCATGGTCATATAAGATCAATATCTAGTACAACATATTGCTGACCTGTCAAAATCACGAGCACACCCACACACGGAGACATGGACACACATGATCGCACACAAAGACCCAGAACACAGTGACCAGGGAGGGTAAAAGGTTGCGTATTTCCTCTACAAATTGTGCTTTATGGGATCTGAACCCACTATCAGAACTGTATGTGGTATGCAACAATGTCGAAAATAAAATTAAACAAGAAAATGAAATAAAACATATAAAAGGAGGTTAGCAGTTTGCAGAGGGCAACAATAAAAACTGCAAGGACACCATAAAGACCAACCACGCAGCAAAAGCATGTGACATCGCTGGCAGTGAAATCAGCCTAGTGGTTTGCTGAGAAACAGCTGCATGTGCACCAGTCCTTGAAGGCAGCGAGAGCAGGCTGTGCAACATCATACACATGCTTCCACTCTCCTCTAATCTGTGTTGGTGGTTTAAAAGCCATATATAAAATATAAGAATCAATGACAATCTGTGATCAAAAAGGCAATGCAAAGGTTGACAGGTAAGCCTCTCTGGGACATACACCTTATGCCGATTGTCTTATTTTTAATCACATCACTCAGGCTTGAGTGTTTTGACAGAAAGAATTCACATTGATTAGATTGATTGTGCTGTGGTTGGTTACTATAACATGGTCCACAAATGACATTATCAACCAATCAATGCTGTGTGTTGCTGTGACCTACAAACCCCATTCAATTACATCCAATAAGAGCAAACTGATACTGTACCAGCCAGGCCATTCCATTATAACACCCAATAGCCACTCTCCCCACAGTATGACCAAGCAGGACTCACGAGGGACCACGACCATTTTGATGCAGATTTTGAGCAAAGTCGTAAATCAAAATGGAAATAAAAGACAAAAAACATTAGCAAGACTTCATTTGCCCCATTGAAACCAGACACATTGGAAGTCAATAGTATGAGATTATAAAAACCAAACCTATCAAGCCAATGACCCAAGGCAGGGTCAATTATATTACTAACACTGTCTGAGTGACAATGACCCTGACCTATGAGGTAATGATGATGAATGACTGTGGGCGGGGCTTGCATGGAGCCAGGCTATGTGGCTGGTTAATACCTCTCCAGGGAGGTTTTTGTAGGGCATTGTGGGCTGCAAACATGCTATAACAAAATCCCTATTCAGCCCAGTGGGGCCTAATACAACACAGAGACAGGCAGATACTCAGCTATTAAAATGTAACAGTGAGTGAACAGACTGCAGGACATAATGAGCACGTTCAACCTCTCCATCTATTCTGAGAGTGGCCACACAGGGAATGGAAATTCTCTCCCACGCACACTTAGAGAAGGAGTTACTCAATGCAAACACACCAGTGTAAGCTTTGTAGGCATTTAAAACAGCTGCATATATTCTGAGAAATTCACAGATATTGAACTACAATCTGTTGTGAACAGATGTAGTTTTCTGTTGATCTGTGTAACAACAGGAAGTGCAGCCCTTTTATTTTACAAACAGACCTGCATGTGTTGCATTTCTGCTAACTTTACTTCCTCTTTCCTTTTTGTTCTGATCTTTCCCTGTGAAGAACTGCATCTTTTTCACTCTGTTAACCTTTGTGTTTTTGTTATATATGTGACACCACGTTATTTTAAACATGTGTACAGTGGATATATCATTAAGTAATAAGTTGTATTTATTTTCATACATTCTGATAATTCTTATTGTGCATTATTCTCTCTCTTCCTCTCGACTCTCCTCAGGAGGACACAGATTCAACTGTTGCCATGTCTGGTGCCTTGCAATAAAGAAAGACAGTCCTGGGAAGTGTGGTCCTTGTCCACTATACAACACAGAGTCAGACCCAGCACTTACACACAAAAACACACACACACACACACACACACACACACACACACACACACACAGTGAGAACCAACCACATGCAGAATCCCTCCTAATTAACCTGCCCATTCAGCTGAATCTGTTCCAGCACTTTACAGAAACCAAACCATTCAGAAAGAGGTAAAAAAAAAATAAGTGTGATTACGTGGTGTGGATGCACCAGAGCTAAAATTAGACTCTCTGACTAACCCAAACTAGCATCTGCACTCAGCCTATTCTGACAGATGACACTGGTTGAATTGGTCACAATGCGACACAGCAAACCGGCTTCAGGTTTAGAGAAATCACTGGTAAGAGTGTCTTAGGTTTGTTCATCCTATTTAAATACATGTGGAGATAACACATTGCTCTGTTTGGCGAGAAGCAAAGAAGTGTACCTAATGAGATTATTTCAGACTGGGAACACTGAATGTTTAAATATATCCATATTTTAATCTGTGTGAGGGGAGGGGGGTCAAATTAACACTGATGTCTCACAGCAACAAGGTGGAAAACCCCACCAGGGCCAACTGGGACCTTTCTGTGCTGGAGAGTGTGTGTGTTTCTTCTCTCGTGCTTTTAAGTGAGGTGAATTGGAAGCTAAAAATTGCCCTGTGATTGCAGCCGAAAGGGTAAGTGTGATACACAAGCCACAGGTGAAAACGATACATTACAATTCTTAATACAGGATCTTTACTGTTCAGAAATAATAAAAATGTTGGCCATTTTAAGACTTTTAGTAGAACTGAAACAATTAGTTGGTGATCACTGATTAATTTATTAAGTCCGTTTTCAGACAGTCACTGATTCCCGCTTCTCAAATGATAGGATTTGGCGCTTTTCTTCTGTTTGATATATTGTAAATTGAACATTCATGGGTTTTGAACATTTGGACATTTGCTTAAATCATTTAGACATTAAGAGAAAACCAGACTAATAATTTTGGCATAACACCACAATCAGTGTCACATGTGTCTGTCATTTTTTGGTTTATAGACTAGGTTTTGTCTCCTGTTCACGGTATACATACCAGTTCTGAGCAAATCTGAACTGTTTAACTTAAGAGTAATAATTCTTTCGGTCATTTTCCACTTCAATTTAACCCTCCTCAGCATCAGACGCTAAATTATCACTTAAAAATGCTCTTATAAATTTAATTGGAAGAGACAAATCTAGTCCATTTGGCCAAACACAACCCATTAAAGACAACACTATCATGGATTATATAGTGACTGCAGTGTACTCAGCGGGGAAATGGTGACCCGTTTGACACATTTGTTTTGCCTGGTTAGCTCTGAATGTCACCCCAATTATGTTAATAATCACCACAGCATTATGATAGAAAACACATAGGACCTTCAAGCAGAGTTAACTATTTAATAGACAATGATTATGTGCCTCACAACGTTAAAACAGTTTGAACTCAGGCTGAACCTTGACTAAAGGACGAAGAACAGCATTTCTGTGTTCATGTCCACTCGATCAAGCAAAGCATACTGTGTTTACAAAATGATTCCAAGGCGTAAAAAATAAAGCAAAACTAAAAACAGATTTATTTAGGCAGGGGAGATACCTGTAAGGTTTTTGTCAAGATCTCAAATCTCAAAACACAAACACCAACTGAATCAAAAAATAACAGAAAAGTAGAGGGAAAGGAATATTACATCTCTGCATCAATGACACATGAAGTTGCCTGTTACAACAACAGAGAAACAAAATGACTGCTCTCCACAGTTTGGTGCAGTTAGCTCTCCACCGAAACTGTAATGATATAGACTCTCATTGTACACAAGAAAATACAACAATGCATCACATTGTAGGTCTTTAGCAACTTCATAAATTTACTGCAACAGACTAGACAAACAACATAAATGCTCCATGATAAAAGAATTTAGTTGTTACATCCAAATCACCAGGTCATGTGATGCTGCATGACATTTAACATTTTGTCACCTCTTTATATATTGTATTGTATTGTATATGTTCATAAACGTTTTTTTTTTTTTTTACAAATGAAATATTACAACATGGTGGAATATTTTCCATTATCTACTTTCATATCAATATACAAAAATATTAATAATCTATCTTTCTCAAATGATTATTTTCTTGCACCTACTCTTACTGTAGATGATCATTCTTTGATCACAGGACGATATACAGCTGAGCATAGTGACCAACCAACCATAGCTAAAAATTAACCTAAAATGTAAAAGTAGCTGTATACTCACAACTATTTTTAAAACCTTTCTGATTAGAAAGTAGATACAAAAACATCAGTAGCCCAGTGCAAAGACAGGACGCCGTGGTCAATTATCAAAAGGAATTTAAGTGTTGAGGATGTCTTGCTCTGCAGCTTTTAAGCAACGGTTTTTAGAAAGATAGTGGAGAACTGCCGGTTCCCATGAGGGGGCATTACAGGTGATCATCTGGGAGTACACAATTTGGTCACTAACATTTTTCACTGACCCTAATGACAGACCTGAAGGTTTAAAGGAATGAGAGAGGGATGGCGGGAAAGACAAGTTGGGTAAGATACTTGGATTTTAAAAAGGGCTTCTGCAACATTTTCTACCAAGAGACTCAGAGCCAGATGTAGCAATATTGTATTGTAGCAATATTGTTCTTATTTTTTGTATTTGTAGAAATGTTGTAGAAATACTTCAGTGTTATTTAGTTTCTTACTGGCTCTATGGTTCCCATGGTTTTGTGAGCCTCTGAAATGGCCACACTTTCTGTCGTCCTGTTACAAAACCATGTTTTATCATGTTGTATCAAGTATCTCAGATACTGTACTAGAAATCACCAACGCCCTAATTTTGTGTGACACCAAATACCTGCAAAACAGATTATATCTGTAACTTCATTGATTAGTAACTTGCTGTGTCATGCCAAAGTAAAATAAGATTAAAGTCTGTGTCACTCTAGATTTAATTGTGTTGATGTGCAGCAGCGTTGTTTCACACTGTGTCATCTGTGCTGCGTTAGCACCACTGCCACATACTAAGCAAACAATGAGATGCAATAAAGCAGTTAACTATTGGTGACAGTCTCTGGCTAAAACAAACACACACCCATACACTCTCATTTATTTACAGCAGGAGATCAAGAGGAAGTTGGACAGTACGCCAACCCTCCAGTGTTGTATTTGTAAGTGGCAGCCAAGGATTTGTGAATGAGTTACTAATGGCAGGACAACAGAGAAGACTAGAGCCTCTAGGTCAAAGAGAATCATGGGAGTCACGCTGTTCTTCTTTCATACAGGCTCAGTCAGACTAAAAGCCCTGCTGCTGTTCAAACCCTATCACCAGAGAAGAAGGCTTATATTCATAAATTTTGTAAAAGTCTAGATTACATTGAGTGATAAGAGGTATTTTAATGTACAGTGCCAATGTTTTCAACATTTTGATGTTTAGCAGGTATAATGTTTACCATGTTGACTCTCTTAGTTTAGCATGTTTGTACACTAACATTTGTTTATTAACTCTAACGTACAACTGAATGTGATGGAGAATGTTATTAGTTTTGCATGTGCCCATTACCTAAAGTATAGGACAAATATTAAATTTGACCAGATGATGGAAATTAAAAATCAAGGGATCACCAAAATGATTCTAATTCAATCCTGAAGACGTCATAGATTTGGTCTTTACCAAAGTTCAATCCAGTTGATAGTTGTTGAGACATTTCACCCAAAACAAAAAATCAACTAGAGGAAAATCCAGGGGATCACCAAAGCCTGTACGATTGATCACCTGGAAAACATGAATGTTGAAGATTTTCAATCAATCAATTTTCATCTTGTAGATGTGGAGCTATTTCACTGAAAAGGTGAAAAACTTTATCCTGCTGTCAGCGCTGGTGGAAAAGTCACGACAATGGCTACAATTCCTCCCTCTGGGGACCATGGATTTCATACAATTACTACCAAATTTCATTGAAATAGCCGTTGAGATATTGCACTCAAAAAAACAAAAATGTCAACCTCTTGGAGGTGCTAGGAAAAAAAGACATCAGGATGCATGGATGTCTGTACTGTAGTTTATGGCAATTCGGCCAAAAGTTGTTGAGATATTTTAGTCTGAACCAAAGTGACTGATGGTCTTTGTCTGTCTCACTGCAAGAGTTTACAGCACACAGCTGTTATTCTTTATGATTCGTCTGTTTTTCCTCGTCCCCTCCGTGCCCTCTGTCCTGTACAGAATGTCTCATTGCCCATTTCCCTCTCCCTCTCTGTCCCATCCTCCCTCCTTTCCACTCTCCTCTTCCCTGAGGTGTGTTTGATGGACTGATGTTATTATCTCTACCTCCTTCATCCCTCCGTCTTCAAAGGAGGGAGATGACTGTATCTATCAAGCTTTAGTGTGCTTAAGAGACGCCCCGGGCGCTGTAGTGCTCCACTCACACTCTGAGTGAAGCTCAGCGGGAAAAAGGGGGAAAGCCTTGTTTGTATTTGACAGACTGGCAAATTGATAGGGGAAATAACCATATTGCTCCCCTCATTATCTGTGTACTTAATACTGTAGATAGATGTCCTGCATTGTCTGCAATAAATCAAACTCTGTACTGTATGTGGCTGCAGGAAGCTGACAGGGAAAGTTCAATAAATGTCAACGAAAAACATCAAATCTGGACAGTAAGTCTCAGTGAAGACAGATAGCTTGTGTGTTTGACATTTGAGGTGAGTTATACTTGGAAATACCATACTAGGAAGGGTGTATTTTCACACAGCTTATGCATCAGACAGCTAGATGCTTAATAATGGCAGATGCTTAATATCAATTATATAGTGAGTTTAAAGAACATACACCCTCATGGAGCACAGCACTATGTCAAACTTGATGTGATACTGAAGACAACTTATTCTAGACCATCTACATGTTTAGCTGTCTGACAAATACAAGCTCAGTGTAGTTTTTTCATTAAGATTTCATAGGTCCAGACATGTCAAATAAAACTGGCTTTGATGTACAGTGAAACAGACAGTGATACTCAGTGGTTTGAACAGACACCTCCTCACACAGTAATATTGTCTGAGGTTCAGTGTTTACATGTCACACCCACAGGTGAGCAGGCGGCAGAATTAATTAGTCAACTGAATTAGTCACTTTTCTTCTACCTAGTCACACAGACACTACAAAGTGGACTACTCTCTGACAGACTTGCTGCTTCCATTTGCATTTTCAGCTACTAAAAAAGATCTGACACAATCTGTCCACCCTCCTTGTCTCGTTCTCTTCTCAAACATGTACAAGCACACACTTTTACTGTATTACACCTTCTGACTCATTGACACACCCAACTGTGATTTCATTCCCTGCATAATCACGCCTCTGTTTTTTTATTCATTTATTCATTTATTTTGCGCCTTTCCTTGTTGTTCTACTATTGTTTACCATGATTGTTTCATGCTTATTCTGTTACCCAATCCACATATCTTTGCAGATGTGTTTTGTGTACAGGGTTTGATTCTTATTTCTCATTGTGAAAATAAATAGCTAAAATAAACTGAGATTGTTGTTATGTCAGAATTTATATCCCAGAGGGACGTCAGTATTGTGCTGCATCACGTGTACACTTAGAAGACTGCGTTACAATTAACATTTAATTTGATTACAACATCTGATCTCAACACAACCTCTAAATACACTGCTCTTTCATCGTGTCTAACATTAGATACTACAACACTCACGGGCTGAAATTCCATGACATGTTTGTTTTCCCTCTAAGCCGCTTCCTCCATAATCAGTTCCTCCAAGTCTGTTTCTCTGCAGAACAACAAACAGTGGTTTATTTGTTCAGTCCGGTCAAGCAGAGCGTTGATACAAACTCACCGAGTCATTCTCATGCTTTGCGTCTGGATGAAATACCAGAACCACTCCACTGGAATTCCTCACTTCCCAGTACTGACTCCCACTTCTTTACATTGTTTTGTGTACGTGTGTTGGAGCACTACTAGCCTCTGTCTCCAGCTCCCACATGCTGACATTGTTGTCATATTCACACGCCAAAGAACAGATTGGACAGTGGTCCCCAGTTGAAAAATACTGGAATTTCTTTTAAGTCAAAATTAATGCTTTGTTACATTATATTGGAATTAACAACAACACTGGTGAATAATAGAAGTCCCTGTTTAACTATGGGAAAAAAATCACCACATGGAACTTTAAATAAATGTTGCTGTAAATCTCCATACTCCATGCCCATATTCCTTGCTGATAAAACAAGGCTGGGTCCAGATTCCTGTAGCACTGATGTGTCTCCAATTAATGATAAAATTACATAAACTGACAAGTGCAATATTCCATCATAGAAATTCACTCCCTCCCGCTGCTTCCACCTCGGCGTGGTCCCAGATCATTTAGCGAGAGCAGGAGACGTGAGAGTGAAGCTCATCATTTCTCTGCCTGTGTCCCCAGACGACTCTTGTGTCATTTAAGTTCCTGCAGTAACTACAATTGTCTGGATGTTACAGTTAAAAAAAAATGAATACATATAAGCGTCAGCATGCCCAGGGGCTCTGGCAGTTAGTTGAGTTAATATGTGACAATAACACACACTAAAGCAGACAACTTCTGGCCTCTTCACAGAGCTTTAAAAACTTCCTCTTCGTCCTAACTTCTCTGTCGAGTCCACACAGAGCTGTATAACTAAAAGCTCCTCGTTCCACTGGGAGTTGTATGACTAAAAGGCTCCCGCCATTTCAACCCACAGCCACACACATTAAACGTTGTGCTGATTCGTTCACAGCAACTGAAAGCTTTCTGATTCAACCATCAAATTTTATGGACCCTACTCAGATGCTGATTTACTGAGGGAGCTGTTCTGTCTTGACTATTCCTCAGCTTCTTTGCCTTTTTAAGCCCAGAAAGATCCAATATGCATGTTTAATGATCTACCAGGTATCAATTATTTAGCATACAGTGGATTTACTGCTCTGTGGGCAAAAGTTAATGGTCTGAGCTGCTATTTCCACCTGGCCAACAGACAGACTGATGTGGGCTGATGAGGGTACACAGTCAAGAGGTGTGACATGATGAATGAATTACCTCAGCCCTGAGTCAGTGTGTTCAACTTTAGCTGTAGCTTTTACTGTTCACTGAGGCTAAATACAGACCTTTGAAAATGACAGTATGAACCAGAGGTTTTCAAACTGTGTGGTCAGCGGCAGCAGCAGCAGCAGCAGCAGCAGCAGCGTCAGCATAGGCACACAATTAAAGTACTTTAAAACATTTAGCACCCAATTTCTGCAATGCGCATTAAAATTGTACTCCTTCTGGATGTCATAACTCATTCAAATCTGAACACGCAGACATAATACACATATGCGACTTACACTCCCTGAAGATCTCTGATGTCCATTGTGAATAAGTGTCCATAAATCCATAAATCATACAAAAAAAGATGCTCCTTATTTCTACAGAACATGCCTGAGAATCATCACGTTTTTAAGTTTTCTTCAGGATTACAATGATAACGCTGCTAATATATGCTAATAGCTAATTTGGCATACTTTTAATTGTGCCAAATGCCAACAAATATAAGCTAAAAAAAAAAAAAAACGAAAAAACAGTGCTAAAGTTGTGGCCAACAGTGTACGTTACTGAATCTGTGTCTGCTACTTCCACAATTGAGTCCGCTTCATCAAACAGTGATATATCATTAATCATTTAGATTTTCCTTGTGCAATTTACACAAGAATGTTGAAATCTTTGGCGCACTTACTGGCAATCATTTCCAAAACCATCTGATGAATGAGCAAAGATTCAAGTGCTAGAGGAAACCTCTCTGCAACTATGATGATGCCAGTTCCACTTAAGCCAATGTAAATAATGATGCTTTTGGGAAGCTGTTTTGAAATGTTCCCATTACTACAATGCTGTAGCACTGTTTCTAACAATCCTTCTGTTGCTTCGTTGGAAATTACAGTGACAGTGCAGTGAAATGGACGCCTTTCGAGTGCTGAAGGTTTTGACGTTTTCAAGTGAAAACTGTACATTTCAGAAGCAGAGAAAAGGGGGAGAGAAAGAAAGAGAACGATTTTACTCCACTTAATGAAGAAGTAGCTTGAAAGCAGCAGGAGTTGACTCACCAGGACTCTGTTCTCCGTCTTGTCTCCTTTGATCTCCAGTTTGACTCTCTTTCTCAGCGACAGCTTCACCTTCCTCCCCAGTGCATCCCTCACACTCTCTACACGGAGAGAAGAGAGGAGACCAAATGAGGAGAGATTCAAACAAGCATATCAGGTCATTGAGTTAAAATGTATTTTCGACGGAGGATTAATTAGAAAAAAAAACACAATTCCACATAACTGATAAGAGAAGACAAACTTGCCTCTACGTGATTCATCATGCATTACAAAAAGCATCTTTCTTCTTCGTAGGCTCTCTCCCAAAAACTCAATCACACAGACCCAATCTAAATCAAAAGCTCAAGTTGAGTCGGATTTTCAACATTTTGACTTCTTCAGCAGAGCACAGATCACTGCTCCTCTGCTTCAGGGGGACTAATTCCCCATATCCGCTGATTAGAAATAACATATTTAATGAAAAATTTATCAAGCCCAATTGTAACACGCCACGGGAGGAAAGATCTTTCTTCTAGTTTTCATTTAATTTGCACATCAGGAGTCTCTCTTCTGAGCTGTGAAACTGTCACCAGTAATGTTCACAACAAATACAGTTATGCAGTCAGAGAGAGTAGTAAACTGAAAAACCCTGTGCACATGTCCTTGCATAAATATTTGTCTATAATAGTGCTGACACTGTTAGATCAACACTGAATTAGTCAACAACAATTTTGATCATAGATGAATCTTAACATTGTTTATCAGACAAAAATGCCAAACATTTGCCGGATCCAGCTTCTCAAAAGTGAAGATTTGTTGCTTTTCTCTGTCTTTTTTTTGTCCCTGCACATTAAATATATTTTGAATTTTGTACTGTTCCTCAGACAAAATATAGTATTTTAAGATGTCAACTTAGGCTGTGGGAGCCTGTGATGCACATTTTTCATAACTGTATTTGTATCGCACCTTTCATACTAGAAATGTAGCACAAAGTGTTTTACAACAAAGAAAGTTTCAGTGCTTCACATGAAAAGTCATAAAATGAACATAAAACATTGTTAAAAGCATTGATCTGAAATGACAAACATTAAAAACAACAATGTAAAATGAGATAAAATAATGAATAGAAATAATAAATCATTAAATAGGCCTAACATTTACCCTAACATTTAAAAGAAGTGCTGAGCAGTGCATAAATGTGGAGCAAAGTGCAAATTTCAGAGCTAGTTAAAGGCTAAAGTGAAGAAATAAGTTTTGAGCTGTCTTTTTAAAAATACTTAGTGAGCTGGCTTCTCTGATGTCTATAGGTTATCAGGACGTATCTATAGAAATGTATCTATAGAAACGTCCACAGCCAGGGAACTGGCTTAGAGAGCAGAACTGGGTCAGCGGCCGCTCCACGCTCCTCATTCAACCATCACACAGCAGCTGATACAGTGTGTGTGCACATGTGGCTGAGACAGAGGGGGATTCTGTGTGTGTACATCTGTGCTGGCATGCATGTAACCTCGCCCAGAGGCTTCCTCGAACCATCGTCAGATCAAAGTGAAACTAATAATTAGGGAAAGTGCAAAATGGTTCATCTGCCGTCCTGGAGATTTGCTGAAGACACTCCACTGGAAATGTGCAGAATTTTCTACTGCAGCATTTCTAAAACTCTAGCTCAGATACCCAATAAGTAATAGTGACTACGTTTCCAGTGGGTCTCTGCACAAAATGAGTACGTTTTAATGAGCCTGGGCGAACTAATTAGTAGAGATGTTATAAATTAGATTCTGACAGGAACTTTTTCTGTCCAGGACCAAGCACAGAAGAAGTTCCTGACAGAATCTCATTTACAACTTTTTTTTACCAATTTGTTTGTTTTTTTTTCTTTCTGCTAATTCATTAAAACAGTGACACGAGGGACATTTTACTAGCCAGCTGCCCTGTGGGTCATATTCGGGCAGTTGAGGCGTGTACACAAGGTCACACCAGGTTGCACTTCAGTGAGGACTTGTGTGTAAGGCGGGGAAATGGGAGACCTATGGGCTTGTAAAAGCTTAAACAAACAATTCACAAGCCCATAAAGTCACTTTCCCTTTTATGGAGATTTGTATGTTGAGGATGTCACAGACTGGACATTAGATTTCACTATAAAGGGGTGTTCATGGCAAACAATTTTGGAAGTGTTTCATTTCATTTCATTTCACAAAACAAATATGATCAAATAGAGGTGGATATTTAACCATAAAGATAAAGTAAATCATTATAAATCACAGGAAATTGGGGCGCTGCTGTTGTCTATTTTGAAATTCTATCCCATTTACGATACATAAGTCTCCTTTCTGGTCTTTTGTCCAAATACTTGACCTTTGTATGTAGCCTCATCGGTCTATATTTTTCTGTGTGTATGCAAAGAAAAAGTAGAATGTAAAGACTGATACAAAACACATTCTAGGTTTTTACATTTAACTGCATCTCCTTGGTCTTTTGTCATTCTGAGCAAGTCGGGGCTCAGTGACGAGCACTCACAGCATCGCAGAGATGACCAAACTGTCAGCAGGACCAGTGGTGCTTTGCTCTGTCCTCTTCCTCTGTCTGACACTCTTTTCCTCAAAGGTCTCTCTCTCCCTCACAGACACAATCTAGTTGACCGTTAAGAAAAAGCGAACTAACTCTGTCTTTGCCTCGTTACCTAATGGAAAATGTTTCCCAGACATCATATTTGCCTTTTCAGTGAAATATCTTTTTAGCAGTAAAATATCTGAATGTGTGCACCTCAATACTCCATGTTGGTTCCAGCAAATCTGTTATGTGAATGTGTTTGTTTGTTTGTTTATTGTGCGATGGTGAATCACCAGCACCAGTGAATGTTTCTAACAATGGCTGGTTATATACCCATCCAGACAGCACCACATGACAATAGGATCATGCCAAACCAAATTACGTAGGTTAAGTGTACAGTGTTGGGTAAGTGAGTCAGCTAGAAACAGGGAAATGGAAGTTGAACTATTAAAAATCTGCATTTTTAGTCCTAGAAAAGGTCTTTCTATGGTGAGAAAAACACATAACATGTCCCATCATCTATATCAAATGAGATACAGAGACTTAAAACATTGCCATTGAGTTTCCTGGAACTCATCATTACCCAGATAGTCTGTACAAAGCCGTAGAAAAGAGAAGCTCTGCACATCCAAAATACTTTTCAGAGGACAGAAGACTCAGGAGGGAAGACAGGAAATGTTTACCACATTAACCTATAAACTCCCACTGACTCACCAGTGGTTTAGTTATTTCAAATTCAGATCCTAAAATGTCTAATGATACCAAATATGTCAGACTGTATCTACTCTATATTTAGGGAAATGTGTAGAAAATGATGCACAGCACATGTACAATGTTTCAGTGTGTAAATATTGCATTGCTTAAATGAAAAGCTTGAACAAGCTGATGGAGAATTTGCAACATATGATACTGTTACTGTCAGATATAAGATGATTTTAATCACCCCAAAGCTACTTAAAAGGGGAAAACTGAATGTTTAGATGATACTATGCTACACTTTAACATCATGGGGGTGAAATTCCCTCAACAAACTGACAGGCTGGATAACACCGAAACCAACATGTGATAGCTGTATGAGTCTGCAAGGATTTAAATGAGCCACAGATACTTTGATGGAGTAAAATGGCTGAAATACTCTGTGACTCAGTAACTAAATGCATGTCTGGCCAAGTGACTGTGTGACCTAGCAACATTTTCCTATAAGCCTCATCTGCAGTATGTACTGTCTTTATAACTCTTATAAGGAAAAAATGGAACCGAAGGAGGCTGGCTTGTGTGAGAGAGATGAAGAGAAAGGTATAGTGCTTGTGCTAGTCCAACATTGCAATGAGGTGTCAAAAACTGAGCTACACTGCCAAACAAAGAGACCCTGAGCTTCAGCCAAACAGCCTGCAGGACTGTAAGCTTTGTCCACAATCAGTACAAATACAGGAAGTCAAGAGAAACATGGCAGAATTTAGCCAACAGCACCAGAGTGGGAAGGCCACCAGGCATGTTAAAACTCCAGGCGGGAGATGTGAGAGTGGACCACGGTTAGTGTGTGTGTGTGTGTGTGTGGGGGGGAATAATCCTGTAAGTTATGTGCTGGGGGATGACAGGCTGACCACTCACATCTAAACTATTTGGCTTTTCCTCCTAATGTAGGCTGCTGCTGCTGTCCACATTATATTAAATGCACCTTCATTATCAACAGCAGCGCTGCATGTACACACAGCTTAAAGCTTTACTGCAGCTCAAGCATTTTCAGTCTCAGTGAAGATGTCTGCAGAACTAAGTAATGTCTGTTTAGGGGAAATGTGTTTTGCCAACCCCATAACAAGGAATGGGATACTAATTACCACAATAAAAACTGGCCCTATGAGGATAATGGTTGGATATTAATGATATCCCTAAGACAATAACAATACTATTGTGTCTCTGCACAATATCATGGCTGTATCACAGGAATAGAATACATTGTCTGGATAGGCTTCAATAAGATCCCTACAAAACTTGTTAAACACAGGAGCACATGCACCCTGTGAACTGGTATGAGGAATATGATTATCAGTGATTGTTCCAGTGTGGACACATGGCTACAAATGATCCGTGTCTGCTCTTACCCAGAAGCTCTTTGGGGACCTCTGACACTTCCTCGCTCATTTTGCTGAAGATAAAACCCAAAATAACGACGAGAGTTCAGTCAACACATCGAGAAGCCTCAAATACTGAGTTAATAAGGAGCGAGGGGGGGAAGTGTCAGGTGGTGCCGCCGCCGCCGCCGCCGCTGCCGGTGTTTCTCCCGGTTACATGCTCCTCTCCTCCTCTCGCGGTGTCCGGACAATGTATCCGCGTTTTTCTGGGCGCATCTCTTGTCGGTTTAACCAGCACGGGGTTCAGAGGTTGTCTGGTGGAAGAAAAGAAGGAGAAAAAACCCGCTAAAGTCCTCTTAAAATCATACTGAAACCCAGCAGACTCTGAGCTTCTGCGAGATGAAAAGACCACCGCTCACGCACATCCTCTCTGGCCGTGGCCCTACCGTAAAGCTGTCGGTAATACAGTACCAGCCAATAGTGGAAACCGGGGCCCCTCCCCGCTCGGTGATGCGACAGCCAGGGAGACGATGCGATGCCGGGGCGGCGTGGCGTGGCAGGAGGGGGCGGCGGTGATCGAGTCAGCCCAAAATTAATGAGCAGGCTACCAGCTGTGCCCAAGCTGGGAAGCAGGGACCCCTAGCGGTCCTGGAAGAGGCCCCACGGTGTCCCAGTCCCATGCTTCTATTGCAACACAGTGCAGAATGCGTTATGTGCCTATATACTGTATGTTACCAACACAACGTCTAATAGATTATATAGTCGTATCTATGATAATCCAATGCATAATATAGAAAACAATACAGGCAATACACTAAAATCAATGAGGGAATAGCGTGGGAATTCTTTTGATAGAAGTCTGTTCCTGCAAAGGGAGGTTTATGCTTTTAATAGCCCTATAAAAAAAATAAAAAAAAACAATAATAGACTACCGGACACTACCTTTAGAAATAATAATGATAATAATAATAATAATAATAATAATAAGAGAAGAAGAAGAAGAAGAAGAAGAAGAAGAACACTGAATAGACACGTGTAGCATTTGCAGCCAAATCATATCTGATAAATAGCCTAAATAAATAACATATTTTTTAGCACTGACAACAGTCTTATAAACTAATCAATAACATATTTAGCATTGACAACAGTCTTATTAAACTAAGGCCTGTCTTGCATTGGACAATAAAAAACACATCCTTTAATAAATCTTATTTCAAAATGCTTTTATTGAGAAAAATTACAAAAGGACCAAGATCTGGTCTATCTAATAGTCACATGGTAACCAGGTCAATGATAGACAGGTTGCAGTTACTTTGCAATAGGCCATTTTGAAGACTGGACAAACGTTTCTGAATTGAAACGTTTCAGACCGAAGACTTATAGAGGTAGGAGAGCGACACCTTGTGGAGACTTTGTTACATTACAGCCAAACAGTGGTTGTCTCTCTTGTGATGGTCAGAAACATTTTTGATTACAACATGCACTTTATTAGCTGCTGCGCCAGGCAGGAGGAGTTTAAATTTTTGATTTCACACAATGTTATATAAGTTTGTATAACATTTGTTTAAGTCATTGCTCATTTTCGTATAAAAAATAGTTTCTATGTAATTCAGATTATGTAACATTTGAGTCATGCCATAACTTCAAGATATTTGCATATTTCACATTTAAGTTTCTCCCAAGTTTAGACCCATTGTTCTCCCCTTATAAATATTGTGGAATCCAAATTCATCTGTATATTTGACTACTTTATCTCTCCCATCAAGAGAAACTCTGTGTGTAAGCAATAGCACAAACATTATATCAATTAAGTATCACTAGGTCAACATTTCATTAAACAGACAAATGAAAAACATGATAAATACTTTTTCAAATGGGTAATATCCCAAATAAGGCTGCCATATTACACAGTAAATCCAAAGAAAGAGGTATGCAATACTCCTACATGTGCCATGGACTCTGTCAGTCTTATAGAGTGACTCACATATTTAAGCTACAGCCTGGGTTCTGCTGCTTTATTTCCAAAAGTCTCTTCTCCAGTTTTTCTGCCACGGAGCTGAGCTGTGAAGCCCTCAGCATCTGTGGCAGTTTTCTCAGCTGATCCTCTGGAGCCTGGGCCAGCCACGCTCTGATCTGATTCAGGAGAGGACCTCTCTGTTTGGGGACTGCCTTCTCAATGTACCTGTTCAGGGAGATGATGGTTCAGTAGGGTCTATGTATTAAGTGAATTAAGATGTGAAAGGAGTAGCTGAAAAGGGGCAAGAAAAAGAAGGAAGTGGGCTCACCTGCTGACAAATTTCCTCATTTTTGACACACGCATCCTGTTCATTCCGAAGACTCCTGAGAGGAACGTCCTGAGCGCCTCACCTGAGAAACAAAGTTGAGTTTGAAGCTGTTTCTTTTTTTACGATATTACCTTGCTGACTCCAAATTATGTCATAAACATTATACATGTGAGTTGGAAATTAAGTTACACACCTCCATTTGCAAGCTCCTCGCATGTGCCACACACCTTGTCCTGGTAAATTGAATCGGGGAGGAGCGCAATCTGTCCGCTTGCGCATTCCCGATATTTTACGCACGTTTCCAGCGCAGAGGATGAGTTGGAGAAGAAGCCGTAGGAACACGATTCACAAACAGTGTCCTCTTGTAACGTACCTATAATAACACGAATGCATTTGGGGTCATTGCGATGTTTGAAGCTAGGGCTCCAGAAAGACCAAGTGATCGTGTACCGTTTCTATGCAGTGATTTCTAATTCAGTCTACTGCCCAACTGTTTCAGGCTGCTACTCTATAATATTGAGTGACTGATGCATTATTCTTTGGATTATTGTATTTCTTTACTTCTAAAGATTCACAAATATGTACAAGAACATTGATGATGTGCATTCTGGTGAAATGTAACCAATCACACTGAATCAGAATATAGAAATTAGTAAGTGAGAAAAATATCAACATTTTTAAAACATCATACAAACATATCTTTAGAAACTATCTTTCCTCAGATACATACCCTTCGTTTGAACACCTTGTCCGGGCTCGCACTCGGAGTGTCTCATACAGAAGTCATTAGTCCAGTAAAAGCCTTCTTTGCACCGACAGACCCTGTTGCTGACCGCGGAGCACTCCGTTTCCACCTCCTGGTTCTCGGTGCAGAAGTTGGCGCAGTACAGGCATCTGGGCAGGTAGTTCCACAGCTCGGTGAAGTGGTGGCTTTTGCACGGCGCGCACTGGGTGGGCGTGGTGGCGGTGCACTGCGCAGTCATGTGAGTGCCTGGTGGACACTTGTCACAGGTGAGACTATCCCCATTGAACGGGTTTCGGTACTCAAAGGTGGGGACGGATCCTCCCGCCGAGGAACCACAGAACAAGAACAGCAACGGAAAGAGGAGCTGAGGAGCGGAAGAGGAGGTGGTTACTGTTCCTGTAATTACTTCTACTACCAGTACTACTAATAGTACTACTACCACTACCACTACTACTACCACCACCACCACTACTACTACTACTACTACTGCTACTACTACTACTACTACCACCACTACTACTACTACTACTACTACTACTACTACCACCACTATCACTACTGAAACTACCACCACTACTACTACTACTACTACCACCACTACTACTAGCACTACCACTACTCAACTAAACCATTGTATCACATAGCACAGTTGATCAGCTGGGTCAGACTTTGTTTGTCCAGTCACTGTCCACACCTTTATTGTCTGAATGACAGCAATGTAATGAAATTAAGGAACAAGTATACTGGAAAAGTACCATTTTTTAAAATTATTTATTGGAAACTGCCTAGATCTCCATCACTGTAACTGATTATTTGCTATCTGAGGCAGACAGACTTTGACAGCAGCAGCATTTGTCTTATACTTGCTGTTGCTACGGTTAACAACTGTTATCAGTTTTTTACTTCCCACAGTGACTGTTCAGTGGCCACTAGAGACCCAAATATTTCATTGTCTTCACATCTCAGTATTCACTTGCAGCCAAAGAATAGATCTGTATTTGTTAAACACAGTCCCCTGAACCACAGACTCTTTTCTTCTTCTTATTGTTCTCATTATAAATTTACATAAAAAGTTGATTGAATAATATTGTTCAAAATCTTGCCAGCCTCTCTATTTGATTATAATATATATATATATATATATTTTTTTTAAATCAAACATCAATCACTAAGCATCACATCTGTCTCTGTCTTTAACACAGAATACTGTCATACAGATCACTCACCATGCTGATGATGGGCATGTTGTCAGTCACTTCAGTCAAAGAGGGTTTGACAGTGGGATCAGGTTCATTTTTATACAGTTCATACAGGAACTGTTTTTTCTGTGTGGGCGTTTGTGGTTGTCGATAATAATTTAAAGCTTCTATTCAAAAGGTCAAATAATTTCCAGCTCCTACATCCAGACATAGAGAGAAGCTGAGGTTTTGGCCCAGATGATTAAGTGGTGGAGATTTTCTAGGAAGTTGAGGTTGATGGTTACGTGTGAATAAACAACAAAGCAACAGGTTAATCACTTAATTATATCCACTTCAGTAATATTGAATTAGGCCAGCTGTTTCCAGTTTCCTCTGGTCTGTGGGAAGAAACTGATTTCCACTCCACTCAAACAGATTCTTATTTACTACTTAGGGGACTAATATGCAAACTACCTAAACGTAACACATTTCATCCTCTTGCTCTCTCTCCTGACACTTCCTGTCCTGCTCTACTGAGTACTGTCAAGTAAAGGGAAAGAGTTTGAAAAATAAGAAACCCAAAATCAGTATGAGGTCTGTGATAATGTTGTTTACATTTCCCTTCATGTGTTTTCTTTTGGTAATACTGATCATTTTCCTTTGCCTATGTTAAGCTTTTATAAATGAAAAGCTTATACAAAAAACACTGGAAAAAACTTTTTTGTCTGGCTTATGCATAATAATTTAGCTACATGCAATTTATTTGAATCCATAGGAGTCTTCCATGCTACAGTTATGTATTACAGCTCATGACGCAGAGGTTGTGAAACAATTAAATGAAAAAAAAAAAACATTTTTGGGAAATATCTTTACACAACCACTTGAAAATGACATTCTAAAATTTCCATTGATCAAAGTGCTCTTTATTGACATTTAATATAACATTTTCTGATTTCCTCTTAGGTGGTTGTTGTGACAGTCTAATATATATACGTCAGCGAGACTATAAAGTCACTTTTTTCCGGTAAAAGAATTTCAGTGAGTCACTTAATATGTGCAGAATGACAGTGTGCTGATTAAGCAAAATGAAGTGAATTCTTTTAAAATACGATGATGAGTCAAAAAAGAACCTACATGTCTCTCATTTCCTCCTCTTTCCACAGAATATGAGAACATAATTCAATCATTTCAGGGTATTTTTATAATTCACAGAGATACTGTTTGAAATGTTTCAATACTGGTGTTCTGAACAATGAGTTTTACAACCAATGGCCAAACAAACATTTGATACTTCACATTAAGGAATATAAAAATGTTTTCCTTTTAAACTCTTTTCTCTAAGAAAAAAATCCAAACTTCCCAGATGCATCAGGACTTAGTTTCACATCGCCTTAACTGAAAGCAGCTGCACAAGAACTTTGCCTGAATAAAGTGTACATGCGTATGTACTAACAAAAATATGATTTAAATCAAGAAATACAGTGGCTTCAAAATTTTGCCCATCAGTCCACATCCAACATGTTTTCAAAACTGAAATCTCTCATTTACAAAAGTATTGACACCCTTAATTCAGTATTTTGCAGATGCCACGTTAATTTGTCAGCAATTATTAAATTCATTTTGATTAATTAATAATTTAATTAATTTTATTAAATTACTGACAAATAAAATAAATAAATGCCAAATAAATGAATAGATACAGTTTCTTCTTTGGTAAGTCTCTACAAGCTTTGCTCACCTGGATTTGGGCAGTTTGTCTAATTTTTCTTGGCAGATCCTCTCAAGCTCAGACAGATTGGATGCGAAGTGTCTGTGAGTCACCATCTTATGGTCTCTGCACAGATGTTCTGGGCTGTGGCTGGACCTCTCAAGCAAAGTCGGAGACTTGTCCTGCAGCTTCTCCAACACTGAGTAGTGGTATTCTTTTGGACGTTGTCCTGTTGAAAAGTGAACCATCGCTGCTGTCTCATCTCAGGTTGTTTACACTCTGCAGCACGTTTTCTTCAAGGACCTCTCTGTGTTTGGCCTCATTCATGCTTCCTCAATTCGGACTTCCTCAATTCTGATGCTTCTTGGCAGCAGGGTCTTCCTGTCCCTGGAATATGCACACTGACATGTTGCCAAAGTTGTACCAGTGTAAGGTCAAGTGGCAAGAAATAACATAAGATGCACTGTAATGGAGAATTTTATTCATTCGGCTCAGCCCTAATGTGAAACAAACGTTTAGTTGAATGTTTAATGTAATATGTATGCTTGGAAGTGTTTTAAATCGATTGGTACACCCATGTTTAGTTATGAAAAGTTCATGTTTATATTCTGGCCAGACAAGAAAAGAGTCTGAAAATCTGTTTCTAACTTAATTTATCTTGTGGGTCACTTTGAACAACATGATGGATGTAATTTTTTCTTTTACATAATACAAACATTAAAATTTAATACGTCTCAGTGTTTCAAACCGTGCAGAGTGCACAACACATCTCCCTGGCAACAACCTGTTAACATCTCTTTGCTGCAGCCCGGGATGTATGCCATTAAACTGCCTGTGAGTGTAACTCAGCTGCATACTCATGACGCATGTGAAGAGTCGAGCCTTTGATCCGGATCAGCAGGTCGGCTCCCAGTCGCCATCGGAGGAGGAAACTAAAATGCCCAACAATTGATTCATCAGTAACTTATTCAGAAATGTTCAGACAAATGTGTCTTTTCAAAAAACAAAGTGGTTACACATAGAAGTGTTTAGTAAAGTGGACAAAGATTTATTAGCTCCTGACCAGTGGCTGGCGGTAATGAGTCCTGTTAGCTAATATTGTTTACAACATTAAAAGACAAAAGCAAAACATTAAAGAAAGAAATTGAACCTGTTTAGTTTTTCTGTTCAATCACAGCAGAAAAGACCAAAGTCGACCATTCATCTGTCTGCCAGTTACTTATTTATGAAGACAATGCATTTTTACAAACTGATTTTAATCAGACGTGAGTGTTCGCAAGTTACACGAGCTTAAAGAGGACCAGTCAAGCATATATACAATAAAGATAATACACTTAATAATATAAAAGTAATAAAACAAAATATAAAACAAATATCACCTCATGAACTTGCAGCATTTGGAATCCAGTATTTCTGATGAAGTAATAAAAACAAGCCTTTACATATTCAGAAAGTAAAACTATTTTTTTTAAATAGAAAACAATTGCACTCCTTTGTACATTCATAAAGCTGACAATTTATATATATATATATATATATAAAAAAAAAAAAAATCAGATGAGCTTTACTTGCCAGCAGTCCAGAGCAAACCAACAAACAAAAGGAAAACTGTAGAAAATACATGTATTTCATTATGAAACCAAATCCTTCCTCTCAAACAGCGAGAAAGCAACAACAATAACAACACAACATCTGCCAGCCCATCTTCCATAAAATAGTGTGCTATTTACATCTTAAATATTTTCTCTTTTTTTCACAGACTCCGGTCAAAAAGTTTCCAGGAAACATTTTTTTTTTTTTAACTTTTTGTTTAGGTCTGCCTGGAGTACACAGATGTGTGATAGTGTTTTTCTTTATTTTAAGGCTTATCAGATTCATTACTGCAGACAGGTACTGTACACTCGGGGTGAAGTTATGAGCTTCCCTTATTACATCATATAATCAAAACCTTCTTACTCTGGCGTAGAAAAATCAGAGACAGGAAGAAGAATTTATCTTCCCATCTTGCCTTTATGACAAAATACCTCTAGGCTCCATGTGCATAGCTTGATACCATTTGGTGATATCTTAAAGACCTGACATTATCATGTGGCCCCTGTCTGTTACTCTTTCACATACATTTATCCCCCTGTTCACTTCGTCTTTACGCGTTTGTGTGTCGACTTTTTGACAATGTATTAGTGTCTTTCCGATTTGTACCTCCCATTTCCTTATTCATTTAATGGCTTATGAGCCTTAAAACACAACTCATCCTGAAGCATATTGACAAACATCTTCTCATACATCTTGTGTGTGGAGGTTGCTCCTATGATGCGGCTGATCTTCTTCAGGCCTTTCAGCAGATAGCGTGGCGCCCCCTGGCTGCGCAGCACCCTCAGACTGTGAGACAGACCTTTGGCTAGATCCAGCTCGTAGTTTGCTGTCTTCCAGAGGTGAAGAAGCTCCAGGATGTACTGTCTGGGCAGGCAGGTGGAGACCACGGCCCGGATGTCCTCCTGCTTTACTTTCACCCCTGGCAGGCTGTGGGTGACCTTCAGGAGGTCATCCAGGGTCAGGTTCTTCAGGCCGTTGCAGCGGGAGACCTTCCTCTCACAGTGATTCACACCTGGAGGGACGGGATACAAAAACATTAATACACAATTGCAGGGTTTGAAATAAGAATTGGCTAAAACTATAAAGTGCAGATTTTGTTTGTACCTTGAATGATGCCGTACAGCTTGTCCTGGTCTTTGTTCTGCTCCTTCCACAGTCGCAGCAGGTGGTGGACCTGCTGCTGAGGAGAGCAGGCCTTCTTCAGCCTCTCCAGGCTCTTACGATCCACCCTGCGCCCCGGAAGACTCTCCATCAGTCGCTCCAGGGGCACCGAGGACAGTCGCAGCGAGGCTAGATTCTGGAAGACTGCCTCCTCACACAGGGTCACATCTTTAAAAACAGTTTTAGATTTTTACATTATTATAACATTAAATGAAATATGATAATGCAGATAGACATAGTCCATGAAATAAATTATCAAACAAACTGGTGGAGCTGTAGGACTTCTGAAAGCTTAAAGCAAGAGGAAATCTCAAGAGCAATCTTACAAATAAAAAGTTATCAGTCCAGCGCACGCTGAGGTTTTGCTGCATCAGTCGTACTTGTTGTGGTATGACCAGTAGCTCATGGTGGCATATGTTAGCTAATGAAAGCAAACTTTAAATAGATATTGCTGCATAACTGACCCTACTGAGTCAGTTCACTGATGTAATAACACTTTTACCACTTACCAGCATTGGTCATTTGTGCCCACAGTGAGTGCAAAAACTATATAGTCTCACTTAAATCCTCTGACTGTGGCTTTATTACATGAGGATGAGAGGGAAATGGGGATGAAGAGGTAAATGTGCTCTTGAGGTTTTTTTCAGCAAATTCAATTATAAGCTTAGTGGGTGGTAGCTTCACATTATGCAAGTGAACTCGTGACCAGTTCTGCTCAAATTCATTCTCCACAGAGGATTCATTCATGGGACACAGGTGACATTCAGACTAGATTCTGATTGTGTGGTTTGGTCTCCAGGTCCCATCAGCCTGTTATATATCTGGATTTGTTTATGTGTGTTTGCGTGTGTGTGTGTGTAGAGTGTTGACTTGTTATGTGACCACAACAGAAACAAGGATTTCCTCTTTCTGTTCCCCATTGACGGCACAGAACCACTATTGACATGAGTGTGACCAGCGAAACCAAACTGAGCCTGCCTGTGTTCCTCTGCACCAAAGTGATTAGAGCTGCATAACCTACTGAAGTGAACTGATTTGAGCTGTCATGAAATGTGCTGCACTATCCTGCCGGGTTGCACCAGACATACGCCTATCGTATTTCATCAGTATGTGTCACACATTTCTGCAAGCCAAGATCTCACAAGCTTTCCTTATAAGGTAGAAGCATTTTTGTGAAGAGTAGCATTTTCTTTTCTTTTCTCTTCTCTTTTTTTGAAATCAGAGAAACCTTAGCCGTACCTGCTCCCATTACAGACAATCTGACACCAGTTCTATATCCAGGGCAGCCAAATCTGAAGATCATATGATTGCGACTGTCGTATAAGTGCAAAACATTTCTGCATTCATGTAGGTGTGAAAATATTTTCTGATTGACTTGCAAAAGCACGAGGGACACCAGCAAACATGAAAAAAATGTGAATTGAAACCGAGGTTGGTGTAGTATGATTGAGTTTAATGTTAGGAGGATATTAGTCTTGTTTCTCTGATGTCTGGATGTTGTAAGTGTGGTTTGGTCTATAATTGACGTTGACATCCCCGTGGTTATAACAAAATCACGTAGCTTTGGGAATCCCAACTGTTCCAGGATTTGCTGCAGGCAGCCTGTGGTTGTGTAGTTAACAGGAAGACAATTTGTGGATGAATGTATGATGAGAGCATCACCCTCCCAGAGGGACACCAGTGTGTGCTGCACAGTATGCATGAGTGAGCCCGGGTCTGTGCATCTGCATGTGTGTTCCTCGGTGACTGTGGTTTCTCAGCTCCTGGGAAGTCAGTGTCATATCTGAAGCTTGTCCTCAAAAATGAATTGTCAGCGGCTGTCATAGTTAAAGTCTGAGTAACAAAGACTAGCCAGCTCGTCTCTCATCTCATTTCGCCTTGACTCAGTTTCCTCTGTTATTGCAGCTTGAGGATGTGATAGTTAAAAAAGTAATTGACCCATCATGGGTCATTATGACATTAGTGCTTCAAACACCCCATTCAACCCTTTACTTTGGCTTTTCGCTCTTGTGTTGGTTTTCAGGCACGCAAGAATTTGGAAAAGAATGGAATCTGGACGATAAACCTGACCGAGGAAATTCCCTGCATTCAGGAATGAAAATGACCACATGTCTGACATAATTCTCTTCTGGTTGATTTTAAATTGTTGACAATTGAGGTTTACTCAAAATCATAATCACGTGTGTGCGTGCGTGTGTGTGTGCATGCGTGTGTGTGCGTGTGTGTGTATGTGTTGTGCACACACTGTACAAATGATATCTACCCTGATTCCAGCCTGCTTTTGAAAACGTATTAGAGATTGAGTCTCACTGCAGCAAGTATAGTGTGTTCTCACCAGTGTGGCACAAAGTGTGATGCTGAGAGCACTCCAGTGTTGCCGTCTTGTCCTGACATTGGCTGTCTGAAGTGGACGTGCCCCATCTCAGTGTCTTGTGGCCCAAATCAGAGCAGTTTGTGTGCGGTTGACACGGCTCGGTGGAGGAGCCGCCGGTGGAGAAATGACCAGCGGGACATTGCTCACAAACAGTGTCACTCACGGGTGTACCTGGCGGAGATACACACAGTATGTTGGTATATTAATTTTATGAATGAAAACATTATTCTGAGAGAGTTTATACAGTTAAAACACAATGTGTAATTTTAAACTGTGAGAAAACACACAATTGCAAATTTTTCTGATTTTTACTATCATCAGTTTCATCTTACACATCAAAGCATTTTTCAGCGTGAACATGATGTGCACAGTTTAGCTAATGAACCAAGGCGATGTGTTCCAAGAACTAAAACCACAGCGACATGTGACAACCCATCATGAAGACAAATGACTGTGTGATTATGAGAATGACTCACACTGGTCTTATTCACTACACACAAAACTTCCTCAGTTTCTATATCTATATTTAATTTTCACACTTTTCACACCCATTTTCACATTTCAAACACACTGTTTTAGCTAGAATATTATGTGCAATACTTCATATTATATGTATAATTTTATCAAAATATAAATGCATTAAAAAGTATGACAATAAAATGTCAATCTAAATTGACTGAGAGGAAAGAAATGTGCAATAATATTATCACATTATAAAATATGTAATAATAAAGTAATAATATAATTTGCAAATAATATCTGAAACAAATTATCAATCATATCACTCATTATGTACCTTTCATTATTGATTTATGTGTTTATTTCACCATAACTAGATGTAATAATGTGACCTACTTATCTAACCCAGGAAAAAATGACACCTTGCAACATTTTAACAAATCTACAGTGATACTATATTATGTTATTCAGAAGTTACCATGACACCTTTACAGTAAACCACGATAGCTTCTGGTACATGACCCAAGGCACACATGACGATATGACAGCCGGTTTATGGCTCACATCCTCATTTTTATTCTTATTGCTGAAGTATAGAAGTGAAAGCCTTGTGGGAGGATGAGCTACGCCTATATCAGATTTAACCTTTAACTAATTTCCCGCTATCAGGGCACAATGTGCTCTTTCTTGAAAACATTTCACCATTTAGCTTTAATGCATGAAACCACCAGCTGATATGCATAAAGCAAACTGCAAACTGCATATTTCCTGCACCACTGATGACAAAGCATGTACAATACAGGTCTGAGAATGTGTTAGCGTATATGCAATATGGTTTCATATGCTAGCGTGAGTCTTTTTTTTTGTTTTGTTTTTTTTAAGAATTTCCGCTGTCAGTGCAAAATCAGCTCGTTAGCACTTCACCATCATAAGAAATAGGTTTGGATGTATTTTAAAGCAGTTGCACTAGCTGTACTGTCTACACAATGAGGGGTATATTAATTAACTAAACTGACTGCAATCAAATGCATATTTAAAAAAAACATCTAAACATAAAGAAGAGCTGAAAGTCAGTTAGTCAATTAATTAATTACTTTAATTAGACTGAGAAAAATTATTTAGCAACTAATCAGTGTCTCAGCTGTAGTGACTTGCTTTGTTTTTCCATCTTATGAAATATTAAACCTTATAATAGCTTGATGAATCTGGTATCCCTGGTCAAATTGTACCTACTTATAGCATTTTCTTATTATCTGTCATTTTTTCAATCTGTTGTCTAATTTATTTTCATATTATTATGTGTTTTAGACTTTTTTTTTAAATCTGTTTTTGCATTGTTTTGTCTGCCAACTTTTTATGCTGTTGTTTAAGCCAGGTCAAAACAGGTTTCTAACCTCAATGGGACTTACCTGGTTAAGTAAAAATGTAATATATAAAAACAAATTTAAAAAATATATTTCGATTTCTCTGACAAATCAAGCTCTTTGATGTCATTACAGGGCATTACAGACCAAACAGTCAATCAGTCAAGAAAATAACCACAAGATGAATCAATAGTAACTGTTGCAGGCCTCATAATAAAGGAAAGACATTACATGTATTATTTAATTCCATAAATTATTGTTTCTTTCTTATATACCGTGTTCCCCTGTGTCTTTCCTAGCTGCTACTGCTCAATAAACTCAGTTTCCAAAAACACAGTTAAACCAGCTAGAAAGACTTAAAAATCCAAAAAGAGACAGAATCAAAACTAGAAACTGCCAAACCAGTAGATCAAGGACTGGAGTCATGAAAGGCATGTGTTGTCGGGAGACTGAACCATGGGTTTTCTAACATCCTGTGGTTTAAAGGTTTGAACCGCAACTCAAGGCATTACATAATAAGTCCTTCAGCTTCAAAAAGGGGAATCCCCTGAACTGCTGTCTCATGTCTGCAGTTTCAGTACTTTTCAAGTCCAATCATAGACCGATGTTAGAGGAATTTATGGGAAATGTTGTGTCATCTTTGAGCAGTGTCAGCGCTACAGGGGTCACATAATAACCAGCATCCATGGAAATATGTTGCTTCGTCTATGCAGATTTTGGTCTCAGGTCTAAGATGAAGTCATGAGAAGAGCGGTGCCAGTTCGTGCTGTGATTCCAGTTGAAATATCAGATTCTGTTCACTGGAATGTTGGAATTCAGCAACAGCCTGTCTTTATGTTGCCCACAATCACTAGTGACGCACGCAGGAGAAAATCTGCAAGGAATATCAGGTCAAATATATCCACCATGATAATGACATCCTTGGTTGCGCCTGGTTTAATAACTAGCTAAGATTGCATTTTGTGCTGTATTGTGAGGGAAAATGGAAAAAAAAAAAAATGTAATGACTGACACTGATGTTGACACCACAACAGATGCAGATGTGGCAAGAATCCTTTGGAATGACCTGGTTTTCTGCATGAATTAGTCATAAAATGTGATCCGATCATCATCTTAGTCACAAATGTACAGAAGCAGTGTCACCAAGCTAATATCACACAATCAATCCAAATCTTTTGAGTCTTTACTGAACACAACATTCACAGTGCTGGTGGAAAAAGTAAGTGAGCCCTTGGATTTGAAAACTGGTCAAACCTCTTTTGGCAGCAATAATCACAAACCTGCACAATGTTCAGGAGGGATTTTTGGACTGTTCTTCCTATAGAGCTGTTTCAGCTCAGTTATTTTCTTAGGATGTCTGGTGTGAGCAGCTCTCTTCAGGTCATTCCACAGCATCTACACTGAATTCAGGTCTGAGCTCTGACTGGGCCACTCCAAATGGTGGACTTTCATTCTCCAGTGGATTTAATTTCATGCTTATGGTCACTGTCCTCTGGCATCACCCAACTTCTACTGACCTTCAGCAGGGGGACAGCCACCCTGAAGATGTCCTGTAAGACACCTTAATAAACGTGGAAATTCATATTCTCCTTGATGACGGGGAGCTGTTTAGGCCTAAATCATGATGCTCCCTCGATCCTACCTCACCTTTGGGATGATATTTTCGTGTTAGTATGTAATGCCTTTCTATACCATGAAGCTGCATGTTCTTCCCAAACAAGTCAGCCTTAGTTTCATCAGTCTGTAAAACACTTTCCCAGTAGTGTTGTGGAGTGTCAAGCTGCTCTTTGGCAAACCTCAGGGGCACAGTAATGTTTTTTTTTTTTGGCTACATCTGTGGTGTCCATGGCAGGACAACATGCTCCATACAACCATGCACCATAATTTGGATATGGTAGACTAATGAAGAGAGATGTTAACCAGCTCCAATAATTATTGGAGCTGGTACCATGGAGTTATTTTAGCTGGACGTACACTTCTAGGGAGAGTAGCCACATTTCCATTTATAGACCCATTGTCTGACTGTGGCCTGATGACTATCTAAAGATCTGAGATGACTCTGTAACCCTCTCAGCTTTATGCAAATCATCAGTTCTTGATCATAAGTCTTCTGATGTCTTTGTTGTGAGGACTGGTTCACATCAGCAGTTTCTTGTGAAGACCAAACTCAAAATGTCAAAGTGTCTTTAACCCACACATCAAATCTTGTTTCATTGATTAGATTCTAGGTTTGATAACTCCTGACTCCATTCAACTTTTGTTGATGCCATTAGCCGAGGGGTTCACATAAGACAAAAGTCTACCCTGTGAGTGTTTGAGTAATGTTTTCAATATGGACAAAGACAATACAAAGATTTATGTGCTATTTGTTAAAATTGATTTTGTTTATAATTGTAACTTGATTGCGGATCAAACGAAGGTCGATTTATACATGAACAGAGTTCATTCCAAAGGGTTCACTTACTTTGTCTTTCCACTGTAATTGAGTTCTGAAGTGATGGTCTGCTGCTGTTTCAGATCTTAATAAGAATTTGTTCACACAATGACTTCAAAGAAATCTCTATGGTAGACAGTATATATGAGTCTGTTCAGGTTGAACCTGGTTTCAGAGAAATCTAAGAGGAAGCTCAGCTTCAGTAATGTAGGGGAAAGGTAATGCCATTTAATTGAGACAAAACAAACTGATCAGTGTCTTTAACATTTCCTCTTTAATTATGCTGTAAAATATGCATAATGATGTACAAAGAGGAACAAGTGATAAAGCACTTTGGAGGAAATGTCATTTTCTCTTGCTGATTTTAAAACAGCTGGAGATAAGACAGACCAGTCATCCTTTTTAACTGACAGATACTGTATATAACATCATAATCAAATACCTCTACAGTATATCACCATCACTGTTATAAACACCTGCTGGTACTCCTGCAGACAGGAACAGGAAGATAAGCTAAACATTTTTACAATTTTAGGATTGATTTTGGCTTTGTTTAATGCTGACAACTGCTGCAGAACATTTTGACAGTAAAGTATTATCTCAGGTAGAAGCCACAAAAGATATTAGGATCAACAGATTCATGTCAAATGTGAAGGGTGCTCACATTACTAATATGTAACTGAAGAATATTTAAAGCTTCAATAAAAACAAACATGAATTAGTCAACTTCCTTAATTCAGATAAACTCCCCCTAAATTAATCAAAACTGAGAGATAAAAGCCACGTACATACGGAGCTGTGAGGAAGTAAGGCCTGGACTTCATGGAAAATCACATTAAATCATTCAGATTCATTTGACACAAATTGCACACAGGTAAAATAAATTAAATATTAATCTCCCATATGATTGTATCCCATGACTGCATGGGATACAATCATATGGGAGATGGGATGCATTATCTTTTTGTCTTTGGACCAAGATCCAGAAGAAAGTGACAAAGAGAAAGTGACATTGTGGCCATACAACATAAAAGACAAAGTGTATATGCGATTTCGGTTGTGTGTGTGTGTGTGTGTGTGTGTGTGTGTGTGTGTGTGTGTGTGTGCTAATAAAAGAAAGAAAGAATTTCAACAGACAGACAAAGAGCCAGAGTCAAGCTTGGAAAAGAGATGTCTGCATCTGGAACACATCTGATTCACAGACGGAGAGGATGGCGAAAGAGACAGAGGGGCTTCCAGTGATAGGAGGAGACAGGGCAGCTCAATGTGAAAGAGTGATCTCTAACTGATGTGTGTCTTTGCATTGGCAGCGTGAGGGTTCCTTCCAGACATGCCGGTCCAGCATATTTGGAATTGAATTGATTTGAGAGAGTGGAAGAGTAAAGCAGTCGAGAAGATTAAAGGAAAGTCAAAATAAACAACTTTGGGTTTCTACTGAAAATACTATAAACGTATACACTACATACTGAACTGTATATAGATGCGTACACATGGTCACACTCATACTCACAGATCCACATGTATCCCCATAAACACACACACACGGACTGCACTTTTCTCACATTAAAGAGCTGAACTAAACTGAACTAAAGCAGTTGAGGCTGTCTGCTGACTGAATTCCTAATTTTCTCTGGTGAAGTACAGATACCTACTGTTATTCATTGGTTTTCTGATTCAAATCTAATTTATACGCTGAACGGATGGACAGAAAACCCACAATATAACTGAGTGTCTCCTTTATTAGATATACTGTATGTAAAACAAAAGCAATCTGCCATCACAAGTGACTTTACATAATAATAATAATAATAATCTTAATGTTCATCTGAGTCTTACCTAAAGCTGTCACTCCGTAGCCAGGTGGACAGGTGCTGTGTGTGATGCAGAACTCCACCACTAGGTGGAAACCTGGAGCACACTCACACAGCTGGTCATGGGTGCTGTTACAGTTCTGCTTCACTAACTGCTTCTCTTTACACACCTGAGGACAGCAAACACAGAGGGGCACCGTCAGACGCTACAAACCTACTGACACTGATGGGTGCTGCTACATTTACACAAGAGCATACAGAGGAGCACATTATTGATATGTACATATGTGCACAGGAAACATGGTAATGTAAGACGAAAAACAGGTTATGGTGAGTATAACGGTGCTGCTTCACAAGCTGCCTCCTCCTCTGTCTTTCAGGGAGATCAAAATATTTAAAAGAGTAACTGGTTGAAATAAACATTTAACAAATCTCAGTATCATTTAGAAAATAATTTTCTTCTTTGGAAAAAGTCTGATATCGAAATTCTGATTGATATGCTTCAATAGTGACACCTGCAGGGCAGGACAGGGGAGAGAGCAGTCTGTGAAGTGATGGTGGGGGACAGAGGAGGATAGACTCCTGCTGTCCCCCTTATGGAAGTATTTCTTATATTAATTTAATGTAATTATTCTTTTATGCTAATCTGTGATTGGCCAAAACACGTAAAATAATGCTCCAACAGAGGACGTCCTCCCTAACCAGTCCACAACCAGAATTTCTCTACCACTGTATTTTATGTGATTGTGACAAACTGGTGGTGAAGTGATAGATTCATACAGAAGTAGCATCTTAGAAAATAAATTATAACAGGTCCATTGCAAAACACGTAACTTGAATATACAATTATTTAGAGTCCAAAATTCCCTTGTTCAGATTTCCCTTTCTCTTTTTTATCAAGTAGTAGCAATAGCTACTTGTGTTAACCAATGCAACAGTTAGCTTGTAGTAGCAGCTCTGAAGATTTGGACTGTGGGGCGTGGCAGTGGCAGAACACCGCCAGGGAGGGGATGGAGAGCTCCGCACTGATGTTGCAGCCTCAGGCCTTGCTGCTTCGCTGGAGACGTGTGGTGGCTCGACAACATGCTGCTGCACTCTGCTCCCTGGATCCCAGTAAGGGTGACGGACTGCTGCACAGGCTGCGCGGCGTGGAGGATGTTCAAGTGAGTCAAGTGAGTCTTACATGATCCAAAGAAGCCAGCCAGCCTTTATCTCTGTCTTGCTCTTGATAGACCGGACGCAACAACCGGCCTCACAGCAGCTATAAGGATAATCTCCCAACATGTAAAGCGGAGTGGAAACCTCCCACAGACTGAAGGACTCCTAACACACTTCATTATTGCTTTGTTTTTAACAATTCCAGATTTTAATGATTATGTTTTTCCCTTTTAATTTAGGGTGTTGTGTAAAATTCCCACTTTAACGTATTGGGTGCTGCATCACCCCATGTTGGACTGACAGGCTTCTGGTGATACATTAGGCACACTACACCCGGTTCATTCAAATCCAGAGTCCACAGTGATTGTTCTTAAGAAATCTTGCAAACCATTGTTTTACTGCTTACTTTTTACTTAAGCCAACTAGCGTAAAATAACATGACACTGTGGGTTGGTTTTCCTCATGTCCTCCCCAATTTTTTGAGCCCCCAGCTGCCACTGAGATACATATAGTATCTTAAAAAATGATAGCACACTAGCACAGGAATATAAAAACACCTCAAGGAGACCATAACAATAGTGGCCGTATTACATAATTTATCCAGAGTGGCAGAGAGGAAAACATCTAAACTCTGGGGGAAGATCACTCCACCACAATGAGCACATTCAGACTTTACTTTTAGAAACAACAACTGAAGTGGAAACGCTGGTTTCAAAAAATGACAGATGCTGTACCAAAATGTAAACAAACAGTATGGTCATGCATTTAAGGAAAAGACACCAGAAAAACCACAAAGGAGTAGCATAAAGGACAAGCCGTAGGAAGAAAACATTAACTTTAGCAGAGTTCCTGACCATGATATGCTGCAAGTTCAGATTTGGCTGATTCACTCAAGTGTGAGTAGATACACAATGGAGATACAGAAACTGGTGTTTTCTCATGAGAACTACAGTCACACCGCTTAAAGTGCACAGGGCCTCAATCAGAAATGCAGCTTAGGGGCCTGTTAAGATGAAAAACAGAGAATTAAATATCAAGATGATGTGTAAACATTTTGGTCCTTATACATACCGAGGTGCAGTATTGGCACGTATCGCCCCAGTGCCAGTTCTCAGCAAAATGCCTCTCAGGACAGGGCTGACACTCTGTGGGTGTGTCAGCGGTGCAGTGTTGCTTCACGGCTGTGCCAGGAGGGCACTGGTCACACAGAAGGAGGTCAGATGTCACAGGGTCGCGATACTGGTACTTTGGCGGTATGGCCTGCTGCTGGAAGGCCCAGGACAGAGAAGCTGTGAAGAGCTGTAACAGAGGGAAAGTAGCACTGAGTCAACAGCAGTGACAAAGTCTCTAATAAAAACCCGTCTCGTGCACAGCTCCTCTTTGGCTAAAGGTTCAGATATTTTTATATTTTGGAGCACTCGCCAACCCAAAGCTTCCAGTAAGTAAGAGTTGAAAGAAAGGTCAGCGCTGTAAAGTTGAAGCTCCTGGTGGACACGCAGTGCTAAAGTGATTTCCTCTGCTTTAGAGAGTGAAGTTCAGTGAGTCGTGGGAGAAATTCAGAAGCAGTTTCATGGACACAGATTACTGCACAGGACCAACCTTTCAAACGGTAATGACAGTAAAATTTTAATCTTTACACATTTGCTGACTGTTTATGTTCCTGAAATCATAATCATTACTTTACTAAATGCTCTGAGCATGATTTTATCCTGACTATTAGACCTGATTAGGGTTTCGGATTTATTTTCTTGCACTTTTGGCATATTGTCCTGACATTTTAACGGTTTTCCAAAGCTTTTAAACAAATTCAGATGTTTCAGTCATGCCAGCATTCTGCTCATATTAAATTAAAATTTAATAGCCTATGACACAGGATTGTAGACATTAATTGTTCAGCCCTGTGTTCTCTGACCTCACCAGTGATCTACTCATGTCAGCAGCTCTGTAAGATAGGCTGCTTTGTAGCTGAAAAGCATCTGAAGTGATTCCAGGGTGATCTACAGCAGTTTAATAACGCCCTGGAGCAAGAGCAGACCACACCCATATATCTTTTTCCCCCCTAAAAGCAACCCATCCGTATGGACGCATTGTACAGTGGGTGGCTGCTGGCGAGCCTCTGAGACGGACATATGTAGCTATTTCCTCAAAAACAAGCCCATGTATCATCGCCTGAGCAGAAACTTTGGCCTAACCTAAAATCTAAGATATCAGTTGGTGCACATGTTTGACTTGCAGCCATGCAGCTGGTCGAGGCCACATGCAGACCAGATGTCACACAACAGGCCCCTTCCACCCTGAAGGCCCTCAGCCATTGGCTCTGTGGACTTTCCCGTTGGCCAGGATACATCCTCGCTGCTTGGACAAACTAACAATAGGCCGTCCTTGCATTGTGTGTGTGTGTGTGTGTGTGTGTGTGTGTGTATGTGTGTTTATGCATGTATGTGGTTTTCTGCTTTCCACCATCTTTGTGTGTGCATCTTCAAAAACAAACGAATCCATACAACAAACAACTAACTACAAAACATTCATGCATGTGCGTGTAGGAGTGCACGCATGCAGGAATGAGTGTGTTGCTGCATATTTGCGTGTGTGTGTGCGTGCACATATATATATCCTTGTTCATTTCCAATTACTGTCTTCCTCAGTGTTGGTCTGTGTGCTCTGTGGTCTCCTCTCCTGGCTGCTGTTCATAAAGAGAACTGTTGGAGGTTACTGGGCTTTCCCCATTCACCACCAGAATACATAACACACCACTGACCTCCTTCCTGTGTGTGTGTATTTGTCTTCATCCCATTTACCTTAAGTACATAACTTGCCACAACAAAACACTGTCTACTATAGTAAGTGTACAAGTGTGTCAAACAAAAGAAGAAATCATTCGAAAGAGTGTTATTTTCAGTGTATGTGTGTGTGTGTTTGTGTGTGTGTGTGCACACGTGAGGTTGTGCATCTTTCATTTGTTACAAAATACCACAGAAACCTTTTCATCAAAAAGGTGTGGGAGAGACACCATCTGCCATATTGATCTTATCTGCTGTTCATGTAGATGTGTAACTATATTCGTGTGTTCTCCCCTCATGATTTATGACACTATACATATTTGCCCATATATTTACAGTGCATCAGCCTGAAATGATGCAAAACATGAAGAAGAAAAAAAATGTGTGGGTTCACTTTGAATCCTTCCATTTCTGTTTCCTTTTGCAATGGAGGTCATTGCAAAAGAAAAAGTAAAAATAGATGAATGGGTTTCACACACCATAATAGAAACCCAAGCTTCAAGCAGCCCGGCGAGCGCAGCGGTTTTCCCGGCAAAACCTATCGACCTCTGAGCACAACATTTGGTAGAAGGCTTTCAGGGTACCGCCACTTGCTGTGCAGTACCCTGACTGCATGTGTTTGTTTGTAGTATGGGTGGCCCCAGCGGGACTCAAACCCATAATCATAGTCTCGCTCTTCAAATTAAGAGGCGTATGTACACACTATTAACCCGTGAGACCACATCCAATCAATTCAGAAACATCAGGAGGGTGGAGTGCACTGAGGGTCCGACAGAGGGTCACCTGGGTTTTAGTTCGAGTCAGGATGAGTTTACTGGCTGAACTGGAGCCTCCTCTGTCATCAGAGCCAATGAGCCTGTGCACATGTGGAAGGGGTCAGGTTCGTACTGTTTTTCAAACCCTTCGTACAGCACAGTACTTTGGCAGACTATATATATATTAAAGGAAAAGAGTAAGAACAGTAATGTATGTTGAAAAAAATCAAAGCACAAAGGACATATACGTGCTCATGGATGTTTATGATAATAAATCAGATAAATCCCTTTCAAACGATTAAAAACATATTATATTATATGTCCGGTACAACCTTTGCTGCTTCTCATTCATTCTTTTATTTTTTCTGATTTCATGCGCCATTAAACCCGTGCAACAAAATAAATGAGGCTCACTGCTAAAATAATAATGAAAAAAAATAGAGGTCATCACTGGTGAGGCATGTGAGCTCACACTGAATACCATTGTAGTCTGGAATCAATTAGCTTCTACTTTCTACACCTCGCTTTGAGGAGGATATTCAACAGACATGACCCATTTCTAGTGGCTTTTACTTGAATAATGTCCGATAAACACACTGGGTGACTGAGTCAAACTTAAGTCAATCTAGATTTTAAATCTAAGATTATATGACATACACATAAACATTTTTCCACTGACAAACCTGGGAAATGTTTAATTTCTTTCATTAACTGCTCATGTCAAACTCTTGTGAAACAGCCAGCACATTAGCCTTCTGCTACAGAAGACGAGACAAACTGTCAACTTTTTAAGAATGAACTAATTGGGAAGATATCCTTTGGCGTGCAAGAGTTCATCTATCAGCAGCTAAAAGAGATATTGAACTTTTCACCCTCCTTGTCGCCTTAGAAGCTGCCATCTGACGACATCACGGACGACCACTGGAAACCCAAATTACACAGCAGCTAGGGGCCACTGACAGCCATAATTATACTGTTAGCATCATCAGAGCAGAGCTCAGCGAGAGTCATATCCTACATGGAGCACAGCCAGCTGAGAGGAAAGGATGGATGAAAGTATGAAGGTAATGATACAGTCTTACCTTCCCTAAGCAACTGCCGTGAAGAGTCCCTTGAGCAAGACACAGCAGCTGTTATGTAAATGATTGTAACTGATGAGAGCAGGATGTGAAACAGCTTGTTGGAAAAAGCGGGATCACTCAGTCGCCATTTCCCAGACAAATAATGGTTCAAATAAAAACACTACATATTTACACTGGTCAAATCATCTTCATCTTCATCTGATATACTTTTCTTATGTCAACAATGCCAGTAAATCCCATTTGAGGTACAACTTGTGTTTATGCAGGGCGAAGACAATTTTTTTTTTTTTTACTAGTTCTTTAAGAAAAAACATGTCATTTAACAGATGTTATCCTCTTGAATGAAACAAACAGCAAAAGTGTACTCCAGTCTGTAAGTGTGGGGATACACAAGGCCATGCTGTATCGGGGAGATGGATTACGCTTCCCACAACAGGCAGCACACACGAGACACAGTGAGAACTCCAGTTAGAAGGGCGCTAGCCTTTTCTTTGACGGCTGCTTCCACACTCTGTGTTTATCTATAGAAACATACTTTGACCAAAACATTTAATATGGTTTTGATTGCAATAATTCCTTAAATAATGCCAGTCCTTTGGCTTAGGAGGGGTTTTGCTTTTCTATGTCCTGTAAGTTGTCAAAAATAACATAATAATGATAATCTGCAGTAATGTGTTATGACGGCTTTGTATTTTGGTGACACAGGCTCAACTGCATTTGAGCGCTGCATGACAGATGGACTGTAGTGGCATAAGTACAGAGTTCAGACACCTGACAAAAATAGTCTCAAAAATGATCACACATGCTTTCCATATGAGCTCGTAAAGATAGCAGCGTCTACAGATAAGGGGTGATATGTGCTCATTCATTTTACACATCTGTGAAAACATATTGAATTAATTAATAAATATAAGTTAGAGCTAAATGTGTTCAAAAAAGCAGTGGACATGTAACTGGATGACAGTGTCTTATCTTTGACAAATATATTTTGATTTGTTCTTATGTGATACAAAAGGTAAATAGATAAATATGACACAATCAGTTAGGGCAGGAAAAGAAAAGTAAAAAAAACTACTGAATGTAATTCAGTAAATCACAATTACGTTTTGAAATAGAAAAACATGCCCTCCCTCCTGTTTGGCAGTGGAAGCTTTGAAAAATGCATCCAGAGGAAATTAGCCAGAGTATTTAGCTAACTTCCAGCAGACGGGGGTTGAGGCTCAGGGGTTACACTGAATGTGCAGCACAGTGAAATTCAAAGAAAGAGGAGAATCAGAGTTTGGCTTGCCTGAGGTCAGCTTTAAATTCGTGGCATGAGGAGAAGAGCCATGGCACAAAGGGACCAAACCACACTACACCAGCTCATCCACCAGGCACATGGCTTCAGTTAACTGTTGAACGCAGGTGGTCTGAGGGGGGATTCCAACTGTGCATGTGTGTGAGTGCGTGTGTGTGTGCATGTGTGTGTGCGTTCATATGAATATGGACTATGATCTGTTTTCGGTCATACACAGACAGAGAGACTCTTGCTATATCATCAGACATCTATCATTAAACGGTTATTGAAAATTCAAAGCTATTTCAATAATGCAGTGTTATATTACATATATATATGTTCAATAATGCACTCCACACACTCCTCCCATTATCTATATAACAGTGCTTCTGATTTTGAATTTGCTGCTAAATTGATCAATGATCTTAATGATTAAACTGAACTGAGTCTGAATTTATGTGCGTGATCAATACGAAACATGACCTGAAAATTTAAAACATTTTAATGCTGTTTGGTCATTTAACTAACCCCAGACAGTATATTTCAAACAAAGCTGAATTTGCAAAAACATTTTTCAATTCTATTTTCTGATGAATAATCAATATGTCATGTCAATTAGAGATGAAATGTTGATTAATTGGCCTTAATGAGAAGTGTTCTCTGGCTCAAGCTTCTTAATTGTGATATTTTCTCATTCTCTTTGTTTTCTAAGACATTAAACTCAATATCTTTCGTTTCTGGGCTGTTGGTCGGACAAAACAAGAACCCCGAATATGTCCACTTGGGCTTTTTTTTAATTTTTATTATTTCCTGACATTTTATAAACCAAATGATTATTCACTTACTAGAGAAAATAATCATAGGTTGCAGTCCTAATGTCGATTTTCAAAAGAAGAAAGATTTTTTAGTTCTCCTCCTTTTGTCCAGAAACTCAGACCAGCAACTCTTGAAACAAATATAGAAAAATCATCCAGTGTCATATGAGTCCAATCGGTAGAGGAATGTAACTCAAGTTCTGGACTTAAGTATATTTTATGATGCTCCATTACACTTCAGAGGGAACTAAATACCAGTTACTTTACAGATTAAGAGAAAAAAAAAAGAAAACGTGATAAAATCATAAAATACAATGTAATGTTTAAGATTAAAGCAGTGGTTTCAAATCTGTTTGGTTTGTGACCCCTGACAAAAAAGGCAGTGTCTATCTGGGGCTTTTGGTCACATTTAAGATGCCTAGCAGTTGTTAGCAATTCCACCTTAAACTTTTTGGGTGGTTTCAGTTTGAAGCCCAAAGATATAAAATTATCCAATATTTAAAAAAAAGCAAATATCCAAAAATGAATAAAAGTTTGTGCAACTTTTCATCTTTGCTACGCCATGAATCATCTCCAAAACCCTTCAGATTTATCTTGTGACTCTCTGCAGAGGCACAAACCCCCTGGTTGGGAACCCCTGGACAAAACTAAACTTAAAAACTTCAATAAACCCATTTACTTCAGTAAGATTTTAAATGCATTTAGTTTTACTTATGATGGAGTGTTTTTACAGCATGTATTGAAACTTTTAAAGTGAATGATCTTGATATGGGTATGGAAAAAAATAAAATAAAACAGTAGCTGCATTTATTTGGAATAGTTTAGAGATTTAAACAGGAAGATTTATATTTTCTGGCTGTCAAGATTTTAAGCAAAATAAATCAAACTCCCCTCATGCTCTTGCATATCTAGTGTCAGATAAACGTTCATCAGAGACATTTGCATCACATCAGTTATGCTGTTTTTAATATGACATAAAACAAAGATGAAGGCCTGTGTGCGACCATGACACTAATACAACAGTTGTATCTCTTTTGCCTACTCTCTTTCTGCTCTTTGTGTCTCTTAATCACACAAACACATCCCCGCCCACACACACACACACATCCCCGCCCACACACACACACACACACACACACACACACACATCTGCTATCAATACTGTTGAATGAAAAGGGGAAGTTAGGTGTGCGGAAGTAGCTTCCAGTGGTAATCGTTGCTTTCTGAATAAACGTTTGTACTTGTTTGTTTAAAACATGTTGATCCTGTACCTTTACACACCCTCTGTATGTACCCTCACTTCCTCACCCTTTCTCCAGTGTTTGTCTACAAAAAAAAAAAATGAAAAGAAAGAAAGAAAGAAAAGAAAAGAAATCATGTCGAGTCTGGCCAAGCGACCTCTCCGTAGCTTTGCCTATCTGCGTGTGAACCTGGTGCTAGGTTTGGGGAAGTTGGCAGCTGATGCCAACGGCCACAACAGAGAGTAAAGGAGAGGAGACATAAAGATAAAGACTGCCCCGATAAGAGATAGTACATACCTCGCTTTTCCACCACACATAACGTGAAATATGTCAACAAAAACCCAAACAAAAATCAGCCTGGTATCACCAAATGGCATATGAATAAGTTTCCCAGGTCATTTCGCATGTTATCGCTATGCATATGTAGCTTTTCATGTGTCACTTCACATCATATAATTTTTCTACTGAGTCCTAGCCCAAACCCATCACTTAAAAGACCAAAATAACACGTGAAAAGATTGAACCGCATGCGAAATATTCTTAAAAGTGGCGTACTATTTATATTCCATCCCATGATGTCATGCAGGTTTTCAGCAGACAGGACAACCACATGTTTCAGGAGGATGCAGGCGAACAGGAAGAGCACACAGGTGTATGAGGTGCATTTTCCACAGTGACCTGTAGACAAAACAATGTTTTGGACACAAAATTGTCCCTTTAATATAGACTTACTTACAGACTGACTGAGCGGCTGGGTGTTTGACGAGTAGAAAAACAGACGCAAAAGGTTTGGGAGACCCAGAGCTGTGCAGATGGACTTATTGGCTAGATGTTGACAGTCGGGACTGACTGACTGGTTGGACGACTGACTCACTAGTTGGCGAAATAGATGCTTGTGCGGTGAGCCAAATAACTGTCTGACTAACTGAATGAAGGATAAACATAAGCGCACTACGTCAGAACACAACTGTAACAACAAAATATTTGCCTATTTTAGGTCAATGGAAGAGTACAGACAGAGGAAATCCTCTGCATGGATGGTGACATATTAAATGATGGAAGAAAGCACATGTCAACACACACATTCAGTTATATTTCACCGCCTTCTACACCTACTTAAAACAACACATGTTAACTGACCATGCACTGCACAAAATCTCTGTCTCACACACACACACATGCACATACACATACACACACGCACACGCACAGGCACACACGGGTACGGGCAAACAAACATGTAGCCCACAAAGCTAGATAGTGGGTCCAGTGTTGTTGCATAGCTATCGCGTACAATCTCTTTCTGCCCTGATACACATCTGTACGTGAACATATGCAAAACCCACAAAGGCCCCAACACAGCCCAACATGCAAAACACACAAAATGAAATAACTGCTCTGTGCCCCAGAGGCACACATTTAAAAACCGCCTGAGAGGCGTTGTAGAGCGAATTAGTGTGAAGACGGACCTACAGTGAACACCACCTACTGGCAACAAACCGCATGTCTCTATTTTGACAGTGTAAAGTTTCATTCATTTCAAACATGCTATAGGAAATGTGACCCAAAGTAAACTTCCATTCATTGATTTGAATCATAGATCTTGTTTGTTGGTCCCTTTTGTGGGCGCTGAGTGAATAAGAAGGTGGGCAGAGCTTCAGCTCCATTCATCATCAAAGGCAAACAACCTCCATTATAAACAAAGTATGATTTATTTCAAAGACTGAATTTTCCTTTAAAAGATCTCACAATCATTTAGCACTAGGAAACATACTACATTTGATACTCGCTGTCATTAGTGCTATAAACCCACAGAAGCTGGACACAAACACCACAAAACATTGTATTATCTCATGCAACAGCTACACAAATTACATCTTCAGTGGTTAAAGTTGAAACAGCTTCAACATAAACTAAATATTACCTGCACAAGCTTGTGTTGCAGGGCTGCTATATGAAACTGTATTACATTGTCAGGTGTTATTTTGTCCACACCCTCTGCCTAGTAAATATTCATGTCAGCCCTCACAAACTAGGTTTAGGTGCATTTGCCCTCCGTTCCCTGCTGGTATTTCACAGCAAGAAAATCAACCCCAGTGAGGGAGGTGTCATGATCCCAGTGTCATGCAAATATACTACACAAATACTGTAGCCTGATATAGTGGAGGGATTTTATTTTTAGCTTTTAGATGAGTCACACATGCATGCCATGTAAAACAGGTATAATGTATAAGGAAAACGGTCTGAGTATGTACTCAAGTAGCCTGATGCTCGCAATGGTATAAACCTGTAAGAGATCGTTTCCTAAAAACCAGTGATGGAGAAAACAAGCTGCCACCAAAACATCTGATAACTGGCTGTTATGCACACTGATTATTATCATTATGGTTATTATCATTGTCCCCCTGTGAGAAATTAGTCATCATCAAACTACCTGCACAGGCTGTACAGACGGAGACATGCCATGCGAATACTTTGCTTTTTCTGTCTTATTCTCTACTGTGAATAAATCTGAACTAAGGCGATTGCCCGTAGCTACCAAAACTGACTCAACACGCGTGTGTGTAGAGCAATAATAATCCACGTCTCGCAAGAATCCCACCGAAAGAAATAACTTAAAAGTATGAAATGTGAGTCCTTCAGTAAGTAAGTGTCAGATCAGATCAGCGAAGCATGTAGAAGAGCAGCAGACAGATACTCTGGTTACTCACCACTATCAGTTTCATGGCGGGGTTGGATTTCACAATCCGAGCGCTCATCTCCTCTGCGTAAAAGTGAACTGCGGTGTGATTGGGGTCTCCATCACAGATCGGTACTTATACGGTACACAGAGAGAGAGGGAGAGAGGGAGAGAAAGGGAGAGAGAGAGAGAGAGAGAGAGAGAGAGAGAGAGAGCATGTGCCCACCCACCTAGCTGTTATCCAGTGCACAGCCCTCTCTCTGTCTGCCCATGTTTCTCCCTCGCCCTTCAGTCCTAAAAATAAACCGTTGCATCCTCAGGAGTTGCGTTGTTGCGATGATTACGCGAAGTAGTGAATGGTGTGGGCAACATGCAGAGGAAACAAAGCAGGGTCTGAAAAACAGCATCCAGTGAGCAGATCAGATGAGAGGGGGACCCATTCATGGATTCAATCAGATGAAATCTACTTTTTACACTACACAAATATTTCCCAAAAGATCCCTAAATACAGCACATGGAAGACAGGAAGACAGGGCCTGGGGATAAAACATCAGTCTCAAGTGTCAAGTTGTTTGTTTGTTTGTAGAGTAAATAAAATAGAGACATATTCCTGACAACTGGAGCACTGAAGAATAATACAGTGCTGAAGTCCAATGTAACCATTTCCATATTTAAATTCAGTGTGAACAAGTGGTTTTTATATGACAGCCGGTCTGTATTACACCTAATGTGTCAAAGTAAAAAAAGAAAAAAAAGAAAAAAAGAAAAAAAGGTAGTGTGAATAAAGAAAGGCTTTCCAGGATAAATGTTTTGACTCCTGCTTTGACATCACATAAATACAGTGATTGACAGCTGTTTATTTGGACCAGCCAAAGTCATTTCATAAGATGGGTTCTGCTTATTTGAACACGCGCCGAGGGAAACTTGGAAATGTTGTGTCAGTGTGGATGGACAACAGTGTCCATGTGCAGAGAGGAACTGATTCAGCTTGGAGCTCTAAGCATCAAAGACCAAAATATAGTGAAACTGAACATTCACGCTTCTCTACCATGCTGGTTCACAGAGCTTAAAGGAAGTTGCATCCTTGAGTTACACTGAGTTTAATAAGTTTTTCTGTGCTGACAACATATTTGAGCATTTTCCATAAAGTCTATTTTCAGGTGTTTGGTCCATAAACTCCAGCCAAAAATTCTACTGCATCTATTATAATTATGCAGCCATCAAATGATTTCACTTGCCATTTTTCATAACCCTTTAATCATTCATTCAGGGAAGCTGCACCGAGTGCTGAGCGACTTTGTTGCAGGAACACACGGACACAGTTACACACATTCACATCTGGAAGCTGCCCCGTCTCCACTGTTCCCCAAACCAGGGTTAGTCCCACGCTGCCGTGTTGTCCACTGGACTCATGTAGGGAAATTCATTTTGATTGGAGAACTTATCCTCAATACACTACAGTGTTTTATTCTTTTTTACAACATACTCCAAAGGTTTGAGACGACTCTGAGAATAGAACATGACCAGATGTTTCAGATACTGAATCTTACTGTGAATGTTTCTGTGCAATAAAGAAACTGAGTGTATCAGGGTGTCAGAGCCATTTGATTGTAATATTCTATATGAGACAATTCATTACTTTTAATGTAATGTGTATATGTTAATAAACTGCATACAGTTGTTCTTCAGATCTAGAGGGGAAAGAATATTTATTGTGAACAGGAGATGTGGTTGAAAGCTCCTGAAAGATCTTTAAAAAAAAAACAAAAAAAAAACAATTGTTCACTCTGCAGTCATTTGAATGTCAGTCTGACAAAACCACTCTGGGTATAGACAATTTAGTCAAAAGAACATTTTCCATTTTCTGAAAGAAAAAACACACACTGATTTAATGTATACTAAAGTCCAATGATAGATGGATATCAATGGGCCAATCCAGCAACATATATCAGTAATATTTCAGGTTTGAAACTTGTTCAAACCTCAGCCTTCTTCTTCAGCAGCGGTCCGTTTATTATCCTAATTATAAGCATTTAAAAATTTTTTTAAAAAGAGATTTACCTTCATCAAGCTGAAGCAGGAACTCCCACATAGAGGTCAAAATGCATAATAGATACCAGACAACTCACGTAGTAAACCCAAAAGGGCGCTCCCACACTGTGATGTGAATGCATGATGCTTATACAAGACCCTGACACCCAAAGGTCGGAAAAACAAATCTACTTTTCCATCTGTCTCTTTGTAGCTGCGCACTGTCCAGCCTGAACAGAGGCATGACAAAATGTCACAGTCCGCTGACGTAGAAGCACAAAGTCTCAACGTAATCGGAGAAAATACACACTCACCCACCAACAAGTCTCCGAGGGAAATCTTAGTGATGAGGTCACAGCTCACCACAGGATGACTGAACACACACACACACACACACACACAGGCATAAATACAAAAGCACAGAGAAATACTCACACACACACACACATATTTTTCAGCATCGAGGTCAGGGTGCACCGCAACAATGGTGGGACGGAAACTGGACGTCTGAAAACACACACTCAAGCAGTTACTTACACACACACACACACACACACACACACACACAAAAACACATTTACAACAGGCCTTCCTGACGTGTTAGTTGGCGATGAGGTCTGTAGTGTACGGGCAGGGTAAACGTGGGTGTTACGAGGTGAACCAGATGCAACTGACCGTTCCACACACACACACACACACACTCACACAAATACACAACTACACACACACAGGCTGGCATTTAAATCAAAATAAAGCTACTTGCTGACTTGCCTCATATCCATAAATTGTTGGTTTGGCCTGTTGACAATTGTGCTACTTTCTAATTTAGTCGCTCAGAGTGTATTTAAGTTCAGTCCCCTCAGACTAAACACAATGCCCCACTGATTACATGGATTTGGACTGGTCATGGTTAGGTGACTCCAAAGGTAAGGTGCGATAAATAATTCCTGATTCCTGAGGTTACTTCTTTGTGATACTTTTGCCATCTTGTTTGCATGCTATAGGCAAATAGTAGATCACTGTCATTGCCAATTATTGTTCAGATCCTTTGTAACTTGTGTGTGTGTGTATGTAGTGTTGTGTGGTTGCATGGTAGCCAGTGTTGTGTGTGAATGTATTACCTCTGTGTGTATGTGTGTGTGGGGGGTTGATTAGTAACGTGTCCATCCGAGTCCCTCTCATTTACATAACAGATCTCAAAAAACGAATGACTGGAAAAGGGAACTGATAACCGTTGCTGTTTGATTGTGACCTGAGACAGTCAAAAGTGAGAGACGTAGAGATAACTTTTTCAATTTGTGCAACAAAGGCTTTTACCCATGCAAATAAGGTATATTTGTGCGTAAACGTCAGAGAGAGAGAGAAAGGGACAAAGCAGAACAAGAGGAATTAACAGTAGGGATACTATCAGCTGCAAAAATTGTGCAATGCACTCCAGTTGATCATTATTATGGCAGCAACTCAAAAGTAAAAGATTTTAAGAAGGTTTTGTTGCCATTCTCCATGGTCCTCTGACCAGATCTGGTTGTATTTGGTTCTGAAAGAGTTTTGGCCAAAATGCATCTCCAAGTGCTGATGTGGCAAAGACCTTCATTTGCATTCAGTCTTTGGTGAATTGTACATGTCTGACATGCCTGTGGTAGTAACTTTTACAGACCAGTTAATGGTCACTGTTGCTGCTAAGTCTGAACCTTTTTGGTGCAGATTTCACATTTCTGTTGTGTCCAAAATGCTTGTGGAAGCAAAACTGTAGACAATAGAAGCTTCAATTCACATTTAATTGTTTCTTAATCGAGTACAACGCTCCATTCGATTTGAAGTTATCTTTTTATTCTTTACAGTTTGCTTGTACCTATTGTATGTTTGTTCAAAGAAACCTTCTCTGTCACTCTGCTTGAGTCTTTGCCATCCTCTTTGGTAAAGCTTTTTTTGTGTGTTTTTATAGTTTTTTTTTTTGTCAATATGAAGAGTTTAAGGACCAAAGGTGTTGTATGTGCTTCATATTTCAGAGCACTCTGAGACTATGTCGACATTAAAGGCGACTAAATTTAACAAAAAGCATGTGTAACATGTGAAAGCAATTTATTTGAATATTTTCTGGTTGTTTTTCAATAAACCTGTCCACAGTGACATAAACAGATCTCTTCTTCTTCTTTGTCTTCTTTTCAGTTGGTAAACAACAAAACTGTATCATATCCAACATCTGGCAAGGAGCTGAATAAATAAGTATTAAGCGTCTGATTAAATCAGTATAAATACAGGTTTATGACAACAGCTGTGTGTTGTGATCGGCTATATTGGCTATAATAAATATTTAATGTTTGTGGCAACTATGGAACAGCTGGGTTTAGACATGCAACAGATGTTATCTGAAAAAATAACACTTGTTTTATTTAAGGTCAGTTTAGTTCTGCTATAAGTCAGTGGGGTAAGGTGACCTTAGTGCAAAAGGTTTTCAAGAAACCCAGGCCACACCACTTTAATCTGTGTTGTTGTTACAGACACAGAAGAAGCATGTTGCCTTGTTAAGGTTCTTGACCTTCTCATATTCTCCTCTCTGCCTTCCTGCGGTCCACCTCAGAGTTCTTGTTTCAGGATATTTTATATCTCTCACTGCCCGGGCCCCTAAGATGGAAATCACAGTGGACAAGCCTTTATTTTACTAACTGATGAAAAAAACAGGATACTGTAGCTGAAATCAATGTGGGGCAAAGATAGCTAGAGAAAGTGGGGATGCATGGAGGAGGAAGGCAGATTAGAGTGAATGGGGAAAAAGAGAGGGAGAATGCTGTAGGAGTGTATCTAATGAAGACCTGTGAGCAACACATTGAGAGAGTGTGAAGAGGGAAAGGGAAGCAGTAGCAGAGAGAAACAGCGAGACCAGCATGAAAAAAGGATAGGGGTTCCAGCGAACCTTGTGCCCAGCGTTGGAAGTCTTGCCAGGGAAAGCAATGAGTCACTTGTGACCTTGAGAGAAAAAATAACAGCAGAGGGATCCCTGGACTTCCACGGCAGCTGATGTGGTCACCTTGTTTTCTCTGGTGAGGTTTCTGAAAATGATTTAAAGGAAACTCTTCAGGGCTTAAGGAGTGCGTGGTGTCGAGAGTGACGCATGCAACAAGATTCATTCTCAGGAGATGTTTGCATGTTTGTCTGACGGATAAGTTTTCAGAGCACGCTCAAGATCAGTTCCATCCAGTTATGGTAAAAGGCTGAGGGCATGCAGATTTTTATTCCAACCAAACACTACAGCAGGTGAGTTTACTGACTGGTAAACTGTATACTTTCATATTTCCATGCACATGGTGTGGTATTTTTATATTTTGGGCAAGTCTTTAAATAGGTCAGGAACAAGACCACGTCTTTGTGGTTAAAAATGACCAATGACTTATGACCATGCTAGCAGCCTCGCTATAGAAATAGCAAAGTCAGTCAATTGTCAGTCCACAGCTTTGGTCCATCCTCTAATGTCTCAATCATTGGATGGATTGCCATGAAATTTTGTACAGACATTCAAAATCTCAATCTGCTCAGTACTGTGGTTTATGACTTAACACCTGTAAAACTTCCCAGCAGTCTCAGCTGTAGGCTACTTAGCAAATAATAGCAACAAACACAATCAATACACTGAGCAGTGCATACACTTGAACTACATCCAAATCAGGTATGACAGAGCTCTACTGTGAGCCCCTAAAACCAATGTATGTATTTAAATGACCACGAATCAACCCATACTAACATTAATCAAATAATTGGTTTCACTCGATGGGAAATTACGAATCAAGGACAGGGCAGCTATTGATATCATTCAGCAGCATAAGGCTGACATAACTGCTACCAGGAAATCTCCCTTGCAACAGAGGGCAAAGACATAAGGAGGCAATTATCACTGTTGACTACTGTTAACGGTTATTTTCATGTTAAAAACACGCCCCCCCTCTTTAGCAGTGGCTTCCCAAGGAAATGCTGCGTGTGTACCGTATAGTCAAATGAATGAACTTCAGTTCATTCATTTCTCCTGTTTCCAGTCGGCCTTCACATTCCCTGGCATGCAGTGCCTTACTGATGACAAAATAAGAAATATTCCCATTCCCACCGCTGATTGACAAGCTAATGAGGGCTTTCTGGCAGTGCAATACATTAAACAATTTGAGCGCCAACAGTGTGTTGTTGAGGATCTAGTCTTATCAGGAAAAGGAGCTACAGATGCAGAGAGAGGGAAATTGCATAATTACAGGAGATTGAACTTGATGCTGTTGAAACAACACATGTATTGTTTTGAATTGGAAATGTGATATTGCATCTTCTCCTGGCCTGTACAGACATTGCTGTGAACTAGACCGTGGACTATACGCACCAATAGGAAATTAGATTCAAGAGGAATTTCTGTGGACCATATAGTCAGGTGCACTGCAGCATTACAGGTTTCAGGTAGAACTGAGAGAGATGTGCCGTGTATTCATTTTTAAGAATGAATGAACTATTTTACAGACAATTTTTGCCAGGAAACTGCAGGATACTGAAAAATGAATCTCAAATAAACTCAGAGTTGAATTACAAAGACGTGTTTTACACCATTTTAATTATTTTGCCGCCAGCAGGGGAAAAGTGATGGTCGGGGAAAGTCAACAGAGAAGAGGCAGCAGCCTGCTTCCCTGTTTGTCTAATTCGTTTCATGAGCGGAGCGCTGAATGTGTGTATTTGTGCCTAATGTTTACTGTACAAAACTAGCGCGTGGCAAAGAAGTTCTTACTCACCGGCCACAATCTACAGTGGCGTGGACCCAAAGTAAAGATGGTCTTACTGTGCAGCTACTGTACTTACACTGTCCTCTTACAAGGCTTCACCCCTGGTGACCTCAGTCACACCTCCATAAAATAACCAGAGTAAAAATAAAACACATACTATAAAGAAAGAGGAAGTAGATTTTGGCCTCCAGCCTCTAATCTCACACATCATTTTGGAATATTTCTGTTTCATTAAGAAATATTTAATACTCCCCATGGCCAAACCGTCAACCAACCAAACCTGAAAATATATTCAGAAAATTCAAGAAAATGACTCTGTATGTACAGGATTTTTGGAGCCTTGATAAACTGTTAGAAGTTTTACTACTTTATAGCAATTAGTAAGTGACAAAATGATACACTAGCACCTCTCTTAACTAGGTTACAAAGAGCTGCACAAGTGAAAGGAACAAATATTAAAAGCACTAACTAATGTTAAAAACAAAAAACAAGTCAAAACATAAACATTATTAAAATATTAGATAGCAGAAATACCAATGTAAGCACAATCTAAGAAATATAAATCCAGAAAATAAAACTGAGAGTCTACAGCCATACCAGAAGCTCTATGAGGCTGCGCAGTGATGCCGCACAGTGACAGTGCTAACATGCTGACATTTGGCAGGTATAATGTTTACCATGTTCACCGTCTTAGTTTTGTGTCAAGTAGTGTGCTAACATTAGCATGTAGCTACGCAAAGTACAGCTGAGGCTGACAGGAATGTGATCAGTTTTGCAGGTAATTAGTCCAAAGTACTGGAAAATTTTAAATTTGGACCAGATGATGGCACAAGACGATAACGTCAAGGCATCACGAAAGTTATTACAATTCATCCTGAGAGGGGAATGAATGTGTGTACCAAATTTCATGGCAGTCCATCAAGTAGTTGTTGAGATATTTCAGTCTGGACCAAAGTGGTGGCCCAACCGAGCGACTGACAGACCAACATTTCCAGCTCTATAGCCATGCCGCTAACATTGCAAAAAAAACGTATGCTTATTTAAAAATGACCTGATTTGAAGACCGGGTTTCCATGCGTCTCATTTTTTGCTGTGTTTTCTTTTTCTCGCTATCTACTTAATGTGAAATATGCTCATTCAAAAATGACATAATCAAGACTTGACAACGGGGTTTCCACTTGAGTCGTAGATTTTCGCTCTGTTGTCTTTTTCCATCATTATCTCTGTGAGTATTTTCCACTGGGCTAATCTCCTGCAGTCTCTGGTTACCTTGGAAAAGATGACAAACAGGCCAGCAGCCTCTGAAACAGCAGCATGTTTTCCTGCTCTCTCACCAGGATGCCACTGGCATGCAGGCCACTCGGCACTTAGCTCTGCTCAAAGGCCTGTCTGCCTGTCTGACCGTCTGCAAGCAAATGTGTGTCGGGGAGTGTGTGGGTGGGCGTGTGGAGACGAGTGTGGCCCATATTTTTGATCCTCGTTTGTGTTTTCTTGCCCCCTTCACCTCTTGTCAAAGAAAAAAAGGTAGCATACAGGTCTGGGTTACTGAATGAAGGCAGTGCATATTCCTCCATCTCTGAACATCCCTCTACAATCCCTGAAAAGAACATTACAGTATAATGACACTGCGCCATGTTCAAAGGAATCCAAGGCTTAATATTCCTGTAATCACTATGATTATGAACATGACAGGCTGCAGGATGGTGGAGACAGTTAAGCACCACCTATACTTAAATTTTATGTTGGCAGATTTGGTAAAACAGGAATTTTTTTTTTTTTTTTTTGGCTCTTTTTTGGCAGAAGCCACAAGAAAAGTAAAAGCAACCAGAAACTATTCCAAATGGGTGGCATGGGTACAGTAAACTTGTAAAATTCTATTGACTGACAACATGAGACATTAAAATGGAAAAATGAGGTGTCAGATATCGCAACAAGAACAAGAACAAAACAATACATGCACAGTTTCATTTAAGTGAGTCACACACCCAATAAAAAAGATGTGGAAAATTAAATGACTTTCAAGTAATCCCGTTGACCTCATAGGACTTGATGTTTAATAAAGTCCTATGTTGGTCAAAATGCATGACTATGAGTATGTGTCTACTTTAAACAAGAATACAGATAAACGCATTTATTAACCCACCCATGCTAGACCTGACCTGTCGTCAAAACTCTACAGCTATCGAAAGGAGACTAATTCTGTGATGCAAAAGAATGTACAGAAAATTAAAATCAAAGTTTTTTTGGCTTGATTTTATTATTTAGTTTTACATGGGCTATGATACCATTTTATAATATACTGGTGCAAAACATTTTGTGTTATTGAAAATATTATAAAAAATATAAAATGTATCTAATGAACATTTACAATGGGCAGTTTGGGTAATAGGTTGACTTTGTTCCAAATTAAGCAACAACGGAGGGTTGGGCTGCTTTGCTTCGTTGGAACTGGCTAGCAATGTCGTCACCTTCTCCAAATCTCAGCAATTAAGTTGGTGAGTAAAACATTATCACAAAATAAAATCTCTAAATTATGTGGCCTTCCTGATTTCATTTGCTTATTCCTACCAGTACATATAAATTTAGGAGGCCCAGGGGCCGACACAAGATTTCCAGTCAACCTCTCTCCTTCATTTACAACCAATTATACTTGTTTGCTTTCCTAACAAGACACACTTATGCAGAGGCTAATTTTATGGTGATGATGACCCATGGCAGTGTGAATGCAGTACACTACTAGATTGTACTGAAATGTAGACAGATACACAGACAGACACATGATTTTATTCATTCTTTTTTTTTTTTTTTACATATTAAATTACCAGCCAGCGAGTAGTGTGACCTAAATCCACTGATGGGTTCATTGCCAGTAAAAGGGCGTTGAAAACTATATTTGTCTGGACTGGGGTCTGGATGACTGGAAATGGCACAGAGGAAACTGTTGAATCCTTCAGGAGTGAGAAATTGATAGGTGCACCCATGGAAAAATGCCACAAATATGAGTGAGAGAGAGAGGGGAAAAAAAAGACAGGGACAGCAAAGAAATTGTAGGAGGAAAATAAATATAAGAAAAAGTTAATCTGATATATAGATCTCAACTCAAAGATGACAAATAAGGAAAAAGAGATCAGTAGACACAGGGAATAAATAAATATCAATGAATGTGTTCCTTTGGGTCTTCACCACACAGTGCTGTGTTTGTTTAACAGAGGTTGTCGGGAGGAGAATTTTGTTAAGCTTCGCCCCATCCATCCAAGGGAGCTTTTCTTTTCAGCAAGGTCTCCCTCACAGACCACAGCAGTGGTCTGCTGACGGTCACACTGCGGCCAAACTCTCGGCCCGCTCGACTTTCTTGGAAGCGTCATTACGACCACATGAAGAGAAAGAGGGAATACCATATGATTCTGTTAAAAGAAGAGGAGGACCTGTAAGCATGTGTGCAGGGCAGGCAGGCAGGAAACATTTACACACACACAAAACCTGAGCGGACAAATGACCTCTTTACGCCAGTGAGAGGTGGGATGGGAATCGTCACCAGTACAGCTGCCTGCCAGGAAAAGAATTACCACTGCACAGGCACGTGTGAAAGAATAGAGATGAGAAAGAAAAATTTTGTTTTTGTTTGTGAACTTGTATCTGGGTTGTAATTTTGTCAGTTGTTTTGTCTGATTGCAATTATTTACTAACTGTTTACTCAATTGTTCAGAGCGCTGATGCTAATCGCTGTAATTGACATCAGATGTGCGCTCCACCTGTTTTTATGAGGATGTCTTGGAAGGAGGAACAAAGAAGCGAGTCACACCGACTTTCATAAATTAGGCAAACAAAAACAGGCTGACCGTTTCTACCCTATGATTCTGTCAGTATGAGCCAATATCCAGGTCAACAAGTGAGACCAATGCGAGACCCACCCCAGCTTTTTTTATAAAGTGTATCATGGACATAATGCAATACAAAACAACACACCACAAAACGCTAGCCTGCAATTCAACCAACTTCAAGTTTTTTTTCTCAAATAAGTAATAATCTGTGTGATAATGGCTGTAATGGAGTATAAATGCATATCAACACCATGTGTCCAATTCAGAAAAGATGTTACTAAGGAATGAAAAAACTATTATGTTACTATACTAAGTTTAATCTATGACGACGTCTGTTATGAAATTGCACACATCATAGTAAATAAAAATTGTAATTGAAATTGTATTTAAAGCCTATAGCCTTTGAAAATTTCTGACTCCCATTGTTAGCATCAAAAAGCTGATGGGCTGGTGGCAGTGTATGTCTACACATTCAACCCTCTCTTCACCCCCATGGATCTGACTGTTGGGACACTGAAAATGAAGGGTTAAAAGCAATGCAAAAACTACATCAGATTTCTATCATCTTCCTACAAACCAAAGTTTTGGACATAGGAGCTTTAATGACTTTGTTAGTCACAGATATCACTCTCAGCTGTCATTGGGTGAAATCAGATTTTATGCCTCGCATTCCTCTTTATGTCTGTGATTTTAATCATCAGGCAGGTTATAGGCTGGGGAGCTGTCTTTAATTTTGTGGCAAACTAAGAGAAACTGTGTGAGGCCATTATCGTCCATATTTCTGATCTCATTACTTTGATTGAAAAAGTCCTTTAGGCTGCACACAAATTGTGTATTGAACTGGAGGAGTGTTGTAATGCGACAGCTGGTAATAGCTGTAATGTATTTTTTAGTCAAAGCAACATTTTCAGTGTTGTTTGTTTCCAGATTTCCAGACAGGCTATGTAAATGTATTTATTTATTTGAGGACATGTGTTTCAGATTATTTGTCACATGCTTAATGCTAGAAATAATCTGAAACACACATGTGTGATTGAAGGCACTGTATTCTTACAACACTGTATCTTGCATTTCAATCATTATTTCATTTAAAAATTACCAACAGTGTTTAGTAGCGTTTCTTATATACAAATAAAATAAAATAAATAAATTAAATAAAAATAAATACTCAATAATAGTCTTTCAAAAGACTGAGACTCAAACTAAATCTAAACCATGTGCTAAAAATAAGCAGATGTGTGCGAAGGGTGTGTGTGTGTGTGGATTATCCCTAATTGTTAGCCAAATTCCTGCTAGTTTCTCTGTGACCTTGCTTGTGAAAGTATAAACATGTCTCCACATTCAGAAGACATTTTTACCTTTTAATTTCAGTTCCATTAAGAAAGCAAACTATAATAATAGGGCAATACTTTGTCTTTTTTTATTTCTCACATCATCCACTATGTCCCCGTCATTCCAAATAATTCAACCACGTAATGGTTTTGACTGACACAAGTATCTTTTTATAATTGAAATTTAACTCTAAGGATCAGTTTGATATTTTTTTTCAATATTTCTTTCTCAAACAAAGGTTTTTTTCCGTCTCCAGGTTGGGATTGTTATCAAAGTCTTGAATTAAAGTGACAGTTATTTAGGGTATTTCCCTAAATTTGCCCCTCTGCTCTTATTAAATATGACCAGTTTGACTTTGTGCTCAAGAGAAAACCTATCCTTTCTCAATGTACAGTAGGTTGGACACTTCATTTTATGGAGTCCAAGGACAATTTGAGGTAAGTTAGTTAGTTCAGTGCATTCCTACTGTGGTAAATCATTGTAATCTTATTGTTTTACCATCTATCCTGTCATCTCCCTGAACCGCACACAGAAAACAAATGACGCCGGGAAAATACATACTATTATGTACAAGTGTAACATGATCTAGCTATGAAATTCCTCTTTGCATTTGTCATCAATTTACTGTATGAGCAAGAGTTTAAAGATGGATTTATACTGAAACTATTTTGTTTTTCCTCTTTGTTGCCCCAGAAATGATGTCCAAACAGGACTGATGAAGAAACAAGAAAATGAGCCTCCATCAGGATTCATTATATTGAGACATCCTGTCAAAGAACAAGTCTGAGTTGTAAACAGTCAAATTAAATGTTTTTTTTTTTTGTTCCTGTGTAAATATGGCCTCAGAGGTCATAATCAGTAACATTCTGATGATGCCTCTAAAAACAGTTTAGTGATCCCTGTCTGGTCGGAAACAATTTATTTCCACATTCAAAGGCAATGAATGTTCCCCAGTGGAATCACACAGTGGCTCGGTGCTGGGAAGGCAGTGTGGGCCAGCCAGGAGAATAGACAGGTCATGAATTGGTGTGTGGGCCAGCCAGTGCCTCTGCTGGTAATGCAATGGGTGGTAGAACCCACTTAATGTGACAGGGGTGAATAAACGGCGAGGTCTGCTGCTGTAACGGTTGGCAAAGGTTCTCACAGTTAGAATCACGTTTATTAGCTGTGATACATTAGAGAGGAATTACCACAGTGAGTAGCTCTTAATTCTTTTCTAAATAGCAAAGCAGTGTGCACATATGGCAAATAATATGAAAACCTTCTAAGGATGGCAGCCTAAATCCTGAGACAAAATCTTTGGTTGAGATAACTTTTTATTCTATTTCATTGGCACTTTGTCCTTGTTTTGTCCATGCGTGTAAATCGTGTAATAACTGGTGATTCCCTGAAGTGTCATCTAGTGCTGCCATCAGATCAAAATGTCCCCTTGGTCAGCACTTTGGTGTACGACCACATACCTGCAAAACTAAGCACATCCACATTAGTCTCAGCTGCACTTTGTGTCTGGTGCAAATTAGCACGTTAGCCACAGTAAACATGCTGCCAAACATCACTAAGTTAACATTTTCATGATGAGCAATGTTAGCATGCTGACATTAGCATTTAGCTCAAAGTGGCACCCTGCCTATTGCCTCACAGAGCTGCTAGCAGGGCTATTGACTCTCAACACTATTGCTCTTTACTCCCAGAAATCACTATGACAACTGTGTGTAATGTCTATAAATGATGCTCCTTTCTTTCTCTTTTCAATACCCAGGTCTTATCCTTTTCCCAAGACATACCTGGCAGAAAATACTATCACATACAAACACAGCATATTATTATTTGAAGGAAAATAATAGCTTCCTGTTGCTGATGCAGCCTTAAAATAATGCTTAAGTAAAATTGCCCTGGCCTTAATAATAAGCAGTTCAGGGTGGGCCCATAAAGCTTGTATTATGTGATTAAACAAGGGTTTGCTACCCTAAAAGCTGTGGCCTGGATCTATATTGGCTGCTGGGTGTGTTACATACAGCACAGTGCATTAGTTTGTACTCATAATTTACTTTTTCAACTCATTAAAATCCACGGCTGTAGAGATGTCTTATGCTGCTTTTATCTTTTTTTTTTTCAAGGTGCTCTCCAGGTAATTGTGAGTTTGACTGAACTGAGGTTGGGCTTTGCAAAAATTAAGAGTCAGGGTGGACAGATGCAACAGATGTGGAACAGCATTTGGCATAGCTAACAGGGTGGTAACTGTAACGCTAACAGATCTAATCTCAGTACAAGGTTGAAACATCTGGGCGGGAAAGCTAAATTAACAAGCATTTCAGCTCCCTGAAGAACCAATGTCAAAGTGCTCTTAACCAAGACGCCTAAGCCTCCAGCAGTAACCGACAGTACTATGTGAATGGTGAAGCATTTCAATGTTGAGAAATGGTGCGTATGTTCAGCAAGGTTAAATAGAGTGCTCCATGAAATACTGATTAGTTAATATTGGCCGTGTTTGGGGAGGCAGTGAATTGCTAAATCTTTTATCAAAAGTGACAAGGGTACAAATGACGAGATGTTTTGATTTCCCTTCTTTCCTCCTGCAATCAGTGCTTAACAGCGACTTACTGAAATTGAGGGTTTGCTTGAGTTTTTAGGGGAGGATAATGCTACTTTCCCAACTTGACTGATAAAACCTGTTTTTATATCTCTGCATGCATTTTGAATGAGATTAGCCGAGTTGAGCTCATCTCCAGGATGCCTCGGACATAATGTAGCAGAAATACACATTCTCCACACAGCTGAAAGTTATAATACTTTGCACCAGTTAGCCAAGAATGAATCATTTTTCTTGGCTATTTGGAGCTTCTTTACCTGTGGCTGGACACATGTTAACAGGCAGTGGGCTGGGTCCACCACAGAGCACTGGCAAGGTTATTTTATACATATAAAATGTAAAATGTTTTGCTCAGTACAATACTTGCTCACAATTTTCTAACAAATCCAAAGGATCATTATCAAAAATGTTTTTTTTTAATGTTATGAGTTTATGCTACAAAAATATCTATTTCAACTATCAATTTTTCAATCTGTATTATCCTCAAAAATACAGCGGCCTGTCAGTTGGGCTCTGATACGTGCAGTAATTAAGCTGCATTTTGTAGTTTATTCAAACTCACCAGGCAGAGCTGCCCAGTAAATGAACGTGAAATTTTCTCAAAATTCACACTCAAATTCTCTGAGTGATATCTGGATAGTGAAATTTTTACTAAATAATTAAGTCTGTCACACCATGGCCACCTGCAGTAACTTGCTTTGACATAGCTACAGCACTTCTCACGTGGACACACCTTCAACAGATCGTCTCGGCCGCAAACGCCTATACCGAGCCCCATTGTACTAACGCAATTCTATACTGTAATTCCCTGAAATCTGAGTCACTGCAGTTCTTTTCACTATTACAGTTACTGTCATGTTTGTCATAATTAGTCATATTTGTTGTAATAACTGTCATGTTTGTATATGTTTTTAGGCTTTGGGTTAGGAAAACACTTCAACTTGTTTTCCTCCCCCTCCCTGCTATCTGCCCTGAACACAGTGCAATTTCCTAATTTTAACAGGCGAAGTGTGTTTATGATGCTAATCCCAGCAAACAAGGTCACCGCTTTGACACACTTTTGTGAAGACAGTGGATGCTGTCACACATCACCCTCCTACAGCTCACCTCCGGCCGAGGGAAGCCTGACTCACAGCACTACTGCCAGAATCTTGAGGCAGAAATGATGCAGCACAACTATAGTGCAGCCTTTCACCTGAGGGATGAGTTCAAGACTACAGTAGATTTCCCCCTTACAACAAAATATAATAAGGACAGATCTGATTCTATGGTATCATTGAATTTTGCCATTTTGTGCTCAACGTGTAAGCCTCAATTGCTAAATACAGGGAATGTTACACTATCAGCTGCAGAACTTTTGACCTGATAAAATACCAAATCAATGAGACGAGATAGGTAATCAATCACACAATTGCACACTGTATCAGTACCTATGAACCTCCTCATTAGGGCTGCTGCTTGTGAGCCCCTGAGCTGTAAACAACACTGAGATTGTGAATAGGATGAGTTGAAAGTCACACAGCTACAGAGCTACAGGGAAAGAGAGTGAGTTGCAGAAGTCGGCTTTCACTAAGATGGGAGAAGTTTCACTTCCCTATCCCAGGAGAAAGCATCCGCCTGTGAAGGCTCCAGTAGGGGTATTTATATCTCGCCAGGCTTTAACAAGACCATCACTACTATGACAAACACACGAGTCACCAGTGAAACATTTGATGAAGGTTATGAAGTGAAAGGGAGTGGCAAGTCTTCCTACAAACACTAAAAGTGATGATAGTAATACAGCTCAGAACAGCTTACTGTATGTGTGTTAGGGTGTGGTTCTGCTGGGGTGTGAAAGCAAAAGCTAACCAAGTGGCATGATTCACTGACATAAACTCACTGATGTGAAAGTGACCTGTCTATTCTGTCTATGAACCACAACGGGAAGGATATCCTTGGTCTATGACTGGACCGACACACCACATTTCTACTGAGTGAATCATGGGTTTCTCTGTGGCTGAGCATTTTCACACTGTGATGTTGAAGCGATCCCTGTTCCTGTTGGATTTACCAGATGTTGTTGGGCTAATAACATCGGACTGGTAGCCAGACCCACTGAGCTGCATGAGCTGTTTTTGCTTCAGTTCTTCTTGGGTTTCATCTCAGGTCAATTTCACCAAACAGCTTCAGCTCATTGTTCAGTGTACCAATGCCATTTGAAGATATAGTCTGACATTTTGGGAAGATTGATACTAGTGTCACGTCTGTGCATAAATATGGAGCTAGAGACTGACAGAGTCACAGTGGAGATGCTGCACCGATGGGCTGTGTGAACAGATAAACTGTTCATTAATAAATAGTTAACCATGTAACTTCCTCTAAAACCACAAATTGTCATTTTAAGATTTCTGCGTATGTATGAAACAACTGAGTCACAACATGTCACTGCCAGGCTTGCTTTCTCCCCTTCTCCTCCTGTTTCAAGTCTTTGTGCTAGGATAGGCTCACTTCCTCCTGGCTGTTACTTCAGCTACACTGAGTGTATTGATCTATTCATCTAGAAAAAAGTGAATATCTGTATTTCAGAATATGTTGAACTATTCCTTTAGAGTTTCTGTGAACGATCGTCACTGCCTCAAGATTTGGCACAAGACCAACAGCATCTCAGACCAAAACAAATGCGTCATCGGCCGCAAACCCCCGCTCCCCTCCCTTCACATTCTCAGTCAGCAAGGTGTTACAAAGCCCGGGGAAAGCGGCCACTAAACATACAACAAGAAGCACAACTGAACAAAGTTACCCCGTGCACACAAGAACCAACAAAAAAACTATCTAACCACAACCATTAGTTCACACTAGCATTGCCGTGATATGCTCCACAGCAATTCTACAGTGAGCCAGCTAACATTAGCAACATTTGCTGAACACATTCATAATATGGGTAACAGTAAGTTTACCAATGTTATCATACCTTCTGTAGCGGTCACTAGTGAAACACACGTAACATTATGTAGCCATCAAGTCACTTACGCATCAAGAAGAAAAGCCAGTTCTGAGTCAGGCTGGAGCCCTTTAGCAGATTGTAGGTCTCTCCATCTTAGTAAAGTCAGACCAGTCAGACCAGAAAGAAATTCAGCCTCTGACTTATCCGCCAGGATCAGTTGTATGAATGACGCTGGCAGAGCCAGTAATCACACGGATGGAAGTAAAAACTTTAAAAACTTCATGAATGTTTCGATGTCTCTTCCTTTGTCTGAGGACTTGCTGTTGAAAAACATAGTTTCTACAGAGGAGGAAATTTGGAAGGTTGCGTTCAACTGAACAACATGTACTGCACCGAGCCTTCTCACCTGTGGGCGGTTTCTGCGTTTGTATAAACATGGGGAGGGCCAATGGTTTTACAGGGAAGGACTCACATGCACTAATACGTACACGTGTACACTCACTAACATGCATGTTCCCGTAGTCCCGAACACCAAAACAAAGAAGCTCAGATTACAACACACATTGCAGGAGGGCGACTTTGTTCTCTGCTCAGGACGCAATTACTCCACTATATATTTACATAGACAACTGCTGTTTGCTGCTATATTATTGTTCTTGTTTACAGAATCTTTAAGGATGGGTCTGTTTGGGTTCCTAGATTAATTTAATTTGTTAATTTTGGACAAATTTATAACTGCTGAGACAAGAGGCTGGAACTTTCCCTGAATGTTTTGGCAGAATACAGTGTGCCAAGCTTCCCAGTCTAACACCTATGGACAGTTTTTAGCATTAACTTCAGCCTCCTCTGAACAGTGGGAGGAAACTCACATGAACATGGGGAAATCATACACTTACAGTATGTACTGGGTGATTTATCATGTGTGGTGTGTGGTGCTCACTAGCGACCCTGCTGTTACTGTGTGTTACTGCCATCTTCACTGAAAGTAAAAGTTTGGATGTTTGGGTTGATCATTAGGTTGTGACACAGAGGGTTGGAAAAAATAGCATTACCATACCGTCTCTGTCTGATCTGTGTATGAATTAGCCTAGCCGGGCTTACTTGCTAGCTTATGCTCATAAATCAACAAACTTGTGATCCATGATTTCTCTGGCTGACGTCCATGACATTCTCCAGCTGGAACAAACGTACAGCTCACCATTGGCTCTGTGTAGGCAAGCTGCTCAGTCTTCAGTTGTACATGGCCAGAAGAGGTGGACTTTTCTTTCTGTTTTTCCCAAAGTTAGAGTCTCGTGTTGGAGGAGTTAATAACAGCACAGCCAAGTAAGTGTGCTTTTGGTGATTTCCAAGCGAAAAATTTTAGTAGAGCTTCTAAAAATTGACAAAATTTTGTTTGAAAGTTTGTGTTTCTTACATTACAGGATTTCTTGATTTTCTTGGTTAAAGTAAAATCCTTTCATTAATTACAGTGTTATTGCACAGGTTTGCATGTAAGATGCCACCACAGAAATAATACCTCATTTACTTACCATCCACAGCTTGGATCAATCTCTACTAAATCCACCATTAGCATTTGGCACTGCGGAGCCCTCTTGTTCAGTGACAACAGTGCAAGTCAGTTCCTTTATGTAAAGTTGCAGTTGTTTCCACTTCTTAGATAAGAAACAAGCTTCAGGGGGTAGAAATCCAATGAAGGGGCATTCCCTGCTTTTTTGCAACCTGCCACACTACAAAGAGCTTTGCTCTGCCAAGCCTCGACCATCAGCCAGCTGCAATGGGCCTCTGAAGGCAACATCAGAGAGCAGAGTGTGGTCGCTGGTGGCTAACCAGTAACCATATTATGAGCTGAGCTCCTAAGTCTCTCTCTAAACCTTCTGGAAGTTCAAAGCAGTGGTGAGGTTTGGGGATAAGGCCACTCCATCATGCTCCCATTCAGATGGCTGAGTATTGTGGTCCGGCGTGAGTGGATTGGCCAAATCGGGTCCATAGTTTATCAATGAACATCTGGAAAGCGGGTCTGCGTGTGGATGTAGGCTCAAATGGTCAATGATGGTCTTAAATCATCTATCAATCCTTGTGTGCTGCGGCAGGATTCAGCTAAATTGAAACAATGAAACAGTCGCCTTTGATCTGAGTTTCTAAGATTACTGTGAGAGCAAAAGCTGGAATGAAGGTAAAGAAGTGCAAGAATTGAGAAAGAGAGTGTGAGGTTGTTCCCTCAGGAAAGTTATATCAAAAACATTTCTTCACACCTATGGTCCAAACATTCTTTCCAATTTTAACATGTTGGAACACAGCTCGACAGAAAAATGGTTTTGTTGTGGAGACATTACCAGTGAATACTGCGAGATACTGTTTTGTGTGTGTGTGTGTGTGTGTGTGTGTGTGTGTGTGTGTGTCTCGTTTACGGTCAGGCCTGTCTTTAAAGATCAGAAAATCCTTGAAATTTAAAGAAAAATTTAAAAGCCCTTCAAGGTCGGCCAGAACTCCTCCCTGGTTCTTTCATGTCATTTTCCTTCTGACCGCCACTGCCCTCTCTTCCATTCAAACTGTCTCTCTCTCTCTGGCCAAGACAGTAATAATCATATAATCATCTTGTTAGAGTTCTTATTGTTAATACAGTTTCTGGTAAATGTAGGGCACACACATACTGGAACATGCGTGCCTGTGTGTGCACATATGTGTATATAAGTTCCCATGTTCATGTCATGCGAGCACCATGTGTGTTTGTTTGGCGTTTTCTGCAAATGTTATGCTCTCCATGTGTGTTTCTGCGCATGTATGTAGATCCCTAACCCATCTGTGTGTATCTGCTTTGCAGTATATCCCTAACCCTCCTAAAAATGTGGTTTAGATGTCCCTGATTCCTGCCACTGGGTAATTTCTCTCCAAGCCTCTGTTGAAGTAATTGACTCTATTCCTCGGAGACTGCGTAATATGATTGAAATAGCTACAGAAAAGACAGAAATATTTTTTCTTAATTTACCCCAGTCTCTGTGTGTATTCTCGGAAGTTAAGACGGTTGATGTGGCTTTGTGATCCGTCGTGGTCGTTAGTTGTCATGGTCATGTCTGTTCATTTTAAAATGTCACTGTAGAAAGAGGACCAAATTAGCTGTGTGACAAATTGGGCATATTACGCAGTCACCACATTATTACTACCACCTTCTGACAGCTCATATTTTTAAATCCTCTGAACATATTCCCTCAAGGTAGTGCAAAATTGAAGCCTGTATGGGCTGCGTGGACTCCTGTTAAATACAAGCTCTTGCATGTGATCGAATGTAATAAGAAAAGCCTTTCCAATACAATTTCAAAAATGCAACAATAGTCATTCTTTAAATTCCAGAAACGAGGTTAACAGGATTCGATAACAGTAGAAACAGATTCAGAGACTTGGACAGAGAAAGTGGATGGAAAGGAGGAAAGCAGAAAGTGAGCGGGAAATCACATTCCTGCAGCTTCCATGTATGTGACACACCCCACCCACCCTGCACCCTGCCTGAGCAGCTGGCCAGGTCGCTTGCGAAAGAGTCGCTGCCGAAACCCCCTTTTGTTTTTCTGGCTTTCCCCTTCTTTTTAGTGGGGCATATTAAAACCGTTCATGGTCTTTCTGTGGTCACACAATGTTCCAATTTCCTCCTCTTCACTTTGAGTCCTGTCCTCTCCTCTCCTCTCCTCTCCTCTCCTCTCCTCCTCTCCTCTCCTCTCCTCTCCTCTAGGAGCCACCAAATTAGACGTCTGAACTCAAATCTCTAATCACACTACCGGTCCAGTATCATTTTGTCAATTGGAAGAACAGAATACTGTAGTTGTTTTTCTCAAGACAGTTACGGGACATTTGAGGGAAATATAAGTTCATGCTGAACTAGGACTGGCCTTTCTGTAAGGACAGACAGATGAAAAGACATACAAAGGTGTGTGCACTGAGGAAAACTCTCACGAGTACGATAGCGGCTCTGGGTTCAATCAAGGGCTGAAAACTGCTTTGAGAATGTAAGGAAAGAAAGAAGAGATGGATATTTGAGAACTTGATTTCCCATGATGACAATAATGATATGATGATGATGATGATGATGATACTGTATAATGATGATAATGATCTGTCCCTATTTCCTTCTCACTGCTGTGGTTTCTTTGCTGGAAGTAAAATAAAAGAGAAAATCCACTACTGATAGAGAAAAAAGCAATTTATTCCTTTCATATTTATTATCATTCATGTTTATTTCATCGATACGTTATCTTTAATTTGTGTTATTCTCACTGCTTTGTATAGCAGAACAGACAGATGGTAAGTCAGAAAAGCAATTTCTTATTAAGGGATAAAAAGAAATATGCTGGGTGTTCTCTCTGCCACTACTGTCCTCCTTCCAACTTCCCAACACTGAAACTGAAGCAGGGCTTTTTATGGCCAACATTAAACCCCGGTTTTCAGCAATATGAGACAGTTGTGCAGGAATACAAATGAACATTTCCTGAGGCGGAGTCATGAAAACACTTCTGAGCCCTGAATTTCAGGAGTACTTTATGATTAAAAATAAAAAAACGATAGCTTTTTTAGTCCTTCAGTTATGGATGGTTTGCACCTTCATATTTCCAGTGCTGGTTTATGAATTAAGCATTTTTAAATAGAACTAAACTTTCCCTTACAAGTGCAAAAGCCTACCACACCCACGAATAAATCCAATTCAGCCAAAAGTACAAAAACATACAACATGACAATTAGCCAAAGCAATCCCAGGCCTCTGTGATTTAAATGGCGTGAAAACAGACCTATAATATTATATGAAGCTTTGCATGTCAGACAAGGAAAACCCAAAAGATTTATTAAAGTTGCAAATTTCTTTAAGTATATGAAATGTGACAGACGGATTCAGCAGGCCAACTGTTTATGTGTTTTTCTCAGTGTTTTAGCATATACTGTGTGTGTGTCTCTCTGTGTGTGTTTGGCTGTGACAGGGGAGTTTCCAGACTCCACAGAACTTGATGAATGGGTCACTGTGTGTCCATAACTGTGTGTATGTGTGGTCAACCGTAACATTTGCACACTCGTTTTCTCATCGATGCAAAATATTCTCCCCCTCAAAATACTGATCCTTCCTCTCATCCCTGAGCCATCCAACAAACACACATCAGCAGACACACAAACACTATATGTTCTCTGCAGGATGTTGCACTATTGCAATGTCCGCACTCATTTCATGTAAACTGTGATTCACCAGAGCTTGTTATTTCACCTGCCAGGCGTCCCCTACTCCTGTCGTGCCCTGAATCATTTCTGACCTCGAACATCATCAACCACGGGTCCAGTTGGTGACTCACACCCACCGACAAGTGGCGATCTGCTCAACCTCCAGACACGCGACCATGACTAAATATCAACAGGGTTCCAAGCTACTGTGGCTACCCAGATTAACAGGCTAAGACAGGCAGAAACCCTTAAACCCAAGTCAAACATGATGTATTGGGGCTAAATATTACCACGGTGATTTCTGCCCCGAGGGGATGTTCCTTCTTCTAAATGAAGACCATGAATCTGTGTGAGGACAGGCTGTGATCCTGCCACTATAATGAGCAAAACCAGGTCCCATTGTTGCACTGCAGGACATTATGTGTTCCAGTACCGTGGCCAAAGTATTAGTATTAATATCACTTCTTTCCCTGAATATTGGAAATGGTCGGGGATTTACATTTTTGCTGCAGTGCTGCAACTTCCACCTTCTCACTTAATGTAATAGATGCTACCATGCGTTCAGACAACAGAGAGAGACAGAGAAATAAAACACAAAATATTACTCAATGAAGAAGTGAACTAAATTACAGTAAGTACTTATTTGATTGTAATTTCAATTACCAAAAAGAAAAAATGTGGTAGTTTGGGGGCCAATATTATTAGCCATCACTTAGTCACATCTATGATTTGAGCACTCCTCATGTTCTTATACTTCGTAAGTTGTTCTACTTTATTCTGTAAGTTGCTCTGTATGTTACTCTATATATTGAAGTTACACAACTACCCACTGCTGTGAGTTCTGACAGTCTGCTCATTTGTCATCACCACAACTGGATCCATGAAAGAGAGACAGCTAATGCTAGTTAGACTGGCTACTTTCTACACTGAATGTGCGAGAGCTACCAGTGACTCAGCAGGTGTTGTACCGTCCAGTGGGAATCAGTGCTAATGCTAGAAAAGTAGGCTAACAAGTTTCCTCTTCCAATTTCCAATTTGAAAATTAAAATTTCAAGTTAAAAGTTAAACTTTAAGCTTTGATGGACAACCTCTGCCACTTTTTTCCTGGGTTCATCTTTTATCCTGTATTTTTTTTCTTCTTTTCACTGGAGCAAGGCTCTATTTGTCCCAGAGCATCCGGGTGCATCTTGAGTGACCTTTCTGGTCTGCTTTGACGACGTAATGTTTTCTCCCTAATGGTCCCTTTCTCCCAGACAGCCTCACTGTAGTGCTGCCAGCGCTCTGTCTGCTCCTCTCATCAGAACCAGTGAGACCAGAGCACAGTCGCTCTCTGTCCTCCTGCTTTTACTTTGGCGCTCTGTTTATTTCTCTAACAGGACAGTGACAGATTTAGCCCATCAGACAAGAAGAGAGGGAGAGACCGACTGGCAGGAGAAATGAAAATAAGTGCACATGTGTGCCACAGGAAGAAAAGTGGGGAGATGGTAAAACTATTGAGAAAGAGAGAACGGATGGAGGAAAAGAATAAAGTTATTGTAGCTCCTGTGGTTCTAATTTGTCCACTTCCAAAGAAGCTAAACAGTCTTTTGTCATTGCAAATGGGCTGAATAACTGCTATGAGTGTGAATGTTTTTGAGAGCTATGGTGATGATGTCAGTGAGTCCCAGTCTAAATAAATGAAGATGAGAAATAATTCTACCGGGAAATGGATGAAAGGAAAAATACAGTTGTGCAAAAGACAAAAAAAGAAATGTTTTTTACAAATGAGTCTACTGGCAAACACTGGATAAAAACTGTTAATAAAGCAACAAAAACCTCATATAATCTGAGTATTTCAAATTTCATGATGAAAAAATTGGTCAGTCAACGCACTAGAATGTGCATTTGAACTCAGAAGACATTAGAGGCTTGTGTTATTGTATTAACCTTCTGACTCTCACTGCTGCCTTTGACTTAAATATCCACATCAAAATTTCAACACATCCATGAGTTACCTCCAGTGAACAAAGGGAAGCCCGCTGTGAAACAGTCTGATGTCATGTGGAACATTTTCAAAGACGCAGGGCCAAAATCAGTCTTGGCTCAACTTTTCAAACGGATTCTCCTCAGGTGGTGAGAACGTTCAGCACAGCATGTGACAAAGATTTATATACAAATATCACATTACCACATGTTGTGGTGAAAAGCACCTCAAGATGTTTCCGCATCAAACAGCACACACCTAGTTGTAAAATATGGGACATCCTTTTGAGGATATGAAATCTCTGCAAAACTGTATCTATGACAGCTCCTATCCTCTGCAGACTCATCTATAGTAACAGCGGGGCCAGCTCTATGAACAGATCTGTTGCTGACAGACTGACTGACTGAGTGATGAAGTTACATGATTGGTCAACCGGCCGAGTGTTGGAGTTTCCCCAGTGGTCATTGCTCTTTCAAAATTTATTTGGCACGATCTAGCGTCTTTGTCGCTAGATTAATCGACTCTTAAGACTCCTTTAGCAACTTCTATTTAAACAAGCACCTAGCGACAAATCTATATAGGGACTTTTTGGACAAACCTCTGCTTTCCATGGAAGAGAGTTTTTAGTTTTGCCCCGAAAAGCGGACTTGGACTTTCCCACCATAGGCACACCTCTGAATGCTGACAATGTGTCAGCTGATATGAATGAGCTTTTCTCTCAGAGATCTTTTTACAAGAAAATATAGCCAAAATCACAGCACAGCCGTTGTCCTTAACTTATATGTATGTACTTGTATGTATTGTATATGTGATTTTGTCAGACAATGTCATATAAAATCAGGATTTAAGTAGTTGAAATGAAAAGGCTTGGAAGTTAAGATGTAGCCTTAATTAGCTGCGTTTCAGTCACTGACAGTAGGCAGAATGCCAATAGCTCACGATGCCGTCCAGCCATATACTAGGTTTTCACCTAGTCTATTAATAAGAAACATTCTTCTCAACAGTCAGAATAAAACACATTTCAGGAGCAGTTCCTAATTCTTCCGCCCAAGTCCTGAAGTCCAATTTAAATAGTGCCCAGATAAATAAGTCAGTCTGGTGACCAGTATGCTGTTTTTAATGATTATTTTAAGAGGAACAGAACGTATTCCAGGGGTGAAAATGGTATAATCCCAAACCCAGAGCCGACAGCATGAATGAACATTTATGTGTCAGCTCCAGTGTTCCATAAAATCAATCATCCATCCCAATCCGCTTTTCGTCTTCCCTGCCGTACCCCTCCCTTCCTGCTATTTGCCGTATCATATGTTCCACCATATGCCCTGGGGACAGAGAGTATACGCAAACTTTCATCTGTATGTGACATGCTGTCATCGCTATTTGGGTGGAGGGAGAAGAAGGGAATAAGAAGGACAGAAAGATTTGGAGAGACAGAGCGGGGATTAAGTGAAATGTAGCCTGAGATGTCACCTCTCTTTAGGTGTGGTGGGAAACACACAGAGGCTGAAACATGCACAGCACAGATAGACAGTGTGTCTGTGGGGAGATTAAGAGTGAAGTTTTCTTAAATTTTACAATTTAATCACCACTTGTTACATTTAATCAGGTTGTTTGTTTGGTTACTGTTACTGCACCAATGGTAAAGCAAACTTGGCCTTTGTATCTAGTGCCTCACTAAAGATAAAGTATGGACAAGAGACCTTCTGCAAGTTGAATTATTCCTGGCGGTGTGGTTTTAGGTGCTGGTGGGTGGGGGCTGTGGGATCTGGAAAGAGCTGGGCTTCACAGTGTTGCGGTTACACATTTTGACAACACTGAAGGCAAAGAAGAGCGCAAGCTAGTCCAGGAGGAGAAATCTGAAATCTGAGCCAGCAGGACGATGGAAAGAAGACAGTAAAGACCACAGATGAGCTGAGCACATCACGATAATTACCCAAGCTGTCAGTGATGACCTACCAAGTCCATCAAATCTCTGGAGAAAAGTTGATTCACCATCATGACCCTGAGCCAGGGAATATGAACTGCAGCCAGATACCCTCAGCTGAAGCATCAGAGGGAGCTCATGGTGGCACCGTGGTCAGCAGAGACACTTTGTAGTGTTTTCTGTAACAGAAAGGCAAGAAAATTGCAGCGATCACAGTTAGACCAGATCCAATTGTTTGGTTCTGTGAAACAAAATCATTTGCAACACCCCTTGCCTTACATATTGATTGCCCAGTCATAGCTTAGCAGCCATAAACAGGCATGTCAGGCCTGTCAAGCTTTGGATTTCTCCACTTACTGAAACGTTGTGTATGTGGCTTGAGTGATACTATGCTGAAGTTTGGAGGGAGGTGTATTTTTTAGTCTTTCCAAAACAGAAAAGCAAAAGTGAAATGATGATGTGATATTGAAGGAGACAGAGCTCAGCTCCCGAAGGTTCAATGTGGACGTGAGGAAGCGGAGCTCAGCTCATGGCCCAGTGTAACCCCCTGTAAATATCACTAGGTCTAACTTGCTCTGCATTTCCATACTAGAACAATTTTGTTTCTTTATTGACTGTTAGCTCTCATGTCTTTTACACGGATTGTCAGCTGGTGAGTGTGCTGTCTTTTTGCTCAGGACATGTAGCTTTAGCCTCAGTCTTTTAGCACAGTCATGTATGATCATGTAATCATGTATGGAGCCATCAAATGAGTCTGCAGTGAACAAGCTAGCTACAGCTAATAAAATCTGCCAGACTATTGTCAGTTCAGCTATAAACAACAGTCACTGCACAGAAATGCTGTTTAAAAAAGGTCTAAGACATTGAAGTAGTAAATGTGGCACTGTTATCATAGCATAGCCTGCAGCATACAGTATGTGCCGTGTGAGACAGCCACTTGGGGCATAACACTCAAGCACATCATTTTGGTTCTGGTCCTGTGGGAGGAATTAATGTAAAAGGATAATACGGAAGAAAAATACCAAATATTATGATCTCCTGCGACAGGTGGAGATTTATAGTCACAAAAGTGAGATCAAGATGTTTTGCTTATAGAAAAACTGCTCCCCTATGAAATATTGTGGCAGCTGAAAAACTGTTGAAGCCATTTTTACTTTCTTGTCATGTGAAAAGGTTAGCAAAATTAAAACAACTTTCCTTGAAGTGTGGGAAGGTTTTGGTCATGATTAAATGAGAAACACTTGAACTACAAAGTAAACATTTATTCAATGTACGACGACATTTCTTAGCATGAGTTTGGCAATGACTGCATGCCGGAGCTGTGGACAAATTTATGAACACACACTCTTACACTTTCCATCATACTGTTCGAGTGTCAGACTACAGCTGTTTGTAGTTTTGCTTGGTGTTTTTTTTTTCTCACTTCACATGAATAAAGCTTGTATTTGAATTTTTAGTCATTAGCCTCATTTCATGAAATTTCAGAAGACCAGTAATAGGAAAGATACAGTGGGAATGGAGACATGGAAAGAGACGGGGGCAAAGAGACGGGGGAAAAAACCCGATGAGCTGGTGGATGCATCATATGATGTCTACAGATGGTCTTGCCTTTAATAGGTTCTGTCAAGTTCTTCAAGGACCTTCTCTCATTCAAAGCATTAAGCAGTCATTTAGATTTGTTTTGGAAAAGTTTTTAGTTGGTAGATCTCCTACATGTGAAGTCCCCAGTAGTTCCATTTATATGGGGAAAAACACAATTGAGATACTCTTTAAGTCAACTAGAGTTTCATGGAGTCCTGCTTTTTTGCATCCACACATATATGAATTTTTGCAAAGATGTGTGTGCATGTTAATGTGTGTTAGTGTGCATATGAGGCTGGGTTTATTTTCTGGCACATGGGACAACTTAATGCTGATTTATGCCATTTTTTCCTTCAATCGTCAAGAAAATGTTTTCCCGCCTCACCAGAGAGGGAACAAGGGAAAGAAAAAGTAAGGAAAAACAGAAATAAAACATATATTAAGCCAAAGAAAAATTACTGTTTGGAACAATGGCAAAAGTGAAAGACGTAAGATCTGACATTGACAAAGATTTTGCATGTAATAGCTCACTGTTGTCAGGGATAGAGACAGACACAGAGCAGAACCAAATTCACTGAGCCTCAAACACAACAGAGAGGAAATCTTCCAAACCAAAAGAAAACAAAGTGAGTGGTTCCTCTCTGACAGGTGAGTTTGAGACCACTTCACTTGCTTGTAGAGAAATGTATTTTTATGAGGTGATTCCCAAATCTCCTTTTTCAAAAGGCTTTATGACTACTCAAGATGACAGTGAGTCGGTAAAGGAAAAGCAAAGGCCTTCATGTACGGCTTTACAGCCTTTTTTTAAAATTAAATCTTGTTTTTCCACACAAACTCTTACAAACTTACAATCATTAAAGTAAAGTAAACCATTTCTTCTCACAAAATTGTCTTTAGTTCTTGTTTTTTATCAATCAAAATGACATTAGGGGAAACTCAAGTAGCACAGACAGACTGTGTTTGAAAAATATGAAGAATCTCTTACATTTTGAGTTAAGTTTAGTTTTTTTGGACCTAAAGGTAGAACTCAGACTCAGAGGCAGTAGAGCCGTGTAAGAAAGTCAGTTCATTGTAGAATTTAATAATGACGGCTTGGATCTCAGACTTGGGTTTGAAGACACGATGAGGAGCCGAGCGGGGCAGGGTGTTGGCGAGCAGGCGGAGGTGGACATGGAGCACAGGCGAACAACAGCTAAGCTGGAGTCAAAAGCAACACACGGGAACATGAACTCAGAAACTAGAATTTTAGCCACAGAGTGAACAGATAATCTGGTGAAGAGTGAAGAGTCGGGTTTAATACTGCAGGGGGGCAGGTTGAGTTGATGAGCTGGTCTGAAGCGGGTGTGCAGGGGTGACGACACACACACACAAACACACACACACACACACACACACACACACATACACACACAAAGACAAACTGCGGACAAACACATGTGGAAGGGGAAAACAGCAGGAACACAGGGGAGTGAGGGAGAGGCCCAGTCGATACCTAACAGAGTCAGGTGACAGTCAGATAATGCTGAAATGGGGCCGATATAAAATTTTCGTGGTTTGCAAAAATGAAATGAAAAAAGCACTCCATTTACCAAGACTCAAGACATAAACACAATCCACAGACTCCTCTTGCAGTGCCGACCTCCAGACATTGAGTATTCATCGTATTTACCAAAATATGGTATCAGATATGGACACGTTATTCAGGCGTTCTGCAGCCCTTTAGGGAAAATTAGATTTATCAATACTAACGTCAAGTTGGTAACATGACCAGTATACTGTACTCTGCCTCCATGTAACTGCATCAGTTTCTTTAAAAGAAAATTCTCAATTGGAATCAATTCTTTTCAGCTACACACCATCAAATTTTTGCCTCTCCACCCTTCCTCTTGTCACAGTTTAACAATTCACCCATTGGTAAGATTTATAGGGTGAATGTGAGAGCAAAGAACAGTGTAGGACCCATATTTCAAGCAGCCTTTCAAACCACACATCACAGTTTCAACCCACACATCATGATCTCAGCCCACACATCATGGTACAAACTCTAATACAGTCTGCTGTTTGCGCCGCTAGTGCTGTAGCTCATTTCCATACAGCAAAGTGATGCTGTTAATACAGGGGCAAACATTGTTAATTTGTTCCTGTAATTACACAGCAGTGAGGTGAACAAATGGGAGCTGCGTACACATGCGTACACATAAATCATTATCATGCAAATTATGTCTGCTCTAATTCTGAATCCAGACAGAAAATATCAAATCCATGCTCAAGGCACACACACACACACACACACACAGACACACACACACACACAGACACAGACACACACACACACACACGTACGTTTTAACACACACGCAGAACTTGCCGTGCCTAAAGCAACACTAGTGGCTCCAACCTCAGTCTTCAAAAGCCACTCCAGCCCTCTGTTGTCATTCCATAAGTCATCCACCACAAATTAAATTTTCTGTGTCAGTGATTTATGCTGTGAAGAAAAAGCCATAAAAATAAAGATCTCTGTTTGAGACCAAGGCCTTCTAGTAGTCTCTTTTATTTTTTTTATTCTGAGAAATCACAGAACATCCAGGGGTGTATCTGCAGTATCTTGTCATTTCATAGTTTTTGTATTTTGGACGAAAAAAAAGCAGTTAAAAGGAAAAGTCTGTTTTTACAACCTGGGTCTTTGTTATTGTTATAATTTATGACAATTATGACATAACTTCAAGTCCAACGAGGACAAGCAAGTGAGGTAAAACCTCATTAATCATGTTGTAAAAACAGTTATCAATGCATATTTGTTACGCTACATTAGGCAGTTTTGCAATACAGCAGCTCCAAATGGCAGCAACTGTTCTGAACTTCAATAGAGAGATATTCTGATACTGTGATGTGCTCACAGATGCATAACATCTAAATTTGGTGATGCCTGCTTTCACAAATTGGATTCCTCTCACACAAGGAATTCACATCAGACACCAGATATTAATTTAATAAGAAAAGATAATATCCACATCATTTGAGTGACTTTTTGTCACCAAGACTCATACAGCAGGTGCATGTTACAACAAAATTTTGTGTAGCTTTAATTTCAGCGTTAGCATACGATTAAGTAAAAAAAAAACCTGAAAATTTCACTGCAATATCTTTAAAACACAAAATGTATCTTCATTCCCTTTTCCTAGACAAACTGTAGATGTAAACTCAAATGTGAGCTGAGGTCATCTTGCTGTTGGATTAGAAAAACAGCTAAACAACATATGTGTGCATCTGTGCGTGGGTCAGACATTGATGTTGAAATCAGTCAGTCACCCTCCAAAGACTCAGCGTGAGACAAACAGGCCGCGCTGCCAAGACACTGATGTAGAAGATCGGGAAGCTTTTAAACTGCAACCAAACCACTTTCACAATGTGTTCGAGGGAGCGAGGGGAATTCTCCAAAAGACTAATTCGTCCACAGTGACATGAAAGTGCCATAAAAGGTTTCCCATCGTCTTATTTTCTGTTTATTCCATCAAACTATATGTGGGCTGCATTTAACGGACTGTTAAAATGACCAAAAGAACCATAACAATAAATAGATATTCTGTGTGCTGTGTGCACAACAACAGAAGAAAAACTGGACACATATACCTCTAAATTATTTTACTTTTTTAATATATTTCTTATACAATTTTAAGATACACTATATTGCTATAGTAACTTGCTATAGTAACTGACCCCACTGAGAATTATGCAACACAGCCTGATGAGGAAGAAAGACTAATCACCTTATCCGACAACTGACAAAGTGATTAAGCGACCTAAATCTGTCTGTGTCCCTGGCAGCCTGTTATGTCTGGTGTGTAAACTAAAGCACAAAATGTTAAGTAAACATCAGTGGTTAGCAACTTCCTACAAGTAAGGCTACATCCAGAATCATGCACATAGACTTTACATTAAAATAAATAAATTAACTACATTTTTTCATTCTCCACACTAAGCCTCCATTCACTATTCACCATTCTGGTGCTAATCTTCACACCATGAAGAGAACGAGCCCTGAGTAGTTCTTTTGTTCCTGTGAGGTAACAGTTTGCTGCTTCAATAAAAAAAAAAAAACATGATAAACATAGATACAGCTTGTAGACATGCTTTAGTTTTATCTGTATTTGTTGAACATTAGTGAAGGAAACATTAGTATAATGGGATTTTTACTCCCTGGTTGTTACTTGTTCTCATGCAGAGGTTTCCAAACTTCTAGATGTAGTTCATACACACACACACATACACACACACACGCACACACACACACGCACACACACACACGCACGGGAGGAATTTAGGCTCAAGTCAATCATTGAGAACAGGAAGGATTTTTAAAATTAAAGTGCAACCACAGGTCTGGATGAGGTATACTATAAAAACACTGTGACATCCAAAGCTGTAAGGTGGAGTCGTGAGAAACGGTAAGGGCTCTAGGGGTGGTTTTCTCAACACCCATCTGACTCATATTATTCAATATTGCCAGCTACTTGCGCACGACAATTTGCGGCTTACGGCTCCCTATCTAATCCAACGTTTCATCGAGAGTGAGATAAAGGCATTTGCGCAATCGATCTTCACTGCAAAAAGTGCCTTAAATCCTGAGGGGTTACGTGACGAGTGCGTTTGTAATCTCAGTGAGATCAGGAATTGATTAAAAGATTTCTAAATTTCTTATGAAGATAAATGTAGCAGTGTCTGTGTGTGTTGATAGTATTAGACAGCATTGCCACACTGTTGATCTGATATGTTTGATTTGTTACTGGAATAGGTTCTTATTGTTGGCTGTGTCTTCACTGAGCCTTCAAAATGAATTTTCCTCAAAACAATTATAGAATAAATTGTATTATACACTTATTTTTAGCTTTAGAAGTAGACTATGTGACATTTCTCAACAAAAACACAACTCTGAAGATGTTACATTCTTAAAATATTCCCCAAAAAGGCAGTTTTAAATCAGTTATAGTAAGACTAGTGAAAACGAAGCCAGTGATTTAAGTGCCAGATCTAATGGTTCCTAGGTAATAATGATGGTGGTTTAGTTTATCACTCAGTACTGCACGTGCTCTCTCACCTCTAGACACTCCTCCTAATGTCTGTCTCCAATATATTTATCTGTGTCTACCTGAATGTCTGCTTGCTTTCCGGTCTGCGTCTGTCTCGTAATAACCTTCTCCTCTTTACAGAAAAAGAAAAAACTGTGTGAGGGTGGTGCCGGCCCACTCCTTTCTAAAAATGGATGGCGCTATTAAACTCTGAAAAGAAAATTACTTAGCGTCCATTTATAGGGTCAGGAAAGCTGATCAAACTTCCCCCGGGGACTTTCTCCGGGAAGCTACGGTTCAAATGATGCAAATGACAGCAAATCAGGCCTCTCATCTGAACAGCATGCTACAATGATTTTAACATCACTCTAATGCATTTGCACGCATAGACACAAACACGCGTACTTCAACAAAACTGTGTTTGTTGTTTTGTTTTTTTTTCTCTTGGCTCACATGAGTATCAGCTTTATGTCCGAGATCATACAACCAAACAGTATAAAGGCTCAAAACCTCCAAGGCAACAAGGAAATGCTGCACTTCTATCTCCGGAATGTTTAGTAAAGATATAAGTAGTATCATATGCAATGAGACGCGTATGATTAAACCAAAACAAACACATTTCTCCAGACATGACAAAGGCACAAGTATAGAATCGACTGTTGCTGCTGCTGCTGCTGCTGTTTATAATTTTCCTCGAGTGTAAATGTTTTGTCCAGACGGTAAAACTGTGTCCAGAAACTCGGTTTGATCAAGTGCCATGGAGTAAAATACTGAAGAGAAATGCAGACAGTAGATGGATATAAAAGTTTTGTTAAGCAAACAAAGCTTGTTTTGCGGCTGGGACAGATTTTCTTTTAAAGATCTGGGCATGATGTTGGAATAAAGTACATTTCTTAAAAATGGGAAAATAATCTATATAAAATAAAGTTTCATGGGTTTCTATGTTGAGGCGTATGTGCTTTATTTTCAGAATTCATAATAACAGTAAACGATGTCTGGCTTTTTTTTTTTTTTCCCCCTTATTTGACTGGCTGGTTAACATTTTACCACTATGACAACAAAAGTGACATTTGATATACTGAAGTGAGTCTGTTCAACACAGTCCCATTAGATTTCATGGCATGAGCACAAACTGTAACCCAGATCATGAGCCGTGAACATGATGTAACTATTACACTGAATACTTCACTTGATTCTCACTTGTGTGCCACATAGTATAGATGACAAACAGGAGAAATAATGGTCACCGGTTAAAACAACTTTGGTTAAGGTTGGGATTAGGTTAAAGCAATGAAATGTAAGTTGAGGTTTAGCTACAAAACAGTTTATTTAAGGTTGGGAGAGCCATTGGTCATGGTTGAATAAGACAAACGTCCAAAAAATGAAAACTACTCTCAGTAAAATACTTCCTGGAAGAGCTGGATTTTGAACCAAAGTCAGCAGAGTTGAAGGCAGATGTAAACACCAATCCATCATCCCAACCACAACATCATTACTTTCCGTCATACTGTTTCCATGTCAAACAAATGGCTGATTTTGTTGAAGAAACAAAGGAGGAGAAAATGTGAATCTCAGCTTTCACTCAGGTACCACACACTTGCTGTTCAGGATCATTCCTCATCATTTCAGAGGACCGGGCTTGTCTGTATTGATGCTGAATAGATGATATGCGAGCCTGGACTCTGCTACCAGGTTTGACATTTTAGTGACATTTTAGCCATCTGTGGTTGTACAGAGTTGTTACCTGTATATCTTAGTGGAATCAAAACCTCAAGTTTTTTTTTTTTCTGAAATTGTTGAACTTGGGCTCCTGAGAACGTCTTTTAACTTAATATTTAGATTTAAACATAATTTCTAGTCTATATGCCGCATTATTTCGATGGCTAACAGCATCCAAGCGTTGTTTGACCATCCAGATCAGAAATCAAAGCTAGGCAGAGACAGGGAGAAGCTCAAACCCTGGTTCTTTTCTCACCTGGAGTGAGTGTGAATCTCAGATTATTGGTTTCAGAAAAAGTTACAGCTCTCAACCTTTAGACCAGTTTTTTTCTCACACATTCAGCTCAATTCATTTAGCATTTTCTTCCCACAGGCTCCACAGGGATTTCAGAATGGATATGTGATATAACTTTCCACTTCATGAAGCAATGGAAAACTGATTCTCTTATAATCTAGATGAATCCGATGCCTTGCAGCCATTGATGTCATCTAAGTTCAGGATGCGTGCTTTCAGTCTAAAAGGCACAACCAGCTGTTTTTTCGCCTCCAGGAAGACTGAAAACTCTATCATCTATTCTTCTGGCCATGTGATGGACTGCCAACCTGTCCCCCGTTTACTTTGTCTCTTGCCCGTTGTGCATTGGGACAGGCTCAATCTGCCTATCCCAGCATACCATGTGACCCTAAACAGAATAAAGGCCTTATAAACAAAATGATCAACATTTGATCAACAATGTTGTTTCCCATTCCACATGCTGAGTGCTCATTCTCCAACTCCAAGACCCCTGAAAACGGCACTGTGTGGACTAGAGTTTGCAAAAACGGTGCATAGCCCTTTATATTTGCTGTTGGTTATAGTTGTGTTGTTGCATGAATTTTATCTATACTTGTCGGGTTGTAGTGAGGCTAGACTGAGGAAGGCAGCTGTGTATTTATACGTGGTATAGTCTGTTGTATTATAGGCTGCAATATAGAAAAGGAATGAAGATTTGGTTTGGATGTACTCAACGTACCCAGTGATGCGGTTCACACCCAGGCCAGACACCAGTGTCGGCAGCAACAAATAATCTGTGAGTTTGCTTATTTTACAAACTTTCATGCTGGAGAAGGCTTTCTTATATTTGTTGTTTTAAAAGCAATCACAATGAGTCAAAAGGGGAAATCATCACGTGGGAGGAGTGTTTCATGGGAAAAGACAGAGAGATGAGTTTTCAGTCTATGATGGAAGGTGCTAAGTGAATGCGTTGCTGACCACACGAGAGGGTCTTTCCACGATGGGTTTGTCCAAGAGGCCAGTGTGTCAGGTTGGCCCGAGGCCCAGATATGGACGTTTGTATCTTGGAAGACTCTTATCCTTTGTGTCTAATTTGAATCAATACACTACAGTTTATTTACTATATCTGCTTGAAATGTGGTTTATTCAGATACTTGGAAGCAGAAGTGACTCAAATTTAGCCTTACATAATGACACAATAGACTGTAAATCAAGTTTAGGCAAAAATGCTTCTTACATTACATCAGTCAATACTTTGAAACCACAGATGAGTCTCTCCTCGTAAATACTGTTGTTTTGCCCGTACAATTTTCTTAATCCATGACATTCCTTCCCTCATTTAACTTTCCAAGCCCAAGTCATTCTCCTTATTGGTGTCTGGCCCTTGAACTGCTAAGACATAATGAGGTAAGCAATAGCCTGTTGAGTGTTGCAGGTCCTCTGTTTGTTAGGAAACAAATTAGCATTTGTCGAGCAAAGAAATAAAAGGCGTTGATATGACTTCTAACTGCAGTTATTCACTATTCATTTTTCTTGTCAGTATACTTGTCAGTTTTTAAAATTGGTGGATATCGGATTTCCACAATTGGACTCCTTAGTTTGGGCTTTTCAGAGGCCGCACTCTGGATTAACAAGACCACCAATGCTCATGGTTGACTGCCTATGATGTCAGCAGATTAAGCGCCGAAGCAAAGTGATACATGACTTTAATTGAATCCTGGTGAGGATCGTTCGAGTGAAATAAATTGAAAACAAAGAGATCACACAGTGTACGACTTTGGTTGTCACCACTGTTTGTTGCGTGCCTCACTGCTTTCCCAGGAAAAAGCTTTGTCCCATCAAGAACCACGAAAAAACAGGCAGCGCAGCCACTTCCACAGCAGTTACTTGTCCAATTATGACACTCATGCTCGACAGTAAATGAATGTGGTTCAGGGTCGAGGTTAGGTAAATGTTTTATATGCCGAAGTTGCTGTGGACGGATTTGTCACTGACACACATGTGGGCAGTTTCTGCTACTTTTGCTGTTTTAGAATACGACCGGTGCCTCCAGTGTTGTAAATGGGGTTTTAAAGCAACAGAGAAAACAGGGCTGTTTTGTGGTGCGGTTACCACTATGGAGTCAACCCTCAATCCAGGAGTGTGATTCACATTCTTAATTAGAGAACGCAGTTCAAACCACATGTAAACAATTAGCCTTCAGGATACCAGGGTTGTTCCTATGTATGTGTGTGTCTGTATGATACAGAGTTAGAGTATGCTGCACTTTCCCAGACCTCGACTGAAACAGTGTAACGGAGTCGACAAATGAAAGGATGATTAATAACTCATGGTGAGCACACACACACACATACACACACACATACACACACACCATTATGTTTTACCTTAAATATTATCTTTCTTAACCATAATCTGACCTTGGACCTTTTTTTTTGTTTTTTGTTTTTTTTAACAATGCAGGCCACACAAATGTGTCCTGTTTAAATTGGTTGTTTCTTTGAAATTTTCACTGCGCAAACAGCACCAGCTCGCCAGTTATCATCAGCCACACCAAATGCCAGAGTCATAAAAGAGCTCTCATATCAAAATACACAGCTCTCAACATCAACAAATTCCTTAGCAGGAACGATATACAGTAGACCTTGAAGCTTGGAGCAAACAGTGGAGGACGCCAAATAAAACTTTTTACAAATTCTGTCACTGATATCGAGTGTGTGAGGCCCGAAATATTTTCAAGCCTGCGTGTGTGGTTCAAAAATGTTTTTCAAAGATAAGCCAAGAGAAACAAACATCACAATCAGCAGCATGAATTGATTAATGACTGCAGCACGACTTGCCCAACGTGTGACAGGCCGACATTATTTCCTCTGAAGAGCACAACGTTTGCAACCGTTGGAAAAAGTTGCAGCTTGACTTTAAGAAGAAAAATTCCTTTCAGAGCCAATACTGGATGTATTTGAAAGATCTTTGTCTATAAATACAAATAACATTGTAACAGGCCAACCACATTAAAAGCAACGAAGCATTTAACTCCTCAAAATGGCTGCCCTTCAAAGTGACGACTGGCCCTCTCAGCTCCTCAGGGAACAACAGTCCGTGTCTGATTAAGATGAATCTCCCTATTTTAATTAATAGTCTCTCAATAACATCAGCCCCTCCCTTTACTGCAAAGAGCAGAAAACTAACGCCCCCGATGACTTGTCTTACTGATGGAGAGCTGAATACGTCCCTGGAGGCAGAACTCTTGAATAAGGAAATCCCTCTCTGTGCCAAGACATGTGGCTCTGACCACACTCTCTTCCGTACTTGTTACGCCTCTTTGTTCCCTGCTCTGTCTCCGGTCTTTCCGTGTCTTCTTATCTAATTATTTCTCATTACCTCTTTTTGTCTGTTTTCCACACTTTAGCCACCCACCCTCCCTGCTTTCCCTCTGTTCCTGCAAGGCCTCCAAACCCTCTAATCCCTGTATGTTTTCAGCACATAGTGACAAACCATACACAACTTTTTTGTTCTTGTACAGTTTCTTTTTGTTTTGTTTTTTTGACTTGTGTCTTTGCGGGCATGCGCTTTTGTGCGCAAGTGTATGTACATAATGTACATTTTTGTGTGTGTGTGTGTGTGTTTGTCTGCAAGAGTATAAACCTCTCCCTGCGCAAGTGTATGTACGTAATGTACATTTTTGTGTGTGTGTGTGTGTGTGTGTGTGTGTGTGTGTTTGTCTGCAAGAGTATAAACCTCTCCCACCAAATGGTTTGTGGTCTGAAGAGTGGAAGGAAGAGTAAAAGACGAGAAGAGGAGAAAAGAGGAAAAAACTTTTGCAGGCCAAGCTTCTCCTTTGTTGTTGATAGGAAAACATCCCATTTGCATCTGTCTCAGGCATGCTTACTATTACACACTGTGCTCTAGAAATATTTGCATTATTCGAGCTGATTCAGCAGAAATGTCCAGTATGTCACAGTTAATTCATTGACACGCAAAATATGTGCACTCTAATATGTTGTATGTATGTATATTACAAGATGCACTATTATAACCTTTTTGTTTTGACTGACAATTTACTTATTTTCACTTGGCTGAATTGTATTATATTGTCAGCTTTCATTCTCCTCTGAGCTTCGAGTGGAGATCGGCCTACAATACACAATACAGGACAGGCCGGTTATTCATTTGTTATAATAATGCCAAATAATGTGCAGATGATGAACAGGGGTGTAACTTCTGCTTCTCTGACCTCCACATTTCCTCTCCAAAAATACAAATTTCAGCTAAAAGCAACAGTCTGTTAACAAACCCGCCAAGCCACCAAACCAAAAGCAAATCCTTCCACCAGTTATGTTTCAGTGTTTCAGCAATATTTTACAAAACAATCTTAAAAAAAACTAAGAGAAAAAACAAGTGTGCAAACACAGTTTAAAATGTGTGCTTGACATTTATCACTATCTTTGTGTCTCTGTCTTTGTAGAAGTAGATTTCGTGTATTTATAAGCCATCATTGCTTGCTGCACTGTAGAGTGCATCCACTTGATCAGAAATAGCATTTCTAAAAGACAAAGTACTGTTTGACTTGTTATTCTTTCATTCATCTCCCAATATTTTTTGTAAAAGATGTTATGAACTGCACTTGTAATTAAAGACAGTTTTAAATTCCAAGGGGCAAGAGATACAGAGGAATGCAGTACTCTGTTTTGTGTTGTTTGACATTATGACAAGTAACTGATAAGACTCTATAAACAACTGTGTGTGTGTGTGTGTGTGTGTGTGTGTGTGTGTGTGTGTGTGTGTGTGTGTGTGCGTGTGTGTGTGTGTGTGTGAGTGTGTGTGGTGGCGTTCTACAAACACCAGCACAGCCTTCTCAGATCCTCTGTGCAGTATGTTTCCTCATTAGTGCAGCACTGATCCTCTGGTCCTACAGTTACAGTCCTAACAGCACATGAGGTACTTTACACAGCCAATGTGGTAGCACTAGAGCATCTTAAGTTTGGGATCTTCATCACCGGACAGTGATGATTGGGAGATGATGGCAGGAAGATGCAGCACAAGACTGTTGGTGTTCTGCGTGTGTGCGGCTGTGTTCAGCTACATCTCTGCCTCTCCAGAGGTCTGCACCAACTCCCTCCTGCCTGGAGCTAAAGGTAACACATGTCCCTGTGTGTCTCTGTGTGTTAATGTAAACTACTCTGTTTTGAAACGTTTATCCTATCGATCACACAGGTATGATGTGCAATGGAATAAGTTAAGTCAAATGAACTAAAATGTAAACACAGCATTTAGAATTGTGAAGGTTTGTCCAAGAGCACAAGTTTAACTTTGACCATTTTAAAATTGAAGGGCATGTACCTACACATACATGCTGTTTGGGTTTGTGGGTGCTTAGAATCTTTACTTTTGTTTGGAGATAAGGCAATTTAAGTTTATGACCTCACTGTAAATGTATACACGTGTTACTGAGCTGGAAATGTCCTTAACAGTGGACATTTGTTTTGTTTGATACACAGAAAAAAGTGGAGTGGAAAAATAGTTAGGAAACACCCCTAATAAGCATCAGGGTTTACAGAGCTGATGGTAAAGGTACCAAGCATGTAATGTCCTGTAGTTTATTAGCTAGCAGTCTAGGGAATGCCTCCCTGTGTGTGTTTTCCATTTTATGACATCCAGTAGCTTGTTCCCCTGCTGATTCAGACAGACAGACCTAATAAAACCCACAGTTCAGCTAAACTTCATTGTTTTTTCAGCTCCATTCACGCTACTGAAAAACATGGCTTTCAGTTCTGGCTTGAAACAAAGCTGGAGAGATGTTACTTCAGGAGCCAACATGTAGAAAACTGAGACTGTCCGTCATGTCAAAAAGCAAAAAAATGTCAACAGTGTAAACAAGGCCTTTGATAGGAAAGGTGCAGGACAGACGCACGTTAGCTGCAGTGGTGGTGTGTGTAGGTCACTAGGAAGTGCGAGTGTCTATGAACCATTTGGACATTTTTGTCTACTAGTAAGAAAGTCCCATTGTGACAGTGTGTGTTTAGACAGCTGCTGCTAAACTGAACTGATAATTTACACAAAAGACATCCTAGATACTACTGACCGCAGAGTTAGTCTTGGAGAGTGTGTATTGTCACGTCTGCGTATCTGAGTGGGTGTCGAACATGCTTTTTTTCTATGTTTCGTACCCTGAAACAATTTCCATGCAACTTTTTAAACAAACATCCTTTTGCTACACTTACTGGTACTGTGACTTCAGCATTTTTAAATAGCCTACTTTTACCGGCATGTTATGTTTTATTAAGATGTGAGTGTTACTGCGGGTCAAAACAATCTGGGTCAAAACACTTCAGTTCCATTTGTTTCATAATTTTGATGACAATAAACTTTGAATGAGGTTTTCCTCAATTATGTCACATAAATTGATCCTATTGCTCACTGTTGCTGTTAAATCACTGCCAGAACATATCTGACATGGAAGATCTCGCTATGATTTGACACCTTAACCACACAAATGAGACATGTCAGTAATTTCACTGTACATGGTTTCATGTCAGTAGTCCACAATAGGAAAGAATTTTAAACAGGCAGAATCACTTGAAAATGCAGGGATTTAGGTTGTTTGAAAATGTCGACACAGCCGGCAAAATTCAAAAATCAATTTTCCTAAGTACTCCTCCAGGCTAATAGAGGGAGTTTGTTACGATCCTTCATTTCAAGGCCGGGCACTTAACAAGACAGCAAGTGCTGTTGACATCACCAACTGCAGTAAATTTACAACTCTAATAGATACTCAGAAAGCTCTCCAGATTTTGTTTTTGCCAAGAGCTCTTTGAGCTTTTTGGATCCACCAGAGATATTTCTCCTACACCTCATTTATGCTTTTAACTCCGTCATTAACACTTTTACGGTGTTAGTCCTTTTGAAGATGAAATTAACCAGGTTTCACATATGTTACCATGGAAAAATGAAGAGTTAAACTTATTTATGTCTACATGTGATTCAGCCTTACTGTAGCACTTGCACCCAAACCCACAACTGGATATTCACTTGAACTCATACATAAACAGTCACCCACCAAAGTACTGTGGTATAGTGATTCTTGGCCAACTGATAGTTGCTCTAATGTATCATCATCCTGTGGTGGCGTTGATGCTCCGTTCATGTCAGTGGGAATGTGCAGAATTAACCGCTGCCACACTGGGAAAGCAAGCTAGCTGTACACACTGCTACATATATTCAGGTATCTTACAGGCCCTGTCTGAACAGAGTATGAAACATGATGGCAAGTATGCTCTTCTTTCATCCTATTTACTGCCTTTTCTTTTTTAATCCAGGAGATCAAGGTGAGGTTGGAGAGGAGGGAGATCAGGGAAAGCTGGGGAAGAATGGACCACCAGGATTTCCAGGTACCCAGCATCCATCCATCTACTATGTGTTCTGTATATGGAGGAGGGGAAAGGAGGTCGACTGGAAGTTTATGTAGTCATAAATGGCTACTGTAAAGCAGGAATGGGGACAAGACACTTCCCTCTTAAAAGACCACTCTAACTACTCCACTCTTAGTTTTGCACTCATATAACATAATCAGACTCACGATGGGCAGTTGAAACAACACCCACACTGCTAATGTGTTCGGTCATGTTCTGTATCTTGAAAATGACCTAACACTGTGAGAACAAGATCCTTGAAAGAAGTTCATTTGTATTGAAAACTGGTAAAATTATCCCACTGGCGTTTTTTTTTTTTTTTTTTAAACCTTTTAACAGAACAACAACAAATCATATGAGGAGGTAAAAGTTTGATTTCTATGTTTTTATGCTTTCACCCAATTTCACAAACTACAAAAATAGCTCTTGCAAGGTCACTTGCCAGTTTAAAAGATGGTCCCACATTTGGTATCAGTATCAATCAGCATGTTTCCAACATGTGCAAGGGATTAAGACAACCAAAGGGGAAATGAAGAGAAAAACTGATAAGCAGAAAGACGGCATTTCATTATATTCACACGGAAATGATAAGTCTGACTTTATCCCTCTTTGACTCAAAAATATTACAGTTACATTGCTGGTGTAATATGGCCAGACAATAAAGGTCTGACTTTCTGTGCTCTGAGTTTCCCCACATAGACAGCCTGTGTGACTTTGCCCTGGCAGCAGCTTTTGCTTTTTCCTGCTCCAGACACACTGCTTTCCTTTGCTGTGCAGCTGATACAGAGGCCCGCCCTGCTCTGTGATGGACAGACCTGCACTGCTGTGTTTCCGTGGAGAAAACAGACGTGTTAATTGCTGCTGAGGAAAGCAGTGGATTGCCGCTTTGCCATATGTGTTCCAACTGGACTGGTGGATTAGCTGGCCAACCAACCAGGCATATAATGTACACAGATGTCTGCACATACAGCCACACACTCACACACCGAGGCATACGTACAATATACTGTACACAAGCTTATAGACACAGAAACACACAACAAATAATTGCGTATACAGGCTCATACACTAAGCACTGGCTCCTGGCTGCCTCTGCTGTTCTTGTTTATAGATCCTCACACACACACACACACACACACACACACACACACACACACACACACACACACACACACACACACACACACACACACACACACACACACAAAACAACAACAGACACACACTGCTCCCATCAGACTGTGAGAAAGACAAATGCTAGAACTGTTTGAGTCACTTCCAAAAGTAAGCAAGTATGTATATGCGAACATTTTTCAACTTTTCAACTTTGCGGATATTTTTCAACAATACAGCAAACCCGCTCATTATGGTTTGTCTGCTACACAGTTTGTCTGTTTGTGTGTTTGCTTACTGTAGGCATGAACGCAGGTTCTCATGATGACTATGTAACTGCAGTATGTCAGCAGCTCAACAAGTGACGCATGTATTCCTTGTCTCAATGTAGGCCCTTTTACAGGAAACAGTTGCTTAATTTTGGACGGTTAAAAGGGAATACATGACCGTTAATGCTCCGGTGGGCAACAAAAACAATTTGTTGCTCTAAGCTTATTAACGTCAACAAACAGCTCAGCTTGACTTTTACATTTGTTAATTGTGCTTTACTCAGAGCTGCTGTTTGGAGTCTTGAGTTACGGATGGCAGATTCTGGTGTTATGTAATGTTCTTAACTCTTATGAGGAACCTGTTGGGACAGTTAGCAGCGTTCAACAAATGGAAAATCTGGCTTAAAGCCGTTGTTTCATGTAGCCCCAGCTCTCTTTCCACTGGCCGCTCAGCTCTAAAAAGAAGAATTACCTGTAATATTTGCTCATTTGGATTGAGTAAGCTAATGTGTAATGACTGATCTAATGTCTGCTTATCATTTTAAAACTTGTATTTCATAAGCTTTTAAAACATCTAGTCTATTGAAGCCAGAATGAATGGGTTTTTGAAATAGCTTAAGGTTGTTTAAAATATGTTTTGAGCTCCATAATTAGAGTGAAAACTGTGGTCTCCACCTCCTTTATCCTCCAGCAGCTGGAGAATCCAGACGTTAAACCAGTTGGAGGGGTTGGCCATTATAAAGAGTGACTGCAGTGATAGGAAGATCTGTTATCTGGTTGTCTAGATAGACAGTTTAACTGGCAAGCATGAGCACTGCGAAAACAACATTAATCAACTTTTATAGACACAGACAGAATAACATAGGACCAACAGATTCAATTTCTCCATATAGCAAAAAACAAACACCTATAATCACCGCTCGCATTCTGTTCTCAGGTCGGTATTGTCAAAATATTTACTTTGTGAACGTGCTTTCACACAGAAAATTACACAAAAATTCTACACAGATCATAGTGGAATAGTGAAGTTTCCCAAAGGCCAGAGCTTTAGTCTCGCAGACCGCACACAATCCATAAGACCTCACACCTCTGCCAACACTTCTCACAAATCATCAGCAGAAAATCAACATGAGAAAGTGGGAAATAGTAGTGAATAGCTGGCTGTGTGTGTGTGTGTGTGTGTGTGTGTGTGTGTGTGTGTGTGTGTGTGTGTGTGTGTGTGTGTGTGTGTGGGGCAAATCCCTCTAATAGCAATAGGCCCCTCCAATGTGTCACTTAGTGTTTCAAACACCATTAATTTCCAGTTGAATAGTTTCCTGAGGAAATACTCGTTCAAGTACTGGCAGAAGGCCTCAGTCTGCTCTGTAGTTTTCCCACACACACACGTGCGCGCGCACACACGCACAATATCTTTCTCACTCATTCTGATATTCTCCGTTCTCCTACACTTTCACTGTAATATCCAATATCATGCCTTAACTTTCTCAGTATCTCGGTTAGTTCTTCTGACACCAAACTAAAGCAGCCAGACAGAAGCCAGTAATCAGATTACAGAGAAGGACTGTAATCAGTTACAGTGATTGTGATGACAATAACCTGATCAAAAAATGTAAGGCAATCATCAATACTCAATACAGATGCTTGCAAATAATTTAAAAAAAAAGATGTTCAGCGTACCAGAACATGCAGTTGATTACACCCTCTATGTAGAAGAAATCAAAGAGTAACTGAAAATAATAAAATAAGATAAATAAATAATGAACACTGAGTCCATTTACTCTTTTGTCTAAGACATGTCCTCCAACAATGCACATTTTCTACCAGACTGTCTTCACACCGCAAACAGAATCCCAGTACAAAGTACTTTAGTTAGTGCCCACATTAACCAGCATCGTTTCCTCCAATTTATTTACTGACATAATAATGATAATAATCATGGCATCAGTTTAGGAACCAAACAATGCAGAAATTGTTGGAAAAAAGCCTCAGGGCTCACAGAGATAATTTCCAAAGGAAGAGATGGGAGTATGTAATTATATTGATTAGGCTTGAAAACAACAAAATAATCAAGAAACAAAAGAAAACTGATGAACGCCATGATACAGTCATAGTTGTAAGAATAACAAACTTGAATGTATGCCTAAAAGTGAGGGGAATCTTTCTAACTCATGATGATTCTGATCCTTCACATAATGTAACAGAGACATCTACCATATTTACTTTGGATAAAGTGTGAGGTTCTAGTAATATCGTGTATACCCCCTTTCCAGGTATATTATGGACACTGTTGGATTGGAGAGTCATCGTCAAACTAAGATGATGGGATTTCTTTACCTTGCCTCAAATATCCGTCATCCTCTCTGCGATTATCCTCTTCCATCTTCCCATCATCATGTGTCTTTTTTTCTTCCCCAGGAATGTCAGGAGAGAAGGGACTTAGAGGAGAGGTGGGCCACACAGGAAAGATGGGACCTACTGGAGACAAAGGTAAAACAAAAGAAAGTCATTTTAATATCATTTTAATCTAAACTTCGTGTTTCTATATGTAGTTGTAATGCAAAGCCTACACTGCAGTGTAAACACAGGCCTTATTACAATTCAAACACATTGTATACTGCACAGTATACAGTAAACAAACAAGAGTGCACCAAGAGCAAAACTTCCAATCCTCAGTGTATTGTTAAAAGAGAGAGAGGGAGAGAGAGAGAGAGATTTATACACTTTATAACTATCATGTGTATAAATTTGTCCTTTGTTCCAGTGCCAGTAGATGTTTTCAACATGCAGAAAGGAGCCTGTAGTTGTCAACAGCAGGCTACAAAAATGGTAAATAATGTAGCTGTGAGGTTATACTTTATAATTGCCTAAAAGAAGAAATATAGTTTCCCGAATTCCTCCTCAGCTTGGACTGCTGCTCCATAACCATAGTCTCAAAACATTAAAATAAGTAGAATGGACAGTTCTATAAAAATCAGTTAACTTAATTAGTCCCAAGGCTAATACACACCAGGAGGAACTGCTTCAAGCCAATCGCAATTTCCTTAAAAGAAGTCTGTATTTTTCCCATTTCCTTTATGTTTTAAGTTATCACATCCAAAGATAGAAGAAAATTTAATTCTGCAGTATGAAGTCATCCATCTGCTTTGCCCAGGGTGGCTGAAACAATTTCTATCTTTGCTTTTTTTTTTTTTTTTAATGAGCAGTCCCATTCCCCTGCCTTTCTAGACATTCACTTTTCTCCAGTATTCATTATGTTTAATATGTTTACAGGAAAGTGGCTGTGCATCAGCCATCTCAGGCAAAGGAGTGAGGTCACAGGTTTGGATTGTCCTTGATCCTGAGTGCCTGTAGCTCATAAAACACCTGGAAAAAACATGTTTTTCAGGGAAATGTTGGCTTTAGTGGAATCACAAACTAAAATTCAGCCACTCTTTTACAGAATTCTGGTCATGGTAAAGGGTCCATGTCTACATTAGCAAAATTGGTCTTCATTCAAGATATACTGTATATAAGATTATTATGGTACATGAGCAGCAGTCATTTCTATCTGCTACAATTCAATGCTTAACTCTATAACTGTGTGATTACTGAGTTCATATGGAAAATAACCAACTAACTGAAGCAGGGCTGTTTGGGTGTTTGGGGGGTTTATACTGTATGCTCCCTTAGATATCTGCACCATAACATATCTGGCAATATTATATTTCATAACCCATGCAGCTGCAATACCGGTAACAGGATTCGAAGTTAAGACTGAAGCCAGAAATGTTTACTTTTCACTTATTCGTTAGTGTTTTCACATTTGTGTCAGGGTGCTCAAATTGTGTATTAATCCAAATCACAAAAACCACTCAGCCTGGCCAGATTGTACTGGTACAGCATGTTACTGCTGGGGCTCTTCCTCATACAACACCAGCCTATTGTGATGTTTGTACTGCAGTCCACTTCCCCAAAATCTGCAACTGCCAGTTGGGTTAATTTCCACAGTAAAGCTGCAGTATCTATAAGTGTATATACAGTATTTTGAAAAAAAAAAAAAAAAAAAAAATCTGGATTAGATTTACAAACAAAAGCTAAAACTTAGCCACATACAAAAATATGTGGGTTGTCATAGTGATGTGTATTTGGGATATTTAAATCTTGGTTACAAACAGGTTAAAAACTTTGTCCTGAGTAACTCTGAACCTGTGTGCAGCCATTTTTAAATGTTTATGTATGATACAGCCATCTAGTGGTAATCTTTTGTAACTACAACACAATATCATTAATAACACAGGTAGCTGTCAATAAGTTGAATTATTGATGGATAGTATGTGGTGGTACTGTGTAATGTATTTAAATTTTAAGTAATTGAAAACCAGGATCACAGATGTTTAAATCATACAGACTTTCTGTGATATCTATTCCTCTGTAGGTGACAAAGGTGATACAGGTCTGGATGGGCCCTCTGGTCTAAAAGGGAAACCAGGTGAGTAAGCTCACATTGCACAGACATTGCTTGTTTTTTAAGTTGTATGCAAGACTATAACCCCATTCAGTTCCCCATGAACCAACGCGATGATGTTACAGCAATGTTGCATTTAAAAATAAACAGCTAAACAGAAAACGTTTCTGCTTCCCTCGAATCTACAGTCTTGTAAGTGGCTTTGAACAACTAAATATGGAGTCAGGTAAACTATATTCAAGTTAGTTACTGCTATAAAGAAAACAAACAACATTATTTTGAAACATATAAAGTCACTCCAGACACTCTTTGGGATGCGCCCTACTGCTGCCATACAGCAGACCAGTGTTAAATATACCGCAGTCAGACGGATGTATCAGGACAGCGATAAGTTTTTCAGTGTTTTGTTTGTGTACTCAAGACTCAAAATGTCGATGAGTGCTGACTTTTAGCTTTAAGTGTGTTTGAGGGTACAGGGAACAGTGTATGTTTGTAGTCCGTTTTATACATAGACATTTTATGACAATGATTTTAAACAGTCAAACACAGATAAACAAAGAGTTTTTATAGTCAAACTGTTGACTACTTGACAGACCACTTGACTGATCCAATTCATCATGTGTTTCCCCTTGTTGAAGATCATACTGAAGGCAAAAAGCCCAGACAAGCATGAAAAGATGAGGCCTAACAGAGCATCACCAGGGAGAATAACAAATGTTGGCTGATGTCTGTTGGTCAAAGGCTTCAGCAAGTTCAGCTATTGACAGAAAAAAAAGGGAGCAAATATTAAATCATAATGACTTTTAAGAGTACTTTATGTCCCCTAAAATGGGTAAAAGTAAGAGGAGCTACAGTTCTTACACAAATCCTCAGAAGAAAAAAAAAAAAAAACACCTTTAAAGCTGCGAGACAAGATTTGAACAGACAGAGAGTAATGTTCTATACATTTACGCTTAATATACCGTTGTATAATATTGTCACGATCAACAAGGTTATTCTGTCCTGTTAAATCCTGTACACACTGAAACCCTGTGCTTACCCATGTAGGCACCACATGTGACTGTGGCAGGTACAGGAAAGTGGTTGGACAGCTGGATATCAATACAGGCAAGCTGAGGAACGCTGTCAAGTTTGTGAAAAATGGTGAGTCCTTCATGGACTGAGATCTACGGTTCTTCAGTACGTTAAGTGGCAGTAAGCAAACTGAATGTCTTCAAAAGGTGTGAAAACCATAACATTCAGCACTAAAGATAAAAACTGAAGTATAAGTATGCAAGTGTTTTTAGTTGCCATATACTGTAGATACAGTAAAAATACATTCTCATTTTTATTCATAATGCCCTGTCAATGTCCTGCTAATCATGTGGCTGAGCTTACAACAGCCCTTGGTTTGGCCTGCTATAGAAAAGTTTAATACCACATTATGGCCCCACTGACTTCTGATTTGTCGATCTATGTAAGTAAAGACACAGTCAATTGTGATGGGAAACATGTAAATATGATGGGAAATAACCTGACCCCCCAATGACCTTTAACCCTTAACCCTGCCCTGTGCAGTCATCTTGGGGCTGAGAGAAACAGAAGAGAGGTATTATCTGCTGGTGAAGGAGCCCAAGAAGTTCAGAGAGGCTTCAATGAACTGCAAGCTGAGAGGAGGCACCCTGGCCATGCCAAAAACCACCAACACCAACCGTCTCATGGCAGACTACGTCAGCAAGGCAGGACTGACAAGAGTTTACATAGGAGTACATAGTCAAAGCATGGACACGGTAAGTGGACCACAGCAGAACATAATGTGGGCACGCATATGCACACACCACACACACACACAGCAGGAGGTGGAGTTTCAGATCAGTTATCAGTAATTGTTCAGGGTAAAGAGAGTGTATGATTCATAAGGATGCATAACAAGTAACAAAAACCCAAGCCCAACCCAACCTGAGCAACAAAAATGAGACAATGTGAATCAAGGTCTTGAGTAGTTTGTAACTTTTCTGAATAATTCATGATGAAGTGTCATACTGTGTAAAATGACCAACACAGTGCTGCTACCACTCCCTTAAATATGTTTTAGGCTGTTGTAATTTGATGACAAACTGATGCTCGCTACCACTTACTTCACTTCCTTTATAAAGAAGGGCGAGTATCTAGGGCTAAATACCGCGGAAACCTGACTAGATGATGAGATACCTTCTTTTTTTTTTTGAAAGTGTATCCTGATGCTTAATTCTCTCCGGTGTTCTTGTCCTTCAGGATGGAACAAGCGGTTATGGTTATGCAGATTCCAGCCCTCTGCAGGGGTTTGCAGCCTGGAGTCAAGAAGAGGAGCTAAATTCCAGATTATCTCCAACCACAAACTCCAGCTGCGTGGAGCTGCTCAGCACTGGAACATGGGGTCACGTGGAGTGCGAGGCAACCATGTTTTTCATGTGCGAGTTTCCAAAGAGCAGGAGAAGAGGATGAGGAGGAGAAAGAGGTATACCTGCCTCAGCAACATCATGAGTTAATGAGATGTTCAGGCTTGCATATATATATATATATATATATATATATACATACAGTGTGTTTATATTTATGCAGTATTATGTTTTGTAGTATGTATTGACAATTTATATAGTGTGCTGATTCACATTAATATTTCATAATGTAAAACCAGTTCAGTGTTGTTGTTTTTTTGCCTAAATGAGTTATTAAATTGTTGTTGATTAATTTTCTGTTGATCTTTTGTTCTATTTTAAACACTATTTCCTTGAGGTTGCAGTATGTTACAGTTTTACAGTCTGAGTGTGAGTTACGTGTTACGTTTCTTATATCTAAAACCTTTATCAGACTACGTTTGTTGGCACCACAGGAAAAGATCTGTCCTTCTACTTAGCATGAAGACACATACATGAACTAGAGATGCATTTCTTGGGAAATCAAATAAGCCACGATTTCTCCAGATAAAGCAATATCTCATTAGCAATAATAAGACATAGGCTACTTGCTGACTTTATGGATCTAATCTACACAGATGACACATGCACATTCCCATTAGCAGGCAGATATCCAAGTGTCATTACCTGTCTGTCACACATCTCTCTCTCTGCCTGTCCCTTCAGCTCTCTTGCACACACAGCTGAAGTGAACAGTGCAGATGAAGTGTGCAGCTCTTGTTGCTACCCTGCCACCCAGAGGCCGCTGATATATTTGATGAATGCAAATCAAAAACAGCAAATTTGTTTCTGAATCAGCCATTTCTACATTGTGGGGATACTTTCTCTTTCCCAGATTCGCATTTCACCACATGAGTGCGTAGCGGTGTTGTGTGTGTGTGTGTGTGTTTTGTTCCAAAATTGGTAGAGTGACCGTGACAAAAAAAAACATTCACAAAGCTGTCATTGTGAATTTTGTTGTTTTTAGTGTTGAATGCCCAAAGTGACATTCTAAAGACTGAGGCCAGATTCAAATCCATAAGCCTGTCAGTGCAGAGCACTGTAGTTTTGAGATCAATGAAGTGTCACTGAGTTACATGTGCGAGTGAAATTAAAGAAAGCTGGCATTTTACATCTCATGAAAAACAGATAAAGTTGTTTTTTCTGCCCAAAAAATTTTTAAATGTACATATACCTTTGGAGATAATTTTTCAAATGAGTGGTAGGAGACAAAAACAATAGGTAATATGCCCTTCCTGTGTCTGTACTATGATTTTAACATTACACAAATACTGGGTATCATGCATGGTTACATGGCAAGCTATATCAATTATCTACAGTATATCAACATTGTTCCACATAAACCAAATCATAGCTTAACATTAACTGTGATTTTCCATTAGAAACTGCTCCGAACATAGCAGTTTCACTTCACCATTTGGTGAAAAAAAAAATTGCACTCAATGGTTCCTCACAGAAAATGTTGCTGAGTCAGTTTAGAAATCATTTCTCATGTCTTCTCTCAGTTCCCCTCATTTTTTCATGTGGTTTGTTATGAACACTTATGTTTTAAATGTACAAAAACTGTGTTCTTATTATGTTTCCTTTCATTATTTGCAAGTAACATGGAACAAAACACTTTGAGCTGCTTTGTAATAATAATAATAATAATAATAATAATAATAATGATGTGGTCATGAGTGTCTCGGCTGGCGTGATTCCATCGCAAGATGATCTCTAGTGGGTTTTTTTTTGTTTTGGACATTTTTGCCTTCAATGACGGCAACAGTGGTGATAGACAGTAAGGTCAGGGGAGGGGATGACTGACACTATAAGACCAAAACTAAATCACAGGTTAAAACGCACCGCTGCTCAATCACAAACACCCTTAAAGTATAAATAAATTTGCAAACAAAGTCATCTTAAAGGATGATAAAACAGCTGGATTGGAGAAATACTGAATATATTCCTCCATATATCCACTACCACTCACAGTTTATGTAATAAAAAAAAATCTGTGTGCCGCTTTAAATAAGACTCCAACCCAAGGCGGGGCCTTTTCCAAATGCAACATTCATTCCCCACAGGTTTGTATTTGCTGTGTCAGCAAATCACTGAACCTTAATAAACGCAGCTTCATGCAACACTTGCAAACACTATGAAGTGGAAGTAAGGACCAGGCGGGTGAAAGACAATACAAAGAAACATAAATCTGCACAGATGTCAGTGGCATTGAACAGTGAGTCAGAGGAGGTTACAATAGAAAGCTGGAGTCTGATGGATACTGGCAAAAGATCAAAACATGAATCAAAATATAGATGGACACCTCAAAGTCCAGGTAAGAAAAACCTAACCACAAATCACCTAACCACATTCCTTACAATTGCAAAAGAGTAGCTGTAGTAATTGTAAAAATCTATAAGTGATGAAATACAGATAGGGACTGCCAACTGTTAATTAATCACTGTTATTTAAACCGTTTAAGAAAATCACACATCTGTATTGCTTGTTTGTGGTTCTCATTGCCTTATGGTGATAATATACGGTTCAGTCTGGTGGATTGGAGCTACTGCAGTGTGTCTGGTGATTCTTCTGCTGACTGTGATCTTGGCCTTGGTGGTCCAGAGTAAGTACAATACTGCCTCAACATAAACATAAGAACATAGCTAAATCCTCAGTATTCAGCAGATCACAAGAGTGCAGAAATCAGTTATAAAGGGTTGGTTATAAAGTCTAAGTGAGCATTTAAAATCAGCTTCCAGAGCCATATCAGGTCTAAACCTCCAATGAATGCTCCATTTTTCAGCCTGGAGTGATTGCTTGATAATTTTCACAGTTTTTCATAGATTCTAAATTACCTTTCTGCAGATGGCAGCACTGTCAGGCATTGGAACAAACTTCAAGTTGGTCTGATGGAGTACCAAAACCTGGTTTCTAATCTGACTAAAGACAGAGATGCTCTGAGAGATGAGCGAGACCAACTGAGAATTAATTCCAGCAGTCTGGCAAAAGACATAGAGGTGCTGCAGAGCCAATATAACACTGTGGCTGCAAGTCGAGATGAATTAGAAGAGGCGATCAGACAGTTAAATCTCAGCACAGCAGGTAAGGAGTGGACTTAAACAAGAAACTGAAACTTTGATTTGAATTCAGAGGAAATGTAGAGAGGAAACTGAAGAAGATGCAGAAATTAAAGATACATTATCAAACAACATAAGAATTGGTCGGATCATAAAATACATTCTAATGTATTCTCATTAAATACAAAGGTCAGGATGATAAGAGGTATAGCATATCAGACTATGTAATGTACTGCCTGTTCAATATTACACGGAAATACTGAATACCTCTGTAAAAATCCAAGTCAAAGTTTTGCCAACATAAGCAGTAAATCTAAATTGCATAACTGCAGGAATCTGTTACAGTTGTGTTGAAATCATTTAACCAAGTATAGGCTCACTGCACGATATTGGAGCTATGAGTCTTTATAAGACACTGAGTCTTGATCTTTGTGTTGTCACACAGAAAGGCGTTTCAAGAGCAGAATACCTAAAATGCACTTGTGCTCTCTCTAGATAAACATTGCCACCTTGGATGGGTAAAATTCAACAACAGCTGCTACTATGCCTCTGAGAAACGAGCGAAAAAAACATGGGAAACCAGCAGACAAGACTGTTTAGAGAGAGGATCAGATCTGGTGATTATAACCACAAATGCTGAGTTGAATTTTGTCACCACACTTTACACCAGAACCTGGATTGGTCTATCTGACATAGCGCAAGAGGGCAAGTGGAAGTGGGTGGATGGGACTGACCTGGGAGGTGGGGGATTCTGGCAAGCCGGGGAGCCCAATAATAATGGACATGAGGATTGTGTGGAGATTTCACGTTCAAATGGGGATTGGAATGATGTGTCTTGTGATACTAAAATACCATGGATTTGTGAGTATTAACATCCATTCTTTGTCTTTCAATTGATGCGATTCAGGTCATCCCATCACGGTGTACAGTGCAACACATACAGATTAATCATATTTAAAGTCATGTGCCAGTGTTGATGTTTGAACTCTTACTAGAAAGTCTGATAACTGTTCCTTTATATTGTGTCTCTATACATTAAAAATGATACAGAATAGTCACAATATTGCTTAATGATATTTTGTACCCGTTTTAGCAATAATTAGTCATTCAAAGCAAAAAGTAGAAGCAAAATGTTGTAGCCCCTGAATGTTTTTTTTTTCCACTGCTTCTTGAATAAATAATTAACAATAAAATAAAAGTTTTATTTCTGGCATCCTGCTGTGAGATGGAAGTGAGGCCTGCAGAGATCCACTGTGCTAAATGCATTTCAGAGAACAGGGTCAAATCTGCCCTTGCCAAAGCTTTCTTACCCATTTCCTCAATGGAAAAAGAAAAAAAAAAAGATTTATGATCTAGAAGTCTTGGTTTTATAAACAATGGCCTTACATCAGGTGAAAGGATACAGGGTCTTATATAGGTCGTATTGATTCTAACTGTTAGCCAGGATCCACTGAACTAAGCCCAGTGCCCTTACAGAGGTTATATCAACATTGTTTCACATAAACCAAGTCCTAGCTAAACATTAACTGTGGTTTACCAAAAGAAACTGCACTTAGCATCTGATGTCACAACATAACAGTTTTACTTCACCATTTGATTAAAAAACTGTGTTCACAAAAAATTTATCCTCCAACACAACAGGTCTGTGTTTTAGTGGAAACACAGTTGGAAATGTCACTAAGTCAGTTTAGAAATCAGTTCTTCTCCACTCTCCTCTGCTCCCCCTTAAACTAATATTTACTTTTTAAACCTCTTCGCTTCAGCACTGTGAAGGTTAACCAGTATACACACCATTGTTTCTTAGCCCTCATTTCTTTTCTAATAGTCTTCACTCCAACTATTTGATTTGCCTTGTCACTAATGTTCCTGAGTTGTGGTGTCTGCTGGTGGCTGTTCACACAGAGGGAGTCAAGTGCCTCAACAGACTCAGTGAGAGTAAAACTGCTGCTTTCAGTTACTGTTGGTGTTTCCACCAGGACAAGATGAGCATGCATGATGATTAATGGGAATGACTGCAGAGTTATAAAGAAGGTGTGGAGATCATAAAAGCCACGAAAACAAGCAGGGGAGTGACCAGTCTGTGGTCTATCATCACTGTAAACACACTCCCACAATATTATGACATATTGATGCAGACAGCATGGAGCCATAAAAGCATATTTATCCCATCAAAGCTAAATTCATTAGCATGTCATAACAATTCACCAATACATGCATTATCATCATTGTGTATAATAGGTATTGTATATTCCTAGCCTCCTTTTCTGTTGCACGCAGCAACTTTTACCAATAAATTAATTAAAAAGCTCAATCACATGATTCATCTGGACAATTTCTTGTTTTATAATTTCTTGTTATCTTGCCAACCTTGCACATCAGCTTAATCTTAAAAAAATCTATATACTTTAAATTGTGGGCTCAAATTAAATTAAAAATTATTCTTTCAGAATAAAACCTCAACCAAGTAAAACCACCTTTGACACGGAAATAGCCTATGACCTTTACTAAATGGACATTGTAATGTAGGAGCTTCCGTGCAGTCCGTGAATGCAGCACTGGTTTCCAGGGAGTGGCCCCTGCACCTGTCCGACCTGTTTGGGGGTGGACACATGACTCCGGAGGAATTTCCCCCGCTGCTCCCGTCCTTTGTTTAACGGAGGCTTTTTATTGGGAGGCAGAGGGTGAGAGGCAGAGGAGAGGGGGAGACAGAGAGAAGAGAGAGGGTGACGGAGAGATGTCGGAACCAGCCACTAACCCCGCTGCCACCTCGTTCCCAGCGCCAACGATTTCCCTACCTTTGGGACTGGAAGTATTAAGGACTTACTCTGGAGCCCTTGTCTCTTTAGAAATAGTGAGTATCGCGTTTTTTTTTTCTTCAGAAAATTCAACTGTATGTTATTTTCTTACATTTATCAGTGACCCAGTGGTGTTGTAGAAGTCTGCCTAACCTGTACTCTGTATTTCTTTATTAATAATTGATGGCCTTTTGTTGACCATGTCAAGTAAGAGTTTTACTTCCAGGCTACTAACACTGGCTGCTCAGTTTAAACGTTACCTGCACACTGGTCATTGCCTTAGGCTGGGGTTTATTGGTCATGTTTGACAGCCAAAGCAAAGGCAAATGTGACATGTCTGGCCGCGAGGATCAAAACGCCTGTTTCCACCTGTGTAGGCCAAGGAAATTGCAAATGAGTTGTGAGCATCATCTCATTGCATAATATTAACAACTTTAACAGTCAGTAACCGATTCATAAGTTCTGTTTTGAGTGGCAGCTTTATTTTCACCTTTAACCCCACAAGGTGACTTCTGCAGTGCGTATAATCATTTGACTGTTAACTTTTAGGCCTATTTGCAGCTGAAAGCCTGTGTAGATAGGCCTTAAGCTTGAAACAGTCAGTGAAATGAAAGTCAGTGAAATGCTGAGTCGTATCTGATGTTAAAGCCTTTTCCAACATTTATACTACCTGTAAACTACTACAGTCGATGGCCTATAAATAGTTGATTTAAAGTTACTTACACCATCATACTATTTTAGTGCTTTAATCAGTTGTGTTACTTCCATTTTTGCACCTTTGTCCAAAATAAACCACATCAAAGATAACGTTTGCTACTCTGACATACATTCTCCAACCAAACACAGTGCATTTTATCCATGTGGCCTTGCAATAACAAAATTTGCATCCTGGTTGCCAGCTTTAAATGGTGCAGCCTCACATAAAATTGATACCAATGAGTTGCATGCAGTGGGGTAAACCGTTTAAATTGAGGAAAAAGAGCACTGGTATCAGATTGGGAATAGGTATCAGTAGGTATTTTAAGGTGAGGAATAGGAATCGTAATTGGGAAAAGAAAATGCTGGGTGTGTGCATCCCCAAGTACGATACACCATACCAGTCCACATATTTTGTTATACCTAAAGTCTTTCTAGTGTGTCCTAAACTGCTGACAAGCCTGTACCTATACAAATGTGTCCACTGAAACATTATGAACAATTAAATGAATCCAAGCTGTCTCTTTGAGATTGCCTTTGCAAGCTCCATCTTGAAGATTACAAAGCTGATTGCATATGCAAGAAATGTTGTACTTTATCTGTCACCAATGTGAGTTTTTGTTTATATCCCCAGTTATTTGGTGGTTTAGTATGGATCCTTGTGGCTTCCTCCAATGTGCCCGTGCCTCTGCTGCAGGGCTGGGTGATGTTTGTCTCCGTCACCACTTTCTTCCTTTCGTCCGCCTACCTCACGCTCCTCATCACTGGCCTGGCTGACCGCATCAACACTGACTGGAACTTCTTGGTAAGCCGCAGACAAATGAGCTGATGAGTCCGTTAGTCCTAATCCTAATTGTCTAATTTCCCACCTATCCATCCATGTCTTACTTCTTCATAATCCATTTTGATGTCCCTCCTTGATTTAGAAAATACCAATGTATACCATACACAAATAACACAATTACAATTTAAAAGGTGGCACTCTATATTTTGAGAAAAGCACTTTAAGACTTAGGAAAAAAGCATTAACATGTCAAAAGGCACTATGAAACAACCGAAAGTGATTTAATACAACATGTAAGTGCAGTCATTTAGCAAAAAGTCCGATCATTTAGATGGCTGTAAGTGTTTGGTCATGTTGTTATGGCAGCAACTGTTTGGTGCATGAAAGTCAGAGATCTGGTTCAGTGGCAAAACTGCAAGTCAGTCTCATGGCAGTGGCAGTATTTCAGTTCAACTCATGCTATGGCCTGTCTACATATTAAACAAGGACTGCTCCATGGAAGTTACAAGTCAGTTAACTTGTACCAAAATGCATTACTGTAATACTGTAATAATCAAATATACAATGTGATGCCTGTGTTTGGCTCTCTCTTTATTATTACTCTATTATGTATTATTCCTATTAGTGTATGAGAACTAAATACTTTGTCAATATGATTGCTTGTAGATTACATAGTATTTTAAATCTAATCTTCACTGTGGCTGCTATGCAAGTTCAACTATGAGGAACAAAAAGAAACTTGTGAAATCACCCACCACTGCACGGCACTTATCCAAGTGTGTACACATATACTCTGTGTGTGCCCACATCAAGCCACTTAGTTTATTGAAAAAAGTAATTCTGACCAAATCTTATACATAGACAGGCCCCCTTTCTGCCATTTTTACTAAGGCAACCACTATACCATTAACTATAGGGACAATTGAAACAAGTGCTCATTACATAAGTTATCAAAGTGAATTATGTCTCTTCTCTTCCAGTGTACAGTGATTGATTTATTAGCTCTCATCTAAGTACATACAAAGCTTTTGGGGACTTATTCAAATATAAGCAGTTACACTTCCTCATCCTAACATGACTCAGAACTTGCAACAATCTAAAACCAGCAAAGCCTGCTGTCTTCTTTGAGCATGTTCTGACTAAGTGCCTGTGTAGACCACAGCCAAGTGGTTACTATGACAGATGTGAATGACTGTTTAAATGCACACTAATCAGGTGGTTTGAAGGACTTTGTAGACCTGCTAGTAGTGATTCACAAACAGAACCTAAACAGGATCTATCAGAATACTCACACAAGTCCATACAACTATGATGATTTTCTTCATAGTCATGAATAGATTCAGTGAGTTCAGGGCTTATCATGGGGACTGGGGAAGCATACTTCTACTAGCTTAGCTAGCTCTAATCCTACTGAACATTTTGCATAAAAAGAGATATGATGGAAGATGCTGATACCTGTGACTGCAGCGTTTGTCAGCAGTTTCTATTTCAGTGGAAAGCAACAAATTTAGGCTCGTTTCTGAGGCCAAAATTCAGATATAAAAATCAACCTAAGCTCATGTTCAGTAATTTATCCTAAACGGAAATGTAACTACACATGGGTAAATAATAACATGGTAGTGGAGTAAAGAAATAATGTGAAACGGTATAACATGACAGTCTTGGCTGTGCAGGCCATTTTCAAATTTTGCCATAACTATGTTAAATATATCAATGATGTGAAAAAAGTGAGAACCAGTGACATGTTCTTATGTTGTGTCAGTGTAGGGGACTCTGTGTTAAGTCTGGGCTCTCAGACAGAGCCAGCCTTGCCTCAGGCTCCAGACCCTGCTCCCAGGAGTAGCCAGGCATGTGAGGTTGTTTGTTTTCAGCCGAACAATGAGTGACATGGATGATGAGCTCACACCAAAGCACAACAAAGGCCTGACTGTAGTCCCGCCAAGCTCTTAGGATCGAACACACAAACTCTCATTAAACGTCTTTACTCTCTGACACGCCCTCACTCTCTTCCTCTCCATCTTCTATCCTATTCTCTGTCTTCCCATTTTCTTTCTTGCCATCATGTTTGTTATATCTACAGTGTTATGCTTTATGCTTTACATTTAAAATGGTTAATTCTCCGTTAGATGGTCTGGTTTGTAATATGAATGCCAAGGTGCAGGTAGCTGGAGTAACCAGGCAGCCATTGTCTGATAATTATCCAGTGCGATAAACCTCACGTTGTTCATTCCTCTTTCCCACACTTTGTCCTGGGTAGTTGAATTTACAACAACAACAACTTTACTTTGTAGTTGGGTACACTTGAAACCCGAACCTGAACTAGTTTGTGGTCATTTCTAATGCCTTCTCTGTTCTTTTTCCCAGGATGTGTTTTACCATTTTGTAGCTTTGCTTTTCTACTTTGCTGCCTTCGTGTTGGAGGCAGCAACTACAGCAGCAAACGGAGGAGCCCACATCAAGCCACTGCCTAACAGCACTGAAACCGTCATGTGCATAACCTACCCTCGAGGCAATATATTCACAGTCCTGAGTGACAAGCAATACAGTATTAATGTGGCGGCCACGGTGAGTGCTGTATATCTTTTCAAATTGTGTCTGTGATATTGTCTACTGCATAATCTGTGCATTTTAATTCATATTACTGAAGTTCACAGAACTACTGTGTCTGAAAAAACATAGCCCAACATCAAAGTAATAGTGCCTATGAAAATCTATGAGAGGATTTATTCATTACAATCATTGAAGCAAAACTAAATCTGACATCAGCAGTATTTCTCTCTCAATGAGTCCTGCCAGAAAAACATATCATTTGACATGTTTGAACAAAGTAACCTCCCCGCTGACTAAACTCTGGTTATGGTTTTGTTTGGGTTTAAACTTTTGCATGCACCTTTTGATACCATGCGAGAGAGAGTGTTAAAACAGAATATTGTGTATGCCTGTGGTGTCCAGCTATCAGTTAGATCTGTCAGGCCATAAAACAATGTGATAATTAGAACTACCGCCTCATAGTTGTACGCCTCTGCCAGCCAATCAACCTGCAGTTTATATCCACATCTGTCCAGACACATAATATATATATAGTGGAGAGTTTAAAAGGAAGTTTAAAAAAAAAAAGGTATTGTTTGTATTTTTAAAATAATAATTAGCATATAAATTCTTGAGTCATGGCCAAAACTGTATTTTCTGAGGTCACAGTGACCTTGACCTTTGACCACCAAATTCTAATCAGCTCTTCCTTGAGTCCAACTGGATTTTTATCAAAATCCTCTGAGAAATAGACGCCATGTTGGGTAATCTTGACAAAAAGGTGTCCTAATCTCTATGCTGGCCAAAAACATAAATCTTCATGAACTTCAGGAATAAAAAAAAAAAAAATTTCAATTGTATGTCACTGGACAAATTTTCAATAATATAGTCACTTCCGAGTTCATGGAGCAAGCCAGTTTGGATAATAAAACACGTTTTGTATGTGAACAGTATACTACTGTATATGAACAGCGGTACATGCAGCTCTCTTTGCATTTCATCTAAGCTTAATTTACCTTTAGATGTGAAAGCTACATACAATGGAAGGCTCAAAAAAGAGCACATTTCTTCTTTTTGGCTACTTCCTTCAGACTAGGTCCTTTTTAAAGTCAATTTGACAGAAAACTGATAATTGGCAAAAATAATAATTTATGTAAAAATGTCAAATATTTGCTGGTTACAGCTTTAATAATGCTCCACTTCCTTTGCTTTTATTTGTTTCAAACTTTACAAATTGTTTTTTTTTCTTTCCTGACCAACTTGTTGACTTATTTTCTCTTTTTGTCTTAGATATTTGCATTTGTAGCGACACTATGCTACGGCTGCAGTATGGTGATGGGGTTCAAGAGGTGGAGGATGTAACCAGAACCAACAAACTAATTTTACAAATGCTTCATAACTTCAGCATGTATTATAACATCAGAGCACCATTCAAATCTCCATAGAGAGCACTGCTATATACAAACTATATTATTTCCTGATGGGAAACTCCTGTCAGCAAGCAATCACAACATCAAAGCTACACTGGCAAAGTGTAGCTGACAAAGTTTCTGCCTCAGTCAAAACATCTGTCAAGAATTCTGGACAATGACTGTTAAGGGTATTTTGAGAACAGTGTTAAAGAATAGGAGTTATTGTCCAGTTAGCAGCGTATTAATTTTATTCCTCTACTGCTAATCTGATGATTTCACTGTTTGCAGCTTCCCTTAATATTGCCAGGAAAATCTCCGTGGGAAGGTTTTGCATTTTGAGGCTATACAGAATAATTTTGAAAGATGTAAGTGATGCCTTTGACAGTTACGGTTTTGTTTTCTTACCCACTTTGTTAATGTTACAGATATTAACCCATTTCACAGTCACATCCTCACTGGAGGAAATGTTTTCAGTTACCACAAAAACATGTCTATGTATGCTGCTAAAGGGATAAGCACAACAGGACATTTAAAAAAATGTTTTGGAAAGATCCTGAAAAGCAAAGTGATTGTTTTCACTGTCCTCCAGTTACCTTGGTGCTAAGGAGCTGCAAAGTCACTCTAGATTTAACAACTGTTCTTATATTTTTATGTGGCCATTATTTAAAATGTGACTTGATCCGATATTTGAATTTCAAAGTTTTGATTACTTTTTATGAGCACTTTTTATTAAATTTTCTCAGTATATCTGGCATAACAATTTCTCCCAATATTGTAATTTTTTTGCTACTCGGTCAATATTTATCACATAATAGTATCTGTTGCTGTTTGAACTTTCTGAGTGCTGTCCTGTGTGGATAACTCCTGTGACTTACTACCAACCAAAGTCTGGGTTCAATAAATCTTATTGTGGTGAGATCTACTACAAACTAATCATTTAATTTGAGCATCAATAAAAATCATTTTATCAGCTACTATATTGAAAACTGATTAGTGGATTGTTTAAATATACAGTATGTTTTTAGTGTTTGACCGTTATTGTAACTGTATTGATACATCATTAAATTGTCCAAATCAATAACTCTTACTTGCTACATGATTTATAGTTGTATTTATTGTATACGTTTGTTTGCATTAGGCTATTAAAATGTTATTAATTTAAAGTAGTTGAAAAATGAAGCATTGTTGATTTTGACACTTGCTGTTTGTGACTTTTTAAAATGTATTTTAGAACTACAGAAATAAAGGTTTTGAAGAAAAAAAGAAGCTTTTGTTTGGATGCATTGTTGTCTACCACAGTTTTTTTTTTTTTTTAAACTCAGCAAGTGTACAGGGGTATACTGATTTATAACAGTGTCCCAGGCAGCATCATTTCACAAAATCCTAAACCAGAACAGATACCATTACTCCTAAATATAATAGGAACATTTTCTTACCTCCAGCCCTGTCTGCTCACCAAGGGAAGGATTACTGAAGTGACACTGAAAGATACACAGACAAGGCCAGAAATATCCATAAATCCTTTGGAAGTTCACAACAAATCATCCCAGCCCCTGGTATCTTGTTGCTAAAAGCTTGCTGCTTTTTCAACAGATTGGCTTTGACTAGTAATGTGTAAAAATGACTCTTCCTGTGTCAGCTGGGCTTTGAGAAAACACAGGCAGTTTCAGTGGCAGAACTCTGTCCATGGTGCTGGAACAGGACAGACCCTAGTGAACCACTTCACTGTTGGCACTACACACAGATGAACATCACTGGTGTCCAGCAAAACTTTGTGTGTAACCTTGAGTGGTCAACTGACTCGTTGTTTTAAGAAAATCTACTGTAGTTGTTTCAATAAACAAGTTAAATCACCTGTAGGCAAATACTTGGACTTGTAACTTTGCTTCTAATTTGCAGATCTGGCCAAACTAACTACAGGAAAAGAAAAACTGAATGAATCAAATGAACATCGAATCATTGCACTGAGTGAAGAACTGTAACAATGGTGAGCATGATTGTCCTCTTAATAACATGTTTCATCTGTTCTTTAATAAAAATAATGGAGTCCCTAGTTATATTGTACACAGGCCTTTGAACTAAGCCATTGTATCCACTTCAGCCATCTCCAGCTCAGGAAAACAGGAATCAACAGTTGGTAGCAACGAGAAAAAAAAGTGCTTTTCATATATGTATGAATTTGAGTTGTTGGCTGTGGTTACATGTTGCTCTATGCTGATGCTGGTTTCAAGGAGTCCTATCCTTAGACAAAAACAGATTCAACCGTTTATATGTATAGGTTCTGTCATGGTCGAACTGGAGTTTTAGACATGAACTACATGTACAGTATGTTTCTATTTGTCAGTCAAAAGCAGTTTGGTCCTGCCCTGTACGCCCCAACACAGTACAGGCTGCAGCTGCACACTTACCAGCTCCATCAAAATGCAGTTACGCAAAGCCTCGGATATGTCCTGCCAGTACTCTGCCATCAATGACATAAAGTCTGTGAAAGCTGAGAACAGGAATATGAGGGAGAAACTTAACCTGCGGCAAAATGAGTAGAGACAGGTGGAGAGCCAGCTCCAAGAGTAGCGCCAACAAAAAGATGAGGTCCTGAAAGGGATCATCAGGCTCGCCCAAAATCCCACATAGACTGCTTGTCCCTGCTTGCTCAAAAGAGAGCAAGCTAGACTGACTTTCAAGTCTGTTTTTGATTCATAAAAGAGCTCCGGGTCAGCATGGTTTACTCTCACAATAAGAGAAAGGGTCAAACATTAAGTACCATTTGGATGACCTGATTAACAGTTCCTAATGGCAACACCCTTGAATCAACTGTTTTCAGTATTCAGTATGGCCATCAAAAAAACAATACACCACGTAATGATACACTCCTGTCCACATACTTTTGTCCATTTTTGGTTTGGGGCTTTATTTATTCATTTATAGTTTGGGTTACTGTATAATGTTGCTCTATGTCTGCTGGACGTGTAAATAGGCAACTGTTCATTTACAAGTTTGTCATATAAACTTAATTGTTTCCAGCTTGTTTCTGCCACGCATCAAGTGGCCAAAAATGCATTTATAGCACACAATCATGAAGGCTGGTAAGTGCAGTGAAGACATTTTCATGAAGAAAATAGGCTTACAGGCTGACGTGGTGACAACATGGCAAGCCAGAATCCAGAAAAATACACACAGGAAGAACCACAGGACGAATAACCAGGAGCACGCGGCAACAACATGAAACAGAACGGACGAACTGACAGGAACACAGAGATTAAATGCACACAAAACGAGCAGCAGGTAACGAGACACAGGTGCAACTAATTGGGGCGGGGCAGGTAATCACAAAAGGCGGGAAACACACTGAGGCAGGAAGTGAAAATAACAACAGAAACCTAAAAAAAATTGTTTCAAAATAAAACAGGAAATAATATAGAGTACGGAAAGTCACTCAGGGGCAGATCATGACATGAAGCTTCTCTGGCATTCTGGTAACCCCTGTCCTAACATTATTTATGCATCATTACAACTTCCTTTTGTGACAATTAAAATGTTGTATTTATGCAATCCTCCTCAATAGCAATGCATTATAACGATTGTGTATTGTTTTGAGAAATCTGAGAATTCCACGAATATTTGTAATAAATAACACAAATTAAACTTCTGTCAGACTTGACTATAAGCACATTGTGTCTTGCCTATTGCCTGTATGCAGCTATTTATGCAGCAACACATGGAAATCGAAAAGGGGTGGAGACTAGATTTTTCTCTGCTCTTTCTGTGCATATATGCATATGCTACTTAACACAGAGACCCTGAACTTAATAGTTAAGTGTGTACTGTAGTATAGTTTAGTGCACAATAGTACACAATATAAATATTTTCTGTTGAGAAGTCCGTAAGGCTAATATGGCTATCTTTGACAGAAATGTTAGTGCTTGCAGCAATTCATAAACATTTCAATCTATAAATTCCCCTAGGAACTATGATATTTATAGCAACCACACCATAATAGATTCATTATTTGCTCCTGTGGATGAAATTAAAGTAACATTTCCATTTAACTCCCTGCAGTGATTTTATGTTATTTTTATTTCAGCCACTAGATGTCCCCCGTTATCTACAACCACTCAACGTTGTTGCATGAGTTTTTATTTATCCTATGTTTATACATAAACACCAAGAGGTTAGCATAAACAAAAAATGCTGGTGGTGCTGTACAATATTGTGCTTGTATCATGCACCCTCAACACTTACTAAATCAGTCAAACTCACAGGGGTATGAGTTTTAGAAGAGATTTTTTTATGACTGTCCTATATATTCTGCTGTTTAATGTCTGTCTTCGTACAGTAAAATGCTACAGAATGAAAAGCATCAAACAACTCGTGAATGGGCATTATTTCCCACCGCTCACCTTTGCAGCTCCCATCAATTATGATTCATAAGAGCATACTTACAGCGGAAGTATCGCGGGCCTTCCATCACAATAAAAGGTAACATATTCTGTCCCAAAGTTTTACTTTTAAGTTTTACCCCGAGCTGTGAGTGGAACCTCTAATATTTGATTCATGCGTTTAACTGAAGGAAACACTGTATATTGTGGTATCAGACTAATTTTTAGTTTAATTGTAGTAGTAATAGTAGTGGTATATAGGAATAACCCTTTCAAAGTGTCTTGCTTTGATTAACACTTGTCTTACTAACTTTAACCAAATGGTAATTTTGAAATTACACAAAAGTATAATTAACATTATATTAGAAGGACGGATATATTTAGGGTAACGTTAAAACCTTCATTAATCCAGCATTTTATTTTGGTGGAAAATAAGCAACCGGAAAAGCCTTTTTCCCGTATTCAGTTAGACTTGACGCTTGTTTCTCGTATCGTTTCTCTCAGTGTTGAGACGGCAGTGTTGGTATATCTCTGTCTGACTGTCGGTATTTACCTGTCAAGACAGCGAATAACGTTTTTAGCTGAACACCGTGGATTATTTCTAGTTTCGACTAGCAAACTGCAAAACATTATCTTGACGGTACAGCCATGGGTTTGACCGAGTCGGCGTGGAGGGGAGAGGGGGGTTTAAATTTCTCTTTTCGTCCCAACAGCGTCTTTTGATTGGAAGTAAACGGTTCAGCAGAGCAGAACTGAGCTGCGTTTCTGTACAAGTTTGACAGAGTTAAAAGTTGTTGTTCATCAGTGTCAGAACAGCAGAAACCATTTCACACAGGTTAGTTCGTTTTTGTTATTTTCAATTGGAGTTTTTGGTTTTCCTGGAGAGCGGAGGTGGCGAACTGAAAGCGGCTCACCGAGTCGGGACTGACCAGTGGAGTTGGTCCTGAAAATGGAGGCTGTGATCGAGAAGGAATGCAGCGCGCTCGGAGGACTTTTCCAAACTGTTATCGGAGACATGAAAGTAAGAAATTTTAACTTTGCAACACGAGTCGTGTTATCTACGAGCAGTTGAGCAAAATCTGACTCCAGCGGCTAGTTAACTTTCCAAACATCCGTCTTTGGTTGTGAATTTGGATTTACTACAACAGATAACTAAACAAGAAATTCATGTTATTAACCAACGATAATTTGGTGAGCTAACTGTCAGACTTCTGAACAACTATGAGCCACACCAACCTTTTTTATTGTATATGTAGAAGTCGATAAAAACGGAGTAGAGTTGAGTGAATTTGGGATATTGTTTAAAATGTTTGTTAATGATCGCTAGTATAGTGATTCTGGTCTTACCATATATTCACCTGCATTGGTTCTCGTTTTGTGGTAGTTAAATTATTACATTTGACTGCAGTCTGCTCCATTCTTCTCCATTCTCTTGTTGGGGAAAAAGACGTTAACTTGTTCCAGTTTGAAGTGGATGCAGCAGTCGACATTGGTTTAAAGGCTAAATAGGGCAACATCAGTCACAAAACTAGGGCATCTTATTTTGATGTTATTTTGGCAGAGCTTGGCTGATGAGACAATTAGCAGATTTCCCAGCTGTTGTACTTGACTGGAGGAATGCAGGGAATGTAGCTGTCAGGGTAGAAAATTGTCCACAGGGTCTGAAGGCTTTGACATGTGTAGGTCAAATGGCCAGCCATAGGGTCTCCTAGAGTCACCAAGTTTGTTATGAATACTGCTCAGACATTCAGCACTTCTCAACATCCTATGTCTCACTTGACTAAGCAGTCCCCCTGTTTCTTAAGTGTCAGGAGACTTTGCAGACAACACCAGTGAAAATATGCAAATAGCTAGTGCTTTGCTTTGTCTTTACATAAGCTATTCAAATTTTAAGTGTTCCCTTTCTTTTACAGAACTACTGGATGGGGTTGTAGACTCAAGGAACAAAGTGACATCTCACTGACTTTCTATGTAAACCTAATCTGTCAACAAGAGTGGAGAATGCAGGGAAAGCTCATTTGCCATGGTTCTGGAGTGTGTTTGATATCTGCACTAGAGCAGCTGATAGTGATGACCTCTTTAGAGAGAGAAAGCTATACTAGAGAGGCCAGAGATTTAAAAAAAAAAAAAAAAAAAAAAGTGATGTAAGGGAGACTCTGAGACACAAAGAATGGGAGCAAGAGAAGGGGTTACTGTAGGTAGAGAAATGGTTGTTGGGTGTAATGTTTGACAGCATAACATGACATTCCTCAGCCCCCTGAGAGTAGTAGCACATCAGTGACAAACATGTGCTCATGCTATATTCATCACTTTGTCATGTGCTGTGTTACTACTGTGCTGTGTTAGCCTCCTCTTGTCGATGCATTAGGCCACTTGTTCTCTGTGATAGTTTTGATAAAAGGCTCTTCAACTATTTTCAGCCCGGGACCTGAATTGGGTAAATTTAGAGCCCCATTGGGAACCAGGCTCATTATACCATAGTATTAGTGCCCTTGTTGTGTGGGGATCTTTCCAAAAGAGGCCTGTGACCCATTTTGCAGCCTAACACATGCAGGACATGATGGTAATGTCTGTTGTCCCATTAATAGATAACATGATAATAAAAAGTTAAACAAAGTAGGAGCAAACTGAAAGCAAGCTGTTTGGAAATATTTGAAAGTAAGTTGTCATTAGATCTTAAGTCTGTATATAGATCACACCTCATGCTTTTCCATCACATACAAAACTGTAAAACTAATTCTTACATCCTAAATTCTGAGATTCCCTCAGGTCTTCTGGCAGCAATATGGAAAAACATATTTTGGACGGTGACTTAATTGGGTTACATATATGGGAAAGCATAAGGCTTGGTTAGTTCTGTTAAGCCCTGCAGATAGGGTGAGGCATCAGTATGGCATCATGTTGATTGAACTGTTATGTAACTGTGGGAATATTGAAATGTGTTCTGATGATTGTGTCATTCATGTTTGTGTCCCTTTTTTTTTTACCACAGAGCAGCTACCCTATTTGGGAGGACTTCATCACCAAGGCCGGCAAACTGCAGTCACAGCTCAGGTGAGAGCATGTCTGTATGCACGTACAACACATTTATATGTTTCTGTGTGTTTTTATTAATAACATAAACTATAACAAACTATTACAATAGATAAATTAAAAAGTTAAAAAGAGGGGAAATCAACATTTTCAGTTAGTCATTAAGTTGCTCCAGTAATTTCAATATTACGCAGGCTAATGGTGTTAATGATTTAATTTATTCATTTAAACTGATGTAGACATTAAGTACATTCCCATTCACCTGTTTTAAGCATATTCATATTGCACATTAAAAAAAAAATGTGGAAATACCAGAAATATCCCCCAAAAAAGGGTTTAGACTTGGCAGAGGTGATAAAAGAAAAATGCGTCAGAGTATAAATCATGATGTACATGAGGAATGTGACTTCCTCTAAAGCTTCCGCTCCACTGGATTGACAAGAAATTGCTGCCAACAAAACCATCAGATCTGTGTGGTCTGATGAGTAATCTTCCACAAATGAATATATAAAACAGAAATGCCAAATTTCCATCATGTTTTCCAGATTATTGTTGTTTGTTTGAGGTTTGACTAGCACTCTTTTAATTATGTCATCTCACAGCACCCTCTTCTTCTGTAACTAGCCCCTTTTTATATAGGAATCCCACTATATCGCTACTAAGAAGACCCCTCGTTATGCCACCTTTGTTGTTTACACTGAACTAGATAAGCTGGCATTATGCTACCCCAGTGTGTGATTTGTATATAGCACGCCAGCGTTCTGGAATCAGAGGCGTGACGTGTAACACAGCAGTACTGGTAGGGAAATACCACTGTGATTGTTGCATAACCGATACTCTACGTTATTTCATTCTATCAACGTATTTGTATTTTATCTGGCTTTTACATTAGATGTCAGTGTCAGTACTCTTCCCAAGAAGTTTAAAATGGCCATGTGTCCTGAGACTAACAAGCACTGACAGTTTACATAAAAGCCCAATGTCTTAACTATACTGTCCAGAGGTCAATATGTGTTCTTCTCCCCCATTTAGTCTTCTTTAAGCCTGATTTAATTTGTCTTTCTAATGCTGTATATTTGGACACCTCATGCCAAAATTATTCCAAGTCTTATGCTGACAATGGATGCCAGTCCCAGCCACCTCTCCTAGTTGGCTTTAAGTGGCCACGTGTCAAGAGACAAACAACCTATGACAGCTGAAATAAAAGCTCATTGTCCAGGAACTACTGTAAATACGGATGTCCCGTGGTCTAAATTATTCTTTGATTAACAATGCATGGCAGTTCTCTAGCCATTTAAGTGTCCACGTGTCCACAGACAGACGAGGATTGACAGTTGTATAAAGGCTCAGGGATTTAACAATACGTTCCAGGGGCCACTCAGTGTCCCATTCTTCCATTTTCGCAGTATTAAGACTGATTAATGGTGATATGTTATTCAAGTGTCTCCATCATTGAGGGGTTAAATATGTGACCCTGCCATGCTAAAGCTCAGGGGAGTATTTGTGGCCTTGTTGCTAATGACTGGCTGTTTAGCAGTAGGATGTCTGTGTGTCTGGACAGGGGGGCAATGACAAAAGAACAAATCTGCAGTTATTGTGCTGGTGAGAAGGTGAGTTGAACCTACACTACTCACTGTCAGTGAGATATCTTTACCCTATCATAGTAGGTCAGTAGTTGCTTGATGATGAAGATGTGTGTGAAAACTTTGTCTTCAGTCCAATATATCAATATGCTATAATGTATAATCATTGTCCCATACTTTGACCTCTTCATTTTGCAGCTTTACACCGCTTTCTTGTTCTATCAGGATTAGTCCAGTGATGGTCCCAGAAAAGATCAGTTTCTCCTTGACAGAATGAGTTGAGTGTCATTCATATAAAAGCTTGGCCTACGCCCCGCTCCAGGCTGCAGTGGTTGTGGCATATGGCTGGCTGTAACGATGCCCTTGCTGCTGGAGCACTAATAAGAGTGTGCTATCTGGGCTTGCTCTTGGTGACCTACAAATAAGACTTTTTCTGTCTGCTTTAAAGCTGGTCTCAAGCCACTACAAATGTGGCCAAATTAGACCTTATGACTACATGATAACCTCCCACCCAAAGACCTCTGTAATCTGTTTAGGGACTGGACTAGATAGAGGTGCACACACACACACAGTAAAACACAAACACACCCACCTTCCCTCCTTGGCCTGGATAAGTGACTAGCCAGCAGTGGTAGCGGCATATGTCTGTTTGTGTAATGACGTCCTAAGGCAGACTACTCTGTAATTTAGCCCCTCTGCTCCCCTCTCACAAAGCGACTAGGAAATCAACCAATTACAGTGTTGGGGCTGTTCTGTCATTTTTTGGTCCAAATATGGTGTTTTTTTTCTGGCTATTCTGATTTTAAGCAGCCATCACAGACACACACACACACACACACACACACACACACACACACACACATATATATACTCACATATATGCATCAGCACAGAAAAAGCTTTGAAGAAAGTGGGCAGGGTGGAATATAGGCTGGCTGATTTCTAATCACAGTCCTCTTTTAACTTGTCAGAGTTTGGTCTGGTTGGTGGGTCATGGTTCATGCAGCTGTGTCAGAGCAAGGCTTACACAGAGGCCTCCCTTCTCCTGGTTTAAAGTTCATGATGTGAAGAAAAAGACCACCTTAAAACTTCAAATTCAACTTATGAACTTTAGGTTTACAAAATTTATTTGGGCTTGGGAAGGAGGCCTTTCTATGATGCAGATGAATTACAGTCACATTCCAGTTTCTGTTGAACTAAGAATGGTTGGGGGCAGCAGCACTGACTGTATCATTGTCAGAAAGATCATTCTGCTGTACTACAACAGGGTCTATGGGGATTTTAGATTGGCTTGGTCAAGGCCTTGCAGAATAGATATGTTAAAGTCGTTTGTCTTGACTCCAGGACAGGGGCGTTTGCAGATTTTAAGGCCAATGGTAGCAGTCATGTCATTGTTGGAGTACTGTGCAGAGCTGAAAGCTTGTAGCAGCAATTTTTTTTTAATCTGTACAGCCACAGAAGTCTTAAGGCTTTCTGGCTGACTGTCAGAGCTGAAATTAAAACCTGATTATTCTGTCCTTGCAATTTAGTATTAATTTGCTTCTTGAGAAGTTACCTAATTTCACTGTCGATTGAGCCGGAAAATATGTAAAGTTTCACGTTGAATTCTTGCAGTGCTGCTGTTTTCTGTGGAGTGTTAAGCTATGATTCTTCCCTTTCCTCTCATTGTACTGATAGTAGTTGAATGTGTATATATAAAGTGTATAAAAGCACAGAACACACTACAGCAGATAGTCACTACTAGTAATTGTTGTAAACTACTGCACACTGTTTCAGTGCTCTGGTGCACTGATGCTAAAAGCAAGCTTCAGTTAAAACCACTGCCCACATAAACCTGTTTTGGATCAATAAGTAAATGTTGACTGCACAAGACTTTGGTGCAAGTGCAGGTAAAGTATGATCCACCAATGTTTACATGTTATAAATTAGTGGAGGCAGATATCAGTTGGAGGTTCCTCTGGTGCCCACACTGGGCTGTAAATAGAAAGGAATGTGTGTGTGCCTGCGCGTATGTTTCTTTTTCCATTTGGAGGACACACCCTTGGATCTTCTGGTCAGATCTGCAACAACACAGCACATATTAGCCAATATTACATTGGGTTTTTGAGTTATAAAGGAAATTATTGTTCCATCATTGACTGAATGCTAAGACTTGGCAGCCACTTGAATGTAGAAACAATAAACAACCTTGAGTCAAAATTATGTTTTGGCTCAAGGTTTTGTATTGTTCATCAGTTGATCAGTTATGTTCTGGTTTCCCTTTCTGTCATGCTTGCAGCTGTAACTTGCTGAAATAACTGACAACTTCAACAGTCTTGAGACAGTTGAGATAAAAAAAAAATCTAAACATTTTAGCTTTAATGTTTTTTCCTCTAACCCCAGAAGACATGCATTAAAAGAGTAATCCACCATTTCAGCATTTAATTCATTGTTGGACAGTTTCAAAAAACATCAAATTTGACACAGCAGAACCAGAGGTATTGTTGTTATTTCACCTATCCTTTTCAAAGCACAGCGCCTACATTACCCATGTTACAACTCGACCTCTTGCAGTGCAGTTGGAGATTTTGGTGTGTAATGCTCATAATCGGTAATGTAGTCTCAAGCAAAGATGATGAGTGGGCTACAGAGGCCAGGTACCCCCACTTCTTTCTAACCCCACACCCCTAGACTATTTTATTTCTCCAACTTCAGTCTTCAGCACCAATCAATTCTGCCTCAAGTGACATCAGTTGAGGCAGTTTGTCAGATTTAGGGAGCTCGCTCACATACATACATCAGTAACAGACTGATATGTAAAATCAGTTTACTTCCTGTTTAAAAATATCACCCCACTTCAAGCCCATGCATTAACAGCACTACTGCCACCGCCAGTGAACTTTAAAATACTAGGTTCCATTGGCAAGTCAAACTTGAGTCACCATTGTCTTATATTGAGCTATTGTTTTCTGCCCAGCTGTGAAAGGTATCTGTCTAGAGTTTTTATGGAAATTCAAAGTGTTACAAGGGTTTTCTGTTGGCCCATGGAAGGTAACAATTGTTTTCAAATTACGGTACTCAGGGTTAGAAGAAACAACCTTTTGTGACTGAACATGCCTTGGAAAATTTCCAGACAATTGTGTTTTTCTTTGTGTAGCATTCATGACTTATAGTCTTGTCTCTGCTGAGAAGATCAGATATCGCACACATACACGTGCACACACACACGTACCAAGGGACTTTCATCTCAATACCCGTGATCTTCATCATGAGAGGTGTGTTGTTTCTGAAGTAGGCCAGTCTGTGTTGGCCACTTAACCAGTCAGCTTTCCATCCAATGGGGCAGCCTTTTGCCAGCTAGCAAAGTAACCGGTCAGACAGGAGGCGAGACAGGCAATCAATTGGGATACCACTAAAGTGGTGTCTGTAATGACTAAAACAGAGAGTAATCTTACACCAAGCTCCCATTTCTTTTTTATGAGGGGACTGGATTTTGCCCTTTCTTCAGTCTGTTATGTATAGGCAGTGTTGTATGCTGCAGTTTGAAAATACTTGGTAAATTATACAAGATGACAGATAAGCAGGTATGGGTTGCGAACTTGTCACGGGCCCCTGTTCCATTTCAGAGCTGTACAGGGTAGATCCCACACTGATCCTTTCACTGACCTGTAAGTGTGGCAAACTAAGCTGCTCTGCTGAGCCGGACAGATTCCAGTGGTCTCTAAGTAATCACATAGACATTCCTCACACAGCAGGGTACATTTAAGTTTTAACTTGCATACATACACTTTCAATATAGACATGCAGAATGATGCTTACTTTAATTTTCAAATTATCACGGGTAATATTGGCGTCATAATCAAATGATGCAAATATCACCCCTGTAGGACACATATGCTGCATACATGTGCAAAAGATGTTTTTTTCCCACTTTCAGAGGAAAAGGAGGCCTAATACATATGTTTTCGTCATCTTATCAGTTTATGTCTTTGCTGGCCCACACCTGTATGTAATTACTGCAGATCAGCTAGTAACATTGTGTGTGTGTGTGTGTGTGTGTGTGTGTGTGTGTGTGTGTGTGTGTGTGTGTGTGCTGCGCGTGCGCATTTATGTAACATTTGACTGATTTGAAATCCAGCTTCTGCCTGAGTATTGCACTGGGATTTTTTTGCATAGTTTTTATTGCTGTAAGTTGTTTCATATCAGTAGAGTCTTTTTTTTTTTTTTTTTTTTTTTTTCTTAACCTAAACCTAAACCCCTGTCTTCGTCTTTTCTCCTAGAGCGACAGTGGTTGCTGTGGCTGCCTTCCTGGATGCCTTTCAGAAAGTGGCCGACCTAGCTACCAACTCACGAGGTAGGAATATGCACACAGATGTGACTGAGAGTGAAATGAGTGGTCTTCTCTGTTTATTCCTCATGTCTTTAAAGAATTAGGATTCTGTCTTGACAGACCCCTGTTGCCATACTGAGCTGACTGGGTAAATCAGTTAACTCGCTGTTTAACAGTGTGTGAGTCTGGGCACCTATGTGTTAGTGTGTTTGTCTGTATAGCTCTGCTGTGCAAGTCCAGTCTTTCACCCCACTGTGCTGAGAAGTTCTGTGGGTTGTTTGCTTTATCGTATAGGTAGTAAATCCGTCAGTATGCTGTTTGAAGCTCTGCTGCTGGCTTTGTCTTCGACCTCTACCCTTTTTCGTCTGCTTTCTGCCCCCCACCCCCACCTACACCCCACCTCTGCTACATCTGGACTCTGGTAGAGTCTGCTTCAACTCTGTATGTGTGTGAGAGGCAAAGAGAGAAAGTGAGAGATCTCATCTCTCCCTAGCTTTGACACCTCCAGCCCTGCTCCATACTATTAATAGGAGCTGAGACAGACACACACATTCATCACCTCACTCACTGCAGAGAGAAAGAGAGGGAGGAACAGAGCTAAAGAGAGATGGGGGAATATAGAGAGTCATCATTCTCTCTCCCCTCTCCCTCTTTCTGTGTAACACACACAGTATAAATGTTTGCCATGAAGGAGTCAGATTCAGTGAGCTGAAGAGCATTGCGTCATCTTTCATCTGCTCTTACATCATTTTCTCTCCCCATTTTCTCTACATTCTGTGTCTTAGGTGAACAGTATAACATAACGCCCTTATCATTTATGTGCCCATTTGCTCAAAGTTTCACTTTACAGCTGAGCTCTGCAGCAGAGAGGCAAACATGGATAATGAGTTATAATACACTGTTCCCTGACATGCTGCTGTCTGTATCACAGGTGGATAACCTGTCCACATGACAGTTGTACCAGGGTATTATAATGATAATGATTACCTGAATTACAGGCCATATTTTCAGTAGTGAGCCAGTTCTACAGATTTACATATTCCTAAAAACCCTATACCCTTGGTAGGTGAGGCAGACTCTAAGGGTACCACATTTTTTTTACCACTTGCCTGTAAGCCTTTATTTTGCTTATCATACTTTGTACAGGCTTATGAATGCTTTGACATCTTAATATGGTAAATAGCTTTTAATATGAATATCTTTATCCTCTTATCTGTATAATTCTTTATCTTTAAATAATGGAATTAAATAAAATGTTTATGACTAGTTTGGTGCTGATAACACCTTTGAGCTTGATCATTTTTTGCAGTAGCTCAAATATCTGGGGAAAATACCAATTTGGGCTACTGTTTTAATGGAAACTAGATCTATCTGAAGTCCCATCACACACACACACACACACACACACACACACACACACACACACACACACACGGGTACACACATGGGTACACACATGGGTACACACATGCAGACTTTGTCCACCTAATGACTGTCTTCCTGCAGATAGGGTTGTTTGAGTTTTCCATAGTGATTAAAGAGTTTTTGAATTGGGCATGCTCCAGAGAGCTCTGATAGCTGCTGTAATGACCACCATGTGTTGAGAAAAGAATAACATTGATAATGAAGTAAAGGTGTCATGTTTTTGTATTTGTTTGCTTGCTTGTTTTGAAGTTTTTTATGTACTGACCTAATTCACAGGCCTCTGAATCCATTCCGCTTTAAACACATTGAACATTTGCTAGAAGACAGCAGAGTGAGTCTGAAACAAAGTTTTTCTCATCTCCCCATAAGTTAACTTATTTTAAAGATACTAGCAATATGGTGTCTGTGGTGGCCATGGTTTCCAGTAGCTTAGAGGCATGAAAAATTGGATGGTCCCCACAGCAGCCCATAAAATCTGTTTGGGAAAGAAAACTTGATCTCTGGAGTATAATTTACTGAGGGCTCATTTGTCACCAAACCAAACTGCTCTGCTGGATTCTACTGTATCTACAAAACAGTTGTTATGTGCATGTAATGGACCTCTAGAAGTGCCCGGGGTAGGCGTCTTTGTGAAAATATCACCTTCCTCTATTGTTCACTTACAAAGCAGAAAAGCAAAGTGTATTCTCTAAAGATATCACAGCCTGTGTGTGTGTGTGTGTGTGTGTGTGTGTGTGTCTGTGTGTGTGTGTGTCTGTGTGTCTGTCTGTGTGTCTGTCTGTGTGTGTGTCTGTGTGTGTGTCTGTGTGTTTGCTACAGTAGCTTTGAAATTAAAGAGTTTTGGCATGGCTTTGTGTAGATCAGAAAAAGTACAGACTGACACACACCATTTTCTGTTTGCTCATCATAATTAGCCAGAGGCCGCTGAGGCCACATTATACACACAGTTGTTCCTACAGCCATCACTATGGTAACAGCATGGAAATCAGTTGAAGGGCCAAAGTAAAAAAGTAAACAGCCTTTCTTCTTCCTGCCACCGCAACTGTTAATGCTCTTCTCACAACAATAATAAAGGTGCACAAACATGAAGGTAACCAGGGATTTGTCAGTGCACATATTAAGGGTCATTTACTCTCTTAATCATGAGAACAAAACTTTCAGCCGCCCTTGTAAACGATTTTACCGTTGTAACCTTGCAGATATTGGCCATGATGGTAGCTCATAAAGATTCAGGGCTTTATCTATAGACTTCGAAGGCTTTGATATGTGACAGCTGTTATGTTTATCGGTGTTTAGATGAAAGTTACTTTTATCACTGCTATCAGTGAAGCAGAATGATCAAAAAGGAGTCTCTTCACAACTTGAACCTTGGACAGCAATTTTGTGTTCACGTATGCATCCTTGTAAAATATGTGTGTTAAATGATCATGCCAAATGAATGTTTTTTTTTGTTTGTTTTTTTAAAAGAGCACTCCCATTTAAGAACCAGCCAGTTTTCACTTACATAGTGTACTCTGCTTTTGTACATTTGTAATTCATACTGTCAATATAAGTTGTATCAAAGAACTGCTGTACAGTATCAGAATTTTTATGCTTTAGTTAAAGAAAATAGTTTAACAAAGAAGGTAATTTTACTCACTAATTCAAAAACTCTTCTGGTGTGCCAGAACACTGGTAGAGATTGATTCGTAAAGCGGCCCATTGCATCACCACTGGAGTTGCTTAATTGTTGTCATAATTTCAGTGTGTGAAAGGTGGTTTCAAGCTCTTCAAAGAAAATCTTCCCTCTGAAATGACTCAATGATTTTTGATGAAGTTCAGGGAATTAAGAGAAAAAAAACACCTTGTGCACAGAAGCTGACCTTTTGCCAAGATGTCTTTGATTGCTCTGACTATGGCCTATTCACAACTTCTTTCATATAAAGATAGATTAGTCCCACTGTTATCAAATTAGAATGTAACTCAAACAATGTCATTATCAGTGTTGACAGACTGTTAGAGTAGCTCTCTCAGGCCTGCTCAGCAGCTGTATAAGTTATAGTCAAACATTGTTTTGTCCTTATTACATCCTTGATATTAGTCATATTGAAGTGTATGTGATATTTTAATTGAAGTGAAATGAACAACCTAACAAATTAATGCAAGTGGTTTTCCATTAAAACATGTCTGTTGATTTATAATGAAAGAGCTGCGTCAGCATTGTAGTTATAATTGTGTCATGCAGAACACATTGGGGTTGTGAAACAACCTTCTAGTGTAAATATCAGTAAATACTCTTTGCATGAGCTAATCCTTGTGGTGTAGTAAATGCCTTCAACTGAGTTTTGGAAAAGCTCCATTGAAAGACTGTAGCTTCATGTAATGATCAGCTGTTGCATGCTATTTCTGTTTGTGCATTCGTTTAGTGATATATTTTAATTGATTTATGAGAACCAGATGTCTTCAACAAAGGAGAAAAATCCTGCAAACCTGGGACACTCATCTACTCTTTTCATTACAGACACTAGGTTGAAGACATACAGTTAAGGCTAGAGAATAAATGAGGATTAAGATGCAATAATTAATGTTAAAATCACTATGAGAGATATGCATGTGCTTCTTTTTATGTGAAATTCCAACTTATTAGTTTACAGTTGAGTGAAATAAAATAACTGGAATGCCAAGTGGAGAATGTTTGAATAAAAGAAAGAAAGACAGACTTAAGCTTCCTGACAAAGCCTTTCTTTTCCTCTGTTGTGCTCTATTATTGTGGCTGATGTGTATTGAAGCTGACAGTGAGCATTTGCAGATCTGCTTTCTTTAGTAGAACAAACAAACGTATTTGTACATATGTATGTGCAAACACATTTCTATTTTATTCAAGATCCCCCTTTCCTGATCATCTTAGTCTATCCCTGTGTACATGTTTTTCATCCAGTTGTTTGTTTTCTGTACTCTGCATTTGTCCTTGCAGCTCTGTTTATTTTAGCAGTAGGTGCTGAGCATGGACAGCTTAGCTTTGGCTACTCCATGTGTTTTCAAAAGAGATTAGACTTTTTTTTCTAAAACATTGGTTGGCTGGCTTTGTCTGTCAGCAGTGAGATTCTCCAGAAATGACCTGAGCACAGTTTTACACTGGTTAATAATTCAAGAAAGTTTAACAATATACATGCAAATGTTTGTCCCACTCACGTGGGACAAATCAGACTCACCTTAAACTCAGTGCAAGACATTCTTGAGAGACTAAAAAGCTAGACCATGTTAGAAAGAGACGTTTTCTTTGTTATGCATAGTGTTGTGTGTCAGTGTGTCATATCAACAACAAAGGTTTTTTTTTTCTCCTAAACATTTTTTGTTTATCCATTACAAGAGCTTGTTGATTTTTAAGACTTTTAAGATTACCTGCAGCAATTCTGATGACAGAAGATTAGGTCACACAAGTGTGTTTAAATTATATTTGTTTGCTGTCTTCACACTAATCCAGTGACTCATTAACAGAGGAACTGAATTAAAAGCATATTTTTGTCTGTCTCTCACTTATTTCTTTTAAGTCTGTCACAGTTTGTACTCTTTTGTGCTTCTTTTTTCTCCTGTCCCCTTTGCCACTTTTTTCTTTCTTTTGTCCTTCTTATTCTATGTATTGCCTTTTCTTTAACCTTCCTACTCTCTGTCCCTGTATCCTTCTCCCTTATGTCTTTTCTCTTTAACCGCTGCCCACAAAGGTGAAAACATTACATGCTGTCATATGCTTATATCCATGTACTGTTGACACAAACGCATCCAAGGACACGCACATCATGCCCCTAGAGAACTGCCTCTGCCTTGAAGCAGTGTGATAGTGTTTGCTCTGATAGGTCTAATGGTTCTATTTGATTTAAACTCATCTGATTATGCGTTAATGATTAAACATGTTCTGGGCCTGACTTGATAGAAGTGCTTAGACATCAACGGCCACATGGAACAATGCCCAGGAGACTAAAAAACAAGCTAATACCAAGAGGTAACTGTGGAGTTGTTGAAAGGAAAAATGTGACACTCTGGGCAATGGGCTGAGGATCCTTACTTATCTCACAATTCAATTAGATTTAAATTGGAGGTGGTATGATTTGACCACAAAACAGTTTTAGCTCCAGATGCACATGACCACTCTTGATAGGGTTGGTTTGATTGAGAACCAGAATATATCCATTACAGTAACTTTCCTCTTGATACAGAGTGTAAAGCACTTGTCAGAAGACACAATAAAGACATATTTTATCAGAGTGAACTTGTTGGAATCAGTTAATTAATCTTGGTTAAATTAAACATTTTAAATGAGCAGAATGGTTCACATTGATTCACATCACATTCTGTCAATAATCTCCTTAACTCATTATCACCTCCTCTAAAATGTGACTTTACTGCAGTATATAAAAGTAGCCATCTGTGGAGAGCCCTCTGAAGTCTGGTGAAGTAGTTTTTTGCATCAGCACTCAGTTGTCATGATGCATCTAAGATCCATTTATTTTTCCCACGAGGTAACTAAGCAGTTTAGAAAATGGACCCAGTGAATCAAAGGACAGGGTACAACATAAGTTAAAAAACAAGTATATGATGCATCAACCATCCTTCAAAAGAGTCCCTGCTTTCTCTGCAAGTGTCTGTACCTAAAGTTTATCAGACAAGTACAGCATTCACACTCGAATAACAGCAAGAGGACATATGAGGCAAGTTAAAGAATTAACTTTATGGGCAAAACAAGCAGACTGAATATTTTGTCAGTGATTCCATAAAGCCAGACCAATAGCTTTGAAATTCAACTTCGAATTTCATGATCATTTTTGCTAAATTTCAGCTGTTGGTTGAGACAAAACCAGGCAATCTGAAGTGTATTCCCTCCCTCTGAAAACTCGAAACAGCAATGTCGTTGGTGAAGAATGAGACAAAGCCCTATTGAATCCATGAAGAGAGAGAGAGAGATAAAGAGAGAAAAGGGGCAGAAGAACAAAGAAGAGCTACTCTGGAGAATAATCATTTCTCTTGTTTCATCAAGCTTCAGTTCATTCCATGTAGATCCCCCGTTTCCCTCTGTTTTGTATCAAATTATAGTTTCGTCATAGTTTCCTTCTTCATATAATGGGCTTGTTTATGTGTGTGTCTCTGTGTGCCTCTGTCTGCATTTTTTAGCTTGTTTGTGTGTGTGTGTTCATATATACCAGGGCTACTTCTCTGCAGTATAACATTCACAGAGTAAGTATTAGAGTGACGGAGAGGTTGAGTTGTGAGATTTCTTCCGCGTCAGCCTCGGTGAAACAGCTGATGGTAACCAGGCTGCACAGAGAGATGAGGTCATTCCATACAACAGACCAGACAAGGAAAGCCAAAGTTAAAAATAACACAGTAATGCAATTTTGACCCTTTCCAGGAACTGCATATTGTTGGACTAAAAACAGATGAGAATTACATCAATATATTTTCTCAAGTCAAAGGCCATTATGACAAAGACAACTGTATATTACTGTTATGCAGATAGGGATGTACTGTAGGAAGAGTGATTAACATCTCAACATCTCATTAGGTTCATAAAGAGCAAGTTTTACCAGTTTGAGTCATAATTAGAGGGCAGGTTTGTTTCAGTCTTCCATTGACCCATCTTTAAGTCCCAGCGTCTGATCTCAAAAGCCACTGTTGTTGGGGGGAAAAAACAAGTAGCTTGTAATCTGAAATGTGATGCAATACAAACTACACAATTAACACAAGTGGCCTTTGGAAAAATATAACAGTGTATGAAACATTATGAGGATTGCTAAATTATTTATCTCTGTCACTTCTTGCTTATTGTATGTTCAAAAACACATTCACAAACACATACACAACACTGACTTTGTCACACCACCCAAAGCATAATAGTTTGTTCACAGTTATAAAAATAACTAAGGCTGTGTCACATGTGGGTTGGCAGCTGTCAGGACACTGCTTCTCCATGTAGATTGAGTGTGTGTGTGTGTGTGTGTGTGTGTGTGTGTGTGTGTACGTATACAGTACATGTGAGTGTGTGCACGTATGTGTGTATATTAAACCCAGTGGCTCTGTCAGCAGCTCTCGCTTTGAGTCTGTTTGGACACGTCTGGCCCTGCAGAGATGAAGAAGATGCCTACCCACAAAGCTAGCATGTAGAAGCCTGTTGGGTCTATGAGGACCTAGAAAGATTATGTGGTTGTACAGATGTGTTTTTAGAGCTGATAATTACTTGAATCCCACAGTTACCTCACTTACCCACTTATTCAGATTGTTTTGAGCAAGAATAATTAATCATTAACCCAAATCACTGTAATTGCGTATATGCTGTTACATATTGTCTTCATTTTATATGCAATTAGTGGTTTAAGAAGTGCACCTGCATGAAAATAAACTTTATCATTTTGTTTTGGTTTTCCAATTGAATACCAAAGTTGAAAAACCAGTCATTCAAAATTACCTACAAGCACATTCAGAAAGATGAGGCTAAAAGACTCTTTACCTACATACAACAATGCCGACTGTATGATCAACACAAGTTTTCCTTGGAAATATAGTCTCTAACATGACAACCTGTTTCCCCAGACTTACAATTTTTACACACATCCTGTCTGAATATGGCTATTATTGTCTTTCTTACTTCCCTGGTGTCATTATTACAATACTTCCTTTTATCCAACTCAAGTTTTTCCACCAGGACCAGTGGAGAAAAACAACACACCAACCAAACATAAACACTATTATGTTTACTGGAGACTGCACAGTATGTCAGAGAAAGCTGCAGCCTTTATAAAAACTTTAATGTTTTTTGGTCTCCCTGTAAACATGGAGAGGCAAAGGATTGGGGCTATGAAACTGAGTTGCTTTGTGTGCTGCAAGATTTAAATCTTAGATCAAAATATAGTCTGAAGTCATACTGTACATAATCAATAATAATAGAATATACTGTGAACACTGTAATCAACACTGAAGTCAGGGGTATTTTAATGAAAACATTTCCAGGGCTGAATGAACCATACTGATATACTGGTTGAAATGCCCTTGCAAAGTTCCTCATTGCTGCATATTTGCCAGCTTGCTTCTAGTTTTGACAAAGTGGCTGTGCTACATCTTTCTGACCTCCATACGCTGCCTAGCCTCAGCTCATTGTATAACCTCTCCCATTAATATCAGTGTTGTCCCTCCTTAAGGAATAGGTTAGTTCCACTGAGGCCTTTGTGTGCCTACAATGAGTTCAGCCCTTGAAAATAACTTCCAATCTAGAGGTATGTGTGTTCTTCCTTCGGAACTGTCTGTGGTGTGTTTCTTAAGAAAATGTCACTGGAACAGAAAAAAAGTCAATTGAAAAACTGCAAACCGGCAATTGACATGCATCTGGCATCAATTGTTGTTCATGCCGTTCATGATGTTCATGTTGCTGTGTTAAGCAGATAGTCTGAGTGAGTGGAGCTGAAAAGCCCAGATGTCTGTAAAGATTTACCTTCTACTATTTCCAGTCATCTGGTAATGCACTTGGTGCCTCTGTTAATACAGGGCAGAAGCTGTCACAACTGTTATCTATTATCTATGCCTGTCTCTATTACAGGCATAGATAACATAGTCACATATTATTTCTCTTTTGAACTTTTCAGTCTCAGTAGTTGATGCTTTAAGAATAATTAAAAGATAAGTTACAGCGACAGCATGCATGGCAAAAATTGAGGTTAGTTAACATGCACATAAAGCTGACAGTTCACTAATTGTGGATATGAGACAGTGGGATCCACAAAATCTAAATGGGAGCTAGAGGGATTAGTTATGAGTGTATACATGAATTAGATACTGTAGATCTCTGTAGTCTTTGAGTCTGAATGACTCCCAGGAGCCCAAAAACTATACATTAGTGTGTGTGTGTGTGTGTGTGTGTGTGTGTGTGTGTGTGTGCGCGCATGTGTGCGTGTGTGTGTGTGAGTGAGTGAGAGTGTGTGAGTGAGTGAGAGTGTGTGAGAGAGAGAGAGATAGAGATTTAAGGTGAGGAATCAAATGTTGGTTGTCATGTGTGTGCAATGGTTTGAGCTTGTAGGTGCATGTGTGTGCACATGGCCAAGTACATGCTACACATACTGTATTTATTCTTGTGTGTATGTGTGCATATACACGCCCCAGTTGTTTCTCAATGAGGCCTCTGTTCCCTCTCTCATCCTTTCTTTGCTTAGTGTTGCTGGGCCACATAATTACTGTGAACTGGCTGACGTCCAGCTTATTTTAATTAAAGTAAATAAGTGATCGAGTTACAAAGTTTGAAATAAGTAGACACTCAGGTTTTATCGTGCACTTTTCTTTTTGAGCTGCTCACGCTAACTCTCGATAATCCACTAAGTCTCAGCTGAATACAGATGTACTTTCATTTGACAGGCTCCAACACAAAAGTGACACTTTCTGTTAAATGATCATGCACACTGACTTAGTAAACCCAACTTGGAATGCACTGAACTTGAAACTTTTGGAACAGAGTTGAGTCTAATTCTGTCTGTACTTTGTTCACTTCTCTAAGCACACTCTGTGTGCTCTGCCATAGACAGACCCCCATACAGCTCCATGAAAAAAAATCAGGCCCTTTCCTCTTTGCCCCTCTCAGTTCATGCCTTGGCCGCTGTTACAGAGCAGCCTTAGATCCTGAACTAACCCACTGTCTCAATGCCCTCTCTGAAAGGGCTCTGTCCTTTTCTGTCCAAGACCAGCGTGGCCGTGTACATTTCCTGCCCTCTGTCCTGCCCAGACCTAGATCCCATCCCCTGGATGAGCTGAGAGCCTCTCAAACCATCCTCTGTTCTCTTCTGTTCACCATGACCCCATCCTGGGAATCTTACAGATCACTGGAACCAGCAATTAAATCAGTTAATGGGTCAAATATACAGACTCACGCATATACTCACAGAGAAATTGAAGCTTCCACACCCTTGTGTTCACATGCACACATATGCACACACAGCGCAAGATTCAATCATATAGACTAGTATGCTCAAAATGATCTATGCCTCTCTCAGACTCACAGACAATATATCCCTCAGGCTGATTTAATGCCGGTCTTTCTTTCTGCTGTTTGAGAATTTATGGGTCAAACTCTTTTGTCACGTCTCATGGTAGAGACTCACTTGCCTTGCCATTTAGTTTGCACTATAAAACACATTAACATAGAAAATACAAGGAACTTTCTTGGAAAGATTTATCTGCAACCATCTGCTTTAATACGAACATCTGCTTGTTGACATTACAAAGTCAGAGTTTGGCTCCAAAATGCCCTTGTCATGGAGTTAGGAGACACAAATGTGGAAGTGTAGGTTTCTGTATATGTGTGGAACATGTAGCAGAGAGAGAGTGGGTATGTTTTTGAGTGTAGGTTAAACATGTTTAAGTGTGTTTGAGGTGGAGAATCCTCTGTGCACTTGACTGTGCATGCAGTGTGTTTCTGCACAATTGTTTGTGCATGTTAGCACTGTTTGCTCTCTGCTTTTGTTTAAACATAACCCGGTTAGACCAGTGAGATTTGGATTTGGAACATCTGACATGCATGCAAAGCTAAATTCAAAACACAAACCTCTCTGGCAAATGAATGCCCGACTTGTGTCTTTCTGAGGTGGTTTGATAAGCATTTATTAAACAAGTTGCTGAACTCATACTCCTTTCTGATGGATAAAAATGCATTGAAGGACCTGGTTCATCTCTCTTTTAATGCTCTCAGCCACCAAGTTGTGACCCAACACAGTCTGGCGTTGTTCTATACTGCTTATAGTTGCATGCTGGATTTCATATAGATGGTCTGTGTCTAAATTCATTGATTTTTTATTTTTATTTTGATGAGTCCTCACAGAGTAAACTAACAGTCATGTTGCAGCCAGAAAACACAAATTGAACAAAATGTTTATATTCAGTATCTCCAGAGATAAACTAACACATACCAAGAAAACAAGTATGTTTATTGATTTGTTCCCAATTTCCCATCCGTAAATATTTGATTACATTCCAGTTGTTAAATGTTGCCTGTTTAGCTCTCTTTTCCTCCCTCCAGTCCTACTTTCTGCATATTTGTTCTCACTTCCTCACCTTCATTTTTTGTCTCCTTCAGTTCCTCCCTTTCTCCATGTCTTCTACTTCCCTCTCTGCCCCCACCTCCTGTCTGTGTCCAAGCTGTCGAGGCCAGGTGTATACACAGCCGGTCCGTGACAGCAACACCAAACCATTTTCTGTTTATCATCAGGAACTTTTTGCTCAGTTGAAACTCCTCTCAAGGACAGTGAGTAAGATGGGAAGGTACAGGGGGCAGAGACAGAATAACACAAGAGTAAAAGCTAGCTTGTGATGGGAAAGAACAGAAATAGAAGGTGTGTTTGTGTCCTCAGGTTTTCCAGTCTTTGATGATGTGTCATACTTGAGAGTAATGTGCAACAGCAAGACATTTGCATAAATACACAGATAGCAGCAGACATGCACAGTGGGATACCATCATCAGCTTGTTGCCCCTGTAACTGGGCTTGTGAGCCATCTGCTGCAGCATGAACTTTAGAGGTGAACTTGGACACAGTGTCGGCTCATTCACTCCTCCCCTGTCACCAATAAAATTTTGTTCTTTTAGAACAAGGTATGCATGAAAATATTAAAAATGACTGTATGTTAAATGTGCCTAATATTTCTACATGTAATCATTTTAAGTTTTAAATGTTTTAAATTTAAGAAAATAATGTCTTCAGTGAATTTGCTGTAAACTCTGCTGAACAAGCATGTCAAACAATGTTCTTTAAATAGTTTTAAAGGATATGAGTTTATCATTGAGTGTGTGAGATAATACAGCCATTGTATTGGTTGATAGGTTGATAAATAATGGTTATCTGCAGTCCATTCAAGTTACTCGGTCAGTGGTTTAACTCTGAGCTTTCAGTGACTGGATTGTTCCCAATCGTCCCATAGACACTTCATAAAACACTCTGAATGAATGATGTGTTTGTGTGGAGAGTGTGTGTATGTGTGTACACATGGGTGGGTGGATGGATGTAGAGTGACATTGGATTGGAGAATGTCGCCTTTCTAACTCTTTGACAGTAATGGGGCTCTTACACATACACAAGTACACACATGCAGACATACATGCATGCAAAGGCTCAGACACACACATGGTAGATGTAATCTGGTGGTCATTATTGCAAACAAGGTAGTGTTGTGTTGTACTGACAAACAGTTCAGCCTCTCTGGTGTGTCTCTGGTTTAAATTATCACCAGTATCTCACAGACTAGAGGCCTCTCAGTCTCTCTCCCTGCAGGGAAGGGAAAGGTCACGGCTCATTCAGAGACTAAGTGCAGAAGTTGAAAAGCCAAACACTGTAGACAGCGAGTATTTGTGATGCCCTGTTTGGTTAGTGGCAAGTTAGGCTAGAAGCTGATCTTCATTGCTTTCATGTGTGTGTTAATTATACCACAGAATGCTGCCTTGTGTCTAACTTTGTCAGGTTAAAACTTGTTACTCTAGCTCATGTAAACTGTGTTCAAGGCTGGATTTCCCCCCAGAAACTAATGTGCCACACTTAAAGTTAAAGAAAGTTACATTCAGTAAAGACCATCTTCCCATTGTTAACGGTCAAATATTTTTTTCTTAATCACTTTGATGTACAGGCTAACTTTGGGTCTGTCCTCTCTAACAGTAAAAGGCCAGAAAGATACAACTTAAGTGTTTGTTATTGACCAAGGCGGATATTGACATTTGTCGCTGTTCTAACAATATAAACTTTTATCTTATCCTCCTGTTGTCTTTTCCAGATTGTAATAAAAGCAGCCGTGCTATTTATTGTTTAAATGGAATCATTGATAAGATTACTTATCAACACTGTTACAGCTATATTGACTGAGCCTCAATAGGCTATAGTTATTTTTGTCTTTACTTTCCATTTTGCATCATTTCCTCCTGTTTGCAAACAGCAGGTAATGTGTGGTGAATGAGTTCTGAATAGCATTAATGAATGAAAAAGGTGTTATCATGGCTAAATAACAGATGTCGTATCTCTATGTCTTATCTATTTGATTTTGCCTTGATTGACAGGATTACATGTGATTGATTATTGAATAAGGTTGTATTTTGGCAATAGTATCGGGGAACTTGAATGTATAGTTAGTATACACTACATATCAATGCACATTGTCTATACATGTATACACCAGTTATGTTGCAAGTTTTTATACGAGGTTGTGTTTGGTATTACAATATTGCAGCTACTGACAGTAATTTTTATACACATCAGATACATTTTATTCTTCAGTGAAACATTTCACACATTGAGCACCACATCAGCTTCAACACTGATGCAACCCTAAGACAGTGCTGTTCCTTGTTCACACCCATACTAAAAGCATATTATGATTTCTGTTAAAATATCTTCAGAAGTGTTGCTTCCAAGTAAATCTCTTGCGTAATCCCCTAAATGGGGCATTGAGACTGTCAAGCACTAAAACTCTTCTCACATGGTTTGTGTCTGTATTTTATGTATAACTTCTCCACCCTCCGTCCTTGTATTACTTGTTTTTCTCTGTATCATTTACACATACGTGTTGTAACAAATTTTCTTTGTGCTGATAATTTTAAAAGTTATATTTATTTCATTCTACAGAGGTGTTAAGACTTGTGCTGTTGATACATCTAAAACTTGACTTGAATATCTCTGCCATGTTCACACAGAATTTCAATCTAGAGTAATATAGGCATCTATAGCTGTGACTTTTGTCTTGCACACAAAACGAACATGACTCAGAACCTGTGACTCAGATCTTAGTTTATTCAGTTGTTGCTGCCGTCAGTTATTGCAGTTGAAATATGAACCTTTGTTGTCCTCACTGTAAATGATTAACAGTGACATCAGACTTTTTGCACGTTTTGACCATCTGCTTACGTGAGACTTGTCTGGTGTTTTCACCAAACAGTGTCTCATCACACACTGTTAGTGTTTTAACATTGGATTTTATGTTGACTGGGTTCCACTGTTTGATTGGTTTTAAGTTACAGTTATCATTGCTACTACTTCACAGTTCTGTGTACCACAAATATGGATGGCAATAGTCAGCTGAAAAAAAGCAATGAATTTAGTTCCTTGGTAGAATTCTTAGTAAATCCTGTCTGTCTATCTGCCTGTAGAAGGTGTATCAGACCAGAAAGGAAGATTAATGAAAAGTGGGGCATCACAGCCTGGAAAAGAGCAAGAGTGGGCTCTTGGGTAATCTATTCTCTTTCTCTCTTTCTATCTCTCTCTGTGGTCATCTTATGACACGTTTAAACCCCCTCGTTGGATGCTTTAATTGGTTAGATTTCTGGCAGCAGACTTATAGCTGCTGCTGACCTGTTAGATGATGTAGAGAAATATACAGGCATTGGTTATCAGTGACTGAAACCCCATATTGTCAGTTCTATTACAACAACTGACATTTTTGTGCTTTAACCACTTACAGGTTAATTATTCGCTGCTGACGAAAAAAATGCAAAAGCACTTGTGGTGATTTCTATTGTCCAAAAGTCCACTGATTGTAGCCTGTCATCGATAGCCTGTGTCTTTGTATTTGACCACCCATACATACCAAAGAATGGGCATTTTGCCCAATTACATAATGCTCATCATTCCACCCAATATTCGAGAACTGACTTAGTCCTGAAACGTGCAGCTCTGAAGACCAAAGACCAAGCTATGTTCAGATGTTAATTAAAGTATCTGCTACTGTGTGTGGGAACCTGCAGGCTTTTTGTAAATAAGAGAGGTGATATTTTCCATTGAATATGTTGTACATTATAGGATGTTTTTTAAAGTTGTTGCAAGGATTTTCTTTTGAGAAAACACTGTGAAACATTTTTCACTTTTCAGTCAGTGGATGTGGCATTTGAGGTATTCGCCAAAATGCTGTATTTCTATCATGCACTTTCCCATGGGACACACTTTTGAGCGTTTATTTTTGTCTTGACTTTGACCGCTCACTGAACTGGCCAACTGCTTACTGACTAGATTAACTCAGGCACCATGTTAACATTATGGTACTACACTCGCAGACATCAGAGAGGCAGGGTGGGAACAGAGGATTAAGCTAGTACAGACAGAAACCAGAAAGAGAGAAAACTAAACTGAGCACAGAAAGATTGGAGTGTACGATTTGAGAAGTAGATCAGAGTGAGAACAGCTCAAAGGAAGAAATCAAAGGAATACAGTAGAATAAAGAGGAGGAGGAGGGGTGAAATTACTCCCTGACCTACATTTGCATCGCAATCTGCAGCTGAAGCCAACATGTGCAGTTATGACATAGTACTGTAAGAGTACAGTAAGCCAGTTAGCATAAATTAACATATCAAGTCTGCCTGGAGACTGTTTGCTTGCTGAGGATTTCTGTCTAGAGACCTCTCTCATACTGTTCTCTTGTACTTTTCTTATACAGCATGTGGATTTTAGAGATCTTACTGTACTATACTTCACTCCTCCTCTTAACAGTTTGTCTCCAGGCAGATATATCATAGTTTTTTATTTCTTTAACAAAGATACATGCTTCATGCCTTTAGATGACCAACTAAAGGCTGTGGCAGTGCATACTGTAAACATCAGCTGACATCTGGTTTCTTGTGTACTGAAGCCGTATTTGATTACTGTAGTTCGTGTTTTAGGGCTTTTCTACCATCCGTGTGGTCCTCGACATGTGGAACACCTGCTCAGAGTCAGGTGACTGACTCAGCCAGTCAATAACATTCCACAGTTTGGCCATAAAACACTTGTTTGTTTGCTTCAGCTGTATGTTTAGGACGATGATGAAGTACTGCTGCATTGTCCTAAAACTAGGGACTATATGTATCTTAAGTCTTATACTTTGAATTTGATGTAAATCTCCTCAGAAATGCTTAAAATTGCCCATATTATTATTCAAGTGATAGATACCAAATGCAGACAAATGCATTTTCAAATGCAATAGTTATAATGATGATGTATTGGGCACATGGGAAGCATTTTTTTCTCTATAAATAAGGACTGGATGTGCAGCAAATGTGCAAGAGTGTGACAGGAAAAATGATGGTAGCATTTTGTAGACAAGTGCAATGCAGTCTTGTTATCTTAATTGGTTCCCAGTCATTGCTTCAGTTATCCATTCATACCACAGTGCTTTGAGACAGAAATTGTGAAAAATGGTGAGGATAACAGAAGAAGGAGGTACACATACAGTAGCTAAGTAAGCATCCAAATTAAAAAGGGAGAGGCAGAGAGCAATGGGTGCATTTGTCTTGTTTATCTATGGCCTCAAGACCTTGTTAGCATTCACACTGCAGAACCACATAGAGGCGGCATACTGTCAGTCACAAATTACTCCTCTTTGTCATCTATACTCTCTCCTCTCTTCTGTATCTTCTGCTCTCCTCACCTCTTCACATGCAATTCCTTTACATCAAAAACTTAAAATATATCTCTGTCTATTTTCCAATAAGCTTCATATCAACACTAACAAAAATTCTAAGAATTTTATGCAGAATTCATTAGTATTCAGACTGCACTACAGTGGCACACTGACACACTTACTGTTACCAGCCTTCGACCTGCTTAGTGTATGTCGGTCCAAAACTCTTAGGTTTCTTTGCTTTACACCTCTAAACCATCTCTGCACACATAACTCATTTGTCCCTGTAATTAATCTTTCCACTTCTCATCCTTTCCACTCCGATTATGAGATGACGGAATAAACTAGAGGAGAGTGCAAGCAGGAAGGTAGTGAAAAGGGAGAAAGAGGGCAATTGAGTTGGAAGATGGAGAGGAGAAGAGAAGACAAATTTGGGGTAGGAGAGGAGATTTTGCTGTGGGGGGAGGTACAGCCCTCAGGAAAGGAGAGCAATGTAAAGGAGAGGGGGGTAACGGGAGTCTCATGCATTATTATTCAGGATGCATTTCACTGCATTGCAGTGGCACACTGACACACATTCGCAACTGCAGTTTACAGTGAGTCTGTTTTGGCTTCTTTTAAACAAAACAGGTTGTGAATATCTTTGTAGAATTGCAGTCAGGTGTATGATCCACCACACTGTTGGCTGAATGCCAATTGTGATGAATATTGTCATTAAGGTACACATCCAGCTGTCCTTCACTATCTGCATAAAGACACTCAGATGTGAGCCTGCAGTTGTTTTGGTGGCTCACTTGACTATGATGCAAACCACTGACAAACAGCATCATGGTTCTAAACCTGTTTAATTATCTATGATGGATTTTTGATGGATGCCCTTCCCTCTGTCTTTCTACTTGGCAACAATCCTTGTTACTATACTGTATATGTTCTTTTATGATATACTGTATGTTCATGACCATTGGTCCAGGGCTGAGAGCTGAAATTTTATAATGCACGTAACAGTGCTGTGGTTGCAAATTCAGTACTGGCCCTTTTGACATCATTCTTTGTTTAATGGCTGTGCATTTCATTGAGAATCAATTGATACAGCACCAATAATGTTTCTGTTGTTATGTCAATATTTTGATTTGCCAATACACAGCCCTATTTAACATACACAAATGTGAACTGCATTATATTCCAGTGCATGAAAACCTTTGTTCAACTTTAGCACAGTTGCACACGCCATATCTACTACACAATTTTTACAGTATCTGATATTAGTACTCTTTTTTCTCTCAATTCCTCTGCTCTCCTCATCCTCCCCTCTGTCCTGCTTTTCCCTTCTCCTGTCTGTGGATGACAGCTGTTTGGGGCTGTAGACAGACAGTCCAGAGTTTTTGTGCGTCAGCACTGGTCACACTGCAGCAGGTGCGTGTGCGTTTGCTCACCCACATATTTGCATATGTTGGTGCCCACTGAGGCTAGACTTGCTGACTGTTGAATGTGTGTGTTTGTGTGTGGGTAGATGGGGTAAGACAGACAAGCTGAGTTTCTGTCAGCAGCTATTGATGAATGAAGAGGTGAGCTTGTTTCCTAAGGAGGCCAGGCCAACTATTACAACAGACTATTATAAGCCCTTTACTGTGGAGATCATTCGGACACTTCTCCTTACTTAACCCATGAAACTAGTATGAATAGTATTGTAAATGTATTCATTGTTACATTCATTGCCTTTTTTCCAGCTCCCTGAAGTCCCGGATTCACTTGAGACTCTCACACTTTGCCATGTAGTTTATCGTTTATTAAAAAGTGTAATTGTATACTTACAGTAGGCTACCAGACTGACAGAGCAGACGAATAAATCAATGAATGAAATGTTAGCCTGTTTCTGTGCAATGTGGGTGGCTCCATCTGGGCATGCCAACTGCTCAGCTAGGAGTGTGTGTGTGTTGTGTGTGTGTGTGTGTGTGTGTGTGTGTGTGTGTGTGTGTGTGTGTGTGTGTGTGTGTGTGTGTGTGTGTGTGTGTGTGTGTGTGTGTGTGTGAGAGAGATCTGTTTTCAAAGGCATGATTGGAATCTCGTAGTCTGTAAATGATAAAATGATTTAGGATTCAGATTCTTTTAACACAGTAACACATTCTAAATGTAGAAACTATTATAGAAATACCACTATGAATATTGATTTAAAATTTCAGTTCAGTAACTGTCTGTGATATTGTGTTTCAGTTTTGCCAAACACTGAATTTGGTTGTTCTCATTAAAATGTTTCTATTTGTGTTATGAGAATAAAATAGTGATTTGACTAAATGCCACCTGTTCCAGCTGTAATTGCTGCAATTTTACTGTAAGACTGTCAGTGTAATCAGTACTTAATGTTTGCAAGTTAGCCTGAAATGATAAACATTAATGCAGGTTGCTGACAACAGTATTATGTAATCAGTTGCATTAGCTGGAGGCAACACATGATTGCCTTCCTAACATTATTACATAGCAGGCAGCTGTGCAGATATACATAACTGTTCTTTTTTGGTGTGAAAAACACCAGATTTGGCCAATGTGAAGAAGATGTGTTTTTAAATTTAGCCAGCTTAGTGTGGATATGCTTTCTCCAGCCCTCTAATTAGCTAGTGAACAGATCGCCTTACCTCTGTCCAGCTGGGTGAGTGTATGTGCATGTGTGTGTGTATGCAGCTGTATGGTCTCCAGTCTCTTATCAGTGTAACCACTGGCCCGGAGTTAACAGCAACCATCTGGGGCCCATACACAGAGTTGGTTTTAGCTAGCCAGCCTCTGATGTTCATGTCAGAACTACCCAAGCCAAATCACTCTCTCATTCTCTATTTACCTTTTCCCTTTGGCTCTAAGGCATTTCTCCTCCCCCATATCTCCTTCTCTTCTGTTTTTTATATGAATGTATGGAGAGGCTTTTTTAACATTCACCTTTTTAACCATTCTCCCTTCCTTTATTTCTCTTCCTCTCTCAATCAGTCATTCTTCTCTCTGCATATCAGCTTTCCCTCCATCCTCCATTGACAGACTGAGATCTGTTTAAAGATGCAGACTGGCGTAGTGTGTTCCACATGTTTTCTTTAGTGGGTTTACCAGAAGTGAACCATGGATCTTATTTTTAGAAAGGCTACACCATAGGATTTGCACCTACATAAGCACCTTTTAGATTTATGTTTTATCTGAAAGCATGAATACAGATAGTTTTCAGGTAGTTTCAGATAGTAGTTTCAGGCTGGATAGTGTAGAGAGTGAAGTTTGATCTCCCAAAATTGTAGCAATGTTCCAAACCTGCTTATAACAAATTGATTTGTGAGGTTATGAGATTAATTATTACTGCCTGTTGTGACATTGGGCTACACACAATAAAGGTTCTTGTTTTTTACATATTTATTTAAATGAGTTAGGGTCCTATAAACAAAAAGGTATCTATGTAATCTGATGCAGAAGTGCTGTTTTTGAGTTTTTAAGCCAACAGTGTTGCTTTTGAAAAGTTCCAATTGATTGAAATCAGGAAATATCACAGTAGCTGTGTAGTTGTAGTAGTACATTTGCAGAGCTGTAAATAAAAGTAGAATAATTCCTAGCTCTACCTATGTGTTGTCATAGTGCAAATAACATACTGATATATTGAGTTTTTACTACAGGTATGTGGTGCAGGCTTATAGGACAGGATCATACAGTGTCATATTGCTGGTATCATATTACTTCCACCTGTATTGATGCCATTATTATTGATGGTTTCAAATTGCACCAAATCATGTCACATTCTCATAATAACCTGAAGGGTAAGCCAGTCGTTTAAATACAGACAAAGGAAGGAACTTTGTCCTTCCACCTTTATTTAATTCTACCCAGAGGATGAGTTACACAGCCTGCTGCCTTTGGAAAACTGTCTAGCAAGCTTATTTAGCAAGTGAGTTTATTGCAACATTAGCCAAAAATAAAGAGGTACCTCACACAGGACATTTTGGTACTGCACTCCTACTACTGCAAGGGCTATGCATCATAGTGAGAGTTAATGATAAAAACACCTTAAATACATTTACACATCTACCTCTTTAATCAAGTGTCCTCTCAAAGTCCCTTGTTTCTTATGCTTTCTTAGAAACACACACACACACACACACACACACACACACACACACACACACACACACACACACCCTCTGTGTCAGCATAGTGCGACATTCCAAGGAACAGTCTGGAAGGGGGTTGAGGACAGAGACAGACTTGGCAACTCGACATCAAATTGCCATCCTATCTCTCTGTCACTCTCATACGCACACACAGACACACACACACACACTGATGGAAAACTATCACCTCTGTCACAAATGTCCCCAAAGCCTCTTGAGACATTGGTTCCCACAGAAAGCTGTAATATCAGTAACCAAGAGACAAAGCTTTGATAGGAATATAAGTAGTAGTTTCTTAGTATTACAACCTGACGCATGTATAGTGACAAATAATGTTTTGTACATATTACTCTCATCATTCACTTGATAGAAAATGTTTGAAAGTAGTGATTAAATGAACACCAAGTAGATGTAGTAAATAAATGTAATTAAAAGCCATTGTCTTTATACTGTGGGACATTGTTGACTAACTAGGCCTGTGAAATCATGCACCAGCCACCATACTGTGAAACATTAAAACATACTGTGACCAAATTTGCTATTTTTTTCCTCCATGTTACTAGTGCTGCCTACTTGCTTGCTGTGTTTAGTTTAGCGTGGTTGGTGCACAAGTGCACCAAAGAGTGGAGCTTATAGTGTGTCTGAGTGTATGTCTGTGCTTTCTACTGGTCAGGTGTTGGTAGTCCAGTGATAATTACAAGCCTCCGAAACAACCATGTCACACAGCAGGTATTTCTACTGACAGCCAGCTATGCCACTACACACACACAGCAGCAGTCTGGCCTGGCATTGAGGCAAGCTTTTGTGTGTGTGTATGTGTGTGGCAGGCAACTGGTGCTGCCAGTGCAGCTATTTCTATCCAGGGGTCATTCGGTGCTAGACGGAGTAGACCATTTGAGTTAGCAGCCACTTTATCCTGAGAGCAACAAAACAACTTTCCACAAACTGTGCAGATCAACCTGATACTGCATCCACTTTTGGCCAGTTTCTTAACCCTTAACACTTTTGACTGCATGCTATGTGTGAGCTCCTCATGGGTGATGTGGTTGAAACCAATATTTTGATTATTATTTTGATAATTTAGAATATTTTTCATAACATCACTGTGACTACATGTGCAGACTGTGTGTGTCAAATGCTTCCCAAAGATTATGACATGTCATGATAATAAGTCACTTTACACACAAAAAGGTTCCGAAACCAGTAACCTTTTTGGAGCCCAAGTCAGACTAGCAGGCACACACAATACACACACATAAATGTAGTGTTTCCATGGCAACTGGCAGTCATGGCACAAACCACATTGACTAGCTACCTGCTGTGAGAGGGAGAAACCAGGGTAGAGAGAAGAGACACAAGTCTCTTTAGTACATGGAATATGTGGTATTTCTGAATTATTTATTATTATGATTATCATGTTGCTATGGTTTGAAAATTTTAGTTGCAAGGCACAGTTACTTGCAGTTTTTCTTTTTATCAGTTTGTGCTCATGGCATAAAAGAAGTTATTTTGCCACATCTTGAGCAATTCTAACATCTGCAGACAAGTTTCTACGTATGCCCATCTTTTGTATGTTAGCTATAGTCTCTTTCAAATACGACCTCTTGAAAGGAGGTGTGCCATTCATTGGAACTCTATTCAAATGGAAATGGGTTGTTGCAGTTATCTCACAAAATCTGACTTGACTGCAAAGTGACTATTGACTGTTAGTGTAATATTTCTAGCACACCCATAATACTACATGTAACCAAGAGCAGATTTTGGTTCAATTGAATGCCTCATATTAAATCTAGTAGTTTGGGTGGGGTTGGGCCAAATGAATAATCAAGTGAAACCAAACTCTTCCCTTGACAGCATGGGCTTGACCTCTACAGTAACTTTTTAATGAAAAACTAACTCCTTTTTTTGGCTGTGTGGCCACCCTGTGGCACTGTGGCATCTATCAGACACACCCTCTAGAATAACAAGCAGTTATAGTAAGGAAGAGGTGGGCAGATGGATGGATAGGATGACTAAACAAGTCAACACAAGAATGAATGAGCATTATGGTGTTATACAACAGAAAGGTCCTTTATGCCATGTAGTAGCCACACCCTCTGTAATAATAAGCACACGCAGTTACAGAGGGACGGATGAATGAATGGATAGAGGGAAAAATTTGAGGCCATAATGGGCTCAGTGGGATTGACATTAAATTATGTATTGTTGAAAGGTGCGTGAAAGTTGTAATTTGCCATATAGAATAGCTACATTCAGTGTTGCCCTGTATCTCTCCAGGTTATTTGTCTCTGCTTTGCCTTCTTTTCACTCAGCTGCCAAAAGCATAGTGAGCTAACACCGGCCTTTTAGAAGAGCAGGACAGATGGAGATTGTCTGAAAAACAGTTCTTGGTTTAGATTCGAACCAGAGGAGATGCAATGCAGAACTTTTCATGTAGCACTGTTTGCACATTTTGCAACATTGACACACAATATTCTCTATCTATATATTGTGTTTTCATTTAGGGAAAAACACAACAAAATAATTAATCCACCTAACAACTCTTCACCATTATTCTGTTGAATTTAGACATTCAGTAATTCAGCAGATATGCTCCAGATAAGAAGTTTTGGCCCAACTTTTTCCTACCATGGCGCAGCCTGAGATGCATAGTTGACACAGGCTAGCTCTCATCAACATAACATTTTGAGGAGTCTGCAATACCGTTTACAGTTTTCTTGGTCTATCTTAATTTTGCTTCACTCATATCATATTACTATCCACTAGTAATATTGAGTTGAATCAATATTAATATTAATTTGATATAATATGATATGAAGTTGAATTTTAATTCCATTTGAAAGCACAAATTCAATTTGAAAGTTGCTCTGTAAAGATTTCTTGATTACAGGATTTCTTCTATTCTTGACACCCCAGTCACCATAAATAAGTGTTGCAGGCCAAATCAACAGCCTCATGCATTTGTTTTGTCCAGCCTCTGACAGTAAAAGACAATTTTATGTGTGTATGTGTGTGTGTGAATCTGAGTGTGAGTGAGTGACAGCTCTGTGTGTTTGACTCTGCATGCAGCAAGGACTGTGCTGACAGCAGAATGGCTTGCTCGGTTGGAGAGGATTCACACTTCACATCAGATCATCACAACCAAACTGTCTCTAAAACACACACACACACACACACACACACACACACACACACAAACACACACACACACACACACACACACACACACACACACACACAAAACCATGCACACACAAACTGAGAGTATCACTCTGTCACATAACAGAATGTCAAAAGAACTCCACTCAGTTTCATATAAGATCTCCTTGCCCCCACCTCCTCTCTCTCATGCACACACCAACACATGCAGACATACACACACACACAGTAGTGCTTCAGTCCCACAGAGAAACCGACTAGTCATACTGAGCAGCCAAACAATAGTTCTGTCAATCAACGTCAAGTCCCTGCATAGCTGTCCAGCCTGAGGCCTTCCAGTGGACAGTTAGTTAGCCTGTGTGACGGGAACTGACATTAGCCCCAAGCACATTTTCAGGACTCCAGCTCCAACTTCCCATCACTTCTCCTGACCTGAATATGTGTGCAGTTCGTAATTCGGTGTTTCCCACTGATTCCCACAGTTTTCAGCTACGGTGGAAAGAGTGGGGTCAGTGAGTGCTCGTTCCAGCAACAAATTTTTTTTCCAGTAGCAAAGTCACTCTCAATTTAGTCTGAAGTTAATTGCTTTACAGCATTAGCAGACTATTATGTGCTGCACTCAAATACCAAGCGGCTTTTCATTCAGTGTTTACATTGTAGATGTACAGCTACCTAATCATTTTCAAAAGCCCATTGTCTGCATTTTTCCCTGTGGAATCTCAATAGTTGCCTTTGTAATGAGACATCCTGTTTAATGATGCATCTGTAGTTCTGAAGTAATTGTATGTTCACTCAAATTGCAGCAAACCTTCTGTTGAAAATTAAAAAACTTTTTGATGGTGGTTGATTCAGACAGTTCATCCCAAAAACAGACTTAGTGGCTGAAGTAAAAAAAGATACAATTGGATTCATTGGTTTATTGTCACTTTTATGGACATCGGTGTCACTTACAGTAAAGTTGAAAAATCTTTGTTACAGTCTGTGTAAATCACAGTGTGATATTTGCACTTGAGCCTTCCTTTCTGGCTTTTCTTGCCTCTAGCCCTCTGCTTACTGTCAAACCTGTTCATGTGCTCTCATATCATTCAAAGAATATTTTCATGTGAATAGTTTGACCATCTAACATTTTCTATATGTCATGTCCTTCTTCAGTGAGTTGTTGTGATACTGGTTCATATCTGAGATTTGGTTAAATAGATGAATGAATGATTTTAGCAGTTATCACATTAGAAGCTTGGTTTTATTTTGTACATTTTTTTTGTCTTTTTTTTTTAATATCTTTTAGGTGGGACCAGAGACATTGGATCAGCGCTGACCAGGATGTGTATGAGACATCGCAGCATAGAGGTTAAACTCAAACAGTTCTCGATGTAAGGAACATTACACATAATTTATTTGTGTACTGTACTTTTTTCCTTCCTTTTTCACTCCTCAGTGGCATTACTACTGAAATTTCCACCATGCAGGTTCTGATATGATGCAGTGTCTGGTGGATTTTTGGTGAATGCTTTGCTTAGATGTTGGAGAGGTTGGGTAGGAGTGGGGATTTCACTGGCATTACTGTGGTTTGGCTGAGCTAAAAAAAAAAAAAAAAGGAAAAAATATCAACAGGGAGTTCATATGTCCAACAAATATCCTCTCCAAACACTCAAATTGTGCCAAAGTCAAGTGATACAACAGAGTGATTTTTAAGTCCTGAGAAAAAAATGTCAGGACTATAAAACTTTTAAAACTTTCACAGATAAACAACTTCCTCTTGCAGTGTTTCTTATATCCCTGACTCACAGTTAGTGTACTTCGACCCAAGCTGTTTCCCTAGTACTGCAACTCCCAATAAAATGGTCTGTTATTGAATTGTTATCTCACCATATGTCTCCATAACTTGATATTTTGTGTGTGGGGGTGAAAATGTGCTTTTTTTCATGAAATGCTGGGAAAGAGATGATTTGTCTGGCAGGACAAGCATCTATAATGTCTCAGTGAAGTCGTACACAACATGTCTCTCTCTCTCTCTCTCTCTCTCTCTCTCTCTCTCTCTCACACACACACACACACACACACACACACATTATACCCACACACACTACACAGACAAGGGGCTCTCTAATTCGGGTGGCATTTCAGCAGAGATTCCACTTGGATCTCCATAGCAGGAGCTGTACCCAGGGGGGCTGTGGTCACCACCAGCCACCCACTGACACACACAGACACACACACTCTTTGGAGAAATGTCTGCAAGCGGGAGAATTCTAATTTTAGTTTCATGCACTAAGCCTGCAGCTGCCCAGCTCCCACACTCTCAGCCTCTTAAACACACTCACAAATACATCTTGGAAGGCAGGCACAGTTTGGTAATGATTGACAGACATGACTGCACAAGCCTCTTCCTTCCTCCTGTGACACACAGTCAGACATAAGCAGACTTTTTCTCTCTCAGTCTCTGTTTTTCTACCTTTGTTTCTGTCTGTTAATGATTGACAGACAAGACCATATACTATACAGACAGAAAGGAAAACCAGACCGAATGGTTTTTATGTCTGACAGTCTGTCTGCTACAGACACACTGATAAACCATGTATAGTAAATCTGTAAGACATGAATAAAGTGAAACAAGAGTCAAAAGTTGGTGACAGGTATTTTGCATTTATGTGTTTATAAATAGGATGTACAACTATATGATTGGTCAATAAAACTTATTTTGGATACATATGAGAAGTTTAAATTTTAAAAGGTTAGTCTTTAACAAATCTATTTATAAATGGTTTAATTGATGAGGCTGACCTCAGATCAGAAGTGAGTAACCTGTTTTTTTGCAGGGGTTTCCTGGAGGGTCTGATCAACCCACTACAAGAACAGATGGAGGAGTGGAAAAGAGGTGTAAATACTTTGGACAAGGACCATGCTAAAGGTAGGTTACACAAATGCAATCATATACAAGAACATAAGCAATACACAGGTCCAGGAATTAGTTTGAAAATAAAATACATCTTAATTATTTTCAAGCAATGTAAAGTGCCAGGATTGTTCTTTCATCAGCTCTATTCACCACTGCATTAGACTCAACAAGTTACTGAGTAATTATGGCTTTAAACTTAGGTTGGCAATCAGGTCGTCATACAATTTTTGTTATTCTGTCCCAAAAACTATTATTAATTGTATTAAAAACTTTAAGACAAAGTTTTCACACAGTTAACTTTTTTACCTTGTCCATCTGAACCAGAGTATAAAAGAGCCCGGCAGGAAATTAAGAAGAAGTCCTCTGACACACTGAAACTACAGAAGAAAGCAAAGAAAGGTAAAAACATATTTCATTTTGGTTTTAAACCCATAGCCTAAGTGACTAAACAAAAATATCACTGCTAAGTGCAGTTGGTCTGCTTAATGATGGAGGCGAATCTTACTCTAACAATCTTGTACCCACAGAGTAGTAAAATTTTGATCACAAAGAATGAAAACAAGGCGAACTTCACTGTATACACTTGCTTATTGTCTTCATTGTGCAGGCATAAATACTAGCTAAATATAGGAATGACACTTTCATCAACCTGGAGCATTACCTGCTAATCCAGTGAAATACATCTATCACATGTGTCTGTCAGAAGATTTGATCAATTAAATTTGAATCTGTATTCTTAGAAAGAAAAGCAAGTAAAATGCTTTTCTTATCCTCTATTAGTTTGCATATTAATCAGAAGGCATGAAACATTATATATGTGTGTATTTCAAGCAAAGTTAGGGAAGGATAGGCTTAGGTTCTTCAGCTTCAGTCAGTGCTCTTCCCATAGATGCTATGTATCTGCCATTACTAGCCAGACATAAGAAATAACATAATAAGAAAGACATAGTTTTCATTGACCGCTGTAAGAATCTTGTAGTCGTCTGTTTTCTAGTTGCTAACACAGCTAAAATAAAAAATCTCCAATCTACCTGCTGTGTCAAGTAGTGAACATCAAAAAAACAAAAACAAAACAAAAACTCATTCATTGAAATCCACTAATGCTATCACTGAAAAAAAAGTGCTTTACTTTAACACTATGCACTTAGGCTTTGGTAGTGTTTTAGTTTAGTGTGATTTATGTTGTACTGGTTCAAAGACTTGTCTGCAAGAAGTCAACATTCAGGACTAAAGGAAAAATCAGATGAATTAAATAATCAAATAGTAAAGTGGGACAATGTCCAAATTGTATATATGATGTTTTTATTAGACGGCAGTGATGTGTGTATATAAAAGAAGTCCTAAGTTAAGTTTGTCCTTACTGATTAGACATGTGCAGATCTAGTAAGGCTAAACATTACCTTACTTGGTAAACACAGAGGCTGTTTCTCTCTGCAGTCCTCTTGGCTCAGGTTCTACATACGCACTCACCTACCTTGACAAAAAATACCATACACAAAAAAGGAGTGAGATGAATATGTTTCCAGTATGTTTTGGGATGTTGATAGTTTCAGGTTTGAATCAGTAGATGTGGAACATGTACAGATGTTCAGGAAGAAATACAAGTAACTTAAGGATCCTCTTACTCATATTATGCAGTAGATTTAATGTTGGTATATAACTTATACTGCACATTGTGATCATTACTAATACTACTACATAAGACGTGTCATTCCTCTACAGCTGCCTGCATGACTTTGATTATCATTAAACACTGTTGGCATAAGCACATTATAGACCATAGAATTTCTCAACTCTACAATTATTATCTAAGTTTATTATACGAGTTATAAAACATGTCTAACAAAATTATATATTTTAAAGGGGATTGACAAATTGATCAGTGAGAAAGGCAGTAGTAGCCATAATCAGATGTTTCATATTTTTGTTAGTATAGATTCAGATTCAGATAATATCAGCTTTAAAAAACAAAACCTGTTCATATTTGGTAATTGCATTTGGATGAGTGACAATTAATGTAACAACCAATTAATCACTACCATGTTGACATTCCTAAAGATTTTGTTTCTTTAAAAGAGGCATTTCTGTAAAGCTTAGCCTGTTTTTGCACTTGTTTTTACTAAGGCAGATAAAAATGCATACAAACATGCATATCTCTATCAGTATTGTCTGTTTAAAACAGAAACCTAGTGGCACATTGTTTTGGCTTTATATTTTTCTTTGAGTGTTATACTGCTTAAACAGGCATCCAGAGACACAAAGTTGCACCTTGATGAATTAGTGTTTAGTGCTGGCACTCTTTCAGTTGACTTGAATCTTTTTCCTCTCCCTGTCCCCATGTGATTCTGATACAATCCTTCGCCTTATGCTGCACTGCAGCTGATAATCTAGGTAAGTCAGTCTGTGGAACAGACACACTGTCTAGGTAGTTGCTTACGCTACAATGCTTAACCTATCATCTCAGTTTCATTGTGAAATAGCCATTAAAGATATATATTTTTATGCAAAAAATAAAAACATGCTAAATAATGGAATGCACAAGTTTCCTATACAGTTATGAAACTATTTTTTGCAGTCTAAGTTTGCTATAACATATTGGCAAATTAAGCTGTATAGTCTGTGAATCTGGTTTCGTATAGAAACCCTTTGGTCTCTTTTACATCCATCATTGTCTTCTGGCTTCTCTTGTTTACTGTTTGTAGCTTTGGGTAAGAGGCCCGATGTTTGCAACCACCTTAAAACAGCTATTTTAAGTTATGCTATCGCTACATAGACAATGTTAGCATTAACAGCTGTTTACTTACCAGTATTGCCAAAGTTTCAGCCATCTCAGCATTTACAATATAAGAGGTTAGAGAACAGCCTCTGACCAGCTCTACTTCTTCAGGGCAGACTGGACAATACAGTGACTCTGTATCGGAAAGTGGAGCTAGGTGGTTAGCATGCTAACTTCAATAGAAGAAAAGTGATTGAAATAGAAGCAAAACAAGAGGGTTACTTTCCAGCACTATAGACATCTCTTGGCGAGTAAAGGAAAGAAGTTTGATGCTGAACTCGCAACATTTCTTCTAGACTGGTAAGTAAACAGCTATTAATGCTAACATTGACTACATAGCAATAGTAAACCTCCTTTAAGTAATGAGGTGCTCTGGAAATTTCTTTGTTTTGTTGATATTAGTGATAGTGAAAACATGCTGTTTTCTGAAGAAGAAAGAGAGGGAAGCAGGTAAAGTGGACGCCACCGTAGACTTGAGATACACCCGGGTACTAACTGGTCCAGTGGGGGGCTGTTTCTGTTTTACTGGTCCAGTTCTGTAGTGTTGCATTGGTTTCTACAAAATGTTTGTCTGTGTTTTATCAGGTCTGTGGTGTCCACATTTAGTGTGGTCCATACTGGCACATTTATGTTCCTTTGCTCTACTCACACACACACATATACACACACTTTGTCTTTTCTTCAGCGAGCCACTGAGTAACGAAACCAGTCAAAGGAAGTTTTTCCAGAACAAAACTTTGGTAAAATTGTAATATTTTACAATATTTTAAAAGCTTTCAGCTTTTCTTTCTTTTGACTGCAACCTATCCACTCTGCAGAATTGTAAATGAAAAAAACAATAAAAGCAGATTCACAAACTTCTAACTTCACATTTGTAGGTATTTTTACATCGTTGGAAGGGCAGGGTTCCTTGCTATAGTTTACCTCCAACAACCAGTGTGACATTGGGATACGGTAAACTGAGGGGTAGACATTTTGCTAAAAGCAGGCAGTCCCCTCATTCCAATGGAATTAATTTTATTTTGTTTGGCAGCCATCTTCATTTACGTATTTTGGGCATTCCCACTTGATGTGCACAAAGATAACCACTTTACCTAACTCCAAAAAGTCTTTAAACTCACTCACCTCTTATCACAGAGTACATATAAACAATTAAATCAAAATTAGGAATAGGCTACAAGTTTTAGTCAAACTACTTTAAAGAAGAGCCCCCCCCCTTTTATGCACAGAAATAAAACCCCATCTGTCAGCTTGTGTTGATGAGTCTATATCTGATGTTTGATACGTGTCTTGTGAGGTTTTTCTGACCTGAGACCCGAGTCTTGCTAAGGAACAGCCTGTGGCTGCAACCTAATGTAATCATCGGTCATGTGAAAGCTGGAGCAGTTAATCTCATTTGTGTGTGCGCATGTATCCACATGTGTGCAGACTGTGGGCCGTTTCGACCCCAACCTTATTCATCTTGGCTCAGTCACTGAATTTCTGGCAAGTTGAGTTTGGTGAAAACAACTCTAGAATATCAGTGAGATTTTTAAATCAAACACACACTACAACTTGTCCTCGCTGCCCCAGTTGCTGTGTTGATGAGTGAATCAGTCATATTCACCTAAGAAAACTACAAAAGATGGTGATGACGAATTGGGTTGTTAAGTTCATTAGTGTACATTAGGGTTTGTGTTACGATATCGCCATATTTTGGAGACAATTGTGTTGGTGCAATTGACAGACACGCACACACTCCAGGACATCTGAAGTATGTCATTGCTTATTCATCCTGAAGGTGTAAAACAGTTAGACATACTAAATCAAAAATAAATTAATAAATGAATGTCACAAGCCCTAATTGTCCTTAATTGAGCACTGAAAAGAGTTGTAAAATATGTCAGTGTGGATTTGTTCACAGTGCAGTCAGTGGCCACTGAGTTTCATTGAACCTCAGTGTTTGTCTGTGGTTGAAGAGAGAGAGGAAGTAGCAATCAGAGCCTTGTCATTTCATTCACAAGCACAGATGCACAAGTTATGGCACAGAGACTGGGAATGTGGACAAAACAAGGAACAACCCAAAGCAAAGGCAAAGTTGTAACATAGCAGAAACTCATCAACCTCAACACTTAAGTCTGTGTCAACCTGATTGAGCAATGAATACAGCTGCTTCAGAAAGTGGTTTATAATTATTTTCACATTATGTACATTTTCCACATGAGCACCATGATAATCATGAATATATACAGTACATAAAGGGCTAAATTCAAATATTACTCAGTAAGCCTTCAGCAATCTGTTTGCTTGCATTTGTGTAAAAGATTAAAACTTTCTCATCTCATCTTAAATGAGCGAAAGGATAATGTGCTTCTTGATGGATCAGCCTTTAACAGAAGTAGATGTGGAAGTAATGTGACGCTGATTGTGATAACATTACGCACTACTCACGCTGCTCGTTGGCACTACCAAAACGGCAACAAAGAAAATATTTGGCTCTTCATCTGTTACAGACAAATGTTCCTCAACTTACAGTTCTGTCTTTCCTAAACCACTTTGGTTATGTTGAGAAAACAGTCTGCCAACACTTGAACTAGTGGTAGGAACCAGAATGCTGTATGCTCCCTCGTTTTACTGCGTGCCAAGGAGACACCACAGCATCGCTGGCATTAGGGCTTGAAAAGCTGTTTTTCTACGCTGAGCCCAACTAAAAGCGAAAGTTTAAAACGTTTCTTAGTCATGTTAGAATTAAGTTAAATGAAACATGGCTGTGAAAAGAATATTTTTCAGTGTTACGAGACATATATCACTGAGCATTATAGCAGAAGTTACATTACTTCAGAGCATCTTTTGTTGTCAGGTATTGAGCTTTTTGCCATAAAGAGTTGAAATTCTGTAGTTTCAGTTGTTTTACTGTAAGGATGCACTTGATACATTATTGTCTTGCAATAGAATTTAATAATGATTGGCCAGCTGTGTATAACTAGCAATTAAAACATTATCTGAAATGTTAGTCTAGCTTGCAAATAATTTTAGTGGCAACAAGATGGAAGAGACTGATTTTGCCTGGAGGGAAATTAATGATAATGAGTTTGGTCTTGCAGTGGGAACCAGACTAATGAGTGAAGCTTGTCCTAACCCTTTCAGGCTCAGTCCTACAGCCAGCTCTCCACAAACTCTTGTACAATGTAATGGTATACTTGTCTGCTCAACAAGCTTCCTTTGGATCTAAATGAGACTGAAAATATATACTACAATTTGGACTTTCCAGTCTGGCTTCTGCAGTCCATCTACTCTATTGTGGTCTCCGTAGTATAATATAGTAGGAACTGCATTAAACACACACATAACTCACATTCCACTGAGTCCAGCGTTACAGACACTAAACCAAGCTTGGTAAATGGATTCTCTATGTATGGAAACTCAGTTTGTCTTATTTTGTCAACAACCATTATGTTCTGAGGACTGTCTACACGGGATTCATACTGCCACGTTATTTTATTTTGTAGCTTTAGATTCAAAGATTTGCAGTAGTATTACATATTTTTGTCCTTTTCAAATTTACCACATCATCAATATATTTACATACAATTTTAAAGGAAACTTTTGCTGTTTTGGTGAAACCACTTCCTTAAACTGGGGTAACTGCACAGTCTGAATTTGGGTGCAGACATTGTCTTTGCAGAACTTCATCCACCTAAAATACACTGTTTGGAGTTATATGTGAAAACTTCACCCAGTATCAACATTCATATTGCACCTCTTTGGTTAGTGTAAGACAATTAGTCCATTCTCATTAGTGTCAGCTATTGTGATACTAGAGGGTGCATAATGAAGAGTTTCCATTTGGTGTGCTTTTCCAACAGCTTAGTGTTTGTGTGTATGCTGGACACCATTGTTTATTGTCATTTTTCTTGTGGACTGCGCATCTGATGGAGAGATAAAGCAGTGGAAACAGCCTCCCACTTGCTGTATCATGTTTTAATGTATACACTGTACTGACACATCAGAGAGGAAAAGGGCTGATGGTTTGCCCTCACAATGAGATGTACATCCTTATGTTTTACATTTGAGGTGAGGATGATTTCCCTGTGTAACTCTATCTGTGTTTCTTTACTACTGGTTTGCATGATATAGGGCCTCACGTCAAATGTTCAACAAAAGACACCAGTTTGTTATCTTTGCCCAGACACAAGAGCAGACAGACAGACCACAGAGTTTTTCACTGTGGATTTAACCTTGATGTATCAAAGTCAAGACTGTGTGTGTTTGTGTGCAAGTGTAGTTTGAGTGGTTAGATAATGCCTTTGAGGCCCACTATGTCATCTTGGGCAGTCGCCAGCCTTCCTGCCTCCATACACAACTCAAGAGTGCTTGATTTGGCTTCAGGGCATCCTCTCTTAACATCAAACACACACACACACATACACACACTCACACAAACACACACACACACTCACACACACACACACACACACACAAACAAACACACACAGCACGAAGGCAAACATAGTGCTGAATAACAGGATAACCTTGGGATTGTCATTGTCCTCAAATGTTCACAGATTTACATATGCATATTAAACATACACAGCAAAAGCAGCAGATGGTCTTATACATACCTTGCACTCGTGCCATTCATGAAAGCACGCACACGCACAAACACACAGTCTCTCTTAACCCTGACAAGAAACACCCTGGAGTTTAAGTGTTCAACAAAGAGCAGTGGAGATACTCACTTTTGAGTATCTCATCATAATAGAACAAGAGACAGCAAACACTTAAGTGACCAGAGTGGCCCTTCATACTGAGGTGACAGCCAAAAAGTAGTGGAGACATTCAAATGGTAGCAATGAAGATAGCAATGTTCACAATAAAAGAAGATAACACATGGAGCAGTAGTAACAGGCCAGGCCTACACCAGAGAGATGTGATGAAAATCAAAAACACCAAATGTTCTTTCATTGCTACATGATCATATAGTTTGTAAATACTCATGCATGTTACATTAGCATAACTCTGCTTTTTAGTGTTTGTGTTGTGAAGGGAGATTAAGGTAGAATAATGTCCTTCAAGTTTTACTGTCAAATTTATCTCAGTAATTTGATTTTTACACATTATGGAGCAGTAAATAGACCAGTCATGTGTTTCCTTGTGAGTTGGTAATTTTGTTATACCTGTAATGACATGCATATTCATTTTGTCTGTGTGTGTGTGTGTTCGTGTTTTTGTTACCAAGGTCGCGGTGATATCCAGCCTCAGTTGGACAGCGCCATGCAGGATGTCAGTGATAAATACATTCTGCTGGAAGAGACAGAGAAACAGGCCCTGAGGAAGGCTCTGATAGAGGAGAGACAGAGATTCTGCTGTTTTGTAGCCATGCTGCGACCTGTAGTGGTGAGTACAGCAGGGGGAAAGAGAGAGAAATGAGCCTTCAGAAAACACTCAGAGACAACAACAGAAAGTCACCTCACTGCCTGTCGTTGCCTTTTTGTTTTAATCCCATAGACTGAAAAGATTATTTTTCATGCTGCTTCAGCTACTTCATCTCACACCTAATACTTTTTTTTTTATCCAGACAATCATTGAAGCTTTTTTATACTACCACTGTTCCCTAAAAGGCACTTTTTTTCATTGTTGTGTAAACTCTTAAATTACAATAATTTTAAAAACATTCTACCGCCCACAAATTTCTGCTCTCTCTCTGTCACTAATTCTTTTAGGATGAAGAGATTTCTATGTTGGGAGAGGTCACCCATCTCCAGGCCATCTCTGATGACCTCAAAGCCCTGACCTCCGACCCACACAAGCTTCCCCCTGCTAGTGAACAGGTGAGGAAAACATCAAAGATGAAACAGTCTGTGAACAATTGACCAAAACAGACACACTATTTTTGTGTTCAGTAAAGAGACTTTGCTTAGTGCCTTTTAACCTCATAAGTACAAATATTAAGTATGCCTGATATTTTCCTCCTTCTCAGGTGATCTTGGACCTGAAGGGCTCAGACTATGGCTGGTCATATCAAACACCGCCCTCATCCCCAAGCACCACTATGTCCAGGAAGTCTAGCATGTGCAGGTAGGCTCCAACAGCCAATCACAAGACCCATAGCCACAAACAAATGAAATGGAGAGGCTTTGTCTTTAAGTAAACATTTACTTACTGTACCCGAAAACCCTTTTGTAATTCAGTTTGCTTCATAATAATGGCAAATAGAAAATTCAATTACTCCAGGTACTTCATTTATCACTTTCCTAGGACTGAGGAGCAAGGAGATGAAACTGAATATACAGTCTTTATTCGTAGTTAGAGGTTCTATGGTATTATAATAGCATGACATTCATACATTCAGGATCTAAAATAAAAATCTCTCCTTTTGACCCTATTAATAACTATGAATCTTCTTTGCAGACAGCTTACATCATTGTAAAGGGTTGGGAAACAAAGACATAGAGGAAAACTTTTAATTGTTTTGCCTATGTCTGCCACCCAGTGGTCACTATGAGCTGCAGTTGTTTGCGAATTCTTAATCTTAGTTTTGTATGTATCTTCATCTCCTCTTAGTTACTGATGGTTATTAATTAGTTCACTTCACTGAGGAGAACAGTTTAAGTCGGCCTACATTGTCAAAGAAAACTTTTTTTTTAATATAGGCAAAGAACTAAGAATTAAAGGTCAGAGAAGTTTTACAGAATTGGACCATTTCTTCTCCAGCTGTTCAGACAATGTCCTCTACACTCTGTCCTCACTGCTTTTTGTGCGTCTCTCAATGATTTTAAGTTTTAAGCTTTGGTTTATAATTGCTTTGCATTTTTCCTGTTAAAGTCTGGTGACACCAATGTTGGGGTTGTGGGTCTTCTATAATTGAATCAAAACTTTAAAATAATAAGACATTTCAAACCCATTATAGAGGAACAGCTCAGGTTGTTTTTTTGTCTTGAGCCTTATAATGGTGATTTCTTTTTTTTTTTTTTTTTGCAAATATCACATTTTCTCACAAAGATTTAGCTTATTATGCTTTCAAAAAATCACTTATGAAATTCACAAATCATTGTGAGAAAGTCGCTTTTGTAATTTTGATGTTTTGCAATGTGTCATTTTTACCCATTCTGTGACTTGCCTAACACACATTTGTGTGTGTTTCTGTTTGTGCGTGATAGTGTAGCATTAGCAGTTTAAACTAGGTATACAGTAGTTTTGCCTGGTTCTTGTGCTTTTTATTGTCATTGTTGTACATGATTTGGTACTTATTGTATGTATCTTTTATAGTACAGATTATGCAATATACCATTTTTATATTTGCTTCAGATGTTCACTTTGTTGCTTCTCAGTTCACACAGTAATTAGACCCAGAGTTTGCTTTTCATTTTGTTTTGTGTGAACATTCTCAGAAAGCTGTCTTAAAGGCATGAAATCCTGTGATTTCCTGCCTGTAATTATTGTCATTATGATTTCACACCTCTTGTGTTGGTTTGTTTTGTTGTTTTGACTGGATTGGCCTCAGTCACTGCTTGCTGCATCTTGGTGTGCTGTGTTAATTGTTTTCCCGTCCTGTCTCCTCCACATTCCCCCAATCCTCTGCCTTCATTCTTTCTCTTATTCCTTTTATCTCTTCTTTACCCAACTTTGTTTCTTCAACTATGTCTTTGGGTGCACTTGATTCTCTTTACCCCACCTGTCACTGCCAAAATTCTCCTTCCTCTGGTCCTCCCCTCATCCCTCACTCCTTCCCCTTTCACAGTAGTCTGAACAGCGTTAACAGTAGTGACTCCAGGGGATCCAGTGGCTCTCACTCTCATTCTCCTTCCTCCTCTTCTTCCTCCTCTTCCTCACACCACCTCTTCCACCACCATCACCCCCGCCATCGGTACCGTAGCTCCACGCTACCGCAGCAGGCCCCAGCTCGGCTCTCTAGCATCTCCTCCCACGACTCGGGCTTCATTTCTTCATCACAAGACCAATACATGTCGTCCAAATCATCCTCGCCTATGCCAGCTGAAACAAAGGTAAGAGAAAAACCTCAGCTACCCACACTTGACCACAATTTTGTGTCCAAGTATGTACATATGGTTGAGACAAGACTGTAAAACCACATATGCTCTATGATTTACAAGTTATTGTAGTCAGAGACAGAGACAAAACCCCAAATCAGCAGTCCACACAAGTCTTTTCTCACACATCTCCCTAGCCACCACGAGAGGCAGTTAGCTGGCAGCAATAAATGTATGTGATCATGGTGAGGTCATTTCACTGCTATTATTATAGCATAAATGCACAGGAAATTAGTCTGCCTCCATTCTAGCCCAGGGCAAAACAGGTCAGCCCCATCCTGCTATTAAAGAGTTGACCGCTGTGACAGACTGTGGTTTGGTTAAACTTGCAGAGGCTTGAGCAGACAGCACGTTGTATTTTCATTAAATATATCACAGTAAAATGACATGTTACAGTGTCAACAGTATGTTTTATAGGCACTAAGAGTGTGTCTCTATCAGCAGGTCTCATTCTGTCACTTTTATCTAACCATCTGACACAGGGTTTCATATAATTATCAGTGAGATATTCCAGCAGATTGTCTGCGTGGGGTTTGTGGTTTGAGATCAACCATGAGAGCGGTTGCACTAGTTGACGTTTTGTTAGCTCGCCAGCAGCCAGAGTTCCCCTGTCCAGAACATATTTGTATGGTTACACTCAAGTTTTTATGATGCAGTGAAGGTGGTTTGGCAAGTCCATATCTGACCCTTTTACAGTAGAATCCTGGGAATCTGTCTTCTTATTGCCTCATTCTTAGTGTACTTACAGTAGCTTAAGATTGAAAGAGGACAGTCACATGGCTAAACGGGGCTCAACAGGACTTGCTCCTTAACCCAGGGAAAATATGACCTTGTCATGGCTCACAATTTTGTGGATCTCTTTAATTTCCATCCATTTTCAATACCTTCCTCTATGCAGGCTGCTGTTCTGTAGCTGACCCCAACCGCTAATATCCTTCTGGAGGGCAGCATACAAAAATATTATTATCCTATAGACATGGATGAAGTACGATATTATTAATGTTAATAAAATAGGGATTTAATTGCTTATATATCCTTTTAAATATCATTTTGTGAGGATACCTTCGACATCCTAAAGAAGTAGAATTTTGCTTGTGCTTCCCTTTAACAAGGCTCCAATACCTCTAACATAACACTGCTGATGTCCATGCAGTTAATGCTGACTCCCAGTGCACCTTCTCTACAGCCTGTATAGGCACTTGGCTGAACTCCTCACTAACTGCTGAGAACTGTGGAAAGTTGCCCCTTCTCTCTAATAAACTGCTTCTCTCTGCTTCTCTCTGTCTACCTGCTGACATGTCTGTCTTTGCGATTCTTTCTCTTTGCACATGTCTGTCTGTGTGTCTCAATTTCTCTCTCCCCCTCTCCCTCCTCCTCTCTCCCTCTGGTCTTGTCTCACTGCCTGCTTGCTGCTGCTGCCCTCGCTGTCCCAGCCTTGTCCCAGTTCCAGCTCCTCTGAGGTGTCAGAGACTGGGCAGCTTCACAGTGACTGCAGCTCCCCCCCTTCTCTAGCTGCTGCTACTGCACCTCAGCACACTACTGACAAGGTGAAACACACTCAACCAACATGAAGCTTACCCCGTTTTCACACGAATGTCTTTGTTGCACCAGCATTGTACTCACCCCAGTTTCCTCACACTTAAATTCAAACTTGGCTGTACATTGCACTGACTTTAGTTTATCACAGAAACATTAAAGGAACCAAAGAACCTCCAAACCCCCTGGCATCAGTGTCGTTAGTTTTGTGACCATTTCCTTCGTTCTGTGCTGATGGGATCAACACGGTTCCTTATTATTTTTGTGTTCTTTTAAATGATTTCTCCTCAGTGATGTGTTCTGTTTTGTTTTTATTTTCCACTGTTTATCATTTTAGTAATTTATCCCATTGTGTGTTTGTTTCTGTTATCATCCCTTCTACCACTGATGCACACACATCCAGTTGTCCAATGGTTTTGACCACTACAGTCCGGCCAGTTCCCCCTACCTGCATAGCAATGGGGGGAGTTTGGGCTCAGTGTCAGGCACTGCCTTCCCATTCCTCCCTCCTTCATCCTCATCTTCCACCTCCTCCTGCCCCACTCGTTCATGGTCACGTCCCGCCTCAGCCTTGCTGCCAGACTACCCTCACTACTGCACGATGAGCTCCCCCATGGTGCCTTCATCTCGAGTTCCCAGTTGGAAGGTTTGTTAATCACCTTGGTCCTGAGGGTCAACTTAGTCCAATACTCCTTTTCCACAATTTGTTCAACATGCAAGCCTGGTGCACTGGATTTTTTTTTTTTTTTTAACTGTTTAATGTATAAATACATTTAATTTATCAATTTTCATCTTTTATACTTTGGTAAAATCTGCAGACTTTAAAACTGAGAGGTGAAATGAAGGGATAAAGTTTTTAATTCTCATTAAAAGCACATCAGAGAAACATCAACAATAAACACTAACATGTCTTTCTTTACAGGACTGGGCAAAACCAGGGCCTTATGACCAGCCCATGGTCAACACACTAAGGAGGAAGAAAGACAAGGAGAGCCCAGCTGTAATAGACAGTAATAGTAGTATGAACAGTGACCCATCCTCAGGCCCAGCCTCAATCTTGATGTCAACACCAGCTCCCGCTGCGCTACAAACACCAAGTTCATCGGCCTCAGTGGAAGAGAGGAGCAGGCATGTGGCTTCACCTCTCAAGGTCAGCTATAATCATGATCTCCTACAGAGTTTTCTACCGCAGCTTTTAAAAAAACTGTTTTTTCTGTATTATATTTTATCTATTTTTCATTAATTTTATCTTAACATGGGGTAGTTTTAATAACTCTTTAATAACAGTACAGTCTTAATGAAAGTAACTTGTGAGAATTTTGCTGTTTGCTGTTTTATGTTGTTAAGTGCAAAATGGCTCCATAAGACTTTAGACAGTCTGTCCACTTATGTTTTATCATCTGTCGACTTTGTGCTTGAGAACTTGAGTGGTTTGCTGCAGCTGGAGGCAAATTCCCCCAAAAAACATGAGAATTGTGCAGTGACTCATTTACCTCTTTTCTCTGCCAATACTTGATGAAGCACATGAACACAGGTCAGTCTACATGTAATGGCATCTGTGATGCTTACGTTTCAGACGACCTCTTATTCCACTTCCAGCAGGGCCATATTGTTGTAGTCATAGCATTCAGACCACATGAATGAGGCTCCCGCCACTAATGTTCCCATTTAATGACTAAAAAGTTGTACCTAATGATTTTAATGACTTTAATGAATTGTACCTGGCTTTATTCAGACAGTCAAACTTTCAGACTATTACTAAATGTTTTTTTCATTGGGTGATTGCTACAGGCTGGTGATATTGAGGCCCACGAGGAACTGGCTCTGGCCTTATCCAGAGGTCTGGAGCTGGACACCCAGAGGTCCAGTAGAGACTCCATCCAGTGCTCCAGTGGCTACAGCACGCAGACCAACACACCCTGCTGCTCTGAAGACACTATACCTTCACAAGGTAACATGTACTTTCTAGAATCAGTCGGGCACCAACTTTAAAATAGATTGCAAACCTCATTCTTTTTTGTCTTTTAGTATCTTGTTAAGTCAGTGCACTGCCAACCTCTCTCTCTCTGTCCCTCTAGTATCAGACTATGACTATTTCTCAATGGCTGGAGATCAGGAGCCTGAGCAGCAGCAGACTGACTTTGACAAGTCCTCCACCATCCCCAGAAACAGTGACATCAGTCAGTCCTACCGACGCATGTTCCAGACCAAGCGCCCAGCCTCCACAGCCGGCCTGCCCAGCACACAGGCTCCTTACCCCGGACAGGGGGCCTACCCTGCAGGGCCCTATCCCCCAACACCTATACACACAACTTATCCATCTACCCCTACTGGGGCTTATCCTCCTACCCCTACAGGTAAGGCTGCAGTGATAGTGTCACAAATGTTTATGTATATACTTAATGCTTTCAATTTTTACCTTCTTGATCTTGTATGTTTGTAAGATATCAAGGTGGTATATATCAGTAACTCCCTCTTTAAACACACTTAATTATAATATATACTGAAATTTACTTTATTGCTAGTGAAATTCATTTTGTTAATGCCTGAAATTGGCTGATTATTTCTGTTGTGTCATTGCAGGATCATGTTCAGGTCAGGGATATTACTCAGGATCCAGCTCCCATAATGCATCTGGCTCCTATTCCACAGGCCATGGTCCAGTTATCGTCACCCCAGGGGTTGCTACAATTCGCCGCACCCCCTCTTCAAAACCTTCCGCTCGCCGTTCAGGCTCCATTGTAGGTACAGGCCCCATCCCTATTCGTACACCTGTCATCCCAGTAAAAATCCCAACGGTGCCTGACATGTCAGGAGCAGTTAATGGGAGCAGGAGTGCAGAGGAGATGGGAGGAGGAGGAGAGGGTGGAGAAGAAAGCCCAGATTCTCCAACATTCGCAGGAGTGGAGGATGCTGGCACTCTGCCTGTGATGTCCTGGAGTGGTCAAGCTACAACCAACCCTCCCACCATCCCCCTGCCCAACCAGCTGACCCAGCAGCACCTTCAGAGTGAGACTGGGCTGGAAGGAGGAGGAGAGCAGGCTGGAGAAGGCGGAGATGGAAACATGCTGGTGGCCATACGCAAGGGGGTCAAGCTCAAGAGAACCCTCACCAACGATCGCTCCGCACCGCGCATCGCATGATGACATCATCACAATATACAGGCGAGGGTCACAAGAAACATGTGATCTCCTGTCATAGGAGTGTGGCCCCCCCTTCATTATATTTGTAAATGAGGTTAAAGGCTTTACAAAAAGTGTTGCTGATAGAAATGCAATATAGAGAATCAAAAGGCTTCTTATGCTACTATGAGAAATCATTGGCACCTGTTCTACATTTCTCATTCTGTAAATTTTCATCTGGGAGAATCTCTCACTACAGAAGCCATCCATAATGAGAGGAAAATATATAGACATGTAAGGTGCAAGTTTTCTTTGGTATTGGCTTATGATGCCTCAGAAATTATGTAAAGACGGGTTTGTTAAAATATGGGTTTGGCCCCAAAGTGGATCGCAGGCCCACTTAAGTTAGATCCGTGTATAGTTGAATAACTGTACGAGCCTGTGCGAGTAGAAGGAAAAGACCTAATTTCTCACAAAGGCCCTCGAATAAAGGCCTAAGCACTAAAATGTATTTGCAAATCCGAGCCCACAGCTGTGTAATCTCAGTGTAAAACATGAGGATGTTTTTGCTAATAACAAGAAGGACAGAGCAGCATTACAGTACAGTGTGTTCATTTCTTTGAGAAGACAGTAAAGATGTACTTTGCACACTTTGCATCCAGTATTTGCCCTGAAGCAATGGGTTGGACAAGGACAACATGTATGCCTCTTCTCAGTGTAAAAAACACTGTATTATATGTCTAAACACTTACTGTTGCAGGAGTGCATTGTACCATGGAGGGATAAATAAGCACTCTTAACTGCATAGTGGCAGAAAGAGCACAGTAAGTACACCACGGTGTCACAAGAGCAATATTCAGGTTCACTAGAAAGTAATGGCTCCATTTGGAAACTCCTGGATTTCATCGACTGCTCAGATGAAGAGACGCCCTGATAGGAATGTGCTGTGTTGTCAAAGCTGTCTTCCTCTCACAGTTCATAAAATACGTGGGATGTCCACAGAGCCAACAAGGGCAGGGGTATGAACAATTCAGAGACTGACTGCGCTGCACCCGAGCTGTGGGAGACTACAGTGTGACTAAAGCATCACAAGGTTGATGAGTTATGTTTTGTTTTAGTTGTTTTAGTATTTACACGATTTGTAAATAATTTTGCACGCCTCTGTTGCTGAGGAGTGTGTGGGTGCTTCTCGTTCTCTGTATCTTTGCTCTATTTCCATCTGCTCCACCTGCTTCAAGGTGCCAAAATGGCTCAGTTTTACATCTTAAAACAAGATGTTTATTGATGTTTATATAATGATCATCACATCCCATTGCCTTGGGATGTGGATTGGTTTTCTTTTTCCTTATTTTTTCCAATATGATTCTCATTTAATCTGCAGTATCTACATGCTGAGCTTTGTAGAACTTCTCAGTGGTTTGTGATTATATATTAGTCTTATATCTTAGCCCCTTAATTTTTGTAGCATTTATTAGCCATACTGCAGCCTGCGCATTGATTGCTCATAACGTTACTAATAATTGTCAAAGTACAGATGTGCCATGTCAACGTTAATTCAAATCTGTATATATACATATATATATATACATATATATATATATGTGTGTTTGTGTGTGTGTATACACACATATTATTAAACAATGTTATTGAGGCAAAATATTTTTGATGTTTTCAAAGTTATGAGTTTAAAGCTATTATTGGTAATGCCATACTGTTTTTATTCTGTCTGGTTGCTGTTATTGAACTCTGTTCTCTTTGAAACGCATGTAACGTGCATGCATCCTTATGATTAATTAGGGTTTTACGTTTCATCTCCAATGTTGGTGTTTTGATTTCTTTTGTAATAGCAAAAAGTTCAGTCGAAACACATTTTGTTCCCCTAAGAACTTAAGAAATCGCATCAAAATCTGTTGTATAATGAGAAGTACACCATTATAGGTACATTTTAATTTTTAATTATTTTTTTTTTACCTGGACAATATGATTTTCTGAAGATATGAGGCTTTTCCTCAGACTGCAGCGTTGTAAGACAATTAGTCTCATTGAGTTATAGTCTGTGTTTTAATTTTCTTTTCAGTTCAAGCACTGTGAGACCACGGCTACTACAAGATGTATGAAAGTGTAAATATTATTTAGCTGTACAAGTTAGTCCAGGAACTCACACGTTTTTTAATTTATTTTCTTTCTCAGTCTTTAAATCTCTTTTTCTTTCTCAACCTATCTCTATTTTTATACTTATATAAAATATCGGAGTAATAGAGTCGTTCCCTGTACCCATGCATGTGCTATCTAATGGTGTGTTGTACATCAGGTTTTAGCAGCAGTGAAATGTCCACAACCATCCAGCTACGATTCATTTAAGTCCCTTATTTCACACATACACACACACGTATAAACTGCATTTTAATAAGGGCTGGTTTAAAAGTGAACAGCCGCTACAGAAAAGTTTGTTTTTTTTCCTGACCTCCAGGCACCAAGAGAAGTAATGCAGAGATTTAAATCAGTATTATGAGTGCAGAACTGGGATGTTGCAGAACTGCATCAACTTCAGTTTCAGTTCAGTCAAGACAGTAGATTTTTTTCTGAATGGTTACGCCTTAATCTTTTGTTTTAAATCTTTTAAAAGATGTGGGAGTGATGGAGCTGAGCTGATTTCAGGAACAAATGGCACGCTGCCCACAACGTCTGGCCTTCCTTTATATGACCCAGAGTTTCCCAGAGAGATCTTGGCACCTGCCTGAATTAAAACCATAGTGTGAACAGGGGGATGCACCACAAACCATATTTTGCATTGAAAACACCCCTTTATTGTTTAATATCAAAAGAGCAAAGATAATATCACTGCTTAGATATTTTGGGAAACCCAGCATTCAGTTCTCAATATTGTTGAAGATGTTAATATTTTTGTTTTTGTTTGTTTTTGGCCGTCCACCTGTTTAAAACTTGATTTGTCGACCTGTAATTTTCATATTTAAATTGCTAGTATAAATATATATATTATATCAGAGCAGCCAAATGTCACTATATCCTATGAATAAGACGTTTATAGTTTGGGGGGGGTGAAAGTAGTAGTTTAGTTTTTAGCTTATTTTTCCCCCACGAGGAGAGTTGACCTCTCTATCTGTCCGCGTACAGTTCAACAGGCTATGATGCAGTTTGTTTCAGGAAGTAAAAGGTTGTTATTTTTTGTGTAATGACAGCTTTAGCAATATAATAAAAGTATAAATTTTGCTTTGGCTCAGTGGCTTCTTGAATGTCTAGGTGTGCAACCTCCTCGTGTATCAAAAGTACCAAATATTGGACCGGACCACTTTCCTGATACTAAGTTTAAATCTTTTCTTAAAAGGTAAATATAGTTATACTCTCACCACCTAATCTCACCTCAATGTACTCATCAACAGACTGAGGTGGCTCAGTTACCAAGACATTAAGACAAACTTTAGGCCTTGGAGTTCATGTTCGGTTTCACAGTTCACTCTTGACCTTGAAAACAAAAGATCACTCAGATGAATATTTTTTTGCACATGAAGTAATTCTTGTGTAGCAACCACACAATGAGCCGTTTGTTCATTTCACTGTTTACAACAAAGCTTTTACACTAATCCGGTCTGAAAACTGGCCAGGATATAAACAGATGACGTGTTTGTTTTTGCCCACCAGGGGTCGCTCTTGTCTGCCCTTTAAAACCCAAACCTGGTTTATAGTTTCAGCTTGGAAAATGCATCACTCCTCCCATTCTGAGGGGACTGAAAAGACTCGTCAAATCAATGAAACTACGGCCAAAACAATGAATCTGCCGCTCTCACACAGAAAGCCCCGACTTGAATTAGAAAAGTAGTGAACAAAGCATTAAAATTCTAAGTGAAACAAACAACGTTTCCTCTTTTAGAGTACAGGCTTTCTCTTCGAAACAAATAACTTCCACATGGTGTCATATTTTCTTGGGGTGTGGACTCTGGCTGAATAGTTCAATGCCCCACATGCATAATAGCAGAGGGGGGGTGAGCACACACCCAACAGACAAATACACTCCTTTCACATTGTAAAATATTCCCACGAGAGGCTTTCAGCATGTCTGGATCACCATAAGAAATATTTCATTTCTCATTAGGATACAGACAGTATTTTTTTTCGTTACGGCAGATGCAGTAGCTATAACATGACTACAGCTGACCGCCCATGGTCCCTATGTATTGAGTGTGGCCTGCGTACGTCTGGCGGTGCCGTCAGAGTTACGCACTGAGGAAAGCAGCGCTGCCATTGGAAAATATTTTCGGGGGCTATTGGCCGCTGAAGCGCCCTCCCATCCGCCTCACACCATCCTGTCAGCCAGAGGTTACACCAGTCCGGGATAAAGCTGGCAAAAATGTGATTTTGTAGCTACAATTACACAGTTAGTGTGTTTGAGGGTTTTTTTTTTGTGCGACTAGCTACAAAATCTGACAGCGAGGAAAACGAGAAACGTATGCGCCGGAGCAGCTCGTGTCTTTTCAAGGTTTCCTGTGGAGGTTGTGGTCCGGGACAGCGGAGCATCGACTGAGGTGCGTCCGATAAGACAAGTTGCACTTTGATTTGTGGACAGCTGTCGCATCCTTTCCTACTCCATGCTTCCCAGAAGGCGTGTAAAATAGGCTCGTGTCGATACGTTCGTAAATAATGTGAAAAATTGTCACTGTCAGGCCCGCGGTTTGCCCTTAAATAACCCAGGCTGAGGATGTGTAGTTATGTGTTTTCTTGCGACCATTGCAGAGATGAATTGTATCATGTAAAGCGACATGTGCCAGGTGTTTTCGCTGAGTACCGATAACAGGCCTGTTACAGTGTCCTCTGTTCTCCACCAGGTTCTCGGCGCATTGCTCTTCCCCCATCCCAGAGATGCTGCCCTGCCTGCGGAGAGTCATGCGGCCCGCTCTCTCTCTGAGAGCCGGGACTGGGCTGGCCAGAGCCGGACTCAGCAACCATCAAACACCCGCCATGGCATCCTCGGCACGGTTCGCCTCTGAGCCCCCGCTCTGCATGCTGGTGCAGCGGTGTAACCTGGGCACGCACCCGCTGAAGGAACCCGTGGAGCCTCTCAACTCGCCCCGCGGAGCCAAGGAGTTTATTTATAGCCTTCATCCGTCTGAGCGCACCTGTCTTCTGCGAGAACTGCACAAGTTCGAGTCCATAGCTATAGCTCAAGGTAGGTGATGTGTTTTAATGCAGCATGCAGTATTACATATATTTACATTTCAAGCTGGTTAATACATCTGAATATGAACAATTTCCATTAGAAATTGAATCAATCTTTTAGCCATAACTTTATTGAATTTATCAACTAATATAAAACAGGAGATCATCTTTTTAAGGCAGGCTTTACTGGGCAATTCATTATTGACAAAACGCTTTATTGAAATATTTTACATAGCATCATAGTAATGATAATCTACTTTGCATCATAGTAGTTATCCACTGCAGGTCACAGTCTGATTGTTCGCCACTGCATCACTGGATGTAAAAGCAATCAACAAGCAGTTCACTCTGGTGTTAAAAATGTTTACCCATCAACCTGATTACAATGAACTAGGCTATGAAAGTGAAGTAACCTGAAGTGTTGTTGTTAAATCAAAGGTTTCTTTTTAATCTTAAGCATAATGCAGGTCTGAGAGCCACAGCTGGAAGACTGGTGAAAGCCTTTTCTTTTCTTTCAAAACATCCTACCATCATCACATTGTGAAGTTACATAATAATCCCCAAGTGCTGTTCTGCAGCTGATCTCTGACCTCTGACCCCTGTCTTCCCTCCTCCCTGTGTGCAGAGAGAAGAGAATCTATTGGCAGGGATCAATAAAGTATGTTACCATTACTGTAACTCAGTAGCCACCACTGTCGGATCTAATAATTAGGAAACACTGATAATGGCAGCCCCTAGGACAGAGATATTGGTGTACAAACATGTTCGCTTACAGGCTGATCAGGCATGGAGGTAGCAGAGTAGACCACAGAAACCCACAAGAGACGCATACTTAACCCACATAAGGCTGAAGTGTGCGTCTCTTAACCACAAGGAAGATGGAGGTTTGGTTAGCACAACCTTTTGTTTTCTTCACAGTCCAAAGACATGTAAGTCAGGTTCATTGAAAAATCAAAATTACTTGTGGGTGTGAATGTGTGTGACTGTCAATCTAGTCATGTGGTAAACTGTGAGCCAAAACTCTGGCTCTACTTAATATTAGGTTGTATATGAACTGTAACACACTAGGTCAAATTCATATTAACATTTCCAGTATCATTTTGGAAAGTTTTTTTTGTTTTGTTTTTTGTTTTATTCCTGATCTGTCCAGTCCTTACAAACTGCTTTTAACACACACTGAGGTGCAGTGCAGTTTACCCAGTACAATGTGCACTTCCTGGTACAGCATGTACAGTAGTTGGTTTTTCAGTCTGCTGTATGAGCGAAGCGCTGAGGAATTATTTTGGGCATCATTGGAACATAAGAATTGAATTATGAGAGCACAGTCGATGTCTCACATAGGGAGAGAAAAGGAAGGGGGTCGATCGATACTGAGATAGAAGAGAATAGAGGGAGGGAAAGAGGAAAGACATGAGTAATGATGAAGAGGCTTTACAGCATATGAGGCTCTCTGGGAGTCTGCTGCTCTGAGCTCTTGTCACCCTTTATATTTCTCTCCAGTGGGAAAGTATAGAGTGTATACTTAAATATGGATGATTTTAATTTTGTATAATGGCTTAGTGTTCATCTTTGTGCCAAATTGTTGGATATTGCATTTGAATGAACAATAACAAAGAACTCGAAAGCCATTGAAAAATAGTATAAAGTGTATATTGGAAACTTAATCAGTGCTGCTTTAGTGTCATCAGTGAAAATATTGATATTAATTTCAGATCCGCTGTTCTGAGCCCTATGATGTTGTGGATAAAAGACTAAGCACTGTCGCATTATCTCTGCAGCTCTGCGAGACATAAGCAGAGTTTTCAGTGTAGCTTTGTTTACTCTAATGTCTCATGATGGACAAATGATTGCCGAGCCCTGCAGGGAAGCTTCAAAAAGCTCCTGCTTCTCAAGATTTGAAGAGAATAATCCCTAAAATCTCTTGAGTTCCACCCAGTAGATGAATTGTTATACTCATGCTGTACACCATAGTCCTTTACAGAATATAGCAACTGACTGATGAATGTTGAACATATATGCATGTGCTGCTATGAATAGTGTCATACTGTTTCTTCTCACTGTACAGTGCGTGAGGCTCTGAATAACAAGTAGCAACGACAGTCCAGACTTGCATTGTTAATATTAGCATACCTCTGACACTGTGGCATGAAAAGTTTCATGTGTTTGTTTGCTTCACAGTGTCAGATTTAGTTGCTTTAAAGTGGCTTTTTGTACGTTTTCTCTGCCGCTGGAACGTGGTTTCTTGCCAGGAGCGGGTGGTCGTGACTGTTGCTTGACAAGAGCTTCAGCCATCGTTGTGTTTAGAAGATCAGAGGTTTTGATATGTCCTCTGACCAACGCTACGTCTTCAGGGCAGATTGGAGGCTACATTGACTTGCTATCGGAAAGTGCCAAGCTGGTTAGTGTGCTAACTTCAGTAGAAGAAAAGACGTATTAGCAACAAGAGCTAACACTTGCATTGCTTTGCACTGTTGGAGACAGCTGTTGATGCTTGACTTGCAATGTTTCTTCCAGACTGGCAAGTAAACTGCTGTTAATGCTAACAGTGGCTATATAGAAATAGCTAAACTTGCAAATAGCTCTTTTAAATGCAGTTTTGGAGGCATTTTTTCCACCAAAAGACATTTTAACTTGTCAAACTTACTCTCCATAAGATCCATAAACCATAAAGAAACCATAAATGCAAATGGGGGGAGGGAAGCATGCTGCTGTCCTCTGCATGTGATGGTATGGATCCTTTACGTTATTGATTGGGTCACCTCTCTCCTTGTACACTAAAATAGGCCAGTTATATTTCTGCTGACTGATACCAACTGCAGGGGCTATTGTAGTCATTTTGGCTGTGATGACAGTGCTAAAAGTGGTGATTACAGAGTTGGTAGCAATAGCAGTGAAGACAAAGATGTGGTGAAGTTTGACATTGTCATCTAACTGTTATTTTGCTAAACAGATAAACAGTGCTGTGTTATTGACAAGACCATCGCATGCTGTTTAGTGTTCACACTTTTAGCGATAATTATAACTCACTACGATTAGACTCCGCTCGACTCCTACATGGTTCTGCAGGAATTAAATAGAGGAACTTGGTACGTCTGTCGCCTGATTTGAAATGTCTCTCTCTTCCTCATTCCTGCATTCTCCATCCAGACTCTTTATTGTCACAGAGAATAGTAGAGGCCAGCCCATCCATCATTACAAGGCATTTCAATAAGATCTTCCATACTCTCAGTCTTAATAGTACATCATTATTTTCCTGTCAGATGTGGCTGATTGCATCCTGACTACATACTACAAACCTTCCTCTGTGGGCCACAACTGTCCTGCAATAACATGGCTGAGCAAACGATGCAAAATCCCACAAGAGCCTCATGGTGGAGGATTTCATATCACATGCAGAGGTTGTAAAAAGCAAATATGTTGCTCATTCTGGACCATGGGAGTATGTTGCACTTAAAGTGTGAACAGCCCTAGGTACAAATCTTAAAGCAAGATGAATTGATCCTTGTGCAATGTTTAAATGTTATAGAATATCAGGCAATACCAGCCTTCATTAAAGCTTAATATCGCTTTAAATTGAAAACCAGCACAAATGACACAACTTAAAAAGTGAGAATAATGTGAGCGAAGTGAGTATACGCAGAGGACAGCCACTTTCCTCTGCCCTCACCTATGGGGCCTGCCTGGCTGGAGCTTGCTGACATCCTCACCTTCACGCTATAAAAACCCTCAGGGATTCTCTTACCTGCTGTACTGTATATGCAGGCTGCAGAGAAGCTGAATCAGTGATTGCTGGACTGGTCGACACCCTCTGTCACACTCGCTGGCTGAGAGATTGATTTTTTTTATTTTTTTGACAGGCTCATCAAGATCCATCATTATTCAACCCAGAGGCTTCAGGACACCTGAAGCCAAACCCTTATTTTCTTGACATTTGTATGCAGGTTTGGTGACTTGGTATCTGGCAGCAGATAAATCTCACCGACATATCTTAGCACTGGGCAGTCGTCTGAGTTGTCTGCAGTATATGCATGCTGGCTGTGGCCATATTTCCTGAACACATTTGTTCCAGATTGTACTGTTAAGTTTAGTTTACGTACTATATTACAAGTCCCTGTCTTAACACACCATATAAGCTCTGTACCTTCTGTATGTATCATTAACATAGAAATGAGTCACTCAGAAATTGAGTTTTTAGAGCCAGAAATCTCTTACAAAAGTCAGGAGTATTCATACCCCCCACCCACACCCCACACACACACACACACACACACACACACACACACACACACATAGTTTGCAGTCTTGTTGGACAGTAAGTAATTTTGAGTTTTTGTTTCTGGTGGTTTGACAAATCTGAGTCCAATTCACTCTCCTTTCAGCCATTTTCAGGCTCCACCAACTCCTGAGGGAAATATCTGCAGCTTGGTGCTGCTGGCTCAGTGGGTTTATCAGAGGTTATTTTGCTGAAAATAGCTGCCTCCTGCAGCCAAAGGAAAAAAAAAAGAAAACAGTACTGATGAAAGCAGTGAGAATGAACCGGAACATTAAAGTTGAGATCCGGAAAACTTAAAAAATAAGCTGAAAGAGGTTAAATGCTCCACAGAGCTGGATGATAATCCTTTGTGGGTTTGTCACCACGAGCGACCCCCTTCATATGTCATACAGCTATGATCCATTGTTAATCTAAAAAATTTTGATTAGCGCAGCTTTAACGTTATAGACAGGAAAGTGAATGTGGTGTAAAAGTGCTGTTGGTGGATCAGGGAGTGGATCAGAGACGGCTTTGTTAATACAAAAAGCGAGAACTTCCCTCACTGTTCTTTGGAAGTGGTCGTACTTAATCTGAGGTCAACTTTAATTTGGGTCTTCTGTTTTAATGTCGAACAGCAGTTTCTAGTCATGTCTCCATTTGTTATTTTGTGATGGTTAAAACTACTCTTGCCCATGTAGCATCTAAATTATTTGGTGAAACAGTACAGTGTTGCTAAAGTCATCTGAAATCAGTTCATTTTAATGCAAGCTGAAGTCTGACAAGCTGTTGCTGTTCTGTCTTCAAAAAGTTTTCAAACTTTTTGAAGCTTTATTCCCCATAAAAAAATTTTAAAAAAAAGTCGACTGAGCTTTTTAGGAGCAGATGGTAACAGCCGAGGTAATCTCAAAGACTGAGTGCAACGTTTGAGTGCAGACAAAAGAAAAAGTTAGAAAGAAGGAATTTAAAAGTGAATGTCCAACGCAAGTATATTCTTGTTTCAATCTCTCCATTTCAGAGGTTCAAAGATCACTTTTACTGGTAGAAAGGGCCCATTCTCAGAGATGTAAGAGGAGAGAAAGTAAGGTTTGAAGCAAGCAAGTAGTTAAGAAGACAAGTGTATGTAGTGTATGTAGACAGAGTGGATGAAGGCAGAGATATTTGCAGGATAGATGGGAAGAGAAGGGATGGAGAGAAGTCAAAGAGGGAGCTGGACTCTAACAACCAAGACTGGTGCAAAGTGACTCAGACTTTTTTTTTTTTACCAATAAGAATATAAATACCTGTTTTACCATTCTGGGACAATTGAGTCAGTATTTTTAGTTTGACTCAAGCCAGAAATGGAGAACAAAAAGATTAGCCCATACTATCAACAAAATTGAACAAGGAAAGAAAAAACTCATCTGGGAACAAAAGCACAGCCTAAAACCTCTGATACAGTTCTGACCTACAGCACAGTTAAAGCATGGATCTTGAGGAATTCCCTTTTGTCATCATTTCTTACTAATCGCACTGTCAAAGTCAGAGAAAGTGATTATTATACAGAAGAAATGGTTGGCTGGGGATATAACTGAGACTGGGGTGTTCATATCAAACAATGACATTATCAGACATGAGAGAAGACTTTTATTGTTTGAATCTCATTGTGAGGTTATAATATAGGTGGAGAGAGAGTGGAGATACGGCGGGCCCACTGAAGTGATGATGACTAGGATATTATCTCCAGTTTCATTCAATATAAAGTGCACCATTTTCACTGAGTCACATTTATTTGCCAGTGTGATAAGTGTAGAAAATGGGACTGTGCTGTTGATGTTGACGTTGATGTTTGAATATTAGTTATACTTTTTAGCACTAAGCTGCAAATCTGGCCGATGAACCTGCCACTGAAATTACCCAGTGATTTTTTTTTTCTAGGGCAACTTTGGTTACAGTTGAAATCTTTTTCACATGAGATACAAATCGAATCTGTTATTACCAGGGGTAGATGCTGATCTATGCACATTTCTGGAAATAGGAAAAGCTATTTCACCTCTCAGACAGGGGGGGATATATTTGCATTGAAAGTTATCTTGTTCACTTCACTAAAAGTTCAGCCTCAAGTTGGTATAGGATAAAAGCGCAGAGAGAGGAAGCACAGCTTTAGAGAGAAGGGAAGGAGAGATGGAGCAGATATAAGTGAATAAACGACCAGAGATCCTTCCGTTCCATCTGGACCTCTGTGATCATCAGCGTTCAGTGGGACAGAGGGACTCGGTGACATCCACTGTGCTAACATGGTTTTCCCACAAGCCTGGTGGTGACAAGGAAAACGTGATAGGAGACTAGATAGAGGCAATTTCTCTTCATGGCTGAGAGGACGTACAAGTATTGTGGAGAGAGAGAGTTCATTGGAGAGAGGAAGGGAGATGTCTGGATGCTCTTCATGACTTTGCTTTGTTTTTAACCTCAGATACTCTTGAGGTTTGCTGGATAAAATCTGAGGGGCATCAACACATAAATCACTGCTCCTACTATTTTTTTGAAACAACCCATCTTCCATTTGTTTTTAAGTTTAAAAATTCTTCTTCATCTTGATCTCACCGTGACTGCAGATTCAGTTGGTGTGAAAAGTCCAGGCTTCATCAAAGCTTTCATCCTTTTCACCCCAGGTTTGTATTTCAAAGAGAGGGGAAGCCGTATCCTGTCACCACCTCTCATTTTATAGCCCTCTTCCTTGAGATAACGGACAAAGGAGAGCACCTTTTCATTTCTTCATCCTGCCTCAGCTCATGCAATGCTATTATCATGCTAATTCAAGCACACTGCTGCATAATGGTTTGGTCTGTGGTGACGTTTAACCAACTGAGACCCATGGACAAACACAAGTGGCCCCTGTCAGTCTGGCAAGAAATGTAGAGGCTGTGGCTCCGTTGAACATTTGCAAGTCATAGTTATGATGCTGCCAGTCGTGCAACAGTGATTCTCACTTAATGACTTGAATTAATAACGTGCCGGTCAATCAGTCCTACTGGTGTCCGGTGGACGATTTTCATTTGTGTCATTTGTCTGGTAATTTGTGTACAGAAAAGACACCATTCATCACACAGGCTGTAATAACACGCTGTGTGTATTTATTGAGTGCAGTTTGCTGCTAACAACAGAGCTGCAGCCATGTGTGCTAAAGAGATTTCAGACATAGTGGCTCTTCAGTTGAAACTTTTCTAAACTGCAGTGGCAGTTGAAGTTATTGGCTTGTGAGACAGACCAAATTAAGTGATGGACAAATATATACACAGGATGAGAGCTGACACCAACTAGGTTTTTTTTTTTCCACTTTCAGGATACATTATTTGATAAATTATACATGGACAATGTACTTGCTAAACACTGCCATCCCTTACTTAGCCTACTGTTGCTACACAGTAAGCTTCTGATGTTTCATGGCACACATAACATTTACAGTGATAACAGTGGCAGATTGACCTGGCAAAACTTCATAATATTTAAAATAATTTGTCCTTGATGTCAGACAGACATAGAAAATGGCAGGTGTTCATTTCCTAGATAGCGACCATTCATTTTGCTGTTAATGACAGGTTTAATTAGCTCTAGCTAGCTAGCTAACTTTCCAACTCACCTAACTAAGTTTCCAGCATATTGTTAACAGTCCATTGATGTACTGTATATATAATAATAATTAAATGAAATTATTTTTTGAAGTGTCAAGAACAAATGTGACACTCTTCACCGTGTTTTTTTTGGTTGCTTTTCCTTGTTTTGAGTCTTTGTAGTAGAACAAACACACCAAGGCCGAGTACAATGGAAAAAAGTCCATTATAAACGGAGCCCTGTATGTGAGGTTGCCTTCCACTTGGCAATCTGGCACCAATTAAAATTATATCATTCAAATTATAGCCTATGAAGTGAGGAGGAAAATCACTGCATATGGTTCATCTTTTTTTGTAAAACCTAGACAGATGGATCAAGACATGAATCAAATTACACAGGCACCACAGAAGCCCAGGTAATATTGTTATGCTCAGCAGGACATGTTTGATATTCAAGGTGGTGTTTGTTTTTGTGAGCCAGGTCATGGACTTCAGCGCATATGAGACAGGGATGGCTTCTTTAGTGCGTTTTTTTTTTTTCTCAAAGGACAATGTGAACTTTAAAGACAACACACACTCACTTCTTGTCACCTCAAATACTGTTTTCTCTTTCATTGCTTTTGCTCTCTTTTCCCTCTTATCCGTCTCTCTCCCATTCAGTCTGTCTCTCACTTATATGAAATTGACCACAGCACAATACACATCATACCTGCCGGCTTTCTCCTTGGTTTGTACCTGGACCCCTTTAACTGACCTTGCTACACAGTCACCATGTATGCTGATTTCACTGCAGCCCCATGACGCTAAAGTCAGCACTTTATAGAGGATATTGAGGTTAATATTTCTCTCCAAGCCTGTATTTACTGCTTTGTATTCATTGTGGGTTTAACCTGGGGAAATACAGTGTTGCTTACCTCACTAGAAACTTGACTTCACTAGCTGCTTCGATGACTGGTCTGCCTAAAAAACATATAGATAGTTACATAGAAATGTGGTTCCAAGTTTTTGATTGTTACTTAGCGTTAACATCACTGACAAACTATTACCTATTTAAGTTGATATGGTGAACCTGTTAGCAAACAGTTGCTTATTAATCATCCAGCAGAGGACGGAGTCATACTTGTGTTCCCCTGACGAAGGTAAATCCAATATTCACCTTTCTTTTAGCAGTGTTTTTGGTCTACACTAACTCCTTGGTGAAATATGTTAATCTGCTAAATGCTCCACTGTGCTCACAAGTTAGCTACTGACTTCGTCTGTCTGCTGTTTGGTGCCGGGCGGGTAATGTACAGTCATTTTTAGAGCTTTTTTTCACCAAAATTAGTTACCTGCTGTGTCTGGAAACGACGCTGATAAGAGAACAGAGAAACTGAACCCAAACAGTAAAGTAGTGGGCTGGAGCCAAAACAATGAATTGAAACTCTGTAGATCTGAACAATCAGGTGATAATTCCCAGGGGTTTGTCCCTACTAGTGATCTGTTATCCTGTAATCATGTGATCCATTGTTCATATAAAGATATCGACTGCAGCAGCTTAAGGTGTTTATTATAAGTCAAATCTAAATATAACATTGAAAATCATCTTAAATCAGGCCACTGCTCCTCAGGACTCCCAGTTGAATTTAAAGGCCCTTCCCCTGTCTTTCTTGCTGAGTCAGGCTCGGGGTTCGCCGGGGTCAGGTCCATATTAGAGTGGGTGTTCGCCAGCTGATGAAATCCTGGTGTATGCTGTACTGCTGTGGTTTCCAATATTCAAATTTGGAAAGCATGCTGTGTCTTCACGTGGCTGAAACCAAATGGAAATACTACTGACTTTTAAAAAGTGTTGTGCATAACAGTTTTTAAGATGAAGCTCCTGCCATTTTATCTGCTGCTGTTATTCATCTGGGACGCCACGCTCACACTGTGTTAAGTGATATTATTGTTGCTGCTTTGTACAGTAACATGCCGGCAACAGGCTAACAGAGCAAAGCTGATCGTAAAGGTGTAAAGTTGTTCCACATGAAACAGGAGCAACAGACCTTTTTCACAGTAGACATTTTGACTTGACGTAGCAGGAAAGGCACAGATGGAACAAATTTCACCGGCACAGTTCCATCAAGTGCCTCAATAAGCCACACCAGTGAGCCTGCATGCACAAAACCAAGACCCTGCACCTAGCTCTAAATGGAAGGCAGTTGTTTTTAATACACCAGTGCTTCTCCTGCTATGACGTGCCAAAATCATCTGCTGTGAAAAAAAAGGAGTCAGGTCTGTATACAACAGCACAGAGATTGTAATTAGCCAAAACAAGTGAAAACACCTGCCCATGTGGTCCTGTGTGGCATCTGATCAATGACTAATTGGCACTGAGGAGTCCAGATGCCAACAGTTAACTCGCTTTACATGACAGAAAACATTCCTTGCTTTCATTCAGTGCCAGGACTGTGAAGTAGTTCGGTGACCTAGAAGACCGCTGCAGGATTTGAATCCTCTGGAAACAAAAATGTAAAATGGTGGTCGGAAAAAATATATTGCTCCTGTTGGAGCATTACTATCCGTCATGGTCAGCAGGAACTTTATCTCTGTGTAGTGTTTCCAAAGTGGAGGGGAGGTTTTTTCAGTGCGAGTCTCTCTGAGTTATTTAAGGCAGCCCACTGTTCAATTAAAAATATTTCCCTTTTCCCTCTTTGTTCCTACTGGCTGAGTGTCTGCCATAAGATAGATAGAAACTTCCCTTTTTCCCTCCCATCTCTAGTGGTTTGCCATTTGTCAAAGGGGATTTTTTTTTTTCAAGGATTTGTGGCTATGTTTTCTGTCTGTTTCTGTGTTTTGTTACAGCTGCCTTAATTAGCATCAGGGGAATAGACTGATGTCTGCCTGCCTAAATGGAGTTCACTGAACTCACAGGAAAAATAAGTACTTCACCGAAAGGTTAAACTGACAGGTTATCTCTGCATTTACTGGGAGCTACTCATTATTTTCTCTCAGCCAGCTAAGAGTATTTCCAGTTGAGATGTGACATTCAGAAGCCCCTCCAGTAAACACGTGAGGGGCTGGTGAAAGGTAGAACAGGTAAAATTACAGAAGTAGAAAGTCTAAAAACAGAAATAATTAGGCTTTCCTGCAAATAACCTTTTTATATGCAAATCACAAGCTCAAGGTGGGCTCGTCATTTCATGGAGCATCACTTGGTTTTCATTATGTAGTACTTTCTCAAATATTATGCAAGTTATTGTGAAAAATCTAATCTTTTCAAGGACAAATTAATTTCAACCTCCAATTTAATTGCTGCAAAAACTTATTTTTGTGAACCACAAGTCTGTTCCCATTTCATGTTTACTAATAACTGTCCCAGCCATCTTGGCCTATATTCTGTGTGCTGTGTTATTTCCTCTTTTCTGTCTCATAAATCATAGGAGAACAGCAAAGGGCTGTGCAGTTGATGAATGGCTCCAGCCTTCCATTGTTCCGGTTCTGCTGAGCCCTATTGATCTCGCACACATGCATGCTCGGTCACACACATCGCCATAGGTGCATCCTCATAAATGCAAATAAGGTCACATATATTCACACAGATAAACACAGGCTTACACACTCACACACCATTCCCCCACACAGAACAGTCTCTCGTGTTAAAGCTGCTCTCAGATAATGAGAATCCCTTCTGTTTGTGAGGAGGTGTGAAAGTGGAAAATCAATAAAATCCTGAGGGAAAAATAGGATGTTTCTTAGTCTACATTAGATAAAGCCCAACACACACACACACACTGAGAGAGGCAGTGTCACTAACACACAAACTGCATCGCACTGCTATGCAAAGGCCTGTAATGAAAAATACCCGCTGCCTATTTCTTGTTTCTGCCCCTTTAACACCACCTGAATTTGCAGAAAACCTTATTGACTCTATTTGTCATTTTTATTCAGGCGAATAAAACTCAGAATGGACTGACACACATTAATTCATCATAACTGAGTTCTGCTGAGAGAGAACTTGGCTTTTGGGTTCCCTCACAGACTTATCTCCAATTTCCAAAACTCTGTTCACACTTCAATTTCATGCTGTACCAGCACCAAGGATCTGAAGTGAGTCATTTATCAAACCAAAACAAAAACAAAGTGTGATTTTTATATTACAGCAAAAAAAAAAAAAATTGTTAATGGTTTTCCTCAATTTCAGAGCAGCAGGCAGTTGAGGAGGGACAACAAAACCCAAACCAACCAGAACACAACCTAGGTTTGTAGATGAACCTTTGAGATTGAGAGTAAATTCCAAAGAAGAGATTCTCAGATTGAGCCTTTTACAGTCAGTGCCATCAGACAGTGTGAACAGGGAATATGGAGTTCTCACCAATAGGAGTATAATGTACAGATTGTCAGATAAAGCACATTAATGGTCAGATGCAGAAGTCATGATCAGACTTTGTAAGTCGTCATATTAGCAAAACTTATTTGTCAGAGTGTGTTCTCTAGTGTCAAAATGCTGCCTGCCTTGTTTTCTTGAAATTATCAGCTTGTAAACAGACTTTTACTCACCAGTTAATTAGACCTTTAAGTGTTATTTAGGCTTGTATAGTAGAGGCTCAAGAGAATCCTTGCAGCTTACTTGGCAATTAAAAGTTAAGCTCTCGATATGTCGCCAAAATGGTGACATATCGTGTTTTCTGTTTTGTGTAAACACAACCTTTATCTGATGCTAAATGCTTGGTGCACAGGGAGGATACAAGATAAGAGAAGGGTTGAGAAGAATGAAACATGGCTGCTTTGGTATTTAATCATGCTTACTCTTAGTTACTTATCACTGCCCCTTAAATGTTTTCACCACTCCTGCCTGTTGGGATTGAGTCCTCTTGAGACAGCAGCTCTGAAGACTCCATGCAATCAATACTTGGTGCCAGCTGAGTTCTGGGGGCAATAGACAGCCATGTCGGTTCTCACACTTCTAATAAATGGCTGGATGAAGCCCGGTGGATTGAGAGAGAAAAATTCTTCAAGTCAATGGGTTTTTTTCATGATGAGACGGTGACTCAACTGCTTTTGTCATTTGGCCTCATTCTAATTTAAGTGATGGGAAAATATGGCAGGAACCTGCTTCTCTTTTGGGCCACAGTGATGTATTGCATTATTTCTGTCATATCAAAGTGGGGCAGATTAAAGTGATTGATCTGACTGATGATGAGGCCGCATTTAAGCATTATTCAACAGCGTATGACAACAGTGTCTCCTGTCTGGTACATACTGTAGATAGATGAGTCAGAAATATCGGATAAAAGTAGAAAACATTTCAATTGTGTGGATGCCTACAAGATTAGCAGCTGCTACAGCAGAAGCTAATAAGGAGGATCTAATACAATAAGCAATAAACAATTCATTTTCTGTCACTTTTTATATTCTGAGATCCAGAAAAATGCATTGTTGTTTATACACGAGATCTATAGTCTCTAAAACTCCTAATATTGCTTGTTCCTTTTAATTCTTACGACAAATATCAACAACCATGGATCACAACAGGGTGTGACATTTTGTAAGAGCACAAAATAATGGCAAAGTTCAAGTGAAAGGAAATGGCTGCTTTCACCTTACAAAAGAATGACAACATTCAGCCCAGAGTTTAAGGTGTTTCCCTAGTGTTAACATAGGCCTATTATATATTAACATATTAACCCATGAGCCCATACATATGTTAGCCGAGTTGTGCGAGGGCTAAGAGTGACTTGGTTTTCTCTACAATCAATAACTACACCAGGTTTTCCAGCGATTAGTTATTTCTGTTTGCCTAAAGGCGAGAGGATCACAGGAGTATCAGCAGGGAGAAGGCCGACTGGAGAGATCAGTGTTTGTCTAGAAGGAAACCAGAAGTATGTTTTCTACAGTTTGAGACAGTTAATTGGTTGGTTGCTGCAGAAAAAGCATCAAAGCCGACACAAGAACACAGAGGCGTGAATACTGAGACAGAGCCCTATTGTTTGACCCCCCCCCGCCCCCCCCCCGTGCCTTCACCTCAGTAAATCACCAATGTGACTGACCTTCACACATCTGATACTTGTTGGAGCTCATTAGGAAAGTTTTATGACTTTTTTTTTTCAGTCCATGTTATTTTCTTTCGAAAACTCTTTCTCTATTTCCTGATGAGCATTTCTCATACCCCAAGCGTGTCTAATAATGTCTTTTTGGTTGTACAAACGAATATTAGCGACTTTTCTGTCTGTAAGTACTGCGTAGAGATTCAACTTTTGTTAGTTAAACTCTGTTTATGAACCTACCAAGACCAATACAAAATTTACAAATGCTTAAATTTAAAACTAGGTATACTACCTCTGCTACCACTGGTCATTGATATACATAGAAGTTGGTAAGTTATGTACAAATATTAGTGTCATATGACATCTGAGAATGATTCAGCAGCAAGTGTTTGGATGGAGGTTTCAGTGAGAAAAGTAATGCAGTTGAGGCAGGAGTTGGCTCACTGATGAGCACAGGAGGATCATTGAAAGCCTTTAATTAAATCCTAAAACATCCCCCGTATGAGTGATTAATAGAAAACAAACGTGGTGGTTAATCACCAAAGCCATTCATCTTCTACGGAGAGGATCCTCATCTCTGCCAGTTACCTCCTGTCTTGCAGTAGGATAGTTGATGTTTTTGTAGCAAAAAGAGGATTTTGCAAAACCTGTGAAATGAGATAACAGCTGTGACAATGCTCATGGGGAAATTAGAAAAAGAGAGAACATTTCATTACGGCCCCACAAATGCTCAAGGAGCTGCGGATGAAGGCAATGACAGACCTGAATGTGACAACGGACATACTGTGTGTTAGCATATATACTGAACGTGTCAGCAGTTTCATTTTTTTCCCACAGCGCTAATAGAAGTGCCGTTACTGAGATGAACAATTGTCTGTTGTTGTGTCAGCAACATGAGCTGCTGGCTGAACTGAAGAGTGGAGTAGGAAGCTTGTAATGTGACACTGACTCCTGACTGGAAAGGAGGAGGTGAGCAGGTGATGGGAGGGGAAAGCAGACAGAATGAAGGAAAGAAGGCAGATGTTTTTGTTTTTGTGTTGTTGTTCTTTTCTTTGCGTTTACAGGCTGAAGTCTGATGTAATGAAGTGGTTTATTTTGCCATTTTTCTGCATAATTTGATCCAAAGTATTTAACATGAAAAGATTTCCCTGAGTTGATACTTGGTGATTAAAGCTTTCCTCCCAGAAAGAACATTTGGATTTTGGCATTTGCTCTCATTTTAACCTGTATTAACCTCCGTTGGGATTGTGCATGTGGGAGTGTGTGCATGTGTGTGAATACACACACCTGTAAGAGATGGAGCAGACTTCATTATGTGGTGTATCATTTCCACTGAACTCACAGCGATAAACTCAATTTCACAGAACCCTGAAGAGGAAATGATCCTGTCTTGTGTCTTCAGCCTTAAACCAATGTAATTATCTCTAGTCTTACACTGTTACTTCACAGTTCAGTGACTGAAGCTACATGGCGCATCCAGTCTGACACTTATTTTACTCTGCATCCTCCCATCACACATAGGTGATAGCTCTTTAACTTTAGTGTCACAGTGTCAAAGAATTGTGATTAGATTGCAATGAAGTAATTTTATTTTCATCCATACTATGTCAGATGATTTTATTGCTTGAAAATATGTTCATATGAAAGCAGAAAAAAACAGTTTTTCACACCCTTTATCTTTGCCTCCTTTTCGTTGTGTCTCGTTGTCATCACACACGCACACACACACACACACACACACACACACACACACACACACACATCCACACACATACACAAACCATTTATAATAAGCGCGCAGGCAGGCCTCCTCTAAGGGCCAATTGGCACCTTTGTCCCCATCTGTGTCTCACTCTGAGGAAATGGCGACAAGGGAGACGCTCTTTACTCCTCTTCCTCTTTGACTCCCTTTAATCTCCTCTGACACATTGCTAAAATTTTCATCCTCACTCCCCCTCTCTCTGTTTTTTTCCTACTTTTCTTACTGTGTCCAAAAGATCCTGACTGACAGACCTTCCCATCTGAGACCTATCTGACATTTATGCTGCTTTTTTCCCTCTGTGGAAAAACTGGCCAAAGGAGATTCATTTTGTCCCCTTTTCTTTTCAGGGCAGTTGGAAATTGCACCACCTACTGCAGCACAGTTGAGATATGGTAAGAGGTCTTTTTTGAAATTTTGATTTGTATGTGTATTTCATTATTTTTGTTTATAGAGGGTTGGGGTGATTAAATTAGCACATAGATCTGAAAAATGCTTATTAACCTTGCAACAAGACAGCCTGGATTGATGTCCCTCATTTAGCCTTCAATCAACCAGGATGATTAATGGTCAGTCTTAATTATAATTACTGAGCATTACTGAGGATTATTTTGGTTCATACTGCATACTTTGTTTCCATGATGCCCCCAAAGCAAAGGAAAACACATGCTGTATATGGACCTGGCTAATAGGAACATGTTTTCCATGAACAGATATTGCATTAGGTATTGAGCCTGAAACAAATTGGTAACTAATGATAGAATGACAAATAGAAAACAGTCTAACAGCGTGTGACAAGCTTTAAAATTTAAATTTAAAATACATAATCCTTTGATCAGCAGGTTTTTTTTGATTGAGTAATAAATATTTAAGATAAGATAAGATAAGATAAATAAGTATAGCCAAGTGTAAACTGCACTTATTTTAAATCAGACTTCCACAGATAAGAACATATTGGTGTATGGCGTGATTCCTCTCTGTCATATGAGCTAGATCATCACTGAACATGTTCTGGAAAACGAGTGGGAACCCTGAGACTGAACATTAAAGGAATGTGTAGCAAGTATGTTCGCATGTTTGTGATGCGAGTGAGTTTCTGTCTAAAGAGGCTCATTACAGAACGATGTGTTTCAGATCAATTGTTACTACAGATGGAAGGTCAAACACACACATGCAATCCACCTGCACACAAAAACACAAGAGGACTTATGCAGGCATCCTTCAGCCTACGGTGCTGAATTACTGACATGACCTCAGAGGCTTTCCAACCTTCTCTTCCTGTTGCTGCTGTTGGGACGTCCACTGGACGTAGTTCATATCATCTTGTTTTTTTTTTTCACAGTATACATTTATCAGTGACATCCTTGTGACTATAGGCAAAGACAGAGACAGCTCAGTTCTTTCTCTTGCTGTGATGAAATGTTGTTTTTCCTGCTCTGGCTCCTCAGTAAAGATAACACACCGAGTGAAACTTTAAAGGAAACGTAGACTCAGCCGGCTGACAGTGATGAACACAGCACACATGAATTTCCTCAGCACAGCAAAGCCTTTGTGTTGTGCGTGTTGTTGCCTCTTTTTTTTTTATCTTACTGGGAGCTGCACATGTTGATGACTTCTGTGGAAAAAATGTCATGACTTTTCATCACTGTAAAAACAGATCCGTTCAACACCTGACTCATAACACTCTGACCTAAAGATCATGAAAGAAGCTGGATCACTGATTGAGTGGTGAAATCTTGTGAATATTCTTAGTTTTTGCCGACCAAACTGAGTGTGTGAATGCAGTTTGGAGCAAATTATCTCAACCCTGGTCTCATATATGACGATATATAAAATGATACCCGACTATGAGCAGTGACTCTGAAACAGCTTTTAACATCACTCTCTAGAAACTGTACAATGTCGCCCAAACAGCTTTACAATTGTCATTGGAACTAACATAGCCAGAAGAATCCATTTTTAATTTTTTTTTTTGTTTGGTGAAAACAATGAACACTGAAAGCCATTTTGTCCTCAAAGGGCTTTAATGTGTAAACAGGTTATTGTAGCCTGGAAGAACTGCAACATGGGAGATAAAGGGTTCTTGTCATCAAAGCTGTATGGACAGTTTCTGAGTAGCAACATAACCTTGCTGTCACTACATTGCACCAGTTAATGATGATTTTATAAAAGGGTACGAGAGAAACAAGAGATAAAAGGTCCTAACAAATGTCTTCTGTCACTCACTGCAGAGACTTGATATCACCCTTATGTTCTAGTTTTATTTGTGCAGAGAAGCATCCACACCAAACGCCAAGATTTGACTTGACACGTTTCTGTACGGAGAGATGGAGTTCTCTTCAAAATTCACAGTTACCCCTGTAGTATTAAAGTAGTCTGTGTTTCACATATGAGCGAGTAGGTGTTTTGTGTAGCGAGGCTCAAACTGCAGCAGAGAGACAGCTGTAGAGAAGAAATTAAGTGTTCAGGAACGCTTGTGCTTTAAGCCAACACTTTTCTGCAGATCAGTTACTTGAACTAGACTGAACTTCACTTGAACTTCAACTAAAAGACACTGGACTTTCCTCAGGCTGTGGATGACATTTGAAACAGCACCAACAGTACATTACACTGTAAATTACATCTACGCACACACACACAAACAGGGATAAAAACATTATGTAGAAATATTTACATTCCAATAATTTTTTTTTTTTTTTTTTGCTCTGAAAAAGATGTTTGATATTAATTACACTTTTTACACAAAATATCAAAGTTGAACTTCAGTCTTTTTTCATTGTCACAGATGAAATCCTTTTTCAGTTTAGGATTTAAGGCTTTATTTATGTTTCTCTGCTGCTTGTGAGTTTTAGCTTAATGTATTATCTCACACTTACATATACCTTGTTTTATAAGTCATATACTGAGCCTAAAGGTTAGGAAATTGGAAAATATGTTCTTTATCTTGTGGCTTTGTACAACATTGGCACAACTTAGCTAAACTGAGGTTATGTTAGCGGTTGAGGTTAAACATAGCTACCGCTACCTCGGACATTTAGACTGATCTTATAAAGCATTACGTTCATTAATAATATGTTTTCTGCGACATTTTGTGCCAAGAACATGGATTCAACTCAACTCTGCATACTACAGTCTATTGCAGCTGTATTTGTTGCATGTTTCCACACTTTCATCTCTTATAGCAGCATATAAAAAGTATATACGAATAATAATCGTATCTATGAATAGTCTCTAGACAACAACAGCTTCATAGAATTAATTTTCTTTTAAGTACACAAATGTTTTATGTCTAGTGAAACAATGCTTTTATATCTTGTATCTTCTGTGTTTGTTTTCATTATGTTCTGCAAGGCTTGATTATGTCTAATGTATGTAATCTAATCTGCATACCCTCTTTATTTTATCTGTTGGGGATTTAGTGTTTGTGTTTGTTATTTTACAGTTTTGCTGCACAATGCACTCCCTTTTGTTGGATTCGGATTTCTGGACAACTGCATCATGATTGTTGCTGTAAGTATCAGCTTCATGCAGAGCTGTGGCCGCCTGCAGCTCAGTGCGTATAGAGATTTATTCAGTGTTCGGAGTTTGATTTCCACAGGGGGTAACTGTGCATAAAGAATATGTTGTATGTGCTCACGTCACTGCAGGAAACTTTGGACAGAAGCATCTAGGGAAAACGAGAAAAATGAATCATTGAATTGTTTGTTTGATGCTACTATAAATTTCCTGTTTTCTCTCTGTCATTGTACAGCAAACTGTCTTTCATCTCTGTTTCTCTGTGTTCTTTTCTCTTTGTATTTTCATTCAGTACATTGCTCTGTAGGGAATCTTTGCAAAGTTGCTCAGATAATGAAATCTAAACCCAGGGGGAAGTGAATGGGGGAAGAGAATGAAAAGTAATCAATTTTCTGACTTAATTCAAAGTCTGATTGCATAGCGGGGTTATTTATTTTTAACACAAGATGATGAATTCTTATGGGGCTTTCGACAGGGATGTAGGAAGAGAAATTGTGTGAAAAAAAATGTGTACTAAAGAGAATAAATCTTAATGGAACATTATGAAATGCCTTGCTTTGCCCCAAAACCCATATACTGTAAGAAAAAATAAGAATATTTAGACCACTCTACTGTTCTGCTCTTTTTAAAGAGGGTTCATCAAACCCATGAAGAATTAAATCAATACATAATCACACTTTTGGGCTGGATTCTACTGGTCTGTGAAAAGTTTGTGCATTTATTAAAATTGTATTTTAATAAACTACACAGGCCTGACTGTGTTCATGTTTCCAGAGCCTTCCCTTTATTTGTTACTTGCAGTCCAGACTGAGAGAGAAACTCATGCAACTTGAAGATCCCAGGCTGCTTTCCATTTTATATGAGGTCTACACCAAAGCCAGCAAACTGTAAACAGAGACACAGAAAGCTTCTATCTTAAAGTCTTAAAAAGCAGCATTTAAAGTCAGAAGTACAGTAGTACAGACTCTGATTAGAGACTGCAGTTGGACGGCGGTGACCATGTAACTGGCTTAAAGTTAAAAACTTTGCTATGGCATTTTGGATAAGCTATGTAAGTCAGAAAGTAAAGAGGAAAGAGAATGTTGAGAATGAAAATATCTCCATTATAGGGAGGAGGTTGTCAAAACTAACGATTGAAATAACCTGACATCATGGATCACAAACATGTTCTCCAGATTATGATGCACAGATGTTGTAAAGTTAGCATCATATAATCTGTACATTTGTGTTCATTTCCCAGGGCACGCAGATTGAGTTATCCATCGGCGTTATCCTCGGCATTTCAACTATGGCAGGTAAGAAAAATGTCAAGATCTTAATGTAATCTACTAGAAATGTTTTGAATTTTTATTTATTTCAAAAGCATGTGTCTTTGTGTGTATGTTTTTGTTCTGAATGCGCAGCGCCAGTGAGTGTATTTTCAATATTTTTTTTCTGATTGATACCCATAACCTTGATTTTTTTATTTTGCTTGACATCCTTTATTTGTCTTTTAAAAACACAAAAAATGATTGAGGATTTTTGCACAATGGTAGTAATACCTGCCCTGACAACGCAAGGGAAACGTCCATGTTGCTTGCTGTAAAGCAACTTTGGTAAATTCTGTAAATATGCTTATTGATAAATGAGTTGCATGTCCGTTGTGACATATGGTTCCATGATTTCTCCAGCTTTTTTTTTATTTTTAATTAGTCAAATTTAATTTATCATTTAATTGCTCTGGTTACAGCCAGGTTTGTTAGATTTGATAGTATTACCTCACAGACAGGCAGGTTCAGAAATACATTTTTACCTGACCAGACTCTAAGTATTGCACCCCGTTTGTGTCCCAATGAGAGTGATAAGCCAAATCACAGTGGACTCCCACAAAATTGAAATTTAAAAAACGAATAGAAAGAGGCATTTTCATTTTGAATGTCATCAGAAGACTGTCTCATCATGACACTTTGACCACTTCATTGACACTAATCCAAAAAAAATAAAGTGAGATAACATTAGAAGAAGGTGAAGCAGAGAGTAAGTGTCTGGCAGAGGGGATAACGAATTAATTATTCATGAATATAATAATACTGTTCACCAGCAGATTAAATGGGTGTAGTAATATCTACTTAGTTCAAAGACGCACATTTGCATTTTAATGTTATCACCTGTTCCATTTCAGTGTGTCTGGAAGAGACAGGTTATTATTATATTACATTTACAATGAATGTGAATGCAGACAGGAGACGAGGAATACACTGATGTTAGTCTCAGCTTTGGTGCATGATGAAGCATGAAAACCGTTCCTATTTATATCATTTGATCATTATGAACAAATGCTGAATGATTGTATCTTTTGGCAAATCCTGTGTCCATAATCACCACCATCACTCAGTGAGTATTGAAATGAATTATGCTAATGCAACTAGTATCAACAAAATCCCAATTTATATTGTTGTTGTCAATCATGTCCACAAAAACAAACTTCTACTCCTTCTACTCCTTCTACTCTTACTCTGCGGGTCTTATCTTTCCTCTTGTGATTCTGTTGTTGTTGCTGGTGGTGATATTGGTTGTGATCTTGTTGCTTTTAGCTCAAACTTTCGAACATCAAACAGACTCAGTGAACTGATGGGTCTAAAACACTTGGATGAGTCAAAGCTGATGCTGTAACAGAGCAGAGGAGGGAGAAGCCTGACACTTTCTATGCTGCGTTTCCCTGGGAGCTGGAGGGATCCAAATAACTTGACCACTGCAGACGAGAGCAAGGAGAAATTGATCCATGGTGGATAAACTGTAGAGAGGTGAAGATTTGAATCTTCACTCTGAGGAGCTTAACGTCTGTCAAAAATGCTTCTGATTTGATCTGCTCATGTAGCTTTCCATGTCAAACGAGGTTTTCAACTTGGGGATTTTGGAGAGATTGTGATCTTGATTAAGCCAAAGGAGTGATTTCAGGCCTGGTGGGATTTATAACCAGAGATTTATCAGGTTGCAAACTCTGGCGGAGAACGTGAAATTCAATTTCAGGTTGGCTTCTAGGAGTTTTACAGGCGGACCCTGTTAGATTTGATAGCGGACCCTGTTATCTCTGTGTGGCGAGATTTTTCAGACCAGGTTTGACAGTGAGTCGAAATCCCCTTAAATTAGTGATTTGAAAAAATGTATATTAACTACCCAGGAGCCCACACAGATGCCGATAGATAAAACAACAGAAGCAGCTTCTGTTCTTTTTCCGAAGCCTTTCACAGCCTCAGCCGACTTTCTATCACCCAGACTCCATTTCACAGCAGTTGTTAGTTACTCATTCCTGCTACATCAGGGACATTCGGTGGCCTGCAAATCAAAAGGCTAGAGTTATCTAACCCAGTCTAGAGTGATTTAGCACTAGTGTCAAGTCCACCAGTCACACATTTTCCTAGGAGGCAAACATATCTCAGCCGGCTCGGTTGAAGATGGAGACAGCCTCGTTAGAAAATGGTCTGCTACTGACTTGATCTAATTACATGATTTAAACAGAGGTAATGATGTGAAAACCTCCAAATAGGATTAAATCCATAAAAAAACCTACAGCTCAAGTTATTAAAACACAAAATCGCCTCACTCTGCTGAGACTCGCCTTCAAGGACCCAGATTCTTGTTATTGTATTAATATGTTTTCATACAGATCTTCTAACTTTTAAGAGCCTAATGAGGATGAGTCTGCTTGTGTTTTGTGTAGCTGTACTTGTGTTTTCTGTTGAAAAAAAAAGCTGCAGTTATAGTTAGACATTGCTCATACAAAGGTTTCCATTTCTCAGTCTCTGAACATTATGACCTACAAATTATAGCTGGTAGGTAAGCCTTGCAGACAAGAGCACGAGACACCAATAAAAAATTTCCACTGTCTCACATTTGTTATTTCACGTTGTTTCACGGCCCGTTTGTCCACCAGTAGTCACCGGTGCAGACAGTATCTCTGGTTTACCTTCACGAGCAGAAAGTTTTGGAAAAGTTGTAGTGAAAGAAAGATCATAAAGTATGTGATGAAAAGAACAGGAAATCTAAATCTTTCTTTTTTTGGCCAAATGTTCTAATATTAATTTCTATCCAGAAGCAAAATACTACCAACAAAAAAATATACAGGGAGCTGTCTCTTATATGGTAATCAGTGTGTGTGGATGTGGCTGAATCTGATGCAGAGCTCAGTGAGAGGCAGAGAGAACAGTGACTTGTGGCAGATAGCTGATCTTGGCTTGTAATTAAATTTGAGCAGCTGGACCACAGAATCGAGCCTGTGGGGATCTCCATTACATCTGCCTCCTCGGGGGCTTGTACAGAGATTTGATGTGTTTTATTACCACATCATCATCTCAGTTTTAATAACCGTAAAGCTTTAACTTAACTAACCTAACTCTAAAACCTAACCAGTTCAGTTCCAGGGTCCGTCAGGCTCATCAGGTTTATCCTCTTCTTGGAGAATTCATGCTGCCTGCTCATACAAGTCCATGAGGTCCTCACACAGTTCTCCATACTGAAACATTTTCATTTGTACTGTTTCCAGTTCATTAAAATAATCAGTTTGGCTGATATTAAGGCCAGTGCAATATTTGGTTGCTCATTTTCACCCCTGATGTACTAGTTATTGGACAACATCTGATATCAGTATTAAAGAGACATGACTAATTTTCAGTAATATCCAACCAGAACTTAACAAGAGGACAGTGCCATAACAGATGCATTAGTGTGCTGTCTACTTCACAACCATGCCAACACAGTTTGGATAATGTGTGATCAATCTTCTTCAATGTGAGGGCATTTAAAGTTAAGTAGCATCCTCATTATTGTAGAGAGAAATTTTGACTCATGTTCATTCCTCTCTATCTAAATGCCGAAATGTTTATTTTACTGTGTGCTGCAGCCAGTTATTTAGTTTAATTTGTTGTGTGGTGCACATACACATGCCCAGCCCACTTTGACTTTCAAATCACCTAAAAAGTACCATTGTTGTAGTGAATATGACTTATTACATTGCAAACAAAGAAGAACCAAATCTGCCACAACAGTTCCCTGTTTAATGCACAGCTCAAGTTTTCAAATCTTTAATCATCCATCCAGAAAAACTGAAGGAGATCGTACTTAAATGTAAAAAATATAACATGGAATTCATCATCAATCTCATTTAAATCACGTAACAATTTCTCCTCATGGAGACCATCTTATTCAACGAATTACAGTCTGAGGCTGACTGAGATCCTGCCCAGGGCAAACATTTTTTGTCCTGTTGAAAATACCAGAACAATCTCCTTATTTAGCACAAATCTACTGTGTGTTTTGGCACCAACTGATTGGCTAAGAATTACAAACTTGCAGACTTCCCTTGTTGTTACCCTGCCTCTCTCATCCAAAGCTCTTCTCGCAGTACAACAAGCTTACATCGCTGATTACAGCCAAATACAACTAACCCACAACTTATTAACATTGATGCTTTGTTGCAGCAGGCAGGCAGGCAAGTCTCTCCTCAGTCTCTCCATACGTATGTCTGCTGGGAGTAAACAGTAAACAACACTTTTTCACATCGTGGCACATAGAAATTTTCCCTAATTAGACTGCAACACTTGAGTCTTATCTGAATTCCTCTGTGCTGATTAACGTGGGTGCTTTGTTCAGACGTATGAGTTTGTCAGTTGGCAGAAAGTAACTGCAGCCAGTGGACACGTGTTTGGATATGTTATTTACTGTTTGCAACCATTACCACATTTACATCTGACATTAAAATGCATTTAGGGTGATCAGATTGCAATCAGATAGTGCAGGTGTAAATGCATCCAAGATGCACTGAGCATGAATTGTGATCTGATTGGCCAGGAACACATTGTTACCACATTGAACACAAGTGTAAATGCAATTGCGTTATAAATTCAGATACAACCACCCAGTCTTCTAACAGATTTACATCTGGCATTAAAATGTGTCTCATATCCAGATTGTAAATGGAGTCCTTGTTGCTACACCAGCTCAAAGATCAGACTGAAGCACTGAACACTTCCTGCCAGAGTTAGATGGAGATTGAGCCTTAGCAGAGATGGCAATGCTGCTTTCAGTTCCCCGGAGGGTTTCTGTGTTCTGAACAATACTCTGATCTCAGGGTCATGTACAATAGAGGGAACACAAGCAAAGCAGTTTTTATTCTCTCTTTTAGGAGCAGCTACTACAGGAACAGAAAGCAGAATCCTTAAGGCAATGTCTCCTGACTCCTGCTCTCCTACTCTCTCCACTACTAACTACTTAGCTTAGTGACAGAGACCAGAAAATATTCAGGCATAGTGACACTTGGTTCCTCTCCGTGTTCCTGTTTCATTAGTCATTTCACCGTCCCCTCATCCTCTTCTCCTTGGGCACTTTGTCAAGTGCTACTCTGCTACTCTGCATTATTCATGTGAAGTTATGAGGCTCAGGGAGCGAGTCAACAGTGATATGGGCTTTAGCAGTGCATCTGCCTCATTAGTCAGCCCACAATGCACTGTGGTTGCCCATCATGTCCTGTGCAACATGGTAGAGTTAAGCAGTGTGTGGTTATTTTTAAAAGAATTACTGACCCATAATTGATTTTATATTTAGAAATAATTATTGGCCTTTATGGTTATTCATAGGATAAATAATCAATAATAAATTACTGGTTCAAACATGCTGCCTCTTGCTTCTTGCTCCTGTCCTCTGTAATGCAAGAGGCCACTCAGAGACTGATGTTGTAATCTCGTCAATCACCAAAGGGAAGTAGAGGAAGGCAGGTGAAGATAATTGAGGTGCTTGTCCCTCTCCAGCTCCTCACCCTCAGTTACAGATACATGCTTTAATAAAGGCGTGTCGCTATAGTTCGAACAGGACACTGTATTTCTGCTGCTGTATGTAGACTACCCCTACCATGTTTGTACATTGTGTGCAGCTCACCAGCTTTTATCCAATACACCTTTAGACCTAATGTCATAAAGCGTGACACAAATTACATGTCACTCTGACATACACATACACAAAGGCAAACACATTGGGTCTATTATCCCACTTTGTGTCAGATGGTTCTTTGCCTCTGTGTCAGCCATTACACCTGACGTATATTGTTATTGAATGGACTAAATTTGGTAACCTTTCGGTGTGAATGATCCAGCTACATGCCTGTGAACGGCAGACAAACAAAAAGTGTGTCATCTTTTTTTCTTTCACATGATAAGAAATTCAGTCTCCAGACAAACACATTCTGTGTCTTGTGCCTTTTGGCTGTCCTCGACACAAACCTCAACTTCCTAACTCATTTTGAGATCATGTCTCTTTCTCTTCCCACATTTTCTGCAGCTGCTGCCCTTGGCAACCTGGTGTCTGATCTGGCAGGACTAGGGTAAGAATTTCACACATTAACACACCAGAACACACATACTCACACACAAGCACAGGTAGATATTATTCTTGATAGTTCCTGCAAATCATGGCAGGTTGTTGGAGGATAGAAATTCTCATAATTGATCATTATAACAATTATAACCTTTTTTAATGACTTATTTATGACATTAAAAGGTAGAGGTTTACCATTCCACTCTACTCCCTTTAGTGAAGGCTATGTCATTAAATTGTTTAGTATTAAACAGTAATTATTTAATTCAGTCTAGAGGAAGATCAGCCTGATCAGCAAGCAAGAAAATGAAATGCAGCCACCAGAGGTTTGTGTCCCTGAGGAAAGAAGGCTGTGGCTTTGCAAAGCATAAAAGGGATATTACCATGAACAGGAAAAGCCTAATAATTTAAACCTATTAGTGTCGTTTTATTAAATCAAAACGGTCTGAGCAAGGTGTGTATAAATGAGGAAAGGATTATGCAGCTTGCCTTAACCGTCCATTTCTGCTCTGGTCCAGTAATGTTCCAGCTTGTTTAATTAAACATTGTGTATTGTGTGTGTTAAACTAGTTATTAACAAATGTAGAAGGTAACCATGATGTTGACCATCCCACAGATCATGTTCCCAACCTATATGTAGTTATAGCTACATAGCCAACTTTAGCATTAACAGCTGTTTACTTACCAGTCTAGAGGAAACGCTGCAAGTTCAGCGTCAAACTTTACTCGCCAAGAGCTGACACCAATGTTAGCTCTTGTTTTCCTTTCTTCATTTCTGTCACTTCATTTCCTCTCCTGAAGTTAGCGTGCTAACCAGCCAGCATTTTTATGTTCTATTCATTTATTTAATCATACTGGGATTATACTGGATCTTGTTGTACTGGGAGTTGGGAGGATTTTAACCAGCATTATTTACTGCTGTTCTGTAAGCAGTCCAGGTCAAATCAGTCTGGTGAACATGTAATGTACTGAGACAAACTCAGGGTTTGTGCGGTATAGAAGGAAGTATGCATTTTATCCATTATCCTGGTTCTAATACCAGTATTATGCTCTCTTTAAAAAGGGGATGTACAGTACATTTTATAGCTGACATACTAAAAGCCCCAATTTCACAAGATGTAAAAAAAATATCCAACGTCACTAGAAGTAGTCATTATTGAGCCAGGATTGTCTTCTATTGATTGTATTGTTTTGATTCTTCTCCTCTGGCTTCCTTCATTTTTACTTTTTTGTTGTCACAAAGTAAAACAAAACCATGTCCAAAATTATGCTGTGAAAATGAATCAAAACAACAACTACCAGTTCTGACTCTAGCTGCCCAACACAGTTGTGTGCAGCATGTGATCAGGTTTGATCAATAGAAGCATAATGAGCTCTATGAGAACTGGAAGCTGATTGTTTTTCCTGCCAGAAAAAACAGCATTGTATCATAGATCCTTTCAGATGATTTTAACAGCTGATGGGGTTCAATGAGCTGATTCATGACTATTTTCCACCTCAGAGCCTCCTAGTGGCGACAGGGATCATTGTCAGGTAAACCTGCTACACGGCCTAAACCAAACAGAATATTTATAGTAGCCCTCCAACCATGTATAATCAACATACCGTTACAAATTCTTGCTCCCATTTAAATACAGTAAATCAGAGAATACACAGGTAAACACCACTGAGACTCTGTTGTTGGCTTTGCACCGTTTCAGTGTGATTGATTACCCAAGTTGTTGTGGCCTCCGCAAATGCCCTCAGCAGACACACTCATATTTCTGCGTCCATGTGTGCGTCTGTGTTTGCCAATCAATCATAATTGTAAAGCGGAGCCCATGTGGCCAGTTTGTCAAGGTGAGAGTCGATTACACCAGACAAGAGAGGTTTCTTTTTTTTATTTTGATAGATTTACACCAGTGAATGTGGAGGCTGTTTGTCAGTAGTGGCGCTCCTGCAGGTGTCCTTCAAGTGTACACGTATAAACCCTGTGCTTTAGATTACTCTGGGAATCGGTGGCACTTAAGTGGCAGATGAGAGGGTGATACATTCATGGAGGAGGAGGCTTAATAGATTGTTGCTGAGGTTGAGGGTAAACTCTGATCAGCAGTTGACAGGATGAAGAGACCCCAGATGCTTCTTTGCTGCAAACCTGTAGCAGTATTGGTATTTAGTTTGCTCAGATCCACAATGTCCAATTGCAGGTGAACTTCTTGAAAAGTGAATGGTGTTTTGGAGTAGCTTTTGCTCTTCCAGGTTAGAGGTAGTTGGTGACATGGCAGAGTAAAAATCTGATTCCTGCGTCTTTAATTTTTGCTTAGAATGATTAACCTATCATAATTATACTAACTATGTAGTAAGGCTACAACTAACTGTGATTTTCATCTGCCTTCTCCATTGATACAATGTTCAGAATTGACCAGTTACTTTTGCTTTTGCTTAGCAATTTACATTAATGATAAATAAATGATTAAATTTGTTGCAGATGATTTTCCTGTTGATTGAATGCAGCTCTAGTGACAAAATAATGAATTATGAGTCTGATGTTGTACCCATACATTTGCATATTTTCTAGGTTGTTTGCTATAATTGGCTTGGATTACATTCTCACTCCTTACAAACAGCGGCGCAGTTCTCTTGGAAGAAGATCAAGTTCCCCATTTTCCGACAATCTGGCTGTAGAGACGTTTAGTTAGAATTGTTCTCACCTGCCTAAATGAGCCAAGTTAAAGCTCAAGAGGCTGATTAAATAGTGGCTAATATTCTTGGTGTGAACCTCCATTTAGTTTCCATCTGCTGGAAAGACAAAAAAAAACTTCATTTGTCTTTCAGAGAACTTTCATTTTGGTTTAATTCAATCAGAATATGACAAAGGCTGTCACACAGAAACCCCCCCAGCGCATGTGCCAGTGCTGTACCTTTAAATCACACTGGATGGACTGGAGAAAGAAATTTGTATAAATAAATACATTTCCCACATTACTGATATTTTCTATTAATACTACATTAAATCAAAAGTATAATGAATAAATTCCAGGTATATTTCTTTACCATCAATCTGTGACTAAGATTGTTATAGAGCATTTCATGTAATTTCCACTTCTGTGCTGACAGTTAATGGACAGAGACAGGAGACAGGTGAGAGCAGGGCAGAATGAAGGCGACATGACAAATGAAGAAGATGTCAAACAGACAGAAACCCCAGTGTATGCAAACATTAACCTGCTGATCCACCAGAACTCACGGTGAAAGTTGAACACCCAACATGCCTTTCTACAAAGGCACGTTTTCTCAGTCCTGTAAGTGAACAGCACAAATAGATGTAGCTGTCACTACACCATGCCCCTCTAGAGTCCTTTTGGTCAATATTGTAGCGATTATGTTGCGATGATTGTTTGTAAATCCTCCCACTCAACGTCTGTTTTCCTCATTTAAGAGACACTGACTGAGCTCTGCTGCTCTGTCTCTCTGCTCTTCTATAGAATTTCCCATATGAGTGCGTGTGTGTGTGTGTGTCTGTGTGTGTTAGTGCCTTTGGTGAGCAAGCTGTGCAACTATGTTCATATATGTGTTTGTGTGTGTGGGTTCATGCGTAGGTGAATTCGTAACATTTTCCTGCATGTTTGCAGCAAACCAGCCGATTCTTGGTGAAGGCCATAATTTAGCTCGTGAGTCACTCTGAGCGTTCGGCCGGTTGTTACTGCCGCTCCTGCCCGTCTTGGTCTCCGCGGCTGTCTGCGTTTCCTATGGCCACAATGCATCAGTGGCTTTCTGGGGCAGACGAGCAACCCTGAAAAGCATTAATGCATTAGGTAAAGTTAGAGAAAACAGGACAGAAACTTGGAGAAGACTCGGGGGAATAAAAACTGGGGACCTGCATTTGAATCCTAGTGGGTCTCTACATTACAACCTTTGCAGTCTGGGATAAATTATAGAATATCACATGACCTTGTATTATAAAAAGCAGTTTAAGGCAATAAATGAATGGATGATTGATAGTTCAACTTTTTTTCAGGATTAACATATAGTGTGATACTTCATTGATCCCCTCAGGGAAAATCTCGTTTTGCTTGTCTTCCTTTAAAGAGGTTTAAAGCCAGTATCTGCTCCTGAGAGGATTCAGTGTTTTGCTCAAGGATGCTTCAGTACGGCGGATGTTTGTTCAAATTATGGCTTAATCTGAGTTTATCCTATTGAAGGATATGTCATTGTGTCAGCAGTATCATTTTAAAACACACCATATTTACCATCAACTGTATCATAAATCGCTGTAACATTTTTGTTCCTTTATAGGTTATCTTTCATCACTATACTTTCAGTAAATTTCATCATTTCAGTTTTTGAAAACTGCCGTGTTTTGCTCACTGATGCAGACCTGATTTCTTTTGCCTTCTGCTGTTGCAAGTGTGTGAAATACTTGGACAGAATTTGACTTGAAGGCAGGAGTGTCTGTGTCATTGTGCAGTATGCTCCGCACTAATCAGACGTCTTATACAGCAGGCAGTATTTGGATTGATAAGGAGTTTATGTTTCATAGATCCAAAGAGAAAACAAAACAGTTGAAACAAATGCAGCATGTTCCCTCATATTATGTGTCGTTTATCTCAATTTGACATTCGTTTTATGAGCAGAATAGAAAAGGAATACACGCAGTGCATTTCACTGACTGTCAAACTGGAGACGCAATCCTGCCCCCTGTTGCCAACATGGAGTTTGACAACATTATTATTCATCTGCCACTGTGCAATCAGTGTAAAAGCTGGAAAAATGATTATCTGTCCTTATTATATGTAATTTATACATAAGAAAGTTTCTTATTTCTTCTATTTTCTCTTCTATGATGAAATGCTATGGGCTTCAGGCTCACACACACACACACACACACACACACACACACACACACACACACACACAAACACACACACACACACACACACACAACCAACATTTCACACAGTCTTCTTCCTCTCCTTTTCTCCTTATCTTTCTTTTAAATATGATACTCAGTACTTATCAGTCCCTTGACTCAACAGCTCCAGCTGCAGCTTATTTGTGTGGGCAGTGAACTGAGGATCCATTAGTGCCAGTGACTGAACCAGACCTGGGCCAACATTTTGACGTGAATTCCTTTTCTCACCCTGGAACTGCAGGACATGCACATGCACAGTTTTTTAAATGTGATCCGTTTTTAGTCCTCTTGCCAGAAGCGCAGGTCTTGTGTGCTAAACATGTTCTGAACATGTTCTTTTTAGTTGCAACAACTTTCTGATTTGCCAAAAGACATCATGAAATTTCAGTTCTGTCTTGTTATTAAATTTGGATAATTTAACTATAAATATGGCCGTAAGTAATATTGCTCTTGTTGTAGTCCAGTGACTTCATCCATTTGTGGACATATGATTGATGAGTTTCAAATGTTACTGTGTAACTCAGCGAACACTGTTCTCAATCCTCTGCAATCTGTCTTCATTCTGTCAGCTGTGTAAAGTGTTGAACAGTGCTAGAAATGATTTTATTAGATCACACTGAAGGCTTCCTCTCTCTCTCTCTCTCTCTCTCTGGTATTAGAGCTGATATTTGACGTCCTGCTGGGTTTTACGACAGATGGCAGCAACAATGAGCAGATTGGAACATTAAATTGCTGATTTTATTTTGTTTGCTGTTATTATTGATTACTTAGGTCGTTAACTTTGAAGACTTTGCCCTGAGTGGGAAAGTGTCATTCCATGGGTGGTTTAATGAATCATGACGTGTAATGCAGAAAAATATCAAGAGGAGGCTATTATGTGAAACAGCAACAAAGTGAACATGAATACGCAGCTGTAAATTGAATCTATGAACAAATTACAGAAATGGCCCCCAGCCTGAACAAACACAATCTCAACATGGTGTGTGCCACATTTATCTGAATGACACATTTTTCTTTCACTAATGTTTTCTTTTTTTTTTTTTTGAGTAAGTCATTGTGGCCATGTTTCCTTTGACATTCTTTTTCTTAACATTTGAATAAAATCTGAAGCTTAGAGCCGAGGGCTTCTCACTCACAGAGATATTCACACCTCATAAGACTAAAATGAGGAGATGCAGAATTTATATGACGCAACCCGTCACATGTGTCTATTGCTGACCTTCATGTCTACCACGTCTCTCTGCAACTTTTCAATCTCATGAAATGTCACAATGAAAGAAGGTTAAAATTAAAAAAAGACAGGATAATTTATCACCGTCTCTCACAGCGCCTTCATGGTTCACTGAAAGGGAGTGATTAATTGTTGCTCCCTCTCTTTAGGCTGGCAGGTTACGTGGAGGCCTTGGCGTCTCGGCTGGGGATGCAGATTCCTGACCTGAGCCCAAAACAGGCCGATATGTGGCAGACCAGAGTCAGCTGTCACGCGGTTGGTACCATTATCCCTCACCAAAGCACTTAACCCCATCTCTGCTCTCCTAATGTGAAAGACTCAGACTTATGAACACTCAAACATAAACCCAGCCAGAGTGGATATTAATGAATCTGCTGGGTGTTCATGGGTTCCATTTGTCATGTAATGCATTGTAAACATCAAACCAGGTCAGGTCTTTGTACAGTGATGTTTCTGTGATGTGCTTTTTCCATCACACACTCATTCTGCAAGGAAATTAGACCTGAATAATTTTTAATGCACTGTGACTGCTGAAGTGTGTAATGTAATTAGTTTTAATTGGCTTCAGTGATTATTGCAGCAGTAAAAGGTTACCGGCTGGTTGTAAAAGGTCATGCCGATTCTGACATGAGGGGAAATGTTTTATTTTTTTATTTATTAGAAAAGATGTCTAAGTGTAATTGGAAATCAATGTGTCAGTCTTTAGACATTTAGAGTAGTGGTTTTCTGGCTTGGTAATCTTTCCTTGCAGCAGGCCAGGTGCTACATGAAAGGATTTAGTACAATATAATGATGATAAAGCTTCCTTGTGCCTTTGCAAATGTAGACCAAACTGGAATAAATGATGAGGAAAGCAAAGTATAATAAAAGACAGAGTCAGGTCACTTTGGTTAAAAAGTCACCTCTGAGCCAAATATAACAGGATTATTTACTGGAAGTTTTTTATCTGGATGATTTAAAACATAGGTTCTTGAAATGTGTTCTGTCAGTATAATCTTACTTTCTTTCATCTGTGTTTAGGGCAAAGCCATTGGTGTTGGCATCGGCTGTATCCTGGGCATGTTTCCTCTTCTGTTCTTCAAGGACGATGATGAGAAGAAAGATGGCCAGACGGAGGCGAAGGAGAAAACACAGTCGCCACCTGCTCCAACAGAGAGCAGCAAAAACTGAAAACTGACAACTTGCCGGAGACAAATACTATTTGGAATCCATTCGAATACTTTAAACTTGGACTGATTGGCCTTGCCTGGTGGACTGGTGTATATGGAAATGTCACTGAACCCCATACAGTGTAATCACTGGGTACTTCACTTTCCAAGGCTGAATCAAACTGTCAAAGGTATTCTGAAGAGGATTTTAAATATTATTTGATTATGGACTTTTTAACTGAAGCACAGGGACCTGACTGTCTCTTGAAGAGACATGAGACCATTGATTCATTGGACTGCTGCTACTTCAACTATTCCACCGTAACCTCACCTTGTTTTGACTTGACTGACACAGGCTGAAATGCATTCATCTAACACACACTGCAGTGGCCTGTTTCTCTGCTCTACTCTGAGTCTTTTGACTGGAACAAAAAAAAGAACCTGATGACTCGCGACGTTTATGTGGTGCGTAGGTGAAATGAAAGTTAGGGCTCCCTGAAATATCACAACAAAACTTTGGAATCAATGCAAGTAAACAAAACATTACCAGAGCTGATTCAGAAAAAAAAAAAAAGTTTCTTTCATGGCATTTTGACATTGAAGTTTTCTTGTATATTGTCAGAAATCCTGATCATTAATAGATCAAGACTGAACGAAGAGCCATGTCATCGAACAGTGTTACAAGTGTTAAAAAAACATGTTAAAGGACTCTCCTGTGCTTCCTCAGTCAATCAAAGTTTTTGAGGGTGATAAGTCAAGGAGAGAGAGTCACATTTGCATATTAAGATGCACCATCCCAAATTCAGTACATTACTTTTCAGTTTTGCAAGTATGCCTGCCTTTTGATGATGTCAGAGTCTTAAAACGTCAAAGCCAACATCCTGCATCATCCTCGCTCCATGACCACCAGTTGGCAACTTATGGTGAGACAACAGGTGGTTAAAATACGTAACACTTGCTAGCTGCTTCTTTGGAATTTTGTGTTTGTTGTTGGTGATGACCTTTATGTTTTTTTTATATACTTGATATCCCCCACAGTAATAACATGCAGAAAATATCTGTCATGTATACCTTATGTAACCAGGTGGATGCAGTTCTACAAAACTTTTTAAAGAACAGAGCAGTTGAGCAGGAGGGAGAGAAACGCAGAGAGGCAGAGGGAGGAAGAGGAGCTGTGGCACAAAGATAAGAAATGCCAACATTGAACCACCTGAGACCTCTGTCCCATTTGCACTGACCTTCTGGCTGCAATACCGCATGATTTATCTCCTCCTGCTCTGTACCAGCCCGACCTGCAGCCGAACTCCAAAGCACCTCTTCCATGGTGAGATAGCGCCGGACCTCTAATCCAGTTTCTATTAAATTATAAGAGATGTTCGTTACCCTGTTTTCATTCTGTGAAAAAGCTGTGATTGCTTTTTACTGTAATACTAACGCACAACTGCATTTCTGCCTGTACCTCGACGATAATGTCTCTGTTCTACTGCCCTCCACTGGTCAGTGGAGGCAGTTATCTTTCAGTGTGGTAGAACTGCTACCACCATAACACATAGTTCTAGTTAATTACCTGTTTGCTTTCCCTGTTTAGTATTCAAACCCCTCAAAGTATAGCTATAATTAATCACTTTATCACTCTATAATTATTGCTCTTAATCGATATGCAAACTAGATAATCTGCAGCATCTGCTAGACATGAAACACAATGACAGGAAAGATATATTTGGGATGATAGGGCACTACCATCCATCCATGGCTTCATTCAGCTGTCACTGATTTCCTCATTTATCTTTTTAAGTTTTTTTGTCACCTGCTTGGCACAGGTGGCTCGTCTCAGCAGCAGAACTGCAGATTGTGATGAATCTGTTTAGCAGTTGAAATGAAAGGAAGCAGCCGTAATGTCACTGAATGGAAATTCCTCTTTATTTTTGTTATAATGTTCAGACTCGTACTCATGTATGTTCTCAGTGTATACCCTCTTTATCTCAAAGGACAATGTTAAGAAAAAGACATATTTGTACGCACAAAAACACCTTTGTGAATATGTTTTCACTAGCAATCTCTAACAGGAAAGCTCAACTTTGCAGCTGATCGCTCTCTGTTACAGTCCATGACTAAACTAACCAATCATGTTCTAAAAACTTGACTCTCACAAAGGAGACTTACCCTGTATAAGATTGTCCTAGTTATTTATAATGTGGGTAACAGTGATCCCAAACAGTGATGAAAATGAAGAAAATGTACAAAGAATTGAACATATTTATGTAGTTAGGATTTTTGTTGTCATTGCTTGATTTCCACCTTGCATGCACTGCTAATAAAAAAACCTATTGTACATGTTTACTTCGTAAAAAATAATTTAAAAAAACTTGAGTATGCTCTAAAATTATGCACTGGACAGGATATGAATCACTTTAGTGAGAAAATATGAGTAACTCAGGCTGGATTCACATGCAAGAGATTCATATATATACAGTATATATATATATATATATATATTTTATGGCTGTCTAAACTGTTAAAAAACACAAAGACTCGTGTTTCCCTTTTTAGACAGCCAACGATTATCATAAATAGCTTAAACACAGGATTGTCTGTTTTTATGTTGCCTTGCAAAGGCTTTTGCAGATTGGTAACAGCTCTGCTGGGGTGGTGTTGAGGGTGGAGCAGTTTGTTATGAAGAGACGACTGCTTGATGGGCAAAATGCAACAAATGTAATGGTTTCCAATAATAGTATCAATTTACCTCCTTGCGTTGGATTGCATCATAAAACTTATGTGTGTTACTGGGGGGAAAGCAAAGAAGATTATAGTTCACAGAAGCTCAGAGTTGACACATGATCTTGATCATTATCTTGAACTGATGCAATTTTATCTTTGATAAAAACATGAAATGTTTAATCAATTATAACTGAAAAGCACATGAAACTATACTTGAGGGGTTGCGTCCTTGGTGTGTTAAACACTGTAGGTTGCAGGTCCATGAATGCATACTTTTTGAATGGGTAAGATGGCTGTCTATATTCATTTGATTAATATAAATGCAGGTGATGAAATCTGAAGTTATGTTGAAGTTCTTTTTACTTTCAGAGTTTGAATAGACCTTGTCTGCCTCCAGAAGATTTGGAAAGCTGCATTAGAGACTTGGAAAGGCAGAGGTTATTAGCCAAAGGCATTTCAGTATATGTAGACATTACTGTCCTACAGGTTACAGGACATGGTCCAGTATTTTTAGGACATACTGTATTTGACACAGTCTGTTGTGTATAATTCTGATCATCCACATCCGCTTGTTCTCAAAACTACCAAAAAACAAAAGTAAAAACAATACATTCTGGATTTGCATGTTAAAATGTTTGGAAAGTTAGCCAATGAAAAGGAGATTTTTTTTTAACTGTGAAAGAGCTTTGCTGCATTTGTAGAGCTACAGTATGTACGGCTGCTCTGAAGCTTCAACTTTCCAGGAACTAAGAAATAAGATTTTGGTTTTAACTTGGTCATTGCATTGTGGGAGTTGAAGTGCTGGTTTGAAGAGTGGCACAGTTATCTTAGTAATCCTTCAAAGTCAAGTTAAAACATAAAACTTTCAAAAATCTTACTAATTATATATGAATTTTACACACACATGAATTTTGCTCTATTCTCTAGTGCACCAGCATAGGGTTTTTCTGTGAATTCATGATACTGGAAATATAAAGTTATTAGTTCATAAGAGTCTGTTCTGTGATGATTTTATCTGCTTTGATTAAACAGTTACCACCTGGCTGCAAACATCTGGCCTGGTGTGGACTTTGCCTTTACATTCTGCATGATTACATTATACATTTTTATTTACAGCTAATGTAATTGATCTCTTTAGAATGGATTTGTGTGCTTACATGCTTATCTGACATAACATTTGATTCTTTAACTTCAATGGTTGAAGAAGAAAGTATACAGACAGAGGCAGGTGATGGCATCAGCACATCTGTCATTGTGTGTCCTTAATTTAACATATTAGACACACTTGTTTTATATGCATGTGTTACCACTACATTTGTTTGTACGATTAGAATTCACTGCAGCCACAAAAGCAAGATCGAAATACCTGCAGAGATGATGACATGTAAATGCAAACTGAATGTCAGCTGCATATTAGACCACAAGGCGAAGAGAGGTGGTTATTGTAGATGCAGTCTGCAAATTGTCTTTCATTACTGCATCAAGCAGCAATAGTGAAACTGTTTCACAAAGAGTGGAGAAGCTTCATTAGTGCGGAGAGAGAGAGAGAGAGAGAGAGAGAACAGTGGTTCATTTAAGAATATACTGTATACATAAAATGGTTGACCAGCAGTGTGACTTTGGCAACAAATGCACAACTCTGCTTTACCTAGTCCCTCCAGATGTCCATCAGTGTGCTGAGTAGATGCACAGGATTGATTGTGTTTGTAGGAACTAAGCTGAGATTCATTTACCCAGCTGTACGTCGCTGCTTAGCTTTTTTTGGCTTTTGTTGGCTTTTGTTTTCAGGGCAATCAGTCTATATACAAAAATCAGGTTTCATAAAGATCTAATGGCAAAAATACACAAGATGGATGTTTGGGGTAATTTTCCTATTGTAAGAATGACTGAGACAGAGCTCTCTGACACTGAGCAGCTTGTCAAACTGCAGAATACTTGAATAATCCTCTGATTTCATTGTGCCCTGCACAGATTCAAGACCTGTACCCTGTACCAGGTGCAGCAAAGCAACCCCATAACATGACTGGGCCTCCTCCACATTTCAGTGTTTTTTTCTTTGAAAGCTTCTTCTTTCTTCTTCTGTGAAAATAGAGCTGATGTGACTTACACAAAAACTCTTCATTTTGTTTCATCTGTCCACAGGACATCCTCGTAGACGCATTGTGGATCGTCAATATGCATTTTTAGCAAACTTCAGTTGGCTTTTTTGTTCCTCCTTCAAAAGTGCGGACTTCCTGCGTCTTTCTTCCATGAGACCCACTTTCATTCAGAAAGTGACACATGATGCAACCAGACACTGTTGTACCTCAATCCCAGAGATCAGCTTGTATCTGTTTTGAAGATTTCCTTGGTTCTTTTTCCACCATTTGAACTGTCCTTCTGTTCGATCTGGGGTCACTTTTCATCTTGCAGCCACATCCAGGCAGGTTGGCTACAGTTCCACAGACTTTAAACTTCTTAATAATATTACCAACTGTGGTCAGAGGAACATCAAGTTGTTTGGAGATACTTGGCAATTATGACAATAGTCTGCTTGAAATATCACTACAATCCACTTATTTATTGCCACTTTCCAAGCCATTTTAGCAGATCTTTGTAGAATAAGCAAGAATCCCCTTCTTTATACAGCTTCTCTGTTTTATTCTGCGGTTTGCCACATCCTTATATTTAAATGTTGCTTGTTGTCATCTCTGTACAATTTTCTTTCCCCCTGGTTGTCATTAGCTGTCTGTGAGCTCAAGCTGGATAAAAACACACATACACACACACACCTGTGTCAGAGGGGACCAGACAGGTGACATGAGGGGCAGAGATGCAGCCACTTTGAGAATATCATCAGAGATTAAACAGCTTGGGACAGGCGTCGCATAGAGAAGGTTTGACTTAATGCTGTAAGGGGAGGGGGGTGGGGGGGTTCAAGTTTTATCAGATAAACAAATGCAACACACTGGCACCTGGAATTAACATTTGTTTCACTAAAGCTTTATTTGTTATTCTACATTTTTTCTATACCACTCACTCTTTCCTGCATACAAACAATACTAAAATGGAACAGTGGGGTAATAAGAAAATATCTCTCTCTCACACACACACACACACACACACACACAAAAACACACACACACTCTCTCACTCACACACACACACACACACAAAAACACACACACACTCTCTCACTCACACACACACACACACACAAAAACACACACACACTCTCTCACTCACACACACACACACACACAAAAACACACACACACTCTCACAGTCAGTATATTTGATCACACATACGCTTTCAAAAAAACACATACAAAAAATATCCTCATAATCAGTATTAAGTCATTCAAATAGCTGCTCATTCTGACGTCACATTCATACTATATATGTGCCACTCATCGCTCATTTCCCTGCCCTAAAAACACATGCAGACATACAATGCCGTGAACATGTTATTGATAACACAAACATATTTAAATTCTACAGCTCGTTCCATATCAGTTACTCAGGGTTGTTTCACAAAAGCAATTTCATGCTATAGCAAAGCAGTACTTGGGAGGAGCAGTTTCATTTTTCAGCACACACACCACTTGAGGAGTTGAGGTGCAGTCAAGTGTTCGACAATGTCTGTTGTGGGGACAAATTGAATTGCCATCAACATTTAGGTGTTTTTTTTTCCAGGTCTAATTGTTAATAATTGCAGGCAAAATGGCTTTTTGCACATAAATGGCTACAGGTCCCCAGACAGCTCACTACTGACACTTCATTAACTCCAAGAGAGGTACTAATGTGCAGCTAAACATTAAAATAATTCACAAAAATTAAATATTGCCATCTTTACTCAAAACCCTAACCCAAGAGATAAAACGTCTTGAAAGTAATTTGTTCTAATTAGCTGAGAGACTATAACAATAGGTTAATTTGCACATTCCCCTACTTCTCGTTTCACCTAAAATCTTGAATAATTTACCCCTTGAACAATGACCCCTGTGGTATTTATCTAATAATTACTGTTAATTAGATTAAATGCCCCCCCCCCCCGCCTAATGTCAACACTTGTTTTGTGGACGGGGTCCCTGTCACAGCAAAGCTAAGAGGTGAGATTTTCATGTTACACAGATGTTATCTTCTGTCCCAATAGAAAAATACGAAACACCTGTACACCGTTTTTGATTTTTCTTTTCTTGTACAAACAGGCTCTACATATTAAGAATAAGAGGCTTCAGTCAATATGTGAACTGAGCCAAAACAGGCAAGTCATAAAATACATTTTACTGAACTCAAAAAGTTGAGATTAGCCTAAAAGATATAAGGCAGGTAATAAAATGCATTACCATTAGTGCATGATTAAACTGTTAAATATGCTCTTCACGTGCATTTAAAAAAGGGACAAGCTGGCATTTTCAAGTGTAATTGTTCTTCACCAGGCACACTACCAAAAAGATTTCTTGCATTGCAACTTGTTAGCATTGTTAGCAAACCTCTTTATAATCAACCCATAATTGTAGCTGAAAATTAACATGCTAGCCTGCAGCAGATAGCACCATTAATAACCAAGCCACTGTGCCACTTTTAATTCTCCCAATGCTCCCGAACCTCTCATGAGTGATAACGCTTCCATAACGAGAAACAACAGAATAATAATTAATAATTTAAGAAAATGTTTCCGTTTTCACCGTGTTTTCTAACCACAAACATCAGCTTCTAAGTGTGCAAAGGTATAAGCTAGTGAAGTGAAGCTATTGTGAAATTTTGCAAAGAAATTGTACTATTAGGGGAAAAGTAGGTGTTCAACTCATGGTCGGTATGAAGCTGCATTGGGAGATGCTGCGCGGTGGCAGTTTCAGTCAGTCCCACATGGCTTACCTTCATTACTTCATTCAGCAGAGTTCAGACAGTACAAACAACCAGCAGGTGTCTCTGTTCAATCAACCTGCAGCTGCTGATAAGCTCTGGTAAATCTACAGTTTTAAATGTGTTCTTTCTCAGAAAGAACACAACACCAAACTCCCACTGACAAGAAATACATTTTAACTTGTAAAATTCCTGTTTTTTGATCATATTTTCCATTCTTTGAATGTGCAATGGGTACCTCCCAAAAAGAGGAACTTCAAATGTATTTCCTCTCAGTTTCGCCACAGCTTTTTGTTCAATTACTCTATATCATGATAGCAGGTTTCCAGCACCGTTCACATGATAAGAACTGTGTCAATATTACATTCCCTACTGCTTCAGCAGAAAAACATATTCCTTGGGGAAAGTAGAATGATAGTGATTGGAAAGCCTTTGTTTTTAAGTTTGCTCCATTTTGTGCTCATATTGCACCGTTTCATAATTTATTACAATTCGGTGCGGATGCAAACCAACATGAGCAAGAGCTTGTCGGCCGACCGTATGGTTTATTCTTAAAATATCTGTTAGCCACTCCCTTTTGTTTACAGGGGTATAGCTACAGGACAGGATTAGCCATAAAAACTATAATAAAGTGTTTACTTGTTCAAGAGAACAGTCAAGTCTCCTCACCTGGAAGAGCTGTCCTCTTGCCTTCAATAAAAACTTCAATAGTTATGGTTTCAGTGGAGAGTTTGAGAGCTGTATAGTCTAATTTGTATTTCAAGCTGCTCTCGACCCAGTGGGAGGAATATCGAGACAGACCACAGTTTTTCATGACGAGGTCCACACACACACACACAGGGTCACTGAGATAATGCAGAGGGTCACGGATCACTACCACATTCACACACACACACAACACACACACACACACACACACAACACACACACACACACACACACACCACACACACACACACACACACACCCACACCTCTGGCAGCAAGTGGGTGCAGCGGGTACATGGGCTCTCTCTCCCCATGGCATGCTCTTTTGTTGTGGCCACACAAGGGCAGCCTTTGTGTGCCATCAGAGTGTGGCCAAGTACGAGCGTGTCTAAGAGAGAGTATGTGCATATTTGTTTCCAAGTGTCTGTTTATGCATGAGTTTTTGTGTATTTGTGTGTGTGTGTGTGTTTGTGTGTGTGTGTGTGTGTGTGTGTGTGTCCTGGTATTTGTGCCTTGTTTGAGCTGTTCTCCCACTGTCCTGGCTTTCATCCCACCGTGGGGCAGGACAGTGCAGATAGAGGACAGGGATAAAAAGTGAGCCTCCTTTCTCTCTTCACACTGTTGCATTGTTGCTGGAGCAGGCAGGCTGGTGTTGAGATGGGCATGTAGGGAATAGTGGCTATGGAAAGTGGAGGGAGGCTAGGGTCCTGGTGGTGCTGACGGTGGTACCAGAGATATTCCCATCAGCTAATGTTTCTCTTTTCAGTCTGCCTGCTGAGCTTATGTTTAATGCATTGTCTTAATCTTGCAATATGGCAGAACGGCTCTTCCTGTGCACATCCAGCACCATATAGGCTCAAATCCTGCATTATGTCCCCAAAAAATAAATAACACTCTGGTTTCCCGTTTGAAGTTGGCTGAATGCCCTTTAGGGATGTTCACTTGTCTTTGAGAGAACCCTGGACTGAGAGCCTGGTAAAAGAACATGAAGAGGGGATTTTCAGTCTACTTTGTCATTGTTGTTGGAGTGAACAGGCTGGCACTGGGCTGAGCACGAAGACGAGAAGGAGGAGGCGGAGGAAAACGTTTTAGTGGTCGCAGAGGGGTCCCTGGTTTTGTGTTTCCGATGCAGGGCGATCGCAGCCAGAATGCTGATGATGTGCACGTGGAAGTACATAGACCTAAGAAAGAAAGGAGGAAAAACCAAGGGTAACTTTTCTACCTTGAACATTAGGGAAATGTGACATGAGAAAATAAAGCAGGCCACAAAATAACATGTTAAAAACTAAACTATTTGTTGAACTATATTAGAAAAAAAGAAAAAAACCTTAATAAATATCAGAAGTCAGTAGAAAGGGATTAGAAAGGGTTACATAGATTAGTACTGGGGTTGCAGTGATTAGTCGATTTGTAGATCAACAGAAAATGAATCTGCAACTATTTTGTTAATCTATTAAAAGGCTCTTGGTCAGACAAAACAAGACACTTCGGCCTTAAGAGTAAGTCGGTATGACATAGAGTATGACAACTTCAGTTTGTTGAGAGGGCTTTCAGGAATACTTCCTCAGACTAAACACAAATTTGTGTGTACACCATGTACACACAGCCAAAATGTCCCTCTCCTAACCACATCTCACTGCTTTTCTCCTCTCACACAAAGGTTTGTTCAAACTTCAAAATGGATGCAGACATCTGGGCATGCGCTTACATATAGTCAGTATGCAGTATACAATCTATACATACAATCAGGGTCGTGCGTACACAGACGCATTCTTCCCATGCATTAGAGAATAAGATAGCGACCGCCAAGTAGCAAGAAGAGGAGCTCCTTTGTTTATTGCATTTAGCTGAGCAACAAGAAAAAGCCAGAGAAAATGGTGTGTGCAACCATTTGACGAGAATAGGTCGGTGTACAGTTGGCCATGGTGAAACTTAACGATAAAACCATAAAAATCCGAAACAATTTATCATCTGAAATAGTGAGTTGGTATTTTTGGGCTAAATGAAAGTGATAAAAAGGAGTGTTCTACGACAGGAAAAACTTCACAGATGCACCAAGCTACCAGAAACTGTCTGCTGAACCAGCCTGAACTCAACTCTAAGTAGACATATCTTTGCAAATGCACTCAGTCTCAAATTAAAACTGTTAAATCATATACAGAAAAAACATTCACAACACAGTATGCACTTTTTTTATTTTTAAAATAGAGAAGATACTTTGCGATCCAGCATAAATTGGGTTTAAGAGGATAAAATAATTTAAGCCTTGGTAGGACATACCTGTAATAAACCAAAGTGGGCTCTACTGCAAGAAGTAGAAAAGGCATCACAGTGTAGCAGATGGCCAGCTGAGTGGCTGCCCAAGTTAAGATGTCGTAACTCAGCTTCAAGCCTCTGGAGCCCAGGAAGTAGTGGCGAATAGATTTCCTTATCTGGTGAGGAGAGAAAGATATACAGAGAGGGATAAATAATTGCTTTATTTCACACTAGTGAAAAAAATGGATGTACTTAAGATATTCTGCTGCTGTAATCTTAACAAAAAATCTTTTTTCAGTTTTTCTCAGATTGCATTAATTTAAACTTCTAGAGCTACAGTGTTTCTGTATGTTATATTTTGCTGTGGTATAACATCTACTATCAGGAGCCAGACCAAAGTTTTGGAATAAAAACTTAATTCAAGTCCTTCTCATACAGGTACAAGTCTTTTCTGACAAATACACATTTCTAGAATCAATTTTTTAAAGTTACAATAAGAAATTAAGTTAAATGTTATATGTTTTTTGTAAACTGGGAATCTGATAAAGCTATCAAAATTGCAAAATTACTACTTGACAAAATAATAACTGTTGATTTTCTTTTCAGTTGTACGCTGGATTATTAATTGGAATTTGCAGCGGAGGTAAGGTACTCACTGCTCGTGCTGCCATGGTGATGGGGATGGCTGTGATGAAGGTAAAATAATACCCTGGATAAACACCATGCCACAGGGCAGACAGGATGAAAGTCAACGCCAACCGGTGCTTGGGGGCTCGGTCATAACACACACTGAGGAGATGAGAGGAATCAAACATATGAGTGTATGTGAAATGAAAAGCCAAGGAAATGTTTTCTGACTGTATGCAGGAGTACTGAAGTTCATAATTGCAGCACTTACGTTTTGAGCCAAATTCCTGTTCTGATATTCCAGTTGTCTATGAATGTCTTGAAGCTGGTTGCAGTCTGAAAAAAATTGTCATCTATCAATGAAAAACAATATTCACATAACAGTAACTGTGTGCTACAATCCATAAGTCAATGATGGATTTTGACCCAAATGAATTTGCATGAATTCTAACACAGTGCCAGGACTGTATGGTCTTTTTTTCTTTTTTTAAGTCATGTGAAACACTGACGGTACCTCAATCCCCAAGATGTTGAGGTTACAGATGAGATCCCATGATGGCTGTCCATTTTCATCCATCCCCAAGAAACCAAAACCTGCAGCGTTGTTCACAGCATCGGCTGGAAAAAGAAAATCGTGACTTACATGGCAGTAAAAACTATGTCCTCTTCATGTTAGCAGTTGACAGTATGATTGGCCAACCACAGCACTCCAACTAAACACACATGCTTTGCTCACCTAGCGTCCAGGCAAAGTAGAATTTGGGCCTCGCTGCTTGTATGGAGAAGAAAGCGTAGTTGAGCCTGTTGAGGAAGGGGGCGTGGCTGACAAAGTAGGGGTCCACATTGTGCGTTACTGGCAAGGACCGAGTCACAATGAGGAAGAACAGCATACAGCCACAGCAGACCAGCAGCTTTTGACAGACAGCAGGCTGCAGAGAAAATTGATAACTTCTGAGCAGTGCCCTTCTATAGTCCAAGGTTGTGCTGTGTCATTGAATACAATGAGAAGAGGGAGCAGCAAACAGATATTCATGAACTTACCAAAGGTGACGGGTCCGGTGTCTTATCATAGCCATTCTGCCCAGTACACGTCCCAGAGCGCTGCCTGAGCCTCTGGCTAATGTGTCTGCCCTCTATGAAGTCTATGTAGTCCTTATAATCACTGCACGGTCCCACCAAGACACTCAGGAAGTTCAGATTGTAACTCAGGTATTCAATGAGAGAAGGCCTCACACTGCAGAAAGAACAATAGAGGAAATCACTGACAACAAAACAGAGAACCCTTTTACTTCCAGTATGAAAACACTGATCACTTCAGGTGAAATGCAACTGTGGTACTGTGGTATTTTTGTTTAAGTTAGTTGGAAATGAGAAAAATGCATGCCATATTTTTTAAAATAAAAATTAACAATTAAAAAGGCTGTAAAATTGTATTGTTGTTTGGCAGATGAAAAGCATACAAAAAAGTTAACATTCTCTGAATGACAAAAGTCTTTTCACACAGAGGCAATCTACATGTTAGAAATTAGGTTTTGATTTGGTTCTTTTGGCCCTCTGATTATAGCAGTTAGGCAGCCTTTAGGGGAAACAGTGTTCAGTATTGAGAACTGGTTCTGACCAAAAATACTGAAAAATCAGGAAGTCATGAAGAAATCTGCTTTTCAACAAGTTTATTGATTTCTCAAAGCAACGTTTTGACCTGCTGAGCTTCTGTTTACAATTGCTGGTTATGCACGCATTAAACCCTGTATATCATGTTTACAGTATAACCAGAATTGTTAAGTAAAATCAGAATCAGTATCAATAAAATACAGTTGATACCCAAACCTATAGGGAGCAGAGGAATCTTAAAATAAGGTGTCGAAAATAAGTTTATAACACAAGAACAACATTATGGTTATGATCATTTATTGATATATTTTCCATTTTGTTTTAAAATTGCATGCATGGCACATGATGAATGTGGTTTTATAGATTAACATGCATACAAATGTAGTATACTCCATGCAAAAAGATGCCTCTTCTCTACGTTCCCAGCATGCTTTTTACATGAATAAGCTATTCACCATGATTGCATCTCCTTGTCATTGTTCCTCGTGGCTAAAGGAAAGGAAAGTGTTATTTTTTCTTTTAATATGGTGTTAATTCAGATGCAGCCTTCTGTGTACACATACTTTGACAGGAACACCGGTGCACTGAACACTGGTGCCAGATACATATTAACCCTACAGTGTAAACTATATGCACCTCAAAGGTCGTATGTCTATCCCCTGATGTTTCACACAGCAACATATGAAATGCCCTCAGTATGTTTTTCCACTATAAAAACTTACTTTATCGCCAGAAGCTTCTGCTCCGGAGTCAGCTGTTCAGATTTCTTACACATACCTGAAAGACAAGGGATGAAGTCATCAGTACGCCTGTTTGGAAACTTTCATTTTGCCACTTTTCATCACTCTCTTGAAATTTTCTTATTTCTTTTCTTCCATTATAGAATTATTGAATTTCACTCTAGGTCTTTTTCATGGAAGCACAGGTGTTGCTAATGAAATCCATGATGGCTTTATTCCACAGCGCCATGATTTTGTGCACAATGACTCACTGTCACCCTGTCGGGGGCTGAGTGGGACATTTGAGTTGAAGTTAGCCATCGTTAATGTTCTTAGCAACATCAGAGCTTTTCCTTTTACCCCAGGTCAACCAATTGGCAGTTAAAAAAGCTTCTTAGTTAAATGTTGTGAGAGCTTGTTGCGACCACTGTTAAAGGCTTGCCAACATACAGTATGTGTGCATTTGAGTGTGTAAGTGTGTGTGTGTCTGTGAGCATCCTCTCCTCTATCTTACCGTCATGGAGCTGGAAAGCCAGTGTGGTGATCTTCTGAGTTACTATCATCAGAGGCCTGAGCAGAAAAGGCAGATAAATTATTTAATTCAACTGTAAAAGTTTGGAGAAAAACACAGATTTCAACTGCTGAGCTGACTTGGTGGATTGTGAGGTGAGAAAATAAATATATGAAGTTAAGATTAAACATACATATGCAGCCTCATGTATTTGGGCAGTTGTGACAGTTTGTAGTAGAGCTACCATGTTTTTAAATGTTTTAAAAATCAAAAATAGAGACCATGACACATCAGCAAGCAGCATGTCTGTCTGAAAAAGAGCACTTTTTAGTCATTTACTATACGACCGACCTGAAACAAAGCGCGCCCTAAGCAACTGTCTACTGCGCCTCTGTGAGGCTACAGAATTTATTTCCCCTTGTGAATCACTTCATTCTCTTCTAGCAGTGTCATGCCAGGTCACTTATTACTCCAATGCAATTCATTCAAACACACAAATGTTCACTTAATCACTTTTGAAACCAGGACAACCAAATCTTCATCTTGAAAAACTCATGTGTTATAGAGAAAATCATGTCCTAAAGTACAAAAGTAAGACGATTTCTATACTAATACTGTGGGTTTTTTCACACTTATTTGCAATGCAATAAATATTAAAATTACACTGTTATCAAGAGCAAGACACAGTAGATTACATTGCATTACCATGTAAACTGTGAGGGCAGTTTAAACAGTAGAATAAGTGAACATACAATAAGTGTACAATAACTCATGTTTGTGCAATGTTTCTGTGAAGTTACAGTTTAAAGTTTGGTTTAATTTGTTTCAGTAGGTTAGTCATTTGTGGATACCAAAAAGTGCTGGAAGTGAGATAACAGTGGAGGGCATTAAGGTCCTGTACAGTAAGTTTGAACAGACTAGTTTCACACCCCCTCTCCTAGTTTCATTCACAGATAGAGACCTCTCTGTCCCAAGAATGTGAGTGTGTGTGCACAAAGGCACACAAGCACACATTTAACTACATCTCTCCCTCTCTCTCTCCCTCTCGCTCTCTCTCTCGCGCTCTCTCTCTCTCTCTCTCTCTCTCTGTGTCTCGCATACACACAGGAACCAGTGTCGGAGGGGGCTGCATTGTGTGCACAGCATGGAAAACTGAGGCAGAGAGGGGCTGGCCGTGCGGCTGGCAGTGCTAGCTCAATGAGAGTTGGCAGTTGGCTTTAGAGAAACATTTTCAGGGTGCCAGCCAGTATGTGCGACACTGCTCCACTGTAGCCCACAGACTCTGTTTTTCCATGTAGTGTTGGCACAGTACATGAGATTTTGACCCAGTTCAATTTCTGTTCTGCTACCTTGCACAAATTCAGAAAAGATCAGCTTATGGAAATGCTCACAGACAAACAAGAGAATAACACACAGACTGTAGAGACAAGCTCTAGATTTACTATGTTTGACATCTTCCTACAGGGAAAGCAATACAAGATACCACGGTGATAACCAGAACACCACTTAAGTAGAAAACCAGATAATCCCCAACAAAAAGGCCTGCTGTTATACAAGAAAAAGTGAATTGCAAATCCTGTGTTTGACCGGATCATTTCATTAAATCCTGGGTAAGTAGTGGCATCCAGGACCTTGCCTTCAGTGGTTTGCCTCCTACTGAACAGACAGGACTTTCTCTCTTAAGTCAGGGAGCTTCTTTTACTCTACTGCCTCAATCACTTGTGGAGTACCCCAAGGCTCCATTGTAGGGGTCATTTTACTTGTTTTGTATATTCTCCCTTTAGGCTCCATCTTCCGCAAGCAAAACATCTCTTTACTTCCCTCAAAGCACAGCTAGACACAAATGGCTTTTTTCCTACTGATATGAATTTGGAGATTTCTCACCAAAATCTACTGTGAAAACTGTACACACAGCATAAACATGTTACCTTAACATTAGCATCAGCATGCCCAGCATGAGGAATAACATTTTGTGTCTTCCTTATAACTGTTCACTTCTCATTAAAGTCTGGTGCAACCAACATAAACTTTCACTGGCTCATATTCATATCCATGTTTTCTGCTTGTTTGTTGTCAAAAAGTCTTACTCACTCGAACACAGCCCCGATTTCATGTGCAACTTTGAGCTAAACCTTCAGATAATACTACTATTGCTCATTCTGAATGAAAAAAAGTACAAATAACAAATGCAGCCCAAATAAATTCCCAATTATTCTTACGAAAGTAACCAAATCATATAAACTATGTAAACAATATAATGTCAACAGTTACAATCTCCTTCCACTGCTACACTGATAACACAAATATCTCCTCCATTGAATCCAGGGGATTATATCACTATCACATCCATCCTTAATTGCCTCCAGAATGTAAAATGCTGGATGGCAAAATAACTGTCTTCAGCTGAATGATAACAAGACAGAAGTGATTGCTTTTGGTTCCCCGAATGCCACAGGAAGCGTAGCTAGCACACTTCAGGCCACTGACATCAAACCTTCGTGCCCATACTAGAAATCTTTGACTTGGCAGTGAAATTTGACAAACTCTGTGGTGAAAGGTTGCCATCTTCAGCTGAGGATCATGGCTAAACTTAAGTCCATCCATCCTTGAAGACTGTTACCACCACATTAATCTTATCAAGGCTGTATTATTGCAACTCACTGCACCTGGGTACTGTATTGAGCAGTCCTTTTTGTCTCGCCTGCAGCTGGTGCAGAATGCAGTAGCGAGACTCCTACCTGGTACCAGAAAAGACACCAGTACCAGCATTCCTGTGCTGGCTATCTGTCAAAAACAGAATCAATTTCAAGATCCTTTTTTTTTTTTTTTTTTTTTTAAAAAAGCCATACATGGTTTCTGCCTTTAATTAAAATGTTTACAGCACTTTAGTCAACTCCGGCTGGTTTAAACATTCAATATAAATCAACTTGATTTGATGTGATTTGATTTAGAGCAATTAGTTACACATACACATTACACCACCTCTGTGACTCACAGCCATTTATCTGTCTACTCTGGAAGCCTGAAGAAGCTGGATTTCGATTCAGTATATGACCCTTCCAAAGGCTGACTCACAGGCCTGGCTGATCATCACCAAAGTCATGTGGAGTGCGAGCGAGGCTGCCAGCAAATTCATCCACATGAGAACGGGGAAAAGAAATTGCTGAATACAGGAGCCAGCAAAGTCAGCTGTCACCTTTAAAAGCACAAATACACAGAAATGCTAGTATCCACTTTATCTGATGTGATAATTTCTAGTAAAAACACAGGTACCACCTCAGCCATTATTCTGACAAAGCATGTGTATTGGCAGCTCCATGTTTAGTCAGTTTTTATGAATCATGGGAGGCCCTGCTCTTTATATGAGGTGCTCCACAATGAGATAAGCAGTATGTTAACAAAATTACAACCCTCCTTATCAAAGCAACTCCATCCCATCAATGTGGCAGTAGTAGTGCCATCTTCTGTAATAGAAAATCCCCTCCCAGTTTCCTATGTTCATTTTTTAGCACTTCTTTATGATCCCTGTAGAGTCCAATAGGAAATGTAATACTTTATTGTAGAGAAATCCTCCAGAGAGCAAATGGTCCTCTCTTTTAGAGGCAGGCTTGTTTCTAACACAACAATGTTACAGTTGCCAGGAGGCAGTGAGTACCTTTACTCTACCTTGCCGGACAATGTCAACTGTTAACAATTCACACTGCTGCTTTTTTTTTTTTTTTTAATCTGTGGGGTTGTATTTACACAAGGCCGTGGCACTGATGACTGTGTAATCAGGTACCACACAATTTGGAAACGTTAACTGATAACATAAGAACTGCTCTAAGACTGGAGTGATTAATATGCTGTCACCAAGAAGGTGTGGCAAAGAAGGAGGAAAAGAGATGAGGCAACTGAGTGATTTGAAGTTTTTCCTTACCCAGAGAAGTCAGTGGACAGTATGCCATAGTTAAAGATGAAGACTCGGCTCACTTGGCACACTGTCAGATAGCCCATAGCTGTCACCATGGAATATCTGTATGTGGAGGAATTAACAAAACAAAATCAGACAAGGGGAATTGAGATGGTGATACATAGATTACCTGTAAATGCTACCTAGTAGGGCTGCCACCTCTTGGTCACTTGTTTATGTCTTGGTAGGTTCAGAAATGTCTTCAGTTACAGTTTTTTATGTGAACATAGCTGTTTAGTCATAAGACATTACTGGAAATGAGAGTGAGTAAATTTGTTTTGTATTGTGCACATTAGCAGGATTTGCCAATTAGCAGTATTTTCCTGTGCAATACAAAGGAACTTAGGTTTGTGTCTTTGCCTTTTTCACAAGTTCCTACAGAATGACTGGACTCATGTTATCAGTTTTCTTTAGAAATGTATTTATCATAATTTCACTTTAATTACTGTATTTTTTACATTTGCTGTGGCTGCAATCTTTGGTAGTGTGTGCTCTTGCAAATTGGAAATCAGTCAGAATGACTTTAAAAAATATCTAAGTTTCAACATGCAGTTCAATTAGACCAGCCATCTGTCTTAAAGGAATGTAAAGATGTGATTACTGTAGCCTGGCTTACGAGAGGAGCTGCTACTGGAGACCATAAAAGTGTATGAACTGACTTAATCTTAGATAAAACTACAACTTAACATAGAATAACTTCAACTGAGACATAAAAAGGCATCCATGAGTTTGAGAACTAGCCCTTAAGGACACCAACGTCACTCAAACAGATCATGTTAGGAATAATCGTTTCAACACCACGCAAGACTTCGATACCAAATAATTGCCCCATCTATTGTCCAAATAAAAAAGGACAGGTGAGATAACAACTCTTACACATATTTATAGTCTATTATACATCTCACATTGTGTACAAAATAATGACATCAAGAACTGCAATCTAAAATATATTAATATATATATATATATATATATATATATATACACAGTGGGTCAGAGAAATGTTTTGACACCAGGATATTTTGACACAACAAATTCTTAGATGTCAGAAGTACTGACACTGGAACATAGCAGACTGATTACTCATTTCGTAGGTAAGCACTGCAGTGTGCTGAGATTGGCTTGATACATTCAGAGTTCCTGTGATAAAGAAGCGTGTTATGCATGTTTAACTCGGAACAAAGTTTACACTGTGATTTCCTTCCATGTGTACAGAACAATACTGGTTTTTATCTTCCTCTCCCTTTAAACATGAATACCAGACAAACCTAGCCAAACCTCATGTTGCTCTATTAATAAAAATAAAAAATAAACTACCATGATACACTTGAGCCAAGTTGTTTACATACAAGCCAACAAGCACATATAACATCTATGCTCAGAAAGCTACAAAAAATACTATAAACATTAGAGAAAAAGACACAAACCTATGCACACAGTCCAACTGTCTTGATGTAACAGACGGGTCCAGCTGGCGTGTCAGGCTGCTTTTCATTGGATGTGTTTTGCGTTTGTTTAATGCCTTCAACAACAGTATTTTGGCTCAGGCCACATTTTAACAGGAGAATAATTAGGCGGGTGGATTGCTCTGAAGTCCTTGTTGGAATGTGTGGGAGGGAGTGAATGAATGAAAAAGTTCAAGGGGGTGGGCAACAAAAAAAGGTTGTTTTTTTTTTTTAAAAGATCTAAATGTCAAAAAACTGCATTAGCAACTAACTAAATGATCAATATTATTGCCATTATCTAGACTAAGCCATCTGCCCACTCCAGCATATGCACACCTGTGACGTACATAGTTTCTGGGCTGATCTTGTCTGACAAGTTTTACCTGGAGTCATTAGTGACTAGCTTTGCACCACTATCTTGGAAATGAGATGCTGCTATGTTAGCAGGTCTGTCATTCACCTGTCACTGTGATGACAGACAGATTGGTCATTCTGGTCTAGACACAAACATGTCCCAACTTATTGATTATTGTGTACCAAAGGATTTTTTGTCTATAACCAACCACACAAGTAAATGGCTACAAATAACAGAACTACATTTTTAAGATTGTTCAAACTTTCCCTTACAAGATGCGGCAAAAAAAGGTATTGAATGATTGCACAGAACATTAAATAAAATATTTGATATGTTCACATATCACAAATTCCAACACATTTCAGTGCTGCAATATTTTATAATCCAACATTTTGTCACCAAAACATTGCCATATCCCAGACTTTTATATTGATCTCCCTTTGTATGAAGGCAAAGACTTACCTGTGTACATTATTGATGTCGGTGTTGACAATGATCAGGTAGCTTGCAACCACCACTGTCAGGATATGAACTGAGTACCTGTAGAAAAGGACAAACCCACACTATGAGAAAATGTGTATCATCACTATTATTTGAATAATACAGTGTTCTTTATTTAAGATTGAAGTGCGACATTATGTTGTATGTCTGTGATATGATAGTGCGTGCCAGTAGAACCTTAACACGTTTCCCCTGAGACATGTTACTCGTGGATCAAATGCGACCACATGTCTCCTGCGTGCTCTTATTGTCTACAGCCTCATTGTCTTCCTATAATTATATGCCTGCAGCACTGGACTTTGCACACATCAGCCCTGTTTATTTATTTGTCAGGAAGGTAGACAATTGGTAGCTGAGATCTGCTCATTGGTCATCTTCTACAGAGACTTAACTGTCACATATTTTACACTTAACACATGTTGGTGATCTAGGCAAGGCACTGGCTCAGTGTATATGAATGAGTGTAACATCATATGAGAGAATATGAATGGAGTACTGCATGGGACAGGTGCCCTACCATCCAAAGCAGAAGATGAGAAAGGCAATGCCAAGGAGAGTGGCCACAGCGTGTCTGACCAGGGGATTGGCATGGCTCGGACTGAGGTAGAGACGAAACCAGAAGGCAGCAGCCAGGGCAAACAACTGGCATGCCAAAAAGTTCACCTGTGTGAGAGAGACAGTGATCAGGATGGGAGTTTAGAGCTGCTCATAACAGTCAACACACCACGTGCTCCTTGTTAAATTACAGGCACATACTGTGTGTGACTGCATGGTAAGGTCATAATAAGTGCTCCCCTCTTGTTTCATCAACTTCAGTGGTATCATATTAATTCTGTAAAGATGTTTAGCTCTGCTGCTATATTTATGAACTGTCAAATGATTGGCTATAAATCTTAAGTAGCCTAATTTTGAAACATTTTGGAGAGAAAAAAAACATCAAAAGTCTCCAATCTATACAATTGTGAACTATGAACTATTGAGAGGACAATATATCTTGGAAAAATGCTCTTTAATTCCACAGAAATATCCCCGTTAGTTTGCGATTTATGGGCAGATGATCCTACCTGATCAAGAGGAAAGCCCAAGTATTCGCTGACTGGCAGCAGCCACTTGGAACCAGTGGTTTTAAACGCAGTGTCCGCCTGCTCGCCCATCCTGCGTAGTTACTCCGTTGCGACGCCTCGGTGTTGCCGGTTGCCTCTTCCCTTCTTCTTTAACTAACAACTTACTATTTTCTCTTACTGAATTACATTGTTTGTCCGAAAGGCTCCGTGACAAGTCGAACCAGTCCACTGTTTGATAGACAGGGCATGGCACTCCCAGCTCTCTCCTCCGCTCCTCCTCTGTCTCAGTACCAGTCAAGTCTGACTGAGACAGAAAGAAAATAAATAGTCTTTCCGGTTATTGCTTCAAAAATAAAAGCCCGGTTGACGAACGTGCAGTTTAAGGTTTTATAGCAGTTAACTGGAAACAGAAAGCAAGATGTCTGTTGGGAGAAAGCTGTTATGCAGCCTTGTTTACCCCACAGTGATTTTGCAGATCTGCAACTATAGAAGGAGACGTTTTATTTATTTTTTTTTTAACTCTCACATAATTATTGATTGTGTGTACTCCTATTTAAAACAAGAGTGCCCTGTGCTTGAGTGCGTAATGTCTATTACAACTAACTATTGTATTGCAATATTCAAAGGGGTTGGGGTTAGGGTTAGAGCCATAAAATAAAAAATAACATAAAAAATAGGCTACATATGAAAGCTACTTGACATTAGTTCCGGTGTTATCTTTCAAGCTTGACGCAACATAAATTTTCAAGGTGGGACCAGAGGACCAGAGGCTGTTTCTGGATGTCTCATTAAACAGATTAACAAAATAGGAACAATTGTTTGAATGAGTGATTGTGACCAAATCTCCGTGGTAAACTATCAGGCCAATTAATGCAGTGTAGAGGTGATTGTCACTGGCATCCTTATTGTCTGTGCGATATGACTTCAAAAAGTTCTGTTTTTGAATTAAAATTGATGATTGGACATGTTTATGTGATTAGTTTAGATGATTAGTTCAAATATGTGAAGTATCCCAATTCTTATTTCAAAACTGGTGAATTAGTATGTGTGTGTTGCAGAGGGTGCTAAGAAAGGTCATTCTGGAAAACAGATGAATGCTCTTTCCTGAGACCATGGCAGTGGCACGGAAAAACTCCTTTTTAACAGGCAGAAACCTTGAGCAGAACCAGGCTCCTTGTGGGCAGCCATCTGCCTCAACAGGTTGGATTGAGAGAGAAAGAGAGAGACAGAGAGAGAAAGAGAGAGAGAGGAGGGGGAAAGGGGGGGGGTTCACAAGTTCCCTGATGTCGATGATTGGGGAAGCTGGGGGTGAGCAGGGGGTCGAGGCGGAGGAAAGAGAGGGTGGATTGTTGTCGGACATCAGAGAGAGGATGTGTCCCAGCAGCACACTAGCCTGTTTAAGAGGAACAAGAGTCAGTATTTTTCCAGAGAGCTCCACCATGGAGACGCCTCCTTTATGCAGCATGGGACTGATAAGCTCAGCAAGGCAGAGCCAGATGTCAGGCAGATCTGCAGCGATGAAGTCTGCAATTTCCAAGGCCTCTCTTGCAGACCTTTAGAGATCTGCCCTGCTGGCAACACTCCTGACTTGTGCAGTTTGAGCAGCAACAGGCCCATATTCCTCTGAATGTTACTGTCTCGAACGTCAAGTCCACTGCAGGCTTGACAAACACATGGAGGACAGAGGGGATGGTTTGCTCTGTCATGTGGTGCAGGGCTTCTTTCACGCATTCCCTGATGGCGATGCTTGGGTAAGCTGGGGGTCAGCAAATGAAACCAATCTCTTTTTTCTTCAGCTGTAGCTGGTTTTCACTTTTGTCTCTCTTGACCCTTGACCAGAGTCAGCTCTGGCTTTTTCATCCACAGTGAGTTCAGGCTGGGCAGGAGAGCCTGAGGCTGCATCCTCGGTCTGAGGGTCTCTGCATCCAGTTTGTCCTGGGGATACAGCACCAGCTGGCTGCAAGGCTCAAGCTGATGATTGGCTGTCAGTGCTCTCACCATTCACTCAAGTTAGATCGAACTCAGACAACCAGTCCGCTGTGTCCTTCAGTATGAGGCAAACCCTGGATGATGTCTTTCCTTCCTTTCTGATGCAAACCATTCTGTCACAGTGAAAATCCATGACCTACCTACCTACCTACCTACCTACCTACCTATCTATCTATCTATCTATCTATCTATCTATCTATCTATCTATCTATCTATCTATCTATCTATCTATCTATCTATCTATCTATCTATCTACCTATCTATCTATCATAATACCACCAAAATAAAAATAGTATATAGCCAACTATTATATTTAAAGGTTATACAGTACATACTGACATTTATCTCATGTGGGTTACTTTAATTGCAATAGGCAAAACGTTATGGCCAGTGTCATGCCTGTAGTATAAGTACTAGAAATAGCCAAATCCTTTACTGATTTAAAAGTAAAAACTCTATAATTGAATAGAAACAAAGCACAAAAAATAAATAAATAAATGTGCAAATGTCTTATACTCTGTATGAAATAGACTAACCAAGGGAATATAGGGCCCCAGAGATCTATGCAGACAACATGATGCAGTAAAACAAACATGATACTGCCACACAGTATTTAAGTTTAAATTAAGATATCTTTTAGGAGAAAAAAAGAGGAGGTTGCATTTTGAATTTTATTTGATCTTTTCAATTTGTATTTAGTATCGTCACTACTTTTTATTCTGCTAGTTTTACCAACTAATAAAATCACAGCAGCCCATTATTTTAGAGGAAGTCAGTATTTAATTCTCAAAGACAACATCATGCTGTCATTCTTACATCCAAGGGCTCACAAAAATCAAGTTAAAAAAGGGTCCTAATATTATGTTAAAGCCTGCAAATTCTACTGGCTACTCCTGCTGTAAACTTTAGAACAGACAAAAATCTTGTGGCATGCATTTACTGCATCAGAAGAAAAATAATAAATACATCAAATAATATCAAACTAAAGTAAAAATATATGGCAAGTAGATTTCAGATTTCAGCGTTTATTAAGTACATAGTCGTGTTTCCTGTTCTGTTTTAGGTTGCCTGATTTACCACTTCATCCGTCTCTTCAGCACAATTGGTCACTTGCGCCACTTAGCGTCCTGTCAGGGAACACGCAAGGCGTGACAGGTGACGTCGCCTGTTTACAACTGCCAATGAACACGTGGCGCGCTGACGACTGACTTATCATTGGCCAATACTGCAGTAAATGGGGTGGGGACTCTTTACTGAAAAACCAATAGCGTCTGGCATGTAAATTCCGTTTGAAAAGTTCCCGGGAAATCTGAGTTTCGCGGGAGGGCTCTTGAGCGCGTAAACCGTATCCCTTCATTCATCAGGCCGCTTCCTGAAGCCATTTCTAGACGGGAGAAACGAGAGTTGCGCTACTTTTTAATCCGTTGCATCTGCCTAAATGCACTTTCATAAAGAAAAATACTTTACAAAAGTCGATGAATCAGACTCTCATCTTTACTTCGGTCTGATTATTTTTGTAACTATTGCCGCGGATTAGCAGCCATACGGGCTTAAAAGTACAGAGACAAGAAAGGGGTTACCCCGAATACGCAAGATGAGAAGAGGGATCTCCTCGGCTCCGGACAAAGTGATTTTAGCGGGGGTTGGGGGCTCTCCTCTGGACAATAATATAATTTTAACAACTCTTTCGGATCGTTTAAACCCTGGACAATCCAACGCTACGTATATCCAAATAATAACCACCTCACCGCCTTGCAACGTTACACAGACATCAAATGTGTGTTTATCCGAGCCTCAGATAAACAACATTTACACAACTCCACAACAAGCTGCAGCAAACGGAGCAGGACAACGACCGGCTCTGGGAAGACCGCCGGTAATAATCTACACAGCTCGTTTGAACACATTTGGCTTGCTACATCTAGCCACAAACACGACAAAATGTTAGCCTGCTAGGTTAGCCGAGCTTGTTGTTCGGGCAGCTAACGTTAGCTACTTAGCCAGTGCATTCCCACGACTCAACCTAGCGAGGTGGCTAACTAACTACCGCTAGCTAAGTTATTCAAGTGGGTTGGTTAAGTGGTTTGTTGACTGTAGGGAAGCAAACCGCGAGTTTAAGTTAGTTTTGCGTTTACAGAAACGCAGACATGTCATCTAATAGCGTGCTATGCTAACTTCATGGCGCTTTTGAGTCTGCTTCACCCTCGCAGGCAGATGGAAATATTGGTAAGAGATGAGTAACGTTAGCGGTGGCCTAGTGGCTGCTGTTAGTGTCTTAATTTGGGGGTTGGGGGATTTGTTGGGCAGCTTGGCTCTTAGCTCATTTTTCGCTTTCTAGCAAGACACGAGTAGCTAAACTTGCAAAGACACGAGGTTATACAATGCTAAAGATTTTCTTCAGCTCTCAAACTACTCGGTAGATATTTCTCCCAGTCGTCTCTGAAGATGCAAGCCAACTTGGATGAAGCTTAAAATGTGTTAGCTTTCTATGCTAGTAGCATTATTGATTATTAGAGGACAACATTACTCGTTGCTGGCCTTGACCTTAATTCTGCACAAATGTCTTGTGTCCTTCTTTTGTAAATAAAGTGTAACGTTATGGTGCCTTTCATGCCAAGTAAAGTGAAACTTGAGTTTGTTGCTTTAGTGCTGATGCACGTTTCCTGTATTCTCAACATGCACAAACCACACAAAATAGTTTCAGCAGCATTCAGGGTGGTGGTTTGTTCCTGGCTATTCATCTTTCATGAACTAAACCAGTCTCTATCTCAGGCTGAAGCCATGACCAGGCAGGGGGGGTGAAGGGAGCTGCTTGCTGATATAAAATGGCTGACATTTTGGCTGTCAACAGAGGGCATATTATTCTTTCTCATACTAGGGCTTGATCAAGTAAAGTATTAGGGACCTGTTTTAATTATGATTTAAATAGTTTATGTTCACTCAGGGTAAATTAACTTCACTCCTAGAGTTTTAGAGGGAAATGGAGTAAACAGCACTCTGGTACTGGGGTGTTGCTCAAAGACACTAAAACAGGGTGGATCGTTGCCAGCACAAAAATCTAAGGGTTCCCTACTCACCGAGCCACTATGCCATGTAATGGTGACAATAACCAGAATGCCAATTCAAGCTGGCAATAGAAAAAGTATGCAGTTTTTCACTGAAACAGAAACAATACATTATCGGTTCAGAAATGGTTATATTAGGTGGCACAACATCTGTAATATAAAGGTTCAGGGATGTTGAACACATTGCTTGAATGGGCTTAAACATGGTGTTAAATATTAAAGTAACAAGGCAGACACATAAGTTTGTAACACTGCTGAAGTCAGGTGATGAAACATACTTGGCCTTTGTCAAGCTAAACTAGTAAACATACAATAAGCTCACAAACGGCTCTTGAGCTTACACTGGTAGCAATAACATTTGGATTTGATTAATGGGTAAGTGGGGTACAGAAAATAACTTGATATTCTTACACAGGAGGTTGGGTTTTCTTTTGAACAATATTTGAAGTGGCCTGCTACGACAGCAAAATGGCTTGACCGTTCCCTCTGCTCATAGGATCATGTGGTCTTTGAGTATACTCTATTTCAGTTTACTCGAATTGGTTTTCTTTGATATTACTGTGCAGTATTGTGATCAGACCCATAGGTGTGACTCACTCTAAAGCCATGTGGTAAAATTAAGTTGGAAAAGAAGAAATCAGTGACTGGTTTTGTGACACATCATCAGATGCAAGGCAAAGTGTATTAAACTGACACAACTTCTTCATGATACTTTGGAGTTTTGATGAAAAACATCTTGTGTCTTGACAGACTATGACGATGTCCTCACAGCTTCACTTAAGATATTCTAAAATAAAATACGAGGTGGTTATCAAAACTAAAATGGAAAAGGCTGTGAAGAACAATGTCCTCTGATTTGGTGAAGTTTGCTGCAGCGAGTTTCCTGTGTTCATCATCAAACAGTTTATAAATGTTTTCTTTCTTTCTTTTATTTCTATTATATTTTTTTTTACATTAGATGGAGGGCGCTGAGGAGAGAAAATCAATGTTATGATGCCTCAGACAACCAAAAACACCAGTATTTTCTCTGAACAGTATCTTTTTCTCCTAGGCAAAAAGGCGATTGGCGCTTGATGATTCAGATCACCAGTACCAGTCAGAACCAGCCAAAACTCCAAGAGGCAGAGGAGCGGCAGCAGCTACCAATGGGGCACGGCTAAAGACACCCAGAAGTAAGAAGCAGAATGCTATAAGGAGCTTTATGACATCCATTCAGTAGTTCAATTCAGTTTCTACCGCAAAAATGGTTGGAGTAGAAATAGAGAACACACATATTCAAAAAGCATGAAAAAGGTTGATTTATCCTCTGCCTACATAAACTGAATTTTTCCATAACATGAAACCCTCCTAACTGCTGCCTAACTAATTCAAAGTATATTATCGGGCTTAATCAGTGCAGAAAAGACAAACCATAAAAGATCCTCTCTGATGTCCCTTAATATTCTGTTTCCTCTCCGCATGTACGTCCTGCACAGTTTATTAAAATAGAATATATCTGGAATTTAGAAAAAGAAACAACGCATGGACATTAGTTGTTGTATTCATGTTGTATAGCCAACCACTTCATTGCAGTAGTGCAATTATATTGTTGATTCCAGCCACAGGATGTTTTGCAGTGAGGCAGGGCGCTGCTGTGGCCCCTGTGCTCCTTTCTTAAATTCTGTAACCCTCTGATGAGAGGAACTGATGCAATCAGCACAGAGCTATTGATAATGAAATACAAGTCCAGCTGGGAAATATAACTTTATGCTTCACGCAAAAATGTTTCCAGCTGGAGATTATTAAACCTGAGGTAAACTTCAACCCACTGCTTGACCTGTAGTGTAGCCTTTGATCCCCTCTTCAATTAAGTCACACCACCCCTAGCAGATTGTGACTGATTGAGTTATTTGCCACCAACATTTCCTGACAGAAAAAACAACCCCAGTTTATTTTTCCAACATTGCAATGTACTTTTGCTATTAAACCTTTAAATGTAGTCCAGGACAAAAACACCACATCAATTTTCCCAAATTGACCACAAAGTTGAGTCTACATTTTTGTGACACAGTCCCGGCACAAAATTTAATATGATCAGCTTCATTCAGATGCATTAACGTCAAGGCAGCTGTGTTGGATTTGTTAAAATTATACTGTTGTACTTATTAATATCTTTCTGACACTTCTGCTGCTGTTGGAAACTTTACTTCTTGATATCTTGGGGGAGATTATGGGAATCCTGTGATCTGATTGTCTCTTTAACATAATTGATGAAGCCACGTTTCTCTTGACTTCCTGTTTTCAAGTAAAACTGTTTCAAGGGATCTTTGAGTCTCAGTTTGGTCGCCAAAATTCAATATCAAGTATAACGCTGAAACACACTGTCCTTCCCCTTGGTTTCTCTGCTCTTGCTACTTTTCCTTCACTATAGCGCCCAAATCTCCACCAGAGAAGACGCGGTATGACACCTCCCTGGGTCTCCTAACAAAAAAGTTTGTGGACCTTCTCGCTCAGTCCTCTGATGGCGTTTTGGACCTCAACCTTGCTGCTGAAACCTTACAGGTATCTTCATCTCTGAATGTATCTGTTCACTGGATTTAAAATGAAAATGAATACTGTCAGAGATTCATTTTTGTGGTTGGTAATTTACGTTGTTAATCTAAAGACCTGTATTCTCTACCTTCAGGTACAGAAAAGGCGGCTGTATGATATAACTAATGTACTAGAAGGCATCCACCTCATCAAGAAGAAGTCAAAGAACAACATTCAGTGGATGTAAGTGGTCGTTCTCTCTCACTTGGTAATGTAAAGTTGTGTGCATGTATTGTTACTGCAGTTTGAAGTCTCAGAAAATTTGTGGGTTTATCTTGGGTTGATGTAGCAAAAGTGTGTTTTGCCAGTAAACAGGTTCAAGGTGTTCCTTTGCCTGCACAGGAAGGCAGGTGGCTGCATGCAAGCTGTTACCACATCCAAGTATGATGATACCTGACTGTGCCACACAGTGCAAACATTTAATCACATCATCATTCATTAATTACAACTTCAGGCCTATGAGTGCATTCATGAATTATTTTTCCCCAGTGTTTTTATGAGGATATGTTGTATCTCTCTTTCCTTTCAGTTAAGATTTTGATGTTTTTGGCCCAAGTTTAGATTTTTCAAAAATAAATTCACTCCATATATCAGTCACTTAACTTGGAGGAGTCCACAGATGAATAATTGTGTTCATCTAGCACAGAATAACTGTGAAATGAGAAAGAATTTAGCACTTTTTATGAAAGACAAAACATTTTCAGTACTTTGACTTCATTGTGGCCATTTATAGTCCACTTGTCTCTTACAGGGAGGGTAGCCTAGGAACTGGGGTTCCTAGAGAAACCTTATTATTATACCTTATTGTTTTATATTTTTGCCAGTTAAAAATGCAGTTTTCAAGTACAATCCAATATTTTTTAATCCGACTATCCTCTGCAATATCTGCTCACAGGGAAGATATTGCTTAAGTATTGAACGTAAATCTGTGGTACACCAACTCAACCGACAAGGACAAGTAAAGGAAAACTGAGATTAGACACTTTTTTGCACTGTTGAAGCTATTGTACCAAATACTAAATCTGTTTAATTCACTCTCTTCAATCCTCTCTCACCCAGGGGCTGTAGTCTGTTAGAGGTAGAGGGAGCATTGAGCCAGAGACAAAGACTGGCAGCGGAAGTTTCTGCGCTGGGAGAAGAGGAGCAGAGGCTTGAACAACTTATCCAGAGATGCAGCCTGGATATGAGATACATGAGCGAGTTGCCAAGCAACCAGAAATATCCTTTTGCTGTTGGTGACATGTCATCCAAAAGTAAAAATGATTCCTAGCTACCTTCAGTGTTAAAACAACCTGTAACTATGTTCTCATAATTCTACAGGTAAACATAGCTAAATTGATGTCAGTGTGAAATTGTTTGTATGGTCAGGCTTATTCTTGGCTCACGGTGAGTTAATGGTAATATGTCAACAGTGACATACTGAACGGAGTTTTTAAAAATGATCAAAATCAGTCTAAAAAACTTCAGATCAGATTCTAATCAGAGGTGCAAGGCTTCATCTTTCAACTCTTTCTTTAGAGAACACCGTTTAGGACTTTTGATTTTGATTTTTACCAATCATCCTATCTGTCACACGTATGCTGTATAAAGCAAATTTTTTTACATTATAGTGTCTAAAATGTTAGCTAACTCATCTAGTTTACAACACCGGCATGTGCAGAGCCATGGTATTGCAATCACGTTAGCAGTTTAGATGTTTGTCATCACGTAATGAGCTTTTTCAGGCTTGCATACACATGTTTAGTTTAGTATTAACATGTACGGACATTGTGGTGTTATTTCTTTAACCACTTCTTCTTCACATATGCCTATGTGACATACCAAGACATCAAACAGCTGGGAAACCTCAGAGACCAGACTGTTATAGTCGTCAAAGCGCCCACAGACACCAAACTAGAAGTGCCAGACCCCGATGAGGTATGTATACACGCACAAACGCATTGCCAACATAGACTGGACTTATTGTTGTTGTCTAGATGAAACTTCTGCTTCTTGCTCACTTATTCACTTCATCTGTCCCATGACTTGTATTTCATTTACAGAAAAACAGTTGGACATTTGGGGAAAATTGACTTTTTCTCCTCTTACCCAAACAATATTTGTATGAGTTTCAATTCTGTGATGTGTCTGGGACATGCTACTCATGAATAATAATCCTGTCTGAATGGGGTTTACAACAAAGTCAGACACCTGCTTCTCCCTGCTTGCAATCTTTATACTAAGCAGACTTAACCCTGTGTTGTGGTTTCTAAATAAAAAAAGAATTGACCACTTCACAGAACATGTGCAGTGTGTGAACTTAAGGCGTATACATAATTTCTTCTGACATTCGTGCACCAGGTTTGGAAGTTGCGGGCAGTTCAGTTCACCCTCCTAGAGTTGGTGTTGCTTATTGATTTTTACCAAACATTTGGGGATGACATCTCAGTAACTAAAGGTGTTTCATGGTGTATAGCAGTATTTGCATCAATTTGTACTTGAGTGTCAGTTTTGCGTATATACCTCAGTGGAACCGTCTGGAAAGGAGACTTGCAGTTTTAAAAAAAGATATTTCCATCCATCAAGTGCAGTTCTGTTAGTGTTCTGATCTGAACTTATTGAGCTCATTTTTTTATTCCAGAGTTTGTCCATCCATCTGACCAGCACCAAAGGTCCCATAGAAGTCCTGCTGTGCCCAGATGAGGAGAATGACCCCAGGAGTCCTGTAAAAAATGGAAACACAGATATCAACGGGAACTCTCCTTTCCTCAAAGTCCTTCAAGGTTTGTTTGAGATAAGCATAGGTGTTACAGTTTTTAACATGTATTTGACTTCCCTTCATCTATCTCTTTAAAAATAAAGAAACAATTTGGTCATGGCTTACATTTATATGTATTTTAAGGCATATCATTTTAACAGACTTATGGTAAGCATGTTACAGCTGAGTAAAGCTGAGACTGATGGGGATATGATCTTTGGTTTGGGATTGCTGTATCTTGTCATGGGCAACACAACACTTTGGACATGCAGAAAAATTAACCTTCTGGCGGTACTAGAAGAAAGTTTGGGGATTTGTTAGTTGTCATCATCTGGTCTGTTCCAAATTTATTGACAGACTGAGCATCTATTAATGTGGCTGTCAAGGTGTAAGAATTTTTCTGACCCCAGTACAAATACAAAGATCTACAGTGTTGGGACAGTTGTCTGATTGTCTGATCAGTCTTGCTGATGGGTATTTGTTCTTAACTAGTATGGACAATAATATGAAAAAAGATGAGAGTTTACTGCGCAATGCTTTGTTAAACTAGCACTAGAATAAGATTTGTTTTGACTCACTTGTTTCCAGTTTCCAACTCTAACCTGGCTGATAAACATTTAACCCAAACTGTTTTTATAAACAACTTGCTTGTATCCATGCAACTGTTGGTTCAAAGCCCTGATTCATGGTACAATCAAAGTCAACTGTGATAAGATCCAGAAAGGTAATTTTGATCAAAGTTGAAGTATGGTCTCGAGTGCAATAAGCACTCTAACACCGATCAAAATAGCCACTCAGTTAGCCTACAACTGTCTCTTGGCCATGTAGAGATAATGACTAGTTGATTCCATTTTCTTTCACAGATCCCAGCTGCACGACCGCCTCTCCCAGCCCCGCAGTGGCTCCACCTTCCTCCTCCTCCTCAGCTGTCTCCGTTACTACTCTCTCCCCCATTTCGTCCCCTTTCACCAGTCTTCTCCAGCAGACGGACGACCAGATCCCTTCGTCCTTGGGGCCTTTCTTAAACCTCGGGCCTCCTCTTCTGGAAGATGACTACCTTTTAGGTTTGGGAGATGACCAGGGAATCAGCGATTTGTTTGAGGCCTATGACTTTGATAAAATGCCCTCCAGCCTGGATGACCTCCTGTGCAGCTAGCATTAGCTAACAGAAATTCTGATTAAACGCATGGGAGAGAGATGGAGAATCAGTGAGGGGTTTTGATGCCCATGACTGTCTGTGTATTTAGTAGAAGCCAATTTTAAATAGATGGAGGGGAAACATTGAGGGCTTTTTTTCAGTCCCAGTGGGACTAAATGCCATGTTCTTACATGGTGTGAGAATTGAATGGCCTTGAATGATTCACATAAAGACACGACTGGTCAATGTGCAGACATATCCATTACTCCTTGTCTCAGGCTATGGAAGGCCTTCAGTGTAGCTGAGTATTGGGGGAACATCTGAAAGCCTTTGCTGTCTGTTTGGTTAAGTATAACGGTGAGGGGAAGGATATCCACCTCTTTGAATCAGGCTAAGGTCACATCACCGTACAGAGAACAGCTCGAAAATACCCCCACATCACATGGCATTAACACACATCCTGGGTGGTTGGGTTTAGCATAAAATTAAAGTGTAAACGCAACTGAGCTGCACAGATATGATCAACAGAAACCATCGGTAGAAAGCTCAAGAGCAGGGAAGAGGAACATTGTTTACTGTTAAATCTTGAAGGATGCTGAAAATATGAAGATTTAACATGCCTGAAAATCTGTGTTTTGGCAAAGAGAGAATAAGTTCATCTCTGTTCCCAGTGATGCACTTCCTTGTCAGTTGTCCAAATTCATCCAGCTAATCCATTCTGAGACATATCCACAACTGTAAGATGTGTTAATGCCAAGTGTTTTGGGGGCAGAGGAGATCCTGAAGAATTCTTAATGGTTGCATTCTATTACACCAGTCATCTGTGATTGAATGCCCATACTGCTGACTGTTAAGTAGACATTTTTCTGTGATCAAATGTAGAGCATTTTAGAAATTAAAGTAAATATAAAACACAGGGGAATTTTGGTGCACACCATCCATGGCAGTTACAGTTGGGTTAGGTAGGCTGAGACTTTGGTCGCCTATCTTGTGCCTGTGCCTGCTCAGACACCTGTCAGGTTATCTATTGTATATTTGGGCTTCTAATTATGAAATTACAAGAGTATGAGTATTTTGTACATTTAAGCACTATTGAGATGTATTGAGAGTGGCATGAATGACTGCTTTTGGTGTGCCCCCGAGTTGATTTAAAGCAAACTGCAAAATGACAATTGAAAATAATAGGAGTGTGTACTCTGAATGCTCTTAGGCATACAGTCTTTTTTGCCTGTCCACCTGATCTGTCTGTCATCTACTGATCAATTGGGCAACCTCATATTTTGTACAGTGCAATGACAAATGCAAAAAATGCTCAAAAGTTATGTCTAACCTTACATAACCCAGAAATTTGTGTTTTGTTGCTAACAGAACCCAGAAAAGCCATCACTCCTGGGTAATGTGGGGTTAAGCAAAAACACCTGATGTACCTGTATGAATCTGGCCTGTTAGGACATAAGATGTGCAAACTTGAAAATAATCTCCTACTCTTATTGATCCTCTGTGAATTCAGGACTGAAACTCCCTCTTTCTTGCTGCTTTTCACCTCTCCCTTCCATTGTCGTCAGCAGAAGCTGCCATAACAAAACTTCCCATAATGCCTCCTCAGTTAGACTGTGTGCTGTGAAATTATACTGTGGTTTGAGCTTATCAGAAAAATATGACTTTGAACCACTTAATGCACGCTGCCTACTCAGTGTGTACTGAAAGCAGTGTAGGAGACAGGATAGGTGAGTATTAGGCTTTTTAGGTTTAATAAATGTTGAATTTTAATGGATTTTAATACTGTAGAATAACTAATGATATCATGGTCACCTAAGCAACAAAGAACCAGATAGCCACTAATTGAGGCTGCAGCATGTAATGAAGGGCTTATTTTCTGCCATAACAGAATATTGAAAAAAAAAAAAAAAAGAATAAAAAAAAAAAAAGAAACTTTTGTAAGTTAAGCAAATTCAGTGCAACCGAGTCTTGGTGTCGTGTTGTCTAGGGCCACTGAATCTTAAAACAGTGGTTAATCAAGAAAAGCTTGAGGACTTGGTGATCTAAGCTGTAGGGATGTGAATTTGAAACACTATTGCTATTCATTTGTAATAGGTTCTTGTGTTTGATTACGTCCCTGATAATAACAGAAAGCAAACATCTTGTCTGAAACCCTAGCTTTTAAACTAGAAAACCTGCGGCTGCAGGAAATATTGCTGCTGCTAGTGTTAACTTCTCCCCGACCTGATTGATATGCGCTTGAGTAATTGCGTGTGCAGCATGTGTGAGTTAATGTCAAAGATCAAGCTTGCTAAAGAGTAAGCCTGCCATGTGTAAATTGATGTACAGTTTTCTAAATTTTTCAGTGCACAAGGTACTGTAGGCTACCTCTCACTTAATGTTTGACAATAGTAATAGGGCGTAGAGGTAAATGCCATAGTGTGTATGGGTCTTTGAATTCCCCTTTGTCATAGAAATTACCCTTACATTATTTAGATGTGATATTGAATATTACATCGCACTTGTGTCTTTTGAGGTGAGCGAGATTCCACTCAGTCCCAGTGTCATGTTGTCACATGTTAAATTTGAATACTGGGGTGCACATTTGATGGACAGTTAAACGGACAAATGTATTGCAATATTTTTTCGAATTTGTCTTTTTTTTTTCCATAAGTTATTTAGTTTTTTGTCAGTGTTTTTGTTAAATGCAGAGCATCTCTTAAACCCAAAAACTAGTACACATTCAAAGTTAGCTTATCATAATTTTTCTGGTCATTAGGAGACTACCTGCATGTCTGCGTATGCCACTGAACCTCCATCAGTGACTTGGTTGTCCTCTGCTGAAGTGTGTAGGGAGCTTTGCTTCTGTGACACTGTGTGTCCGTTTTAGTTTTGGAATGATGTGAGGGAGTCATTGACACTTTTTTGCATTTCTGCTACTTTCACTTTCACAGAGAGTTTTGAATCCTGTTAAAATGGTATTTTCACTTCATAAATTAAAAACGCTATTATTAACCTGACCCTCACCTATTCAGTTGAGGAGAAAAATACTGATACAGTTTCTGAGTCAGCAGAACTTAACTTAATTGCGCCACTAATTGAATGAAATTTGACAAACGCACAGAAATGCTCTGATTCACAAAACACAATTTCCCTATAGGCATATTTATATCATTGTATTTTATATGTATTTATGGAAAGGTCAAGCTCAATTTTTTTCCCAATTTGATTCTCTAACTAGTTGTGCTATTTTCTAAGTCCATTTACATAGGTAATTACATTTTCCTCCATCTATTATAAGCGACCAGAATCTGGTCACAATATTTTATCCACTTTTATGTGATGGAAACATGAATTTTGGAAAGATTGTACCTTTCCATCAGTTTCTAATGGAATGTTAAAGATTGTAATGCACTGCTAATGCTAGTTAGCCAGTGAGACTGTAAATGTATTATGGGTGACTCTTAAAATTACAGCTCCTTCATTTCTGATGTGTGATTCTGATGTGTGATTAGACCTTGCAGAAAGTTATCATTAGGCTAAATGTGGTGTTAACTATAGTCAAGATTGAAACAGCACTGTTTTCCTGCTATTTTCCTATGGTTATTCTTAAGCTGTTACCAAATACAATATATTGATCCGTAAATATTCTGTAATGGTTATGTGAAAAGTTAACTATTTGATTGGATCGAATTGACTGTACAAGTATGATATTGATGCCTGTTTCCATTAATTACAGAGAAAAAAAAAGCTGTAATATCACATTACCTTCTTTTTGCAATTTGAACTCATGGTTGAAAGTATCTGTGTGCTGTTGAATGTTAAAGGTAAACTAATTCGATGTTTTTGATGTGTGTTACTCAGTTATATACTGTTTCTTTAACATCTGTTAAATGAGGAATTTGAGTTGTATTTGTTTGGTGGGTGGGGGGTGGGCAAATGGATTTGTTTTGTACTTTGGGCGTTTGTAATTGAAAATTTGAATAAAGACAATATAAATAAGAAAATGATTTGTTAAAATTTTGTTTATGATTTGTCTTAAGGGATTACTTTGCATTGTAATGTTAAGTACAAACGGAAAAAAGCCTGGAAACATATTGGTTGGCTGTACTGCTGTCTGCTAAAATATAAAATCAGCAAAAAAGCAAGCCCATGTTTTGACTTATCCATATATCGCTTTGTGTCATGCTTACTTAAGTGACATGCTACAAATTATATGAAACAAAATTATCCATAATTCACCCCCTGTATGTGCACACGCGTCTAGTTTGTCCCTCTTTGCCTACCGTATCCACGCACAAGTATGGCGGTCTGAGTTGTGACAGCTATGTTTTGATGGTGTAAATAATACTTGTTTCCATTTTCAAAACAAACGTTCCTTGGAATTTGCATTTATCTAAATCAATAACCACATTGCGACCAAGGTAAGGGACATTTACACTATCTTAAGGCGTCTTCCAGTCCAAAATATGATGCACGTGGGTAGTAGCTAGCTAATCAGGCTAGCCAAGCTAACAGCTAGCATGGCAATGATACTCAACAAAATCAAACTCCAGGATGATAGCTATCTGTCAAATCAAATATTTTCAGGTGTTTCTAGTTTTTATCAGTCAACGTTAGCTATTGTAAGTCACCTAGCGTGTGTATGCAGTTAGTTTATAGGTGAAAGTTGGGTGAAAATAATGAAAACACTAGCTGGGTATGATAATATAACTTGCACATGGCTAGTTAACGTGAGTTAACGCAAATGTTACTTATATTTATGTTGTTTGATTTATTTATAGCTATCATTAACCGCAGCAGCTAAGATGTGAGGGTATGTTTTGGGTGTCGCTATTTATTTTCAAACATCTACACGACAAACCTTGCAAGTAGCTATGGTTTTCAGTTGCGTTTGTCTTCACTATGTCAACGTTTGTCTTCACTATATTAACATACGTCTACCAAAGTAATTGGATGCATATTAACGTCTCAAAAGTTGAGATGTTTGACCTAATTACTTGGCTATTTCTGGCATCCACTAATCAAATTCTTACTGCCAAATACATGAAGCTTGATAGCCTTTTTTTGTGGCTTATTGCCAACAAAAGCTGAATTAAGCTGAAAAATAAAATATATTTCTGCACTGTAGTTAAAGTAAGGAAACGTAGAGGAATGAGAAAGCTCTTAGTGAGAGAGATAAGAAAAGACAAAACAAAGCATTTGATGACATTACCTAGGTCTTCAGAAAACTGGTAATCATTTTGTGATGTTGTTTTATAGACCAAATGACTAATTAATCAAGATAATAATTGGCAGATTAATCAATAATAATTATTGGTTGCTGGCTACTGAATATCCCATCCTTGCTTTACGTAGTATCTTTTCATCAATACTGCTCCTAGCTAGTCTGAGCTTACATTTACAAGACGTTTAACTATTGTATTATTTGTTTCACCTGCAATATTGTTTGTAATTTGATCTTTGCCAAGCTTTTCAACATTCATGCTTACCTTCAGAAATTCACTAGCCCTGTCATACTCTTTGCCTACTGCCCAGAGTTTTACATAAAATAAATGATAAACAATGAACTTTAGACAGTTATTTATTCCTGTAAGTAATTACAAATGTAATTATTACCTATATTTTATTAAAAAAAATAATTTTATCACATTACCATGCTTGATTTAATAACTGGTTGTCAAGTCTTTCTTAACATCCATTTTTGTTAAGCATTGTCTTGACTACTTACAGGTCTCAACTGTATGATAGACGAGAGTAATGCTGTGCTAACCAAAGCTCTGTCTGATTTTTAGACCATCATGCCGTCCAGCTGTGACTCTCTGATTGAAGACATAGAAGACATGGTGTCCTCTAGTGACCCCACTCCTCATGAGAGACAGTCTGCTAGAAAGAGTATCATACCAAGGTCCAGGAAGAAAAAAGAACTTTTGATCAATGAGGAACTCCAAGCTGACAGGTAGGTTAAATGTCTGATGTAGTGGTACAGTAATTGATAGTATGAAGTAGTTGATTGTGATATTGCTTCAGTATACAGTTTGTTTTAGGCTGATGATGTAAATATTGTGGCATTTTTACATGTCATAGATGGAAAAGCACAGATGTAATTGATAACAACAGATAAAAATCAGTATTCCATTTAGGTGAGCTACTTCCACGGTTCTGATATTACTATGACAGGTCAAAATGTCTGTTGTCTGCCAGAGTTCAGATAACTGCTGATTTTGCACCAGTCTGTCTTAATTTGAGCTTTTCAGTAACTCAAACAGACTGTGATACATGTGGTGGATATATTGACTGTAATATTTCAACATTTGTTTATTTACTCAGAATAAAATGTGAAACAAATAAAAGGTACATACAAATGATGTCATGTTTAAAATGTGATAAATTTAGTTTTAGTTAGTTCTGAAAGTAAAACATCATAAAACTTCCTTTTTGCAATTGTGCTATGTGCAGCTTGTTGTATGTGGATTTTTTTATTTGGAAAACAAAGACAGTAAATTCACTTTTACACTTTTATACATTGTCACCTTATAGTTCTGGTCCGTTTCATGTTCACACAGATTTGTTACAAATGAACCAAGATGTGTAAACATGAGGCTATATGGACTGAGAGAGAACTCATTCATTGGACTGTTACGTTGACTGTCATCCTGTATCATAAGTGCTACATGGATTTGTGGGAAAAAACAGATTCCAGCTGCACAGCCAGCAAGTCATGCAACATTTTACTGCACTGTGCTTATATTGAACTTATTTGGTAACATAAAGACCTCATGGAGGAACAACTGACTGATTGTTAGCCTGTTAATTGATATTGCCATTGGATATCTTATGTCATGAGTAATGAGAGACAGGTAAAACAGGACAAAAAAAGGCACGTGAAAGTAATATTACAGGGAGATACATTTCACTAGACCACAAAGTGTGGGACACAAGCTCACCACACCTCTGCTTTAACTCCTTTTCGCTTTCTAATGTATCATATCATATCATATCATATCATATCATATCATATCATATCATATCATATCATATCATCTTATATCATCTTATATCATATCATATATCTTATATCAATAAGTCCTGTGATTTGTCTGCCTTGCTTTCACACCCCAAAGAACCACACCAGTCTGCACCAAGTCCTTACTAGTCCACATTTTGATCAGGTTTTATGGCAGATTTATAGTAATTAATAATTTAGATATTGATTGTATCATTTCCACACTTAATATAAAAAAGACATATTTCATTGTTGTTGATTTGTAGTTTGATCCCTGGCACCCAAAAGATCTGGATGAGAACGTGGGGCTGCAGTCATAACAACTCAGATGGAGAGTACATGGCTGGGCAGCTGGCTGCCAGCGGATACAAGATGACTGGTAAGAAATTTTTTAATTGTGGTGGTTGGTATTAAGTCAAGTGACTGGAAGTCAGTGGAATAAGGAAAATAGTTAATAAGATAATAAAAGGTTAAAAAATTTTAGGTTAAAAGATTTTTATTGACTTTTTATTATTTTTGGTATCTTATTTTATCTTAGGTGTTTATACAACTGATGCCATTACAATTTGTAAACACAAGGGGGCACTATTGCTTTAAAAATAAGCTTTATCTTGTGTGTTATTCCAGTGGTTGACTTAATTTTTCCCTGAATTGAGCTTTATAGGCTGTGTACTGACTTCAACAAACTCAACCAAACAATATTTGGTTAGAAATGGTTAATATAAGGATTTGGACCATGTTTAGAGTCTGCCAATCTTTAAGCACATGGTGGAATTTGTCCTTCTGTTAAGAGGAAAGTCTGCAAATGAGTCTTAACTTAGGTTCAAGAGGTTCCCTGAGAGCTGGCCTAACCTGGTGTCTTTCTCAGAACTTAATTGGGGAGTGCATTGGTGATGGCAGTTAAGAAAGGGCACACTGATACCGTGGGATGCTTTTTAGTTGAGTGTTACGTCTAGAAACAAAACAGAGCACTGTGACTGCATGTCTCCATGGCTTATAGGCATTTTAAATAGAATCTGATGTAAATATGTGACATTCACTGGTAGCGTTGGTATATAAGGACCATATATGTTTTAGCTTTTATAATTTGTGATGAAGGATAAGGGATGCAAGTGCTAATATACTTGTCAAAAACAAGGTCCAGGGTCATTTAGACTGACACAAATGTTTTATTGGCAGGAACCTTGAGTTTGTTTTAGGTGCATGTTTGAAGGGTTCCTTGTAAAACACAAATTGTCCCACTGTTAGATTAAGTGAACACTGCTTTTTTTAATATAAATATCAAAAGGGAGGAAATCTGCTCTCTTAAGTCATAACAGTCAAAGCGTATTACTTCTTAAGAAATCTGACATGTTTTTAACTGAAGATATGACAACTTTCAAAATATTGAGTTCTCCTTTGTGTTATATATAATTATTGTTATTATTAGTAGCAGTACTAGCGGCAGTAGTAGTAGTTTTAGAGTTGAAATATTATATTGCATCTTTGGGTTGTAATAATCAGACTTGAGATTTTTTCAGAGATAGAAGAAGAGAGTTAATATTGACTCCTCAGGCATTTCTCTCACTGTGGGGTCTCACAGCCAAAGAAGGACATTAATCACACATTTCATGTCTGCAGATCTGCGCGCACACACACACACACACGCACACGCACACAAACGGCACAATTTACCCATAAACATAGGCCAACGGTTTTCCCTCTTATCTGGTGGTTTAGAGCCTTGATCTCTTTATCTCTTCCACCTTTCTTTGTTTTCACAGTTTTTTTTCTCTCTGTCCCTTGAGTTCCTCTCTGAAATAACGTGTCTCCCTCTCTCACACTCTCTTTTCACTTCGTTGTCTCTCACCCACTTGATTCAGTGGCATATCCTGTGTTAAATCATCTGCTAAGACTTGATATTTAGTGTGCTAATTGTATTGCCGTAGATCTATTTTGACTCTGTAATTTAGTGGAACGATGTCAATTGTCTTTCAGGAAGTGAGTGTGGTGAAAACCTGTTGTTGTAGTTAAGGAGTTGTTTTCTGTTCCCACTGCTCCTGGTCCTCAGCAAGGAGAGATGCAGTCGAGTTGGTGTAATATAAAACCTCTGGTAATAAAAGTTGCTGTTATGGATTTTCTCATTTCTGGATTAGGTTTGTTTCTTTCTCATTCTTTTCTCTTTAAAGTAGGACCTTGCAGTATAGGATCCTGGTTCTAGAAAGTGTTCAGAAAATATTACTATCACTGTTTAATTTCACTAGATTTCAGCTCAATAGAAGTACACTGAACTAGTAATATGAATATCTGCAGTCATAAAAGATTTAACTCCTCCCTCCATTCTTCTCAATTTAATAGGAAATTAATTACTTAATGTCTATGACAGCTAAATCTTTGACAGCTATCATCGTTCAAGATTAAACACATCACTTGATGTCTTTCTACCTGTAAGAAAGACACCAAAACATACATACAACATACTTAGTTGGGTCAAAGGAAAATTGGGTCACAGTTGTTCTGTGTGGTTTTAATGGATTTCGGTTGGCCTTTGCTTATAATTTGCATGAGTACATTCATTTGCAAGAGGGTTTGAGGGTTAGGGTGTGTTTCATGTTTTGATGTGACATTGGTACTTGTCTACCTGATGTGTGCCTCCTGTACTTGTAGGTGTGAGTGTGTTTACCTTATTTACACTGGGATTAGTTTCTTCTCTGATTAATACTGATCAAATTGGGTTGCTACAGTGCCATAACCATCAGTGTATCTATCACTGTACACTTGTGTATCTCTATTCACACCTGGTTCTATTCAGTTTGTAAGTGTATCGCAGTTTCAACAACATGACCAAGCTGACAAAGGCTGAAGTTATGGCTATGTGAATTGCCTTCCCAATCACACAGATTTTATCTAGTAATCTGTTTTTGTGACTGTGCTTGTCATACAGGTGACAACTTAGCAAAAGTGTGGTTCTCTGTTATTTACCACTTCACTTGATATGATTTTTGCCCCACATGTCTTGATCTGATGAAGCTTCAGAAAGCTCTCTCTGTGTCTCTCTCTCAGTCCCCTTTCAACAAAGTACTTTAAAGGTCACTGTCTAACTGCTAAAGCTAGGGGATTAGCTTAGTTTCTGTCTCATTCTCCTCTGCTTTTTATGTCTTTCCCCCTTGTTTGCTTCTTCTGTCTCTTTCTTCCTGCATCCCCTTTTTCTCTCCCTCTTTCATCCCTTCTCCTTTTTTTTAAGGGTGTGAGTATATTCGGTCATTGTTTTTCACTGTGAGATTGTTTGAAGGAGAAATTGCCTGTCATGGCCAGAATCAGGGGAGATTACACTCAGAGCAGGTGGTGATTGTTTTGAATGGTATAGCATGGAATGCAATGCAATTGTCTGGAATGGCATGAAATTGTTCAGACTGCAGTGAAGAGAGTGGAATAGTCGGGGATGACAAGGACTGTAATGGGTTCCTGAAGGATGTAGTGTCTTGTCTTTGGCCAGATTGAACATGAGGACTTTGAGTAGGTTCAACATTAGTATTTGTGTGTCAGAATGTTATGTCCTCCTCCAAAAAACAGTTGAAAATGATGATATCGTATGAATGTCAGACTGATACCTCTGTAGTATCTGTCGTTCAGATCCGCAGTCTCGTTCCACAGACTGGAGAGTTCGGACAAAGACGGAGCTTCCACTGCCTGATGGTCTGTTCTAAAAACATGACATCACCTCCTCTCCCTCTTTCTCTCTCTCTCCCCCTCTCCCTCTCTCCTCTTTCCTGCCTGTTTTCTCTATTTCACACCCCCGTCCTCATGTGTCCCTCTTTCACCCCCTTCCCTAACTCTTTCTTTCTTTCTTAAACTATGACATCACCTGGTGTGAGACGTAGTAGCAGTTCCTATGTTGAACTCTAGGTGGCAGCCTTGGCTCATGGGAGTAGCTTTTTTGTTGAAAGAGAGCATCTCTGCAGTATCAGGATGAGGTCATTCTTCTGAAAAACATACTCTATTCTCATTCATAGTTTTAAAAGTTGTAACTTTCAGTCCCACATTTACATAACAAGAGCCTTGTTGACTGAGGCTGAATATAGAGTGTCTGTAGGTTGCAAAGACTGGCGACTTTGTTTGGATGAGAAGGGCCACTCCTCATTTTTCAGTTGGAGAGCATCTTGGCATGTGCATTTTTTCAATGTATGATACATGGATATTTATTCATTTTTAATTTTTTCATCAAATGTTTAAACTCATGGTTCTACTTTTGTTTCCTGTGTTTCATTCATATTTGAACTTGTCAGCTTGCTGGTCAGTTGAGGAGATTGATAAGTGGCCAGTTAATTTATTCAGTCAAATATATAAAATATGAAGTATAAAATATTCTGAACAATCTTAAGAGAAGTCACCGCTTTCTCACCTCAATGTTTGTCTTGTCCTGTTTTACTTCAGTAAAACAACAGCGTGTGTCACATCTCTTTCCCTCTTTCATTGTCTCAACACTTGTCTTACTGCCTGTACTTGCTCAGCCTGGCTTGTCCCGAGCTGCTGTTCCTGTGTACAACCAAAGAGGGCACTGTTCACCCATGATAATAGACTAATACAAATGAACTACATTTGAGCAGCAGAACAATGTGCCAAATAGTGACTTCATAGAAAGGTGTGTATGTGCATACACACACACACGCGCGCACGCACACACCCTTCATGGAAAGTCACACCAGGATATTTTGATTGTTTTTGGCTGCTCTCCTCCCCTCCCAATCTCTTCTCTGCCAGCCAGCCGCAAACACAGCAATTCAGTTATGATTTTACATACCGGTTAGGCAGAGTAACTCCCTTGTACACAGTGTCAGCCAAATGAGGCGTTCTCAGTTCCTGGTTTGGACACAGACGGTTGGAGGATATGGGTTTCAGAGAGAGGGTGTGAGCTATTTTGATAAAATGATACGAGGACTTAATTGATCAGCAGGTATTACAGGTGTTTCTGTGGATAGAAAATGCTGGAGGTGTCACATACAGTGTAATTTTACTGTGCCTTTTTAGAGAATGAACTGCTGTGAAATTATTGTGATTGATATGAAATGCTAAAAGAAAGCCAGATGGATTAGTAGGTTTTACAATGTGACTTTACCATTACATTTTTTTTGTCTGTTTGAACTGAGTAACTTAATGCTTCTTATGTGTTACGTGGAAACTGAAGGTAAAAAAACAAATGGCATAATTGTAAATTTAATATAGGCATAATAACATTCTACTGGCATAAAATGTGACATTTACAGTCTAAGAATCCTTACTTTTTCCTATTATATAAATGACATAGGATATTTCTAATTGGCAGTATTTAGAAATTTAGGCTGAAACATTGTCAAACTGTTCCGTATTGAGCTCATACTGCGTTTGTATTTCAAGCACTTTTGCTGCTCTGTGTGATTGTATTACATCACTGTAGAGTATTCTCACTCAGAGTGCGTGTGTACCTCACATACATGCCGTCTCATTCATAAAATGGAGTGTGTGAGGATCTTCTGATTGGTTGACTGCGTGCTACGCAACATTACACGCCGCAACATTATAGCCAATGAAAACTTACAATGTTCTCTGTGACTCCACCTCTCACACACACTCACACACGTTAGCGCACACAGCCAGCTCACAGACACATTTTCTCTTCTCACACGGTCGCAGACGTGGTGGGAATTGATATTGTACAGGGAAAGTATGTGAGAGACAGTTCAGTTTTAGACAGCCGTCATTCTGCAAGATTAGACATATCGCCTGGTGTGCATACGCGTGTGAGAAAGACTTACTGTATGCTCGCTCTGTCTTTCCACTATCTCGCAACTGTGTGTGTGTCAGACAGTCCCACTTTCCTGATTGAGAGAGGGAAAGGGGTGAAAAAGAGTAAAGGGAAAAACAGAGTAAGGAAAGACGAGAGGAAGAGTCAGTGGGGAAGGGAGGAGGATGCTGGGATGAAGGGTGCAGGCGACACAGACAGATGCACTTCAAGCCAAAATCAGCCAAAGCGATGGTCGGAGAAAGGGAGGCGAACTGGGAGGGTGATACGCTGCCAGGGAAAACGAAGTAGACTCTGGCAAATCTGCAGAAACGGCAGTAGAGAGATGGATAGATGGAGAAATAATGGAGTGGAGAAAGGCACAGAGAGGTAAAGAGTCGAGAGGGGAGTAGTTTGCGGAACGAGAGATGGCGGCAGGGACGTAATGAAAGAGAAAATCAGTGCATTGCAGAACGAGATTAAGCAAATAGCAGATGGTAGTTGGAAATAGATATAAAGTAACACAGCTCTGAGAGAAACAACAACTTGAAAATTAACTAAACTGAATATACGTGGAATTAGAAATACAACAAAAATATAAATTTCTAAAATTAAAGAAGTTTTCATGACTGCATGTACACTTGAAGTGTTCATAGTTGAACATAATAAATATAATACCCTCAGAACAGACCGCTGACAGCTAGAAAGGCTGTTACATTTATATTTGACATTTACTCATTTGGCAGACGCTTTTATCCAAAGCAACTTACAAGTGAGGGACAATACAAAAGCTTCAGTGCAGTAGGAGACCTTGGTACAAGTACTAAGCACTACATCTCTTCAATAAGTGCGAGGAGATTAGGTACCGACAGTGCATAGAAAATGCTAGTTGTTGGGGCATTAATATGCAAATATAGATATGTAGATATTAGTATGGCAACATGAGGGTTAAACAAATTTGAATATTAAAGTTGCCATTGTATTGGGTTGGGAAAACAATCACATTTGAGTTTTACAACCTTACTTAGCATATGTCAGACCATGTCAGACTAGTTTGACTAGTCCAAGAAAACACATCATTGTACAGTGTAATAATTTTTGTATGTATGTGTGGCTTTAACAGAGCAAGACTTGTGAAATGATAGAGGGATATCCCTCTCCCATTTCTGTATAACATTACACACACACACACACACACACACACACACACACACACACACACACACACACACACACACACACACACACACACACACACACAGTTTCCAAGCCTTTGAATTGGTCTAAAGGCCTACAAATAGACCCATGAGTCCAGGCAGTCGTGTGTAACCGTTTTGAGGCCAGAAGATTAGAGTGATCCCAAGCCTTGTGCATGTGTATGTGTGTGTGCATGCGCGTGTGTATTTTGGTGATCCTACAAGGTGACCCATGTGTAGGCAGCACCCAGCCACCATTTAGAGGCCATGGGATTAGAGACCCCAGCCATTCCTGCCTTAAAATTCCCTTGAGGGAAATATGGATAGAAGAGGAGAAGGAAAATGGGATAGCCTCAGGAAAGAGGGGATCACTGCTCAATCTCATCCATCGATTACTCTGAGGAAAGGAATTTTGACAACGCCACAGATTGACCTGATGAGAACAACCATTGCAACAAAAATATTGCCATGGGAATTGAAGAACACAAAATCTGTCTTCGGGATTTATTGGTGCCATCCTTCATGTCTTTCCCACATTATTTAGACTTAATTGAGTCATAAGCAAATAAGTAAAGAAGTAATGTTAAAACAACATGACCTGTGTCTGTTGTCTATATGCCTATATCACCAGATGCTAGTGCTAGTAAGCAGGTAGTGACTGCAAGAGGGAAACAGGGATTACTCCTCCCTGGCAATCATTTGTTAAAGGATAGATAGATCACCCTTATTGCTAATAGCACTTCTTGTATGTGAGATTTAGGAGCAAGGAAAGAGAAATACATTAGACTGAAAGAGACACCACTCCTTGTTCCTTTTGAGAAATCACAAAAAAACAGAACAAATTGATTCCCTAAAGGGTGGTTATATCTCATCCTTGTTTCACAAACCAGAAAGAAGCAGGAACGATTGGAGAAGAAGAAGAATGGAAGCAAAAATCACTATGCCAGTCTTCCCCGTGTCCATTCATTTGTTCACTCCACACTTTCAAGATGAAGAAAGCTAGAGATAAATGAATGGAGAAGCTGGAAAGGAGTTTCCTTTGCTGCTTCCCTCTAGAGGAAGGATGCCTATTCTCTATTCCCTGCTGAAGCCAGCCAGCCAGCAAGCCAGCCAACCCCTGTTATCCCAGGAATACCGCTCACATTCCGCAGGGGATTGGGAATACCCTGAGGGGATATAATGGGAATATCATGGAGGGGATGTGAGTAATGGGATAAGGCAGGAGCTAAGGGAAAAGTATAAGGGTGGAGGGAATTGAAGGACTAGGAAACAAGGACGATACAGGGTTTGTCTGGAAAGGGGATGCTCTGATCCAAAGTGTTGAACCTTAAATCAAAGCAGGGAAATTACCCTTTATGGCAGCAGAGGTGGCCTAATGGTAAAAAATAAAAGCTGATGGCCTAGAAATGGACAGTTGGAAGTCTCACCCCAACACACCCCACTACATAGAAGTAAAGGAGCCATGCGTACCCTCTTTTTCAACAAGTTGCATCAGGTGCTATTTAACGAGGCATTTAACCCCGAGTGTCTCAATGAGCTGCTCAGTGGGCAATGCGATGACTGGATATGTTGAGATGCTCCCATTTGTGTGTATGTAACCCACTCTCAATTGCTAATGCTTTTTTTTTTTTTTTTGCCAGTTCATATATATTGATATGAATACAAATGTTGAGACTATTTGTTAATAAAATTAGATGCGTCCTACTGACCCACGTGCAGAGTGTGACCGATCTGTGTAACCCAGGTTATTTTCTGTAACTACAACTTTCATATGTCGTCTAAATGCCTCACATGCAGGATAGATGCTAGTAAGGTGTAAAGTAAAGCGCAGGTTTCAGTGAATTGATTTATCTACCTGGGTGGGTCTTAATCTACCTGGGCTGGCCGCCCAAGTAGAACCAGAGTAATTAACAGCATCTGTGTGTGTGTGCTAGGCCTGTAAAAAACTGTGTTTTCTTTAGGAAGCAATGGGCTTTAGTTTGGATACCATACAATCATTTATGGGAGTAGTTCAAAAAATAAAATAGAATCCACTTGTAATTCTTTGTTCAATTTACTGTGAAGTAATATATGTTTTTTTTTTTTTTTTTTTTATATCACCCCTTACTCAACCTGTTCCTCAATCTAGAGCAATAAAGTTGCATTGGGAGTTACCGAGAAGGATATAAGAGAGGGCAAACAATGTGTTAATTAGGGTCACCACAGGACAAATGGAGTTTTATTGACATAGTTTGACCGTATAAACTGTCCTAATTTCAAAATGTCATTGTTTTTATACAATTACAGTACGTGTCCTCATTTGTTCAGTAGAGCAATGTCAGGGAATCACTTAGCTCTGTTCTGTTGGAGGACAAATAGTGCAATATTATATCTGACTGCTTGACAGTAGAGCTAAAAGGACCAAAGTCAAATGATTTATATTCTTTGACATTTGACAACTCATTGTCACTTTCTCTGTTTTTGAATAGTTAGCTTGTCTGTTATTTTACAAGCTTGAAAGAGACTTTTTAGTCTTTCTCACTTCTAATTTGTCCTCTCCTCTTTGTTTTCCCTGTAATCTTGACTCAACAAGGAAAACACAACTAATTTCCCTCATGAAGACAAAATGAAAGCTTGAAAGACATTAGTAATTAACGTGGCATGCCAAGCTGTTGGTGTGGGTGGAGAACGTGTGTGGGTGACATGGATAAAAAGCGAAGAAATTGAGAGTTAGGCATTCAAGGACATGTAGTAAAAGACTTTTAAAGCCCCCCTTTGAGGCTTTTCTCTCCCTCTCTCTCTTCCCTTTGGCCCTTTTTGTGTTATTTTGGAAGATAACCCCTGCTTTCTGTCTGAGTGTCCAATGCTCAACCATCAGTGCCATTACTCGCTGACCACCCGCTGGAATAGAAAGCAGGGGTGACCTGTATCGTTGTGTGTGGATGTTTATATGAGGCCACCTGCTGAAATGAAAGCACTGGCTACCTGTGAGTGAACAGAGAAAAGTGTGTGCATCAGTGTTTGTGTGCTGTGTGAATTTATGAGTTTTATGGGGACCAGTCAGAAAATTTGAATGAATAACTAAGGGAATAGTTAAGTACGTTAAAGAACTCAAAGGTCCTCACAAGTACTTTAGTACTACAAGACAGTGTGTGTGTGTGTATATGTGCTTGGATGTGTGTGTGTACTTCTGTCCTTTGTAATAAATTAATTCTACATGTGTCTCTGTCTGATCTCTCCTTCATACATATAAATGAATCAACTATGTGCTAGATTTCCATGTGAGAGCACAGATATTAGATAAAGTGGATTTAAAAGCCGCAGATGATTTGAGCAGTGGGTTTATTTTGAATCATCATCGGACAAAGTAACCTTGATTGCCAAGCAGAACAGATGACTTGACTAGAAGCATTGGCAGGACCTTGCTTGACCAGAGAGACATTGTGAATAAATATAAGTAATTGTGTGTGTGTGTCCATGGGTTATAGGCCTAATAGCTTCTCTGCTGTGCACTCGTCAAGGAAGTGTGTATAACTGAGCTTGAATTTGTTTGAAGGTTTTTGTGTCTGTGTGCGCAGGAACAGGAACAGGCACAGGAACTTTTGTCCACTTTTTGTCTCTTTGACCACTTCTAATTCACTCATATTTGCTCGTGCACTCTTCTTCAGCTTTGCCCTCGTCTCTCATCCTGGGGTTATATTAGCAATATAGATCTATACAGGGGAAGTTAACAGAGTAAATACAGGTAATGTTTAGCCAGGAGAGAGATCGATAGCTGTGTATTGAATAAACATTAAGTGTGGCCACAAGTCATTTCCTGGTCATTTCCTGGTTTGGAAGTGTTCGGTCCCTAAAATGTGTCAGTGTGTTTGTTCCAGTATTTGGACACTGTTGAATAAGTAAGAAATTGCAATACTAAATCCTCATATTCTGTGTTTGTAGTACTTGACATGTTTCTGCTTAGACAGAATGTAGAGTACATTAGCTAACAGACATTACAATAAACTAATAAATTAAACCAAGAGGAAAAGCATTTATTTTTATAGTATTAGTTATTTATTTTTCTGTTTTGTCTCTCTCATTTACATTCCATACTCAGTGGCTGGATCAAACGCACAAGCACACAGATACATGCACATACAGAAGTGTGTGAAGTTTATTGATAATCCAAGGCTTTCCACATGGCAGACAGATGGCTCTTCTAATCTTCCAGACAGACACTGCCTTTTGATATCTGATCTGATCTGATGATTACTGTGTGCGTGTGTATCCGTGTTTGGTTTCCAAGGATGAACTCAATAAATCTGTCCTCAGAAGGCCCCTGCTGACTTGTGTGTGTGTTTGCGTGCGTGCGTGCGTGCGTGTGTGAGCGAGAGATAGAGAGAGAGAGAGTGTGCGTTCGGCCTTTTGTTGTGTATAAGTTATTTTACAGTTGCGGTTTGAATGTGTCTGTTGATCAATGGCTGATCAGGATTGTTATGACAAGCCTATATTTCTGAACTTCATCTTGCCCGTTTCTTGGTCACATTTCAGTCATGCTTCAATATCCTGAGTTTATAAACGAAATACTGTGAATATTTTATCTTTCCTTGAACTGTATACATTGGAAAATGAAAAGGAAGGGAGAGAATGGGTGGCCTTGAAAATAGGTCATTTTGATCTCAAGTTCAAGGAGTTACACGTGATCAGAGTTATCAGTCCCATACATATCAACCCTTACCCTTGAAGATGAGCAATATTTAAGCGTTTCTGTTCATTTAGCTCACTATACTCAATATTTTCGCCTAATCTATCATTGTGTACAGATAAAAACTGTATGTCCACAAGACACAAACACTTTTACCAATCCTTCAAAGTGGTGAAAGACACATTACCCATCTATATTACCTCCACACATTGCCTGAGTCCCATGCTGCATTGATACTTTGCCATCTGACTACCTGTCTCTGTGTATTGTAATGCGTTAGCAGTACAATTGTCTCAACTTGATTTAGCTCCTCTGACCTGATATCTGATTAAAGAGACTCAGATGTGTGTAGGAGCTGGATTAGCATATAAAAAGACAGTGACAGGACATCAGATAATTCTGATGCCATCTGCTTTCAATGGAATCTGTTAGAGGGAGAGGGAATGTGTGTGTGCTTTTCTGTGTGTGTGTGTGTGTGTGTGTGTGTGTGTGTGTGTGTGTGTGTGTGTGTGTGTGCAACCCCTACACCCCTGCTCTTGTCACTCTTTTAGGCCTGTTATTTGTGTTTGTGCTGCAGATTTTCTTGCCTTTTGTCCCATTATTTCCAGTTTTTTATTTTTTTATTTTGTTTTTGTCCCAGGGAAAAGCAGACCCATTATTAACAAAGACCATGAACAAAGACATCAATTATTTACAATGGAAAACACTTTAAATTGTTCCATTTTGTAATGATTTATTAATTAGGAGGCAAATTCTCTGGGATTTTGCTTCATGTCCGCCCCACCTAGCTAATGTATTCATGCACGGATGCATAGAAGCACACATGCAAGCAAGCATGTACGCGTGCACAAACAGATGTTCACACAGAGATGCCGTAGGCAGCTTTGTGCTATTTAGATGCTTCCAACAGTTCCATAGGATTATCCACTGAGATGCCTGTTGTAATTTCTCACAAATCAGATTTTAATAAATACTGCAAGTTTCTTGTTCAAATAAATAGCTGGTTTGGAAACAGCGAGATTGAGAATATGCATTTTTAATGAGGCTTAGCAGTTTAGAAGCGGTGTGGAAATACTATACTATACTCAGAGTGGCAGGAAAGAAAAGTGAGAGGGTATGGATAACATGATTGTAGTGTAACTGGTAAAATCAAAACATTTCTTTTACTCTTTGCTATTCAGTTGGCTGTTTATTTACTGCACCTTTTCCGTTAATATGCAACTTTTTTCTTGTTTCTCCCATTACTACTCTCATAACACCTTTGCACATTTTTTATTTGTTATCTTTGTGCTCTACCTCAATGTCTCTGCATTGGTTTTAAACAGATTCAGGGTTATCACAATCACCAAAGATTATTGGTTTTTAGGTAAACAAAATGCATAATGTTTAATATGCTAATGTTCAAACATACACTGGCCAGCTTAATCGGTGTGTATGCACTCAGAGGTTGTATGCCACACTAGGGATTTGTACTAGTGAACATGTGTGTAAATGTTTAGATATACACACATTCAGCAGCACAGCCTCTCTAATCATCAGTCTACCTAACAACATCCACATTCCTTTCACTGCTCAGTGTGAAGCACATCAGCAACAAGGCTGTGTGTTTAGGGGTAGAGACTATGATTTAGAGCTTTGCATTGTTCATTTTGAATGTGGTGACATTGCAGGTAGAAAGAGCAGGTGATGTGTTCAGGGCACAGTACTAGGTTTCAGTTATAGTGATTATTTCTAATTTGGTGGAACCGCAGGTGGAGGAGTAGCAGTGTGTGTGTGTGTGTGTGTGTGTGTGTTTCTTCCAGATTAACTTTTTGCATCTAACCTTTCCACCCTCTTTTTTAATGAACAAGCTGGATCAGAAAAGTGTATGTGTTTTTTTTTTTTTTTTCCATTTTGTCTTAACACATCCAAAGGCACTTTCTCTCAAGTGCCTCTGTCTGTCTCTTATGTCTATGTCCCTGGCCATCTCTGTATCTGTCTTTCTCTCAGTCTGTCATGGTGATTCTTTCTGATGTCTTTCCAACTTTCCTGGTTTTTCCTTGTGTCTCTTTGGTCCTTCTATCTCTTTGGTCCAACCCTTCTCTCTTTTTTATTTGACCTGCCTCCTCCCCACCTCCAAATTGTATTCCTAACTCTTAAAGTCTTTGTATTTCTTCCTCTGCCTTCATCTTGACACTGATCCTCTAATCAGCAGTGAACAGTATCTGGGGTTTACTTTTGAAATTACATGCCATGCCTTCCATTCTCCTCGTCTCCTTGCCTTATCCTTTCATCTTCCTCCTCTCATCTAATGCCTTGTGCATTTCTTCTCCTGTCTAGCCTTTCCACTCTTCTCTACTCTCTACCCCTTCTTCTATGTGTGATAGTTGGAGAATGAATATAAAAGTACAAGAGTCAGGGGATGGCAACATGAGCTGGCTTCAAACCCACAACATCATAAGGACATGTTATGTGCCTCTGCCTACTAAGCCACCAGGAAACCCCCCAATGTTCTCTGTATCAGAAAAATAAAAGCTCTCTTCGTCTGGGCTATTTGCATATGATTTGCATATGAACCCCAACTGGCTGTTTTTGGAATGCCAAGAGGCTAAATTCAGTATTTATTACCCGGGCCCATAACTAGTTTTCACTTTTCTGTGGCATTTGCATCTGATTTGCATGTCCCTCAGCCTGGATCTGGGAATAAGGGGCCAGATGACCTAAATTGTTTCAATTCCACCCAGAAATAAAAAAGCAGAGGAAGGTCTAATTATTACTATTAATCGAATTAGGACGCTTTACATGTGGAGCGTAAATATGCGAAAGGGTTATTAGCTGCAATAGCAAGCTGAGGCAACCTGCTCTTAATGCAGACTGCATTAGCGTGGAGATGATAAAATAGTGTGTGTGTGTGTGTTTGTGGGTGCGTGTCTTGAGGTTGAGCAGTTGGCTAGATTTCCCACATCACATCAGCACTTCCTGTCCCTGTAGAATTGATCAAAAGGCTCCTTTTGTTTTTTAAGTTTTCTATTTTAAGGAAAAACCTATTATACGTAGAGCTCCACGAGGATATCATTTTAAACTTTACAGACCTAATTAATCATAGAGGCTGAGGCAATGCAATGTGTAGTACACAACACTTATCTCATCAGTACAAACAGTTCAGAATTTTTATTTATTATTTAATGAATTTGTTTTTTTTCTTAGTGTTTTTCATTTGCTGTGACCACGGACTTAACAGACACTGCAGTCCTCTGCCAAACATGCATTATATCTGAGAGCCTCATCCTTATCTCCCTGTCAAACACTTGTGAACTAGCTTGATGCTTTCCACTGCACAAAAACTGGTCTTTTCTTCCTCCAGCTGATAAACGGACTGATAATGAACAGGGTGCTTACATTAGGGGGGATTTAAGACAAGCTTATGTGGCGCTTTTTCATAGTAACAAGACTTTTCGACCCCACTGAATATCTGAATACATAAACTGTGGGGCTATTTGTAGGCCCACAAAATCAGACAGAACAGGAATGGTGAAGTATATTTTGTGTATCTGTTTGTCCAGGCTAGTTCAGTGAATGGCATTGCCAAAAAACAACAACTAGCAGTGCTGCTTTTGTATCGTCTCTTTAATGACGACAGACCGCAGCCCCACTCACCTACCACCTCCACTTTTAGTAAAGTTCAGGCTCCATCTGGTACAGTTCACATTCATCTGTGTTATTTTTCCCAGGACAGGTGACTCTTTACATACAGGTGGCTCCTACTCTTTGCTTTTTTCTTCACCTTTCTCTTTCGATTTCTTTGTCTCTCCTCCAGGTGACAGGCGGGAGAAATAGAACACATGCGCGTGCGCACACACACACACACACACACACACACACACACACACACACACACACACACACACACACACATACATACAAACATACATATACACACACACACACACAGAGGGATGCCTTGTAATGTGTTAACACATTCTCATGTGTACACAGCAAATTGACGAGTGTTCTTCCCATGGCCTATTTTTGAACTTAAAATTCAACATGTGTGCGCACGCACACACACACACACACACACACACACACACACACACACACACACACACACACACACACACACACACACACACACACAGGGGAACACACCTCATTGAATATAAACCGCCATCTCCTAGGGCAAACAGTAAATATAATCACATTTGTAATGTCAGAGAAATAGTGTGTCAATATTTGCCTAGTCTGTTATTGTTGTGAAATGGGGAACTGACTGTGGTTACTATGGTGTGCATGATTTTGACAGTTAACTTTGAGGCACAGAAAGACACTTTCTCACGCATACTCTTGCAGGTTGAAAAATCTGTTTGCAAGTTGACACTGTCAATCTGATATTTATTTTATTTCTGTAAAGAAGAAGAATTTTGATTAATCTCTTATGATAGTTTAAATGATACGTAGTTAAATGATTGTGTGATATAACCAAGCACTGGGAGAATTAGATATGTCCAAGAATCAATAAACTGGGCCAGAAAAATTGACAATTTTCACGAGATTTGTCAAATCTTCTAACTTGCCAAAGGGTTAATATGCAAATAATTATGTTTTCACGTTACTGGTTGTTTCTGTGGGAAGTCCATAATAAAGCACTGTGTCAAACAAATTTACATGTGAGACAAACTCTTTCTCCAATGCTTCTTTCAGTTGAATAATTAATGGTCATGATTTTTTATTGAGACTTTGCCAGAGAGGTGTTAATTCAACTCTTGTCATTTTTGATTCTGTGTTGGTGTTGTATTACACTGTGTGTGTGTTTTTTTCACTACCCATCTTGAATAACTATTTTCTGAAGTGTCTGAGCTCCACCTACTTTGCTGTTGTCTGGTTCTTCTGTTCTTGCCATGCGATCCTGGATCAGGCTAAATACTCTTCTTTTAGAGCAGAAGAGCTAAATTTAATTGCAGCGCGTCTGCTATTGTGAATGTGTCACTTTTAGTTTGGCAGTTCTGACTTTTCTCTGTCCCCAACCACACTAAATGCTAACTTCATATTTCAAATCGTGTTAATAATGAGAAGACAGTTATACTGGCCTCCATCTGGAAAGTGAAAGAGTATGTCATGTTTCACTCTGAGGTGCGTGGTAAAAGTGAAATCATTGGTATATTACTCTGTCAGTCAGTAACCTTCCAGGCCCTTCTTTCTTCCAGACACACTGACTTTTGTGCCCTTGACTCTAATAATCCCTCTCTCACTGTGTGAAATATCTTTCATGCCTGCACTGATGATCATAATGGTTTTCTGTCTGAGCTGCAGACTAGTGATTGGCCCCAATTACTGCATGAACCTGAGGCTTCAAATCATCCTATCTATGCAAGGTGAGACGTGTAATGGCAAAAATCTATTTAGGCCTGGTTTCCATCCCCTGCCTGTATTCAGCTCGATAAATCACACTTAATGCACATTTAAAATCACAGGGAATCCACTGCCAGATGTTTATCATTACTTTCCTTTTTTTCCCTTTATCCACCCCATATATACAAGCCCTCTTATCTTCTTTAGCAGTGATTGCTTTGAAAATTAATAGCTCAAAATGTATTTATTTCATCAGTTCACATGCATATCTCAAACATCTCCTAAAGCCTTTAGTTACACCACTGCCCCTGCTCTCTGCTTTCAAACATATATTGACCCCTCGTGGTAGATAAAATACCGGTCCAATGGAAACATGTGCCTTAATGTTGCTCAATGTAGGCATATATATGATATAATTGGCTGTATGCATTGCCAATTCAGTAGTTGTTTCTACTATTTTTAGTCTTCGAGAGGAACCCTTGTCTGGACCCAGGTGCACCCACTTTGTGCCTGCGATCAGATGTAAGAGAGACAGATTGACTCCAGCCTCTTGCCCTGTAGAAACAAACTTCTACCATCCAAATTAGCGGTTGGCTTGTCTCACAGCATTCATCATTCCTGCTCTACTTTCAGCTGAGCTTGCCTGCTATTTTTCACTGAGATACCCCCACTTAATCTTCTAATGCTAGGTCTCTCCTTTGCGTACCCTTGTTATTTTGTTCTCTTTCTGTCCGATCCTCTGCATTTTTACCATTTTCTCCCATGTCCCTCCTTTTCTTTTCTTTTCTTTCCTCAAACTCCGTACGTCTTTTTCTCTGTCTCTTCTGTCTTCAGTGTTTTGAATCTTTCTCCAGCGACTGCTCCCCCTCCGTCGTTCTTAACTTCTTTCTCTTGAATCCTTCTTTGCCTCTCAGACCTCTATCCTTCCCCTCTCTGTTTCTCTCTCTGCCTCTATCTGTCAGGCTGACTCTGCCTCTCCAACAGTAATGGACTTGGAGTTGTTAAAGCAAGGACAGAAATCCCGAGTGAATAGATGTTTCTAAGATGTTGTCAAACTGTTGGTGTGAGTGCTGTGGTGGGCCCCTGCTGTGCCTAACTTGGCATACACTCCCTGCTTCTCAGTATTCAATGACACACAACTGAGACAGACAGACAGACACACACACGCACACACATTCATATCTGTCTCTGAGAAGATGATGCACATACTACACAAATCATTGCCATGAATTTCTTCCACTTAACTAAGCTGATATATGGGAGAGATGCTGTTGAGGCCCGCAGTGAGTCTGAGAGGACTGCAGTCTGGTATATTTGGTGAGCGTGTGTGTTTGTGTGTGTGTGTGTGTGTGTGAGAGAGATAGGGAGAGAAAAAGAGGGAGAGGGAAAAGACAGGAACTGAAAAAAAAAAAAATGACACCACAGATGATATCCATGCTAATGCGGATAAATTTGAACATACGTTCTTTTCTCTCCATTCTGGACTTATATCTGTATTAAGTTGGCATTTTCCACTTGTGACAGTAATGCTTTTTGAAATGTCTGTCCAAAGTGGAAAAATTAGAATACACTGCAATGTTTCCGTCAGTGTTTAAATGTCTGGCATTTCAATTAAGGATATCTTCGGCTGAAATTTCAAATGTGTTTTAAAACAGCTGGATAAACCCATAGTAATACACAGATACAACTTATTGGACAATTCTAGTTGTTAACAAGCTACTTCATTTTAGCTAGAAATCTTTCCTGATCAGAAAACATTTGACAGCATGGATTAAATACTCTGGGGCTGATTTATTTCTGTTGCTGGGTGCTTTGCGATCTTTAACTTTCCAAATGAGATGTAGGTTGTAGTTTGTAATGAGCCCCTGCTTTTATTATTATTATTATTATTATTTTTTTTTTTTTACCTCAGACTAAGTTAACACAGTAAATGAGTTTGTAGTAATGTAGTGAAAACAGAGAGGATAATCTTTAAAAAGAAAACATTCTGCACCCAGCCAACCGAGGTGTAATACATCAGGTCTGATGACCCTTCCAACTCTTCCTCTGTGTCAACAGCAAGAGTTTGAAAAAATAAAACAAAAGCAACAGGAGTACCGCCAGCAGGACAGACAACTGTCGCACCAAACCTGTAGTGATACTGGGTCGTCTGAGGCATTCAGTTCCAGTTCTGTACTGGTGTTGCTCTGTAGTTGCATCAGAAGATTAACTGCCAATGAGAATGGAAGATGTGATTGTGCTTTTCTGTGTCTGTGTAGTGTTTTGGCTGTTTGTATACGTGTATATATATATATGCATGTATCTTTTTTTGTAACTTTATTTTTGTTTTTTTTATTATGTTTAGGGCAGCAACTAATTATTATTTTTCATTATCAATCAATCTGCTAATTATTTTTTCAATTAACCTTTAAATCTATAACATGTCAAAAAAAATCATGAAAAAATACCCATCAGATCTTTCAAGGGCCCAAGGTGCATAAGATTCGATTTACAATGATTCATGAAGAAGAAACGCAGCAACTTCTCCTGCCCTCAGAACGACACTACTGTTACTTGAACAATGACTTGAATGAAATTATCAAAAATTTCAAAATAGTTACATTATTTTTCTGTCAATTCACTAACTCATAAATTGATGTATATGACATTTGTATTGTATGTATTGTACATGTGCTCCTCACATTGTAAGCTCTAAATATAAGGAGTATATCATGTAGTTGGTGGAAATTTACTAATATCATGACTTACTATGGCAGTGTCTGCAGTTTTTCACTTGTGACTGACAGGTGTAGTGTATTGTGGGTAGCTCTGCGTGTGTGTGTAGCTGCAGTCAGCGTCCCCTTAATGACAGTTGATTGCATTATCATCCATGGCTGAGTGGTTGCTCACCCTGCTAGACAGATAGACCAACCGCCAAAACCCCAAGGCCCCTCTGTGTGTGCACGAGTGTGTGTGTGTAGCTCTTAGTGTTTGTGTGTATGTGACTGCTTGCCTGTGCGAGTGCTTTCTTGTAAAATGTGATTGGAGGTGAAACTCACAAGTCCTCTAAGGCCCATTCACAATTTGCCACGTCAGTGAGGCAAACGTTCAGGTACACACATATTTACATTATACACACGCACTTGTGCGCACACACACACACACACACACACACACACACACACACACACACACACACACACACACACACACACACACACACACACACACACTCCTTGAGGAGGGGGAACCTTTTAGACAGAAATGTTGTCAGCTGGGAATCTGTCTTGTTGTCCCAATCAGACATGCCCAACTTGTTACTCCTCACATACCCACTCTCACATCACATGCTTTGGGGAATATGACTGTGTGTTTGTGTGTGTAGCTGTTACATTTGGGCCAGTTTATAAGCGCCTTTTATGACTCATCATAATCGAGACTTTGATAGGTGTAAGTTCCCTTCCTGTTCCTTAAATGTTGTCTTTGCTTCAGTTGATGTATTGATCCATCTGCCTAGATCAGACATTCACATACAGTAGATAGATATTCTTTGAAGCAATACATTTTGTGGTGTGACAGCCTGACTAAAAGCAATTCAGAGTTGACAAAAAAATCTTAGTTTTATTTCCCTCCTTTCATCTTTTCGCCAAGACGACTGTGACAGTTTTTAGTATGGCAACCTGCAAAACCACGCCGTGGTCATTTCAGGAGGTGCAGACATGTCTCCGCTTGGTGTCCCTTCAGTATCCTCCACTGTTCATGTGTGTGTCATGTTGAAGATGACAACATTATAGCTTTGTGCATTGTTGCTATAGTAACAAGGCCACATCGAAGGGGTACTATCTGCTGTGGAAAAAGAAGCACCTGGTACCAAAAGCGAGTAGAGTCAAAGAGTTGGTACCATTTGATGGAAAAACACCATTATTTAGTAGCCAAGTCATTTTGTAGGACATTATGTCCTCGTGAATTTCACTTTCTTGACAGTGATCTCTGTATCTGACTTGATTGTGATACACTACACTGTGGAGTGGGTCAGTGCCCCACCCTGCCCTCCAGTCCACCTGTCCTCCCAGCTAGTCAGCCTGGCATCCAGCTGTCCGGTCAACCGATCAGCCTGTAAGGCCATACAGGGCTTGTTAGCTCAGTCAAGTGTATCCATTCACCCCACAGCTACCCCTTTGCCCCGGCTTGCTTACCCCTATAAACCACCACTGCACTGTATCCCAAGGTCAGCATGTCCTGTGTGTTTTGTGTGTGTGTGTGTGTGTGTGTGTGTGTGTGTGTGTGTGTGTGTGTGTGTGTGTGTGTGTGTGTGTGTGTATTTGTGTGTGTAAGATGAGAGATGGGGGCAGTGGAGGAGGAGAGATGATGTGTTTGAGATGGAGGTTGGAATGGATGGAGGGGAGAAAGCAGAAATAACAAGGGAGAAGTGTAAGTGTGTGTGTGCACACATGCATGTGTGCGTGTTTGAACGTGTGGTGGTGTGTGTGTGGGATAGGGTGGAAAGTGGGTCATGGTGTGGTCTGTGTGTGAAGCACCAGGAGCATCATATTGACCCCTAGGGCTGCTGTCTGCTTCTTCTCTCTCTTACTTACGCACACACTCACAAATACACATACACACCCAGACGTCTTTGCCTTTGCCCTCATATATCATCTACTGCGGCTGAAGACCAGAGGGGAATGAGAGACACCATAGATCCGTTTCTGAGGTCTGGAAAATCTGCACATTTCAATCGGTCAGATACTATGTTTTAGTCTACGCAGTCTTGGGAAATGACTGAGTGGAACCAAACAATATGGGATAATTTCATCCAAATGTGATTGACAGATACTGTACAAACAGCCACTGTATTCAGTATTGTTGCCTTGTTCTTCAGTACAGTTGCATTTTTTTCTCCACTAGGGACAGATATAACTTACTCCGTGTATGTATAGCTGGTGAGGGAATGTCAAAGAAAGTTTGGAAACTTGTTATATAGTTCTGAAATGGAAAATATGATACTCTAGCCACCATGATAGCAGTGAAAGTGGGGTTATGTATGATATATATCTATCATCAAGAGAGCGAATTAAAGAAGTGTGTATGAAAGGTTTATAGCGCTTGGAAAGCAGGGAGTCTCCAGAGCTGTTTTTCCTACATAAATATACAAGATCTGACTGCAATGAACTTCCTGAACTGCCTGAAAAACCCGAGCAGGATGCTTGACAATCAGTGAGAACTAAAAATGCTAAGTACTCTCCCGGCAGGGAGAAAACAAATCTGTTTGCAGAGTAATCACCATGGGAGCTCTGCAGTGCTAGAAAGTAGGATTGCTGTATTATTTTAGATTGCAATCATATCAACACAAAAGTCTTTAATTATTTAGATGACAGTGCCAATTACTTAGTGTTTTACTGTAAGGCTTTGTAAATTAACCTGCTATTTATGGAACAGTATTTGTTTTTATAGCCTTATTGCACTACAGAAGTCGAAGTGGATGTATCACATACTCTTAGGGCTTGACGCTGACTCTTTTCCCAAGGAGCACTTGTGCTCCTAAGTTGAAAAATTTAGGAGCGCGCAAGGACTTTAGTGATGCTATGAAAATTTATCAAATAATAAGGTCCTTAATAAAGTGATATGAGGAGACATTTACAAGCAAAATAATTGAACTTAATTTTGAGTTAAATCAAATTTCATTTGATTCACATATTTATCTATGTGACTGCGTGTTTACTTTTGACAGGTTTGTTTATGTAGATAAAGTTGAATCTAAAGGGCTGGAGTGGATCACGTGATTTTTTTTCAAGGAACAACATTGGTAAAGTGCAGTGACCTCGTCATCGTCGTTGAAAAAAAATATAGAGGCTGCTCCTTAAGATAATTGATCGCACACAAATATTTTTAGTTGCAAATGTGAGTCAAATGCTTGCATTGTTGAGCCCTCACTCCAATCAGACAAATAACTGTTTTTTTTAATTTCATTTTGTAATTATTGTGGGTAGGTTTGTCAATGAAACAATCATTAATTATCCATACTATGTATGTATACATACATACATACATTTTTGATGCATTTCATGCTTTACAAGTAGACACATTTTACTATTAAATGTAAAGGGAACAGTCGTGCAAGTCGTTGCCTGTCCTGTCTACAAATCAAGTGGATGAATTATAAGACTAGATGATTGCTTCAGGAAGGACTTTTATCACTTTGACCTTATGTTAATGCAGCGCCCAAGATTTAGGATAATTTGAAGCATATGGAAGTTTTCTAGGAAAACACAACTTCTATGTCTTCCACAGAAAATCTGTCTGTAAGATGTTTGACAACATTTGTACCATGTCACTTCTCACTTGAAGTAAAAATGAAAGACTTGGCCAAATTACCTTTTTAAATCAGCTAAGGAGACTGTTATTTTAAGACAGAGTTGGAAAAATGAAAAGGAAGAAAAGTATGAGGTTAATATTGGGGTTGGTGGTGCAGTAGAAATTGAAAAAAACAAGAGAGAAGTAAAAAGAACAGGACATATTTGATATGTGCAGAAAATTGGGAAAGAAGCTAAGGTGGTGACAACTAGAGGTTTGCAAATGACATAAGAAAGAGGGAGTAAAGCAGAAAAAGTGAGTGGATGTAATATATGGTGGATAAATGAGGCAGGGGAGAGGAGTGAAGATGAAGAGTTTGGGTAATGTGGGGAAAATGAAAAGGAGAAGAGAATAGATTAAAGAAAAAAAAGTTACTTTGGGAAAAGAGGAAGTAAAAGAGCGATGTTGGGTTTTGGATATTATGGAAAAATATCTGGTATGGGCATGCTGAGAGAAGCTTAACAATGCTGTATGAATTACACCCATCTCTTCTTAACCCCCACCGTGCCCCTGGCTTGTATTTTCACACTCTGGTGTTTCGAGTAAAATATGGTTATTTGAAACAACTCTGAAAACCATTTTTACTCCTTTGAAAACTTATTTTATTCACTTTCAGAGAAAAATGCCATTCTGTCCTCGATTGACTCTGTGAATCCACCTCTGGCAACTCTATTACATTTAGACATGACATTTGCCCACGACAGGATTTTAATGGCATGCAAAGACAATAGTAGGGTTCCTTTTTGGGGCATTTATTCAGTCTTATTGGACTGTATCCTGCTATACAACTAGACAGAATGCAGTGTATATATTGTTTTTTGGCCATTGATTCTAAATTGATCCCGTAATGATCTAATTCTGTGTTGCTTGCAGCCCAAAGTAGCAATATATGATGAACTGTTCTAATTTACTCATTCCAATGACTTTTGCTTCCCATCTTTCCATATTTCCTTGTTGTGGTTGTATATTTCACATTTACTCTCAGGGTCTAATTCAAACTAGGAAGCATAAGAGTTCAGATGTTGTATGTAACACTGGCAGCAAGGTGATCTAAACACATTCCTTTATTCTTCATTCTTTAAACATCAGTGCTGTATGACACATTTCAAGATCCACCCTTCCACTATCTACACCTGCTTATTCTGTGCAGAGTCGTAAGGGGCCTAGGGATATCCCCAGGTGATGGTGCTAACCACTGTGCTGCCTAAACTTTCAGATACTGCACTTCACAATGTTATTTTCTGTGTAAACACGCCTGTGGAGGAAAAGAAGACTGAATACACCATTGTCCTGTTTTCCAGCATCGATGGCTTGGTGCATGCAAGCTGCTGACCTCTTTTTTGTTAAGCGATAGCACTTTCTTTCTATGGTCTTGTGTCACCATGGACAAGGAGAAACTCAACTGTTCAGGTATAAAAGCAGCCTGATGTATATTACCTTTACCTTGGCCTTTCACACTCGTTACCACTTTTTGGAAAGCACTCCCAAGTTTGTAAACTTCTCTGCATTGTTTACTTTGAGACCCACATTCACAGCATTATAAAAATTATGAAAAAATTTAAAACATGTTATTGAAGCACAGCCAGAGAATGGGCTCTCGTAGGGAGGAATCAAGTAAAATAACACACAAAGACTCCTGCATCCAGTGTAGCACTCCAAATTCACTTCATATGCTTTATGTCATGTTTTATATTTGGTTGCTAATTAAATTTTGCAGATTTTTTACTCCCATTATACCCTTATTGTGTGGTGCAAAGGTAAATTGCACCTGATAAAGAAATATGACTGTTTTAACCAGTTTCTTTTAGGGAAACAGACAAAAAAATTAAAATTAAATTCACATAGCTTCTCACGTAAGTGTGAAGAGCAGCTGTTTGTCTGTTTTGTCTATTTACAATGAACAACTGAATTGAATTTACAGTTTCAGTTTTCATTTGTCAATTGGCACATCTGCATACAGTTGTTACGCAGGAGTTCAGGGAAATTACCTTATTCCCATTTTGCCTGTTGTTGTTTGTGTGTTTCTCTGCTTTCTGAACCCGCAGCTGAGCCTCATCTCTGTTTCTCTGTGGGGTGCTGCACACACCTGTGGGTAAACTGACAATAGATGAAATGTGCAAATACAGCAGAATACATAATTTTATAGCGTTACCTGAAACAAAATATTTATATAATTTCAAAGTTGAAAACACACAGACCTGACACGTGTACAAAAGACATATTAGCCATGAATTGTATGTTTTTTATGTTTATAAAACAAGTGTTTTGTTTCAGATCAGAGTGGGGTTCTTACTCATGACACTCTCACCCACTTGTCTTTGCAGGTCCTTTTTTTCTTTTTCCCTCCTCTATTCACTCCGCTTTCCACTTTCATCTCCTCCGCTCTGTTTTTCTCTTCCTTCCTCCTTTCACATCTCTTGCTTTGTCACTCTGTTTCTTTTTACTCATTGCTGCTCACGTTGTTGGTCATCCTTAAAACCCTATTTGGGTGTTGACTATCACCTGCCTCCACTTCACACTCACTTCTCTCTTTTTGTTCCTCTCTCAGGATGACCCTCTTCCATATCTGTCTTTCCAACCTATTCCTTTAATCCTTTTTGCTTTATTTCTTTTTATATACACTAGCAGCCATCTGATGCTCACTCTCACTCTTTCCTTTGTCCATCTTTCCATCCATACTTATTTGGCGCATGCACCTGCTCCCATAACCCTTTTTCCTCATCTCAGTGTATGACCTTGTGTATATGTGTACGCAAACACATACACACATACACTGACCCCAGGTGCTACCTTTTCAATATCCCAGTTTCCTAGTTTTTATGATTTGGTTGCGAGGTGAATTCAGGGTGAATGTGTCTCTCTCTCACACACACACACACACACACACACACACACACACACACACACACACACACACACACACACACAGGAATAACCTCCTGGATTAGATTAAATCATTTGGGTCAGTCGGTGGTGTTTTAAAAAGAATGAGCTAAGGCACACCTCCATACACATGTAGTATACCTCTATACTACAAATAAATTGAGGCACAAACATTCACTTGAGGATGAACTGAATAGATTTTGGTGGTTATGGGTCAAAGCTCAATGTTACTGTGACCTTGTTTTTGGCCATAATTTAATTTATATGCTATTTATGACACAATCTAACACAAATGTCTAATAGATTAAAATGATAAAGTCATTACATTTTATGTCCAAACAGTCAAAGGTCAACTTCTCTGTGACATCATACTCTTCTGCAAAAATATTTCTGGCCATTATTCAATGCTGTAACTCAGGACGATCAGATCAGAGCAGATTGTGATCATACTTCCTGAAACTTGGCTGTTTGGCGGAGGCCAACAAACACAAGGTGGTAATTCTAGTTTTCCTTTTATGTATCGTGGGGTCAACTGTTTGAGAGTGGTGGAATTTGTTATTTGAGAAACTCACAAATACACATACAAAAAAAAACTATTTGGTTTGGGGGTCAGCTGTTGTGGTCAGGTGGAATATATTTCTTATATTGGATAAGATATAAAATAGAATTGTGGTCTGCGGACTGAGTAAAGTAGTGCCATTATTACACTTGTGTGTGTGTATGTCTGTGTATACCTGTGACTGAGAGAGAGAGAGACATTGAGACATTTATAGGTGAAAAGGTACAGTCTATACTACTACTACCACTACCACAATAATACATTAAAACATTAGCCATATTAAATTATGTCAGGGCTCTGATAGCTTGGATAAATGTGTCATATGAAGTTTTTCGTAAGCTGGTCTTGGTCTTGGTTTTGTCACAAAAATCTTCCCTAGTCTGACAATACTATCAGAGCAGTGGTTGTGTCATTATGAATAGCTGCCATTTAGCTATTGATCACACGAGGGGAGCTGGTAACATAATCTATACTGTTTTCTAATAGATAACTACTAGGTGAACTATACCAAGGCAGTTACAGAGAGCAATCATTAACAATTACTTTACTGTGCCACATTTAGCTTTGTTTTATACTTAATTTTGTTTTATTTTATGTTTCATTCATTTAGCTTCTTTTGAGGTACTCCATGTTACATCTGTACATGCATATGAAAGAGTTTAGAAATAAGTTCACATCATCTAAAATCATCATTTTGCTTAAAAACTGATCTCAGTGTAGAAATGTTCTCAGCCTCTTCCTCACACACCCTTCACACCTATGAACTCCTGACTTTTTGCAGATTTAATAAAGTGCTAAAATAGACTCATTTGGCGACACATACACACACACCTACTAGGATGCTTGTCTCACCCTCTGGGTCTTTTCTTTATCAGATAAAAGCTAAATCAACAGTCTGTGCTCATTCTGTTCTAACAACCAATAACATAATTGCCTGATGGCCATGATATGCAAAATTAACCCTATCACTCCCATGCCATTGGCTGCACCTCCATACCAATGCAAATCATATGCAAATGTAACTTTCCAGAGATTTCCCAATGGCAGCATTTCTTTGTGTGGAATGCTGAGTCACTGAAGGTTACCTTGGTCTACTTTCCCACACTGATGCAGTGATGAACAAAACATGTTGGGACCCATAAATTAATAACATTTTCCCTAAGAGTAAGTGTTTTCCACACTTTTCCACACTTACTCTTACTCACACTTACTTACTTACTCACACTTCCACATCGTCAACATACAGAGTCTGACAGTGGAGAATGTTGGTGTCACAGTGAACGATCAGTCAGCAAAGACAAGTAATCTGACTCTACAATGTGCAGTTCATATCATAGTTTGTCAGGTTCCCAGTAAAAAGAATCTAGTTTGTACTTCCTCTCTTACCTGTGCTTGGAAAAAGACCTAAATACTTGATAACCATTCGATATAAATTGATGACATGGACAATCATGACAAAGAGAACAGAAAATTGATCTATTTTCTAGAAAGTACCATAGCAAGTCTAGTTATAGTATGCTGTTCACTGCCTTATTCAACAGTTAATGAATAAATTTCACATTTTTTTAAACATGTAATCATATACATTTGGATTTGAGAAATACATAATCTTGCATCTTTTAGATTCAGTCATCATGAAGACCATTGTTAACATTGCTGTGCCTATTCTGAGTTGTTGCTAATCACAGCCAAGACAGTGCATTTCTGTGACACGGATGATGGCAGTTATGTCTTGATAAATTTTAAAATTAGGGAAAGTTCGCTCAGCAGATGCAACTGTCACTGAGGATGTGACAGGTATTGTCAGTGCAGCTCACAGACTGTGGTATTATTTCTCTAACTGATTTTCATGGAGGAATAAGAATGTATCCAGGCAGTAAATTGTGGTGGCAACTGTGAAAGTTAATGACTTCTCATGTCATCTCTGGACCATCAATGTCAGTTTTTCCTTTCACAAATGGCATCTAATTCCCCTCAGCATAAAGTTTTTATACCTCAAAGGTCCAGTGATATCAGACCAGAGTCTGCATCTCATTAAAATGTGACCTTATGAGATTACCTTGAGGTGCAAGGTACTGGTACACCGATCAGGCCCATGTGGAGTTTCTTGCAAGTTTCTATGTTCTAGAAGACCCACAGACTTGCAATCCCGTTTTTTCATTTTGAGATAGATCTGCAGCAATGTCTACATTAGGGTGGGTGATCTGACAATCTTGGAAGATCGTACTATGGCATATAATCAACTTTTCAAATGAATCATACAGATCACATCATTAAGTACTATACTTAGTTATTTAATTTTAAAAGTTCAATCACTGCTAACCAGCCCACTGTTAACTTTTAAACAGCTAGCCCGCTAAATGCAGCCGGCGATGGCACTCTTTGCTCTGCTCTGCAGCAAGCTTAGCATAACGGCACATGTACAAGTTCTCCACTGGAGCAGAACAAGAACTACTGTCACCAGCTGCAGTCCAAGACAGTGGATTTGCAGTCCGTCCTTGGGACGAGAAACTTGCCTCCAGGCAGGGACGAGGCGGGATGAGCTGTGGCTAGCTGGTTATCAGCTACTGAACTTTCTAATTAAAATACTTACATATAGCCCAAAGGCAGCTTCTGCCTCAGTTAATTTCAATCCCTGGTGGTGGCTTTGACCCCCCAGTTCACTGGCAGCAGTAGTGGCACTGACTAGGGGCATGTGGTTGCCACCAATGTGAAACTGGCACAGACCTCTTGGTGTTCTGGTGTTGAGGTTTGACTGTGTCAGCCTTTTGCCACTGGACAGAGATGGACTGTTGTACTTGCTGCTGTGTGTATCTGCTGAGACCAATGCTGGATCAAGAACAGCTGCTGCTGTTGTCACTGCCCGGACTGAAAGGGCCTTCGAGGTTTAAAGCTAGAAATACCAGAAAATTAGTCATTAGCATGGGCATTTGGACCAAGGCTGCCGTGCGTCAGTGATGGAAAAACAAGGATTTGAAAATCATGTGAACAAGAGCTAGTTGTATAACACGTATCATGGGTAAGCACAACAAACGATAATGCTGCCTTAAATTATGGCAGCGGTATTAAATATGCTGAAATGATTAATTGATTATGTAAGTATCAATTATAGTTTTAACTTTAATGAACTGCTCAACTGCTTAAGTATCATAGAAAAATACAATTTTTTAAGAGATGCAAAGATTAGCTTGTAGTGTAATCATGAAGTTACTACTTTACTACAACCTTTTATAGACTATCATTAATCAACTAATAAAAATGTAATTAATTGATTAGTTGCTATGCTAATTCAACATAGATGAGGTGAATTTTTTTCAAATTGAATCTGATTCAGAAACTTTCGAGCAAAAAAAAGCTTTGAAACTGAAATATCCAAGCAGTGTAACCTGAGCAGTTTTTGTTTTGCTGTTAGCTGTAGTTATCTTTTTCTGTGTAGTTTTTATCTGTGTACTGATAAGTTGGGCTGACTGTGTGTGTGTGTGTGTGTGTGTGTGTGTGTGTGTGTGTGTGTGTGTCCTTCCCAGTGAATTGATGGAGAGGTTGTTATTGTTGGTCTGGAAATCCTCCCTCGGGACAGAGAGGAGACAGCAGCCACACAGCTGAGACCACTCCCACTAGTCCTGTGTGTGTGCGTGTGTGTGTGTGTGTGTGTGTGTTGGTTGCCTAGACAAATAAAAGTAGCCATAATGGGCACCTTTTGCCAGCTGAATCCCCCCCCCATTCATTCCCTCATCTCAAACACACACACATTTTGTTTGTAGTAGCTTTAGGATTGCTCTGTATTTTTAGGCTATTACTATTACTATGTAATGTTCCCTGCAACACAACACAGCACAGCACAACACAACCCCAACCCAACACATGATTCCTTTCAGTGACTCACGTTGTTTTAGTGCTTTCATGAGACATGCAGCTGTACTTCTATTTTTATGAGACATTAAGTCTAGCTTACTGTCTGATACAATGAGCTAACACACCTCAAGCCCTAAACTGCTTTGTTAAATTATTAAAAGAGTTGTGGATTGTGAATTTCTTTTCTTACAGATTTTTGTTTTATTGGACTTTTCTGTACCAAGCTTATTTCACACTCTTGGCAAACTGGCATAATGAAGGTTTTAAATTCAACTTAAACTTGAAGACACCTTGATATTATTTCATGAGTGGTGTTAGTGCCACTGTAGTTGATCTTTCATCTTGATTTATCTCACCCATGGAAATCAGCATGTGCAACCAAGATATTGATTGTTCAGTCAGAATAAGAATGAGTCCATGGTCCCAAAACTGTGTGTTTGTGTTTTGCTGAAAATGAGGGCTTGAGAAGCAGAGTTTACCAAAGGCAAGGTATAGTGTGGCTGGCAATCTTCCCTTTCTCTGCATCCTGGGACCTGCTGTGTGAAAAGTACAGAGGTTGTGTATACAATTAACTAATGCAGGAAATACTCTGTGTGTGTGTGTGTGTATGCTTGGCTGCAGCTGCGAAGTGGATTCTAAGTGAAATATCTGGTTCAATGTAGCGTAAGGAGCGAGCTTCTAGCTCCCCACCACGGCCATATCCCCCTGAGTATGTGTGCCTTTGTGTGTGACAGCTCTCCTGGCAGTGCCATGCAAAGCCTGCCACCATCGCCTTGAGTAGCAGCCGAGCTTAACATCGCATTGAGCAACACACAGCTGTGTGTGTGTGTGTGCGTGCATGCATGCATACATGTTTCTCTTTGTTTGTGTGGCTGAATTTTTGTTCGAAATCTTTGTAGCCAGGACATTTTAGCATACATTTAAAGGCTGTTTGAGGGTTAAGACTTGGTGTTAAGGTTAGCATTAGGTCTAAGTTTGGGTTTGGGGTTAGGCGCTAGGGAATGCATTATGTCAGTGAGTGTCCTCATAACTATAGAAAGACCAATGTATGGATGTGTGTACATGTCGATTAAACACGTTTAAATGATCCATGTTTAAGTAACTCGGTAAACTAAATAGGCCTATTTTTCAGTAAAGCAGATGCATTTATTATCCATCATTTTAGCTGCGACCAACTGCTAGCATAAATCTCCATGTCCGAGGATGCCATGCAAAGTGACCAGTGTCACAGCCAATAATTTTCTAATCCAGCACATAGACTTTATTGTGTCCGAGCTGGTCCAGGAACTGGGTGAGATCCTTTATTTATAAAGCACATTTAAAACACCTGGCATTGCTACAGTGCTCTAAATTTTCAAATTAAAAACAAAATAAACCAAAACAATTAAAACATTTTGCATCAAGGTAGAAGAAATCTGAAGCTAAGGAAAGTGCCAACCTATTCAAAGTCTTTTAAACAGACAGACAATGAAACATCAACTCTTCTTACAATGACCCAATAAAAGGAGACCAGCAGAGAAGGAATCTGCTCCCCTTTTCTTCTGGCACACAGAAACCTAACTTCGGCATCCTGGATTAGCTGCAGATAAACCAGAGTGAAAGGAGATACGCGAGCAAACACATATGCACATGGAATTAAATGAATTGAATGCGATGAGAACATGTACTATTTTTTCCAAATCTGAGAATATGCTACCTGTGTACCTAAATAATACCTTGAATTAACTAGGCACCTTTTTAAAAAAAAAAAAACAAACAAAAAAAAAAAAACTGTAAACACACATGGGATCATTTGAGTGTGACTTTTTGAGGAAATGCTGACCCTTTGTGTGCTGCACACACACAGGAACTGCACCATAGACCAACTACCTATTTTTGCTTTTTTAGGATGCTAATTGTGCTAATTTGAATCTCATGCTTTATGATTTGTTTTGTGATTGTGTGTATATTGGTTAGATCTAGGTTTTCTTTCTCTGTAAAGTCATGCTTGTGGTTATGTTCTGTAAAAACAAGTGAACTTTGTCTCTCTTTTTACAGATGACCCAACAGAAGCAGACCTGTGGTTGCTCAACAGCTGCACTGTGAAAAACCCTGCAGAGGACCACTTCAGAAACTCAATCAAGTACTGAAAAACACTAAATACACCCTTTGCTCTCTATTTGTTTTTTTTATGCCGCCAGCGGCTAAAAAAGTTTTAGGTGTTTCATAGGAATTAGATGAAAATAAAACAAACATTGATTAAAACAATTACAGCACACGTTGTGGTAGAGAAATAAATCAGGACTTGTTTGATTGGCTGCTGGAAAAGAACTGGGCATGGTCTGTCCACTGTTAGAGCACAAATCATCAAGATCCTGTGCATAGCCAACTTTATGAATAGGTTCCGTGTCATTTTGTACAAGATGATATGATTTAGTAAGAATTTAAAATTTGTAGCTTAAAACATAAAGAGCAAATAGCTGGTCAGAATAATTACATCATGCAATCCCATCAACAAATAAAGACACAAAACATGAGACAATTAAAATAATATATCTTGAATATCTGTGGTTATTTCAAAAGTCTGTTAGAGCAAAAAAAGTATTTTTCTAAAATTTTCAACATTTATGCTGTTTTAATTTGGGGTTTTGCTTAACAAAATGCGTTTTCTCACACATTTGTGTGTATGTATGTGTATGGACATGTGTGTTACATGTTTTAAGCCCTTTTGCCCCATGTCAGTTTCCACCTACTCACTGTTCCACTGATCTGTTGAAATAGAGAGAGAGAGAGAGAGAAATGCACACAAATTTGCATAAACACAGAGAAATTAAGCTCAAAACTGTTTTGCATTTTGATTAATTTCCCTCCATCAGGGGCACACACACACCTGGCGGGGGTGTGCTTTTGTGGAAGCGAGAGTAAACAAGAGAGATTGAGTCACTAGGTGATTTGGTGAATTTTGTTATTGAAGACAGTTTTAAGCTGCACTTCAGTGAATATGTTTACTGTTATACATATTTACTGTTAATATATTATCCACTAATGACAGATAAAATTTTGAATCCTCTACCACCGCCTGACAAAGACGACATTGATTTTCTTGTAAAATTTGTCATAACATCCATTGTAGTTATGTAAAATCCAGATAATCAATTTGAACCTGTCTCTAATTAGAGGAACTGCGCGTTGAAGCATTTCTGCGTTTGAGTCCAACACGCAGTGTTGTGCCAGATCACACTTAAAAAGAACTAGTTCAAAGTTCAGTTCATACAGATGAAAATGAACTAGTTCACGTTCATTGTTCATTTAAAAAAAGTTGAACTAAGTTCACAATTTCAAAAATGAACTAGTTTACATTCATTTGTTCCGTTTTTTTAAAAATAAATAGGCTGCTATTCTTTTTCAATAGAACCTCCTTTTACCCATCCATCACCAGCCCCAAATCATTGCCATTCCCGAACTAAATGAATTATTGTAAACCACTGAAGAATGACATACATGAGTTACATTTAAAACCGTCTGTGCCGCTGGCACCAACCATGCTGGGCCGTGTCTAAGGAGATGTGATGCGGCTTGCCGTAAAACTGTCGTAAACGTTGCTCACGTTCATCATTTGTAAATGATTTGTTCAGTTCATAGTTCACAAAAAATATGAACGTGTTCACGCACAACACAATACTGCTGACACGTAGATCAATTAATTGCAAGCTTGGTAGGCTTAGAATGTGTTGACTCTAAAAATGTTCTACAAGTACTAGCACTATGAGCATTGCATTAATACATTACATTCCAAGTGACCTCCGCACCAATTTCAAAATAATTGCATGTCTTCTCTTTTGTGGTCCTCTCCTTGGCACTGTAATTGATCCTCCTTTTGTCATCTTACTGTCTTGGAGTGGAAACACTTTGATGAATTCATTAGGCGAGTAGTCTAGTTGATTGACAGAAAATTAATCGTCAACTAATCATTCACTTTTCAGTCAAGAAATGCCAAGCATTTACTTGTTCCAGTTTCTCCAAAGTGAAGCTTTTCTTTTATATGATAATAAGTTAAATATCTTTGGTTTTTGGACTGTTGGTCACACAAAACAAGAAATTTATATATGTTGCCTTTGTTTCTGAGATTTTTTAATTGGAATTTTTCAGATTTTATAGACAGATTTTTTATCAAAAGATGAATTGATTAAATGAGAAAATAATCTTCAAGTTAATCAATAATCAAAATAATCATTTGTACAGTGAATGTAGATAGACTGCATATTGCCGAGGCTGTTTCAATTACTAGCAAAAGAGAAGAAAGAGCATTCAGTTTCATGGCCATAACTGAATTTTTTTTTAGTTTAGCCATAGTTTTGTGTACATTTGGACACCTTATTCCTCCCTCAATGACATCATTGCTGCAACAGGACAGTTGTCTGACATGTTGGAAGGGACAAATTGTAGGTTTTTTTAGTTGGTTGGCTCATATAGACAATTTGCATTTTAGGCTAAATGCAAAAAGGAGCAATTTATCATCTGTCACATTTTACATTTTGGATGTCTGAATCATCAGAATGGAGTAACTTATCTTAAGGCAATATTACAGTTTCAAGGGTGAACAATTTCACTTGGCCAACTTGATCAGTGCAATCTTCCTGTCTTTCTGCTTCAGCCGTCTCCTCATGCTCGCTTTCTCTTTCACTTTTTCTGTCATGCCAATTTTTATGCAAAGAATTTTTCAATTGAAATGCACAAAATAATAACACACTTCAAGACTTAGAAAATGTCTTCCTTGTTGATGCCAGAGTTTTTCTTTGACTGGAAATCACCCAGCTGTAATGCTAATGCAATTAATGCTCTATTCACTGGGAAGGACACACACACACACACACACACACACACACACACACACACACACACACACACACACACACACGCGTGCGCCTGTGCACACACACACGGACACACAGGAAGAATAAAAAAGTTTTTTTTGCCTTTCATCACTTGCTGCTTGCATGATGGAGACACAAAAATGAGGGGGTACGGGATCAGACAGAATCCAAATGCCCACTTAAGTTACTCTTTTTTTTTTCATGCCTTCATTTTTTTCCTTGACTTCTCTTCATATGATTGACAGAGAGAAAAAACAGAGAGAAGGAGGCAGGCACACAAGCTGCCCCGCGCTTAGTCACACTCTGGCCACTATGCCTGCACCTCCTGGTACCAAAAGCACACACACTTATAATTCTGTCGGTCTGGTGGTCCTAAAAATGTTTTTACATTTATTCAGTAATTCTGTTGCAGTGCATTGCAATGCATTCAGTAGAGTAAGAGTTTACATTTCAGTTGATGACGTGCAGAAAATTTGTTTGCCTATCTTATTTAAAATTTTTATTTCTATACCCTCTGTTGTGGCCCACTCTAGAGTTATATTTTTGAATATATTGGTGATGAGATATTGTGGAGCTTATCCTCCTGGATTGTATTGCTTTTTTGTCCAGAGGTTCTCCACAGAAAAGGGAAGAGGTGTGTTTGTCTATTGGATATGGCTCTCACGGATAATAATGTATTAACCTTAAATGTTGTCTGCTAATGAGTTTGTGTGTACGTCTCCCCTCTCTGACTGTATTTGGAGAGGTAGTTGGAGACATCTGCACCGCATGTTCAATAACAAGCTGTGCTGTTCGGTGGTGCTCAGCTTGCTGTTCTGCATACACAAGTTATGTTAAAGGAGACTCGCCAGACCAACCTCTAGTTCAAAAAAAAAAAAAAAAAAATTAATCCAAGCAAGGAGGGAGGGAACATAAACTCTTTTATAATTTCCAGTTGAATGAAAGATCTGCCTTAAATGACAATTTATATCAACTCTATAGCTGTGGGTGTCCATGTTTTACTGTTTCCTTAGTTTACAGAATTAACTCAAGCCCTCTGTTTGTTAAAAACACTTTGTAGGCCATTTTGTCATCCTATCTCATATTACTGGTGTGTGTGTGTTTGTGTGTACATTAGTGTGTAAAACAAATTGTCCCCCATGTCTGTGTGCATGTGGGACTTCATGTAGACCAACACACACAAACACATGGTCACAGAAGTAACAATCAGTGTCCTAGTAAATGAGTTGAGGGGTTTGAAATGGAAGCACAGGGGCTTTCAGCAGTCTTCTATCATGGTTTCGAGAGACACTGTGAAAAGACGGTTTATTACTTCTGGAGGACTGGGGCTTAGTTTGCATCCATGCCAAGTGTGTGGGAAAAAGAGTTGTGTGCGTGTGTAGTCAGGTGGATGGGTACCCAGGCAGCTTGCAGAGAGTTGTGTGTGTGTGTGTGTGTGTGTGTGTGTGTATGCTGCATTTTGAATTGTCATGAGAACCTATACTTCGGTACCAAGTTGATGCCAAATTCTGTCGGTACTTATTTTTCTACAGTACCGTGGGTACCAAAGATGTCATACGTCCTGGAGATGTGATTCTTCAAGGACTGACGAAGGCACTATAATAACCCTGCAAGCATTGTTTTAAACAACCAAAAGCCACTATGCAAATGGCTCGATAGAGACAGAATATCAAATGAAAGGAGGAAAACCTCAAACTTATCTAAGCATCTCAAAGACAGGCATCCAGATCTGTATACGGAATTCAGGATGGGTGAGTTTCAGTTGTTGACTTTATATTACCATGTTGTCAAAATGTTCTGAAATTCTACTGTTATTTTTTGTGAATGGCTACAGCTGGCATCTGTTGTAGCAACATTCACAAAGGCTAACATCTTCTCTTCAGGCAAATATAGTGACAGCTCCACACGTTAGCTGGGTGCTCACAACATGAGTAGGATACCGTCATTACCGTTCAGTCTGTCAAAATATAACTTTGACTTTTTAAATGAATATTTGCACATCATTGATCTGTTACCCTGTTAATCGATTGAATCTATGGCTTGCACACTGACTATGTGAAGGTGGGTGTGTGTGTGTGCACGCATGCATATGTGTGTGTTAGAACACTGTGTGTGCAGCAGACTCTCATGCTCTCGTGAATCATGGAATTTCATTGGTATTGGTACCGATCACCAAATTTCTATGTATCGTTACATCTCTAGTGGGAGATGGAATTCCTTCCAGCTTCTTTTTTAAATTGATGGCATACTCTGCCCTGCTGTTCACTCCGTCAGCAGGACTTCTACATCAGGAACTCACTAAGTAGCCTAAACTGCTAATAGAGCAGCTTCTGAATGCTAAAAAGTCAATTAGTATGGATATTTGGGTGTGTGTGTGTGCGTGTGTTTGAAATGCTGAATCTATAGTGTAATTCAGTGTCAGGGACCTCTCAAATCAATGAACGCGGAATGCATTAAAGAAACAGTTGCTCAACAGCATGTAATTAAACTGCTCTGTGTTTGTGTGTGTGTGTGTGTCTCTCTGTGTGTGTGTCTGTGTATGTGTGTGTGTGTTGGATTTCTTCACTTGGCTGTCTCAAGTAATTTGTATGATCAAGGGAATGTATGCTTAACGAATTAGAACCCGAGTCGGAGTTCTGTACTTCTGTTTTCAAAAAACACCAATTCCCACATTATATTTACATTCATTTCAATACAATTTTAATATTCATGAACCAACCATAAGAAAGAAAAATCATTAATGTTAATTGAAAAGGGACACACAACACAGAATGAACTGTTGGAAGAAGTCCAAAGTGTTATGTGCTGTGCTTATACTGTGTATTTATAACAGATGTGTAGGCTGGGTGGTGAATATGTATTATGCCTCCTGGCTACAGGACAGCCTATTGTTGGCTCAGTGTTGTCTTGGCGGAAGTTTCTTTACAAATTTCCGGCCATTGATTGTAGACCACATAATGCCAGAAGTGTAGTGGGAAACAGACTTAAAGTTATCTGCTTTACACACTGTGTATAGGCTTACATATCACGACACAAGATAAAACTAACGTAGAAAAATAAGATATTGGGTCTTAGGTATGGTTGCAGACTAATATTTGATAATATGTAAAGAGCACAGTTTATTTGTTTCACTACACTGTTGCTATTATTTACTAATAATATAAATGAAGAGATGAGTAAAAATTATGGTATATTTTTGAAGGCAAAATCAAATTCCAAACAAAATATGACATCACAAGTTTAATATATGGTTTACATCCATGGACTTTTAAAAGCCTTGAATACACTTTATTTGTAAAGCCTAGAATTTAATTTTAGAAATGCTAGAATATGGTTCTCTAATGCACAATTTTCTGATGAGGAATCAGTGCAGACAGCCACAATATTATCGCTAATACTGCAGGTAATTACATTTCCACTTAGTAGTAGGCAGCAGGAATATAGGAATATCTGCAATATAACTTTTTAATATAATTTGATAAAAGCTTGAACACACAGGCCCAGAGTGTATGTTCTAATTTAATACCACACATTTAATTTATAGTGGAGTGAACAAACATTATAGCCTGTGGCGGCATCTGTTGATTAGTAAGATGTCCACTGATGAGGGGCAAGTGATTTTATGTCATTGATTCCTGACCACATATTTACCAGAGGCAAAGGTCATGCTTGGCAAATAAAATCCTTTAAGTGAAAATCTACCCTGAAACAAAATTTACATATGTTATTCCACAGGCCTAATTTTTCACCCTTTGTTGGAGAGCATTGGCAACTCTTTCCAAATCCTAGAATTCAGAGAGCTGAGGCTGCAGTCTGTCAGAAGATAGAACTTTCGGTTGACAAGGCCTGAGTTGCTCCATTAATAATGGATCGGAGACTAACCTCAGAAAACACCACACACTCTCACAGTCACATAAATATATTTTAGTCTAATTTGTTCTTCTAAGAATCACTCAATGGTCTGACGTTGCTCTCTGGTCAAGTGAAGCGTTTTCTTTTTACAGGGCTTATAATGCATAGAGCTGTTTATTTTTGCCTTACAACATGTTTTAAATGAACTGACACTCCGAAAGTGACTGACATTAAGGCCAGAAATGTTTCCTTTTCATCAGGACATGACAGAGAGGTATAAGCAATCTGAAATCTGCAGTGACCTTTAGAGTTGTTTACTAAGGGCAGTTGTTTTATGTCTATGTTCTCGCAGTCCAGCAGACACACGGGCATGGATTTGTGGCTGGCTAGACACACACACACACACACACACACACACACACACACACACACACACACACACACACACACACACACACACACACACACACACACACTCTGAACACACAGCTTGCTGCCTGGGGCTGGTTTTGGTACAACCCAGGGATTGGCATTTAATCTGTCAGTTCCGCAGGGCATTAGCCTACATTTTGGGGTGCATACAGACACAAAAATAGTCAGAGAGAGAGGAGAGACGGACTGACAGATAGCATGGGGAAAAATACATACACAGAGAGAGGAGTTTTAGGGAGTGCAGCAAGTAGAGAGTTCAGGTGTCTTGATGTATTGGCCTCAGTGAGCCCAGGGCTGCATGAGAACCATGCTGGTCAAAGGAGTACTTTGAGGAACTCCTGAACCCAACCAACATGTCCTCTGAGGAAACAGCATAGTCTGAAGACTCAGGGTAATCCTCACCCATAACATGCCTGTACAATGTTGCATGGAGGTTGGGGACAGTGCCCGTTTTACTGACTTCACCTCTAGATTAACCATCATGGACAGGATTAAACAGACTTCATGAAGCAGGCTATTAGCAGTTCAGTTTTGTTCTGTTCTTTGGTGTTCTACTGCATTCCTGTTTTGCTCTGTTCTGTTCTTGTGATGGTAAAGTGAAATTCCTTAAGGTAACACGTGATTCAGTATGAACTGAGTGGTCAAAACAAGTATTCTTGTCACCAAATACAACAATGGCAGAAGTTTGATTTATTCATTGTGAAGACCCTGAGACTCAAGGCTTGGCTTTGTGTTCCAACATCTGTCTGATATTTCATGTTGTGGTGAACATAAACCATATTCCATGATTTTTATTCAGCTGCATTTAACAGCATTTAAAGGTGTTGGCACCATTAGCTGCTCAAGATGCAGGTAAATGCCTGAAACTTTGCCTTGATAAATCACCAGGCTGCAGTCCTGTAGGTTCTCTGCTGCTATGTTAAATCATGCATATTCAGGGTAGCTCCAACTTTGATCTAACTCAAATTAACATGAGCCTGTTAACAATACTTATAATACTTATAATAATCAGGTCAGCATCTAGCATTCCAGACCAAACAAACTTATCCCTTAAAATCATTCACCTGCTGTAGGGCTAGATTGTGGTGCTTTTATCTCTGCTTAACCCCTAAGACATTCAACCTCAACAACAGTCAGGCCCAATTTTATGCAAGGAATGCTGAAAGTGAAGTAACAGTCTTACCCTTTTTAAGCTTGTTTATCAGAAAAGGTGATAGGCAAAGCAGGCATCAGAAGGGATGAATGTAATGTGATGAAAGGCTAATAATGTTTAAATCCCTGTTCCTAACGGACTTGACTTTTATCAGCTTCTGTCGGCTTTAAAAGACCAGGTATTATGTCCTCTCATTTCTGCAGCCAGTGAAAACTATTTTATACAGTTCTAGTAATGGCATGTCAAGTCAGAGTTTGTTATGCTATTATGTGGTCCCCATTGGGACAGAACATTAATATGGACATTGCATAGAACAGCGGTAGTACAAGGGAATCTTTGCTCCGAACACGCCATTTCAAATTTTTAGGGGTCACTGAAGGGAGTCAACTGCAATTTCATCTTAAATGCTCAAAATTATTAAAGTAAGTAGAGTACAATCCATATATGTGTAAGACATATTCATAAGACAAACATATGAACGTTGAAAATAATAGAAATACTTTTAGCTAAGCTAAAAGCTAAGCTACTGCCTGACTCCACACTATTTTTAAATGTGCCTTGAACAAGTGCACACACACACACACACACACACACACACACACACACACACACACACACACACACACACACACACACACACACACACACACACGAATATTCAGACAGGACCTTTATTGCCTTTAGGTGCAGTCAGAGGTTGTCAGTGATGGAGATAATTAGAGGACCAGCAGACCTCTGGACCAGCACAGCATTTGTAGTTGTGATTATTTCAGTCATGTTTTGTGTTTGAGCCAATGTCTCAGCATCGCTAGGCTTATTCGGTTCAAATATTTAGTGATTTATTCCATGCTATAGCTCATTTGTATGTGCATTTTGATGCTTACATGCAGAGTATACAGTATTTTGTGTGTGTGTGTGTGTGTGTGTGTTGCTGAATTCTCCTCACAAACAACCTGTCACATCTGCTCTACAAAGTGGGTTTGAATGCATGGCTCACCACAGTATGGGGCTCTGGTGTCCAAGCCTCAGTGTGTGTATGTGTCTAAAATGTATGCCTGCTCACAGTACGGGACTAAAGGCCTGAGCCAACAACCTCTCCCACCATCCAACTGGATCTTGTTGCCAGCTGTGATAGTGTTGCTGGTATTGTTTTCACCTTGTGTGTGTCATATCATTGCAAAATGTGGTCCTGGAGACACCTACTGTAGCGGCAACTACCACAGAGCCGGTTTTGAGAACTTTGGCAGGTGTTTGTTTGTCTGTCCTCCTGTGGACAGAATTTGTCAAAGCGATAGCGTAACAACTGCGCAAGATGCAGTCACGAAACCTTACTGGTGCGTAGTTGAGCTCAAAATGAAGGCTTTTCAAAGATGGGTGCGCTCAGACCCATGAGTACTCATGTAAGAATGTGTATTAATAACTGGGTACTCATGTAATAATGTAGTAATTACGGAGTATTCATGTAATAATGTGGTATTGATACTGAGTACTCATGGGTCAGGATGTCAACATGTTGATGGGCAATGTAGCTGGTGTGATCACATCACAAGAGAGTCTCTAGTTAAACAAGCCTTTACTGTACCTTCTGTTTCTATATGTTATGCATATACCATCTGCTTTTCTCTGCACAAATAAGATTGGCCAAAATGAACTATTAAAATGCATCTAGGAATTGGAGAGGGCAAACATGTATCCCCAAATTTTCTGTACACATAACTCGAGATAACATTTACCGTCAGTGATTTTTTTAACTAATTAGCATGGATGCTACTGACAGCCTTTTAACAAAATTTAAGGTTTTTTGGCTCTCATGCATTTAACAGAGTTAGGGCTTGCTGCTTACATTTAGGAATCGAAAATAATGCACAATATATTTTTGTCTGTCATATAAGCTTTCTTCCCAAACCGAAGAAAGCCTAAGCCTGCAGGAAAACAAACTGGTATTCTTCAGTGTCCTTATTTAGTTGTTACTCCAGGGATGTGTGTGCATGAGTGGTCCCTGAAATAAATGGCTGCATAATCACAGCCTGTCACATTGTTGCTGTCCTTATAAGGTCCTCCTTAGCAGCAATCACAAACAGCTCCTGCCTTTCATCCGTTCAGACGGCTGGGCTCTTAAGGCACCCCACTGTGCTCCAGCCTTTTCGCTGATCCCTGATTGTGGATTTAAGCCATAAGAGGCCAAGTTAATATAGGATTGAAGATAAAGGGAGGACCTTTCGCCCTGGTGTTTTGCAAGTAACTGGGTTTCCATAGTTGAATCCAAGTTAAATTCTGCATTTTGCAAAGGGATTGAGCTTGAGTTTGGTTGAGGGGTTTTAAAGAATCTCTTATTCATATCGAAGGACTTGGTGATCATGTTGGCCATTTCAACTTCTAAAGGAATGTGACTAAGATAAGAGTGAAAAGTAGGAAATAATATATGGGTAGGGAAAGTAGGAAAGTCAGGTCATCACCTTATGAATTTTAAGAGTGGGGAAAAATGTTTTAAATCTCTTCCCACAATCAAGTCAGTCAGATTTAAAATTAAAGCCAAATTGTCAGCCCATATGTTTTCTACCATGGTGTCTCATTTTGCAGTTTTAGATTAGGGCCTTAAACATTTGTGAAAGAGTCTAGAAATTGGACCAGCCATCTATAATTGACTTGGGGAAAGAAATGGTTAAAGGTTATGTGTAAAAAGAAGAGACGGGGTTCATGTCCCTTTATATTGTTCACTTAAAGAGGTTTTTAAATGATAAAAATACAGGGGTTAGACAATGCTGTTCAAAAATTTAATTCTTTGTGTGTAGTTTTGCTTACCTGTTATTAATGATGGGTTTTACATTGGAATTGGAGGTTTTCTTTTTAATAAGCAAACCTAAATGGTGCTTATTAAAATAAAAACATGTTCAGTGTGATTGGTTATGTTATTTCTTCATTTAAGAATAACTGGTGGCTAAACAGTGATTCAATGCACCATAAAATAATTAACAGAATTTATGTAAGATTTATGAGCTGTATAACTGTTATTTTACTTTACTGACTGTATTCAGAGACTGACAGGAAAACCAGAGCAAGAAGATATCATAGCACAGTGTATGCATCAGCCCACTATGATACGACAGGATTACCCGTGTTTCATGTTAACTGTTTTCTCTCCTTCTGGCAAATCAGTCTTGATGTTGTTTGAGCTTTAAAGAAATGAAGGGGCAATAAATCCCTCAGTGGGGGGGGGGTTGATGGACTTGTCACGCGATTCTTATACTTCTCAGGAAACACTGATGTCTTATTAAGAGATTTGGACACCACTGACACTCGAATTGAACAGCTGGAAAAGGATGGAAGAGGCTTTACATCTGAAAAGACAGTTGCTGTAGGATACTGTAGGATAATGATTCCCGACTTTGTCATTTATATTTAACTTTTTTTTTTTTTTTTTTTTTTTTTTTTTGAATAAAACGCATCACAAGTGTATACATACTTATGTGTTAAAGTGGAGAGACCTCAACGTGACGGTGAAAATGCTGGGATCTACTTTTTGAGTAACTTCAGAGAATTGAGACCCCAACCTTTGTGGTGTTAGGTGTTAGTTTGGTTCAGCACAGCTGTAGCCACAGGAATACTGCCATCCATCCTCCCAGTAAAGGGATGAAAGCTGACTCAGTAACACTTAAAATCATACCTCTCCCAGCTAATAAAGCCGCGTGTCCAAGGATAGGAAAGATTATATAGAGAACGATAAACACCAAGTGATAAACAAAACTGCTCAGTTATTGATACAACACTGTCATGACAGTCTGTCACACAGAACCTCCGGGCCATTGATTAGAACAGACGTCAATAATACAGCTTTGTTAGTCTTGTGTTTCACCGGCAAGATGACCCAAGTCACAGCAATGCATAATTACCTGACGGCTATAGTTTACACTGACCAATTTCGTATCAGGCATGAGTGACTGACTTGGACTGTGTGTGTGTATGTGGTACAATATGTGGCAAGGACGAGGACGGGGGGATTGAAGACACAGGGTAAAAGGAAAAAAATAAAAGAGTGAAGCAGCAGGGCAGGAATGCAAGATTGAGACACAGTGTCAGTTGACAGCTATGATAAGAAAATGGTGAAATACGTTGAAGGGGGAGGTCCCCTGTAGAAAGCTGAGAAGGTGGTGGTGTTTTTATTTGGCCTATATATTACACTTTTTTCCTGGGAGTGAGCTGAACATTAGAGAGTGATTGTGGCTGTAATGCTCATTATGTTGTTTGATAAATCTACAACGACCCTTTAGAAAGGTCATATTGAAGAGGTCAGAGGTCACTTAAGAGGTTTTGGAGGTCATGCTCTCCTCAGCTAGTGATGAATCACCTGGCTGTGTATGTGGGGCTTTGCTCATTCATTGATCAGGGAGTCTTGGTGTTTAGTCCATATGTCATCATACGTGTTTGAAGCCATGCAGAGACTGATCATATTGGGGGTTTGTTTTTGTTTGGTTGGATTGTGTAAATATTGTGTAAATGTGATTTATTATTTTTAGAATATTTGCTATTTGTGGATGACAGGTAACTTTGTAATGCAGTTTACATGCCAGCTAACATTGTCTGATAAAGTAGTTTTTCAGTTCTTTCTGCACTTTGTGTTTTTGAGGGTATTTGGATGCTTCAGAGCCACATTTTACAGATTATATCAGTGAGTTTCAGGTTCATAGTGCCAAGATAATATGAGCTGAAGAAAGTGGGCGTTCCTGATCAATAACATGAAAAGCTCCATTTGGTATGAAGTTATTTCCCATGATAGCCCCCTGCATGTGCGCCTGTGCATCTGTGTGAGTGTGCGTTTCCCCTTCAGGCATTTGGGAGGCCAGATCTTTGCCTCCCAGGACCCTTCTTGCCACTATTGTGACAGGCGAGAAATGAAGATGGGCACACACACACACACACAACACACGCACAGGCACACACACACTTGGGCTTGATTGAATTCAGAAATTCCCTTCATTACTTAAACACCTGCTTCACTCATTCCTTTCTCTCAATGTTCTGTTCAGTCTTTTACCGTGAACATTTCATTTTTTTCTTGTTGCCACACTTCTTGTGAACCTCCAATATGCCTGCCTGTGTGGGTGTTGGGCCCAGGGTGACAAATTAAACCAGATGTAAGCCAGAAGGTGGTTATTTTTTTTCCCGGTGGTTAAGTTGTTTCTGCTATGCCCAATTTTTTTTGAGGTAACCAACCATTGTTTGAAAGACCTCCCCTATTTTAGTTTCTTGGATAAAAACACTGAGAGTAAGTGGAGCAGCACAAGTACTCTGCCCTGTGGACAAAGAAGTTAATTTCCTCCTGTGAGATTGGACATCACCAATTCTACCATATAAATTGTGTTGGAAGGTAGAAAAAAGATTTACAGTGCTGACAGAGTAGACAAACAGGGCATGCATGAATGGGAGATACAATTGAGAGAAATCAGAGATACACTTACAAGTAACGTAGATGGGGGGATGATGGAGCAAAACAGGAAGTGATGAGTTGTCAGCTATTGCCAGGCCTGCACAATAAATCACAGGTAGCTGCATGTAACAAACTTATATTTCCATGTTTAATAAATGTGTAATTAGATTTTTAGTTGCCTAAAAGTTCCAATGTCTCATAATACTACATTGCAATAGCAAGTCACTGTAGGGTCCAGTCTGCCTGCAGTTCAGCACGAGAGAATGAAAAAGTACTCATCAGAAGCGGTATTCTAATAAAGACAATGCCTGACTGAAGCTCTTAGCAACCGACTATCACCACCACCACCCGCTCCCGGTAATAAACCACGTTCAACTTAACCTTAGCCTCAACAAATCCTAATCCGCCAATTTATATTTCTCAATATTGATTATGTATTGATGATGTATTATATATTAAGATAACTTTAGGATTTCCACTTTAAGCTACACAATGGAATTAAAGAATTGTTTTGTGAGTACAAGACAAAGACTCACAATACTGTTTTTGTTAAAAAGAAAAAAGATATACTTTATGTAGTCATGTAGATTTATAGTAGACTAGTTACTGATGTAATCCAAATTACATAGTCTAATTATTTTCTGTAGCAGTTGTGTGTTATTAGAAAATTAAAGAACCTCTTACTTTTGTCATGTTTTGAAGGTGAAAATGTCCAGATACAGACTCACTTACAAAAGGCTGCTAAGACACAACAAAGACACAGAAGTAGTTACCTTACCAATACACACATGCACACAAGCACACACACACATCTTGCTTTTGAGATTATCATGTTAAAGTTGACACTATTTGTTGTGGTGCACCCTTAGCATGAAACAAATTTAATGCAAAACTGGTGACCTTGACGCTTTGGAAACACTGTTCTCAAATTTTGCAGTAATAAGGCACATTAAATCGAATTTACAGCTAAGGAGATAGATGAAGACAAATTACAGTGGAGGAGAGGTAGGAAGAGGGGAGAAAAGAAAGATAAAAAGATGGATGAAATGTAGGAGTAAATGAGAGTGAGGTTATTTCGCTCCTAATTAATGAAAGCAGAGGACCCACCAGAGTCATTTCTATTCCAGTTTAATTAAGTTTAGTTATTTCGAGCAAGTAACATATTCCTCATTTGGGAGTAGTTAAAGAGGTAGTGAAGGGGAGCTACAGGGTAGAGAGAGGTGGATGCTGATGTGTTTTCAGGAGCTCTGGCTATCTCCTGCAGGTAATTTTTCTCCCAGCAGGCGATGGCAGGCTTTCACAAGGTCACACCATTACCTCTCTCTGCCTATCATCCTCTCCCTCACTTAGCTTCCACTTTTGCACCCTCACACACTCTGGTGACTCTAGTTTTCTCATCTTTCACCTTAATGTTTCCACCTTTTGCCATGTCATTTCTCTCTCTCTTTTGTCTTTTGTTTCACAGTTCAGGTCCCTGGGCCAGTGAGATATTGCCGTATGCTGTTGTATGTATAGAAGTGTCAACCTGTCTCCTCTGGAAAGCCATGCTCTGAGAGTGTACAAGCCCCGTCTCATGTCTGGGTTGTGTCTAGAAATGATTTATCAGGATTGCATCGGCACCCAAAATTAAGATGCCTGTCCAGCATTTCATTAAAGTATTACAAACAAACGAATGCTAACAAAAATATTTAGTAACTACAATATGAAGGATTTTTTAAATTGCATTTTAATTAAATTACTTTGGATTTGTTGTTTACATAATAACAACAGCCTTAAAAAGCAATTATTATTTTTATACTAAGATGTCCATTAAAAAAAAAAAAAAAATCAGCACCGTCACTGTGCTGTCGGTGTCATGTTGCTACACAGGCCACCTGTGTAATTTTAAAGCAATGACTTAAAAGCTTTATACATAATTCACTGTAATCTGATTCAGAAAAGGAGTCTGAATCTCATTAGCACCTCATTAGGACTTGCATTGCAACAGAGAGAGAGAGAAAGAGAATGATGGGGAAGGGAAGGAAAAAATTGGGGGAGAGATGGAAATGAGGGAGTCAAGCACAGTTCAGGGCTGAATTGAACTGACTGAGGTTGTAACTCAAATGAGCTCATGTTGGAAGACCTAGGGTGATGTATGTTTCTTGATGTGAGTGTTGTGTTTTTCAGCCCTGCACATTTTGATTGATCAAAGAGCAGCTCAATGGTGACAAGATTGTTTGAAATTTTGATAGGCATCCTATTAATAACCACATAATCATGGTAGATAGCAGATGAAGATTGTTGTTGCACAGGGCAGCACTAAGCCGTCAGTGTGTGTATCTGGAATTATGTCTGTATATTAGGGAATTTCTGAAAAGAGGAAGAATTTTTATTAGCTGAAACAATTAGAGGTTCAATCAGTTACTTGGCTGACAAAGTTAATTAGCCAAAAATATGAGGAGCAATTCATTGTGTAACCCGTGTAATTGAGCAAAAACACCATAGATTTTGTGGTTCCAGCTTCTCAAATGTGAGGATTTGCTGCTTTTCTCATTTCTCAATAAATAAATAAATGAAATGTTGTGTAAACTTGGCATTTAGTCAACATATGTCTGCTCTGGTGAATGCATTGGATTTGGATCTTGGTGGTTTAACATTGTTACTCAATGTAGGGAAATGTCAGCGTGAGATGTAGTTGATCTGACAGATGGCATATGGAGAGTAGTGCACTGACCCTCTGTTCACCTGTATTGACACAAACGCATACATACACACACACACACACACACAACACCTGCTGCTCCACCCCTCCTTTCCCTATCTCCCTCTCTTCTCTCTCTCTCTCAAATACAGTCAAACTGCCTGGGTTAGTCATATCCGTCTTTCATGTTCCAACTAGTTTGAAACACTTGTTCTTTGAAATAAGGGAGGCCATAATGCACGCTGATTTAGTGTGTGTTTGTGTGCATGTAAGAGGGTGAGAAAGCCCGAGAGACTGAGTGACTCAGATGGCAGGTGTGTGTGTGTGTGTGTGTGTGTGTGTGTGTATGTGTGTGTGTGTGTAGCAGCCAGCACACCAGCTGCCGTGTTCCTATCAAGTATCTTTAGTTACACACAGAGGGATTTGACACTGAACCAAACCCTGTAACGCTGAAACATGATCAGCCGAGACCTATTCACCAACAGACAAATACACTGTGGACACAGCAAAGTTTGTCATACACACAAATTACATAAATGCATATTCACCATGTACTCACGCGCACACACACACAGGTTGACCCACACAGAGTAGAAAGCCTTTAACGTCTGTTTCAACAAGCTGTCTCTACATGCCTAATCATTTATTCATAATGCTCAACTGAAAGAGAGAAAAGGGCAACGGCAGGAAAGAGGTGTCTGTGTTCTCCAGAGGAGCACCTGTAAGCTTTTGGCATTTTCCCTGTTCAGCTGTGGTCTTGTATTTTTTAGCTGACGATCCCAGAGGCTTTTTCAGCTGGTGTTAGCTAAACAAGCATTGACCTGGAAATTACTGAGCTGCTGAGATACTTTATAGTAGCTGCAAGTTATAAAAGATGACATTCTCTCCCTCCTCTGAATGAGTGTGTTCTTCCTCCATGCACCTTCAGGGTGACAAATGACAGCAGAATTATTTGAGAAACTTGGCAGTAACACATACACACTGATGAAGACACTCTTTCAAAGTCTCTTTCAATAGTTGTCACATCCACATTCCATATGTTAAAGTATAGAGACATGCTTGATATACATTAAGTCATGCAAGATGACAGTAAGGACTTTTGACCTTTGCATGCCTTATGCTTAAACCCTGAGGGGGAATTTTAGAAGTGATGCACACTGGAAGAGAAAGGATAGGAGTAGAGAGCAGGTGACAGCGTGAATAGTTGGTCAACTTTGAAAAGGAGAAGGATGCAGGAGAGAGAGATAAAGTAAAACAAATGTTTTTTGAGGATGATGGAGGTAACATAAAGAAGTTGAATTGTAAAATAAGACATACCGTATGCTTGATTTTGTATATTCTATGTTGATGTGTGTGGTTGTCTTTGTGTATTAATAATTATCTGCAGCCGGATTTTTTTGTGGGTGTGTACATTTGTGCCTTGAAGATGTTGTCAGCAAAGCAACTTGAACTTCATTTAGGAGGGCATGTTTCTAATTTTATTTAACCAGCAGATGAACTGGGTGCTGCATTCCAGCCAAGAAGCAATTTCACCAAACAGTATTTGGAGTGACAAAAGCCCAAGGCTTACAACTTGGCCATAGGTGTATATACAGTATATGTGCAAAGAATGATGGATGCACGGAAATAAACACACATGCCAACCTCTGTAAGGCATGGCGACCGTGGGTCAGTGCCTTAGTATACCCGGGGCAGTCCTTAACCTCTGAGGTGCTGCAAACAGACAGACAGATAGCTGGATATGGAAGGAAGGGATATTGCTGTGGGGAATGAGGCCACATGTGGCATATAGACTACTGTATGTTCCCTGGCTTCCTGAATATCACTGGTTTAACAGTGACTTTTGATTATAAATTGTTGTACATGTATATATGTCTGGCTGTGTGTTCATGACACATAAGGTACCATCTAGGCACATGTGTCGTAAACTTTGTTTTTATCAAGTGTTTTGTTTAGTATTCAAAGTCATTGCAACTTTTATTGAATCTGACTTCCCCGTCCTCAAAAGGTTCACCCTTACATCTCCAAACTCGTATTTACCAACAATAACAATATTAATGTGCAGCTTAATAATGATTTTTACAAAATGTAACTTTCTTTACACCTTATTGTGGTAGCAGGATCCTTTTCCAAGCAAAAGATCTATAAAAATCTAATTTACATTTATTCTTGAATAGTCCAGAGGCTAGAAAGCTGAGTTTTTGAGGACTCCCTGAATATTATAATGCAAAATTATAAGGATTTATACAGTTAGAATCAACCTCCATATATAAAAAATCCTTTAGTACAGAGGTTTATCTACATTTGTACTCTAATTTGAGAGTCATAGTGCACATGGTCTTAAATAAGCACCACTGAGTTCTAAATGTGATGTAGACAGGTGGTGTAGATGGTATGTCTTGAAATATTTTAATGTAACATATAAACATGTCATTAATGTGACTTTAGCATTCAGATCTAATAAAACATTTTACATATGTTTAGATCAAAGAATCTAGATGTTTATTGAATATGATGTTCGTTAGTTCAAAGTGTGAAAAAGAGAGAGGGAGGGAGGGAGAGGGATGTAACAAATGTGGTTCAACAAAAGAGACTGAGGCACCTGTGTTCATTCCCAACTAGAAAAATATTCGCTATCCCTCTAACAAGCCAAGTGTATTTTGAAAATCACCTCCTCATTTTGTAAAGCCTTTTTTCTTCTAACAACCCCCCTTCCTCGCTTCTCTTTTCTAATGTAATGAACCTTACCTTGAATCCTCTTTTTAATTGGTGTCGACTCAGACGAGAGGAGTGTGTGTAGGGAAAAAAAACATTCCTTTTTTAAACATTCCATAAATTAATTTTTACCAAGTAAGGGGGTCCTGCTTAGCAATTTAATCAGACAGTTGGCTTTGTGCACACTGCATTTTTGGCTTTTAAAGGAATGTTATTTAGAATAAATAAGGCACTGTGGTTAAATGAGAAGGCCTTTTAGAGGGACTGATGAGGCACCGTGGAGCCACTTCAGACTCCAGCGGGAGAAGACTTCAGCTGGGAAATTAACAGGCTGAATAGATGCTTAGACTTTGTAGCTCTATAATGAGACTCCCATAGTCTGCATAGTCCCCTAACGCACGTACTGTACATGTACTCACATATATGCTTTCACATGCGTGCTCACATATCATAAATAACTCACAGTGCACAAACTCGCGAAAACATATATGTGTAGATTACACATATGCAATACACATGCATGTAAGTATAAAGGAACACATGCATACACACTAGAAAATGTGGTTAAATGGACACATTGCAATTATTTAGTAGTGAAAAAGCTCACAACTTCAGTTTGTATTTTCATTCTTTATTTAGTCTTTTTAACAGTAAGGTAGTGAGGACTTAATTACAGCTGTGATAGCGAAGGAGAGAGGATCAGAAAACAATGAGATTTGCAGTCTGTTAGATGAAAATAAGAACAGAAATATTGAAGTGAAGCTAATCTCCAAATTGTCTTGATTACCAGATTAGCAGATCTTTTAGGAATGATGCTTTGTCTCCAGTCCACTGACCACACACATTAGGCCAGTGAATTAACCATAAAAACACAGCTCAGTTAAGTGTGCAAGCTATCACAATTTGGTGCTGCTCTTAGGCCAAGCCATAATATCACAGGCCAGTGCTGATGTCTCCCACTGTGAGTGCACACTGGAACAAATGCTACCATGGCACACCACACTGCTGCTAAAGCAAAGCATGGATCTGTGGGGTTTTGAATTCAGTACTGTTGTGAATCCATATATACATACGGTGCAGACTCATTCTGTCTCGTGAATATCTGTCTCTCACTTTAGTTATATCACACTGTAATCAATTACTACTCTGAAGTAGTATATGTCCTAGTCCTACCAATTTTTATCCGTCTATTTTCAGCATAACTAAGTGGACAATCAGAGGTTAGTAACCTCTAACCACAGGTTAGTAACTTAGTTCTAGGGAGTCTTTAGGACATATTAAAAGTTTAACAGGTGAAGGTTGGATACTGCTTTGCAATCCCTACTTGTTTGATTATTTTAGCTTTGTGTGGGCTGAAGATACTTTTTTTTTTTGATTTGCAGAGATTGTTGATTCATTCCAGGTCACTGAGCATGTGCCGTTCCACTTTTCCAAACCCTTCCTTGTAATAATTTATGACCTTGAAACCAATCATGATTGTTTATGCTTGGACTAATTTTGTGTGGATTCATTCAACCAGGAATGTCCTTTCACCCCTGTCATCTTAGCCTCGTCTCCACTTCGGGATCAAAATAATTGCACAAAAACACACAAACACACACAGGTGCACATGGACACATACACACACGTAAGCATTTCTACACACAGGCAGGAAAATGCATGTATGCCTACACACATGCTCATGCGTTTTCAGATTGATTCACACAGAGGTGAAAGGCCTCATGGGGAGTGGCTGTGGCTCTGAATGATAAATGCCTGTGTGTGCCCTGTGACATGACCTGTTTAGTCCGAGACTGAAGCTGCCACACTAATGCACAAGTGCCAGTGCTCCAAACACAAGCTGTGTGTGTGTTTTACTCATGTACATTAAACAAATGACAAAACCCCTCAGTTAGGTGGTTTGTTTGCAGCACAAACCCTTTATAATCTGCAATAGTCAACGCATAAGACTGATCTCCACTGAAACACTTAATGCTTCTATTCCTTCCTCTATTCTTCCAAATCCACCTCTCTGCATAGTGACTTCCTGCTCACATTTGTTCTAATAAGCATGTAGTTTTGTTTTGGTAAGATAATTCCTCATTGCTACCCAGTGAACATTTACTCTCATATTTATGTGTGCATTTGTTGTCCCCTAAACTCTTCACTCAGCAGTCTCTCCACAACAACCTCAGGCTTAGAGGTTGCTCCCTTATCATTGTCCCATAACACCCTCTTCTACAGTAGTAGGACTTTGCATCAGAGATGGGACTCATGGGACTCCTAGCAGGATTCAGCTTTGGGGTTCCCCTTTTCATGGTTCAGTCAAGTGCTCATCTCTAATGCAATTCCCTGCACATATGTGTGTATGAATGTTTGTCTGGACCTCTGCCATCACTCCTGCTTTTTTTTTTTTTTTTTTATCAGCATTTTCTCTATTATGAAGCATTCAAGCGACAAATACAACTCATTTACAGTAATGCAATATTCATCACACATTCAACTCATTTTTACAAGACAGATGTCCTCCATTTCACAGCACTGGGCAGGTGTGTGAGGCATTTTTTTTAAAAAGGCCATAATCTGAAAGCCTTGCATTTCCTCTGACCAGCCTTTACTAGGCCCATGTTGACAATTGGGCTGCATTCTATCTCTGTTATACCCGTAGGCCATGTGAGCTAGTCATAAACTAGCCATGTTATAGGTATATTGATTGGTCAACAGATTGCCTGTATCCTGTAAAAACGCAGCTCTAACGTGAATGCCTTTATTAACCATGCTGGCAATAAAGGTGGAGAACTGAAATCAAGTCAAAGGTTTTTTTTCTTCTATATGGTTGTGTTTTCATGTGGTTTGGGGCATGGTTATGGTCGTGGTGATCCAGATTTATCTTGATCTCTCTGCTACTATCGAAGTCTTTTAAAAATGTAGATTGAAAACCAAGAGAGGCAATCAGGCCTTTGCAACTTGTCTTAGGTGCTTAGGCTGCCCAAATCTATTTTGTCTTGGACATCACTTACCATAACTCACTTTTATAGACCTACTTTCATGTAATTATCTTGTATTGATTAAATTAGACATCCCTTTTCTTTTCCTCTATTTTTTTTTTAACCTTGCTCTTATTTCTTTTGCTTTCAGCTGTTTTTTTTTTTCATTTCAGGTTTTTTCTCATTCAGTGTCTCTTTATGGACATCAGCTCTTGGTATCCTATGAAACACAACAGCAGTTGATGTGTGTATGTGTGTGAGAGAGAAAGACAGAGATCCCAGGGGATTCTGCAGCTTTAGCTCTCAAACCCCTCTCACATCCCTCAATCACAATCTTCCTTCGTTGCCTCCGAGCTATCGTCCTCCTCCTTTATTTCCTTTTGAGTCCTGTTGTCATCCTTCCTCTCCCTCTCCCCACTTGGTGATGAAGATCTCTGCTCTTGGCAGGTGTTTTTTTGTTCCTTTTACTTAGTAGTTCTAACTCCCTTGTTTCCTTTTCCCTCTCACATATTCCACTTCTCACTGTCTAGATTTTTAGAAAGATGCATGCTTCAAATTATGCCTTTTTTCTATTGTGTCTTATTGTTGTTGTTGGTCTACAAGTGCAAATTAGCTTTTAAGCTGCCCCCCATTTCCAAAATATCATTATTGATTAATGAATACTATCCTATACAGATAATTAAATAAAATATATACAATATATTCAGAGGACATAAAAGATGACTGCAGTTAACCATTTGGGAATCTTTGTCAAGAGTTTTCCATTGAAGGAGTTTTTTGTTCCTCTAATTGCATTATTTTTCCATCACACCCCATAAAATAAATTGCATCCTCTTTTTTCTTCATAATTAAGAATAATTTGGGAAATTATTTTGGGAAATCTCTTATCCAGACGAGCTTAGTCTCAGACAGGATGTCATAACGAAAGCCTATCACATTAGAAGGTTACTTTTTAAACTGGAAGTTTATACACTGGGATTGATGGGACGTAGAGACTTTCACTTCACTGACTCTCCCTTTGCTTCATGTTATGTTTTTTTTTGTTTTTTTTATTCCTCCTTACTTTTTCTAACCAGCAGCTACTTCCTGTTTTGCACTCAGTACTACCTCGCCTCTTCCTCTCTCTCCTTTTTACCTGTTTATAAAGATGTCCTTCTGACAGTTTTTCTGTCAATCACCCTCATGCTTCTCCTCTTCCTCTCTCCCTCTTCACCTCTCTCTCTCTCTCCCTTCCAGCTACATTTCTTAGACGCCCCTGGTCTGGTACATTAACAGCTTTCATTTAGTTTTGTTTGTTGGCAGTCAGATCCCATAAGCCTAGAGTTAGCTGCTGTTTTATTTATACTGTTTGTATTTTGACAGGTGTTTTGGTAAACTTTTCCAGAACACTTATTCACAGAGGAGAAGCTGCATTTTCCATTAGACTAACAGAGTGTGTTTTCTCCACATCCATTCAGTCTGGGCTGTCAGCCAGTGTTGGAGATGCATCTCCTACTGCTGCGGCTGCTGCTAGACAGAAACACACAGGAAAATAAATATGCAAATGAATAACACATTAAACAAATAAACATACATTATTGTCTTCTCAGTAGATCAACGATAAGTAAGTTAAAGGATTGCATTGGATTGTAACAGCCATTGTGGAATTGAAACTGGGACAGTGACCAAGTGCAGGACTGCTGTTGTATAAGTAGGAGAGGAGAAGTGGAAAATATTGGAAGTGGAAGATTGAATACATTTAGTCTATCTCTCTCTCACTCACTGACACACGCTCATGCACAGTGCACACACCAGCTCACATCTTAATTACTGAAGCTTGATGGGTACTTAACCTTGCCCCTTGCTGCTTATGCTAATGCAGAGAGGTCAGGAGTGTGCTGATTGGCTGGCTCACTGTCAACTCAGCCAGAAACAACTGTCAGAGTGCAGATGAGAGGATGAGGGAGGGGAGGAGAGGAGACTGAGGAGCAAGGACAGCGGAAATATGAGAGGGGTGGGGGGTAGAGAAAGTAGGAATGAAATAAAAATATATCGGTTATACTAAATTCAATTTTTACTTTTGCTGTAGAATCAAATAAAATCAATAAAATGTTGTTATTCAGACAGTTTTGTAACAGGACGGGTCCTAGACAAAGGTTGTTGTGTTAAGTTGCACATGGAGGTAACCATGATGTAGATCTGTACATCTCAGTTACACAACCTTTCCTCCCTACTCTTATCAGTATGACCTCATCCTTTAAGCAACATGTTTGTTATGGAGCATATGGCTAGCTCCGTGTGTGTAATGAGCTCACCCTCCCCAATGTAGCTATCTGTATAGGGCTGAGGGTGTTTAGCAGCAGGAAGAGTCATTGAGAGGACACACACACACACACACACACACACACACAGACACACAGACACACAGACACACACACACGCATGCGCACGTGCTAACTAACACACGTATGTGCAGCTGTCCTCGTTATAACACTGAATTGACTTCCATTCATTGTGGACAGCCAAACCCAAACTATAACCAGTTCAGGCCTAACCTTAATGTAACCTCAATTCACACCTTATCCCTGACCTCAACCATGACTTCAGAAATAACCTTTTGTCTCATTAGAACCTGGGTTTGGCTCCCATGAGGACTACTGGTCCCGACAAGGTCGGTGTTGCAAAAAAAGAGTTCTTCATTCGTTTCCATTTGGTTCTTTGTGTTTTTGCATCAAATGTTTGTCTTGGTTTGAATGGAGATAACTTGAAAGGACGTTAGGTTTTCTGTTGGAGTTAGTGATTATGCTTTATGATGACTACAGAAAAGGAAAAAAATCCAGCCTTCTGGACAAAGTCATTATCTGTACTGGAAAAACCAGGCACCATGAACACTGTGCTGTCATTCATTGGGACAACGGATGAATACTTGTAATGGCTTTATTAGAAATTCTGGTCATATTTTATAACATTGACTTTGGGTGTGTCCATGTGGGATTTAGGATGTGACACATTTGTGGCAGTTTTGAGAACATCAGCATCGCGAGGTATTTATATGATGATGTCACTACATTTCAGCTGCAGTCATGTAAATGGCGCTATAGAAGACTGCCATTATCCACGGACGGGCATCTCCTTCACTTCAAGTTTTGTTTTGAGAAAGTTGAAAAGGCCTGTATATAGGTCATGCACTGTGGTCCATCGAAATGCCTAGAGTTATTTTAATGTCGTATTTACAGCAAGGGGCTTCTCCAAGTCAACCTGATCAATTCAGTTGGACATTTAGTCTGGTTTAATTTGGCTAATTCAGTGTGTTCACTCAGCTGTTAAAAACCAGTATGTACAGAACAGCCGTCCCTACCATACATATATACCACAGAGGTCATACATGTATGCATAGATTACTATACGCTGTTGCCATTGCCATCCGTGACCATTGGTACGCATATGTACAGTATGTTCAGAGCATGTGTGTAGGTGCGAGTGTGTGGTCTTGAGGCTATAGAGAGCACAGAGTTGACAGGGGGCCACAAAGATTTAGGGCGAGGTGCCAAGGAAGCCAAGGAAACGTGTGTGTGTGCGCGTGTGTGCTAGCACACCTCGTCCTCTGATCTCAGGGGACATCTGCTCTGGTCCGGGTCACTGGCAGCGAGCGCTCAGTCGGGCTCAAAAGTATCACCACGGCAACTGCATCACATAATCCCATTCCATCTCATCCCATCCAGGAACTGTGTGCGACGTGATTGGCCTGTTCCCCCTGGGGCGCTGAGGCGACGGATCAAGCGCTGTCTGCTTACTCGCTGTGTCAGCTAGGACTCTGAGTCTGTGGGCGGGGAGCAAGTAGCGCATTAAAGGAACGTTTGGCGCATTTTGGCAGGAGACGGTGTGAATTATGCAGACGCACCCCTGCTGTGTGTGTGTGTGTGTGTGTGTGTGTGTGTGTGTGTCTGTCTGTGTGTGCAGTGATGCCAGTGTGAGTTCTTCATGAGGAACAGAGTGAGGAGAACAAGCTACTATAAGCAGATAAATGCCTTTTTTTGGCTTCCTCTGTCTCACTTCTCCCAGTCTTGAAAGTTTACATCGCTCCACCTTTAAGTATTTACTAGCGTCATGATATCTACTGTACAGCCCTCTCAGCCTCTGCCTGTTTTCAGGATCTGTTTACACCAGAACAGCGTGTTGTAGTGGGGGGATGTTATTGCTTACCTTCTTTAATAACAGGGAAAGGCCTGAACGCACATGTACAATAAAAATGTGCATTTCTTAGGATCAATAGAAGTACAGTTTCTCTGAATGTGCTGTTGAAACATTTTTTTTCTGTGGTGAGGCATCATGTCCAACAGACTTTCTTCTTACTTTGTTTTATCTTTTTTGGCATCTTAAGTGATTTGTTGTTACTTGCTCAACACTTATGTGCCAATAAAGAGTTAGATTTAGAAGTAAAGATGAGGATACTAAAATAAACCTGAATAATACAAACAGCTCAGAATAATCAAAATAATCATAAAAACATTTCAGCATTTGCCTTTATCTTTCTTCCCTTCATCCCTCCACTGATCTCTCACCAACTTTAGCTTTCATCTATCCCTCCATTCCTCATTCACGTGACAATGTAAACTGGCTTTGAAAAGAGTTGTTTGTCTCCCTTCACCTTTCTCTCTCCCTGCTTACTTTGCTCTCTCACACACCCCCTCCACCCCCATCACTATCTGTCTTTGTTTTGCTGAAGAATACAAACACAGTCTGAATTAAAACACAACTGACAGTTTGCATCCAGTTTCTTTGCTCCTCCTCTGTCCTCCCACGATTCTTCCCTCACTTACATGCCCCCCCACCCTTCCATCCCTCCCTCCTTCTCTCGCTCCAGCTGTCAGGAGGCTTCATTATTAAAGATTCATGGTGGAGTCTGGGCAGCTCTTCCAAAAGCCTTTGTCAGACAGACCGAGTGTCTCAAATCTCACTGCCACTAACTGGAGGTGACATACAGACTCACATACAGTACATCAACGTGCACACAGGCACACACTCAAACACACACACTTTCCTAGTGGTTAGCTACACTATTTTGCTATGTGCCCAGCCCTTTTTAATTCGAATCATCTTGAAAATGGGATTCTTCTTTTCATTTTCTTATAATAAGTCATTGTAAAATACTCTATACACTGAATATCACTAAAATGTTAAAAATCCTGTCCATATACAGTTTATTTGTTTTTAGCCAAATCCCAAGAAGAATGAAGCCAGTTATTTTGAAAAATACAATTATTTGACTAATTAAACCATAATGAAAGGTTCATGTTTAAGAACCAGCTACAATAAAAGTCTGCAAACCCTTCATTAATGAGATTCCTTTGTTTTAGTTTTTTTTTATATTTTGTATATCCACCTTTTATTTTGATGACAGATTCAACCTTTGTGGTTGAGGATGATACGAGTCAGATACAAATCTGTGGAGAGATGTTCTGCTGTCCTTCACAGATGATCCTTTTCAGCTGGAGTTTGCTGGAGGGGTTTTGTCACTCTACCGTTCATTTTAAAATACCCCAAAGGTTTTCTATTGGATTCAAGTCAGGGGACATGCTTGGCCGGGTCATAGTTTTCACTTTTTTCCTCTTTAAAAATTCTTGTGTGATTTTTGGCTGGATCGCAACAGGAGGGCCAGCCCCATAAATGCGAATGACTGACTGAGTGATGCAGTTACACAATTTGTCAGCTGGCTGAATGTTGGAGTTTCCCCTTTGGCTGTAGCTCTTTCTCTATTACGTAATCGGGGGGGCATTTAAAGATGGTGTTTCCAACTTATCGCTTTAGCAACTTCTTTCCAAAAAGCACCTAGCAACAAATCTTGCAACTTTTGGACAAAGCTTAGCTTAGCTTGACCTCGTGAAAAGTGTTTTTGGGATCGTTGTCATGTTGGAAAATTACTCTCCTGCCAAGCTTCTTCAGACTGGGAGACATCTTTTCATTCAGTATTTGGATATACAAACTTGTATTTACAGCTCCATCTGTAATGGACATCTTCTCTACACCTTTTTCACTCATGCAGCCTCGTATCAGCACATTCCCACCTCCGTGTTTCACTGTTGGCACTATGCAGTTACTGTGGTAGTCCTGGACAGGTCCATGGAAAAATCGCTGGACCCCATCAGATCCAAAAATATTTATTTTAGTTTCATTTGACCAAAGAATGTGCAGCCAATATTCATCAAGCCAGGTCACATTCTTTGGCAGAATTTAATCTTGTAGTTTTGTATTGATTGGTGTGCAATGTTTTCTTTTTTGGATGCCATGTGTACAGAATGATGAATCACCAATTTTGCAACTTTCTTTTGGCTTATGTTCAGTAGCCTACTGATGCTCTTGTACTGTCTTCCATCTTCATGAAGTGTCACAATCTGGTTTCCTTCTTGTTCAGACAATTCCTTAACACGTGGTGCAATGTGGGTCATGGCAACATGCTTTGTAAGAAAAGCAATGTTGTGAATTTCATTTGATGTGTTTCGTATTATACTCGTACTTTCATCAAAACTTTGAGACATGGGCTGTACTGATTCATTGTTATACCTGTCACAATTAACCCGTCTGGCACTTTGCCTCTCTCTTCCTTCCTCTTATACACATGCACATATATGGGTGCACATAATGTGTTGTACTATGACTAAACAGTGTGTATTAACTGCATCTTTTACACTGTAGCACATCTTTTCATGAAACCCATTGTTTTCTGTGACAGTAAATATACATACCGATAGTCTGGCTCCAGGGACATTAAAGAGCCAGCAGGGTGTCACGTAGGGTAATGCTGGGCTAACATGGGGATCTTTACTCGGTCATTTAGGGACTAAGACCATGCTGTTCTCATGCTTATATGTCAACTAGCTCTTTCCTTATTTATAAACAATGTGTGATTTCTCAGTGGCACATGTTGAGCCCAAGCTGTGACTTGCTGAGTTTTAGCCTCTCTGTTGATCATGATTATAATTAGACATAACAGAAAACAATGCCACTTTTAATGTTTTGAAAGAGACATTGTTGGTCTATATTATAGGATTAGTTTGGCAAAAAACAAAAGGTCACTTACTAGATTTATTTCAGAGCTTTCAGCCACATCTTGTGGCCTTCATCAGCAGATTGCTGAGTAGTAATGGAACTGTTTCAGTTGTATTCATGTGACCAACATATGGAAGTAATGATGACAACTAAAGTAATCTTTATTGTTTACCATAGAAGAATTAACAGGTCTTACCTTAAACCCAATTTTAGAAAAAAAACCTGTTATATTTGCTTGCTTGACCAGACATAACATACTTACCATTTATCTTAGTCACACACACTGAGTTGGCACCATGGGATTTACCTTGAGTAAATTCTTCTCCATTCTCTCATGGACATTTCATGAAGGAATAGCTTACATGCCACTGGGGAAAACAAGCACGGTTCTCCTTGTAGCAAGAAACTTTCACAAACATTGTGTCCCTTTACCACATTGACCATAACTGACATAAGTATCTGCTACTTGTTTGGCATTTGGAGGTGCACCTCCAAATTGTGTGTGTGCATGGGCCCCATCAAGCCGCTATCTCATTCATGCCACAGAAAAACAGATTTAAGTACCTGCTGAGTGTTTATCTCAGAATAGCACATTTAATTTTTCCTTTCGTGTCACTGAATATTGCTATTTCATTATTACAGCTATTATGTTAGCTTTACAAATGTTATAGTCAAGTTCCCTTCCTACATGCACACAGATGGTCACATGAGGAAGCGTGTTACACAGTTGTCATAAAGTGGCCAGTCCAGAACCATTAGAAATTAAGGTTGACCTACTGTATAGTTTTGAAACAGCAGTGTGCTGGTATGGGGCCAGCAGTCTTTTGTACTACAGTTTTCTCACTTGGTGAAATCAAAAACATTTGGCAGGAATTATGCAGTGTTGGTGCAAAAATGCCATGTTATCTTCTAATATTAATCTCTTCTGCTGTTTTTTTCTTTGCATTTGTTGATACAGAAAAGCCCAGGAACAGCAGAAAAAGGTGGTAGTAGCAGGTTGTGTTCCCCAGGCCCAGCCACGGATGGACTACCTCAAAGGACTCAGTATCATTGGGGTATGTATGAGTATGGGATGCTCTGAGTAATGTATGGGTATGCTCAGACAACATATATTGTATATCTGAATTGGTGCCTTCATTGGTTTTAAGTTGTGTCTAATGGGGCACCTTCAAGGAGTTTGGATGGACAGCCAGACACACACGTACACACACACACACAGATACAGATGGATTGACCTGTCATTCACCTTGCTGCCAACCTGCTGTGTCTGTTCTATTCTGGCCTCCCTGCTGCTCGGTGGATCAATAGACATCCCTGTGACACACAACCGAGACTCCTAAGATGAACAGGGTGGGGAGTAGAAAAGAAGGAAGAATATATGATCGAAGGAGGGGGAAAACAAGAGAAAGTGGTGGACATGAGGAGAGGAGAAAAGAGCCTTTCTTTGTTGCAAACAGAGAAAGGAAGCAAAAAGTGTATGAGACAAAAGGACTAAAGGAACAACATTGATGTTTAATGAGTCTTCACCTGCATTCGAACTGTCGATCATCATTCTTATGGATAGATGATCAACCGCAGTGCTTCATGTGAACAGTGTTTTAAATACGAGAAGGCTGATATTAATCAACTAGAATGTCTTTGAGTGTTAGTTTTTTAATCATACAATATGCTGTCCCAGTTTATTTTTTGATAAGTGCTGTTGCAATGTTTCCTTCACAAAACTTCCAGTCCGAACTTCTTCCCGCATGAATCCAGTGTTAGCGTGGAAACATTACGTATATTGGCCCCTATGCTATCTGATGTGTGGACAAAGACAGAGAGTGTAGCAAGAGACAAGTGAATGATGTGAGGACCGCATGGCTTTGGCCCATGAGTGTAAACTGGCTTTTCTAGTCTCCTTTCCTTAAAGGTATCATTGCAAACTCTAACTCTGTAATTGTTTTGTAATATTCAGAGAGTGAAGTGAGAGAAGAGAGGGTTACAGAAAAGAGCCAACAGACAACACAAAAGATGTTGTGGCTAAAAGCAAAAAACTCAGCAGAGGAGTCACAGAAATATGCAGATATAACAACAGGAGGGAAGAGAGATCCTTTTAAGTATATTTCTAGGGCCATTTGCCCTACAGTGTCCAACAGTGTACTCTAACCAAAACAAGTGATTTAGGCTTTTGCTTATTTTGGGTTGCAGCCCCTGAACTTTAAAATTGTCATTCATAACCCTGTGGTGCATCGCGAAGCGTGATATGGAACAATTATTTGATTTTCTTCAAAATCTATTTCACCTCAATAATCACAAGAGGAAACAAATTAAATTATTGGCAATGTTTGTAGTTCCATACGCTGTCACCTTACAGACCCTGCAAAATCATCTTGAGTCTGACAGTCCTAAGTTGACAATATTTAAAATGAAGAGTCTTGGTGAAGGCTGAATGGAGTTTTTTTTTGTCGGTTCAATACTTCCAGTCCTCCAGTCATTTAAACAAAACTACATCAAACATTCCAAAATGAATAAACAATGTGAAGTTATTCAATTAGTCCTTGTAGTAGAGCAATGTGTTATGCTAACATGTCTGTACCACACACAAAAATTAAGACATTTAATCCACGTTTAGGAGAGTTAAATATTTCCTGCATTTCTAAGAAAGCATATATTCAGTTGTTCAAATTAGGAGTATTGTGTGTCTGTGTGTGTGTGTGTGTGTGTGTGTGTCTTTGTGCATTCTTTTGTTCAACAAGAACCAAGCAATGCTGTCTAAATCACCACAGAAAATCTTGATCTTGATTTCCCATAATGCTGAATTTATTTGCTTGCATAAAAAACAAACTGCCTTGTTGAAAATGGGGATAAATTAAATTCACTGTCCAATGTTCATTACTGTCACTACTGTCGGTTGTGGGGTGATTCAGATGTTAAGTTAAATATACTTTACCATAAATAATGCAATTCCATTTAAGTAAACATGCCAGTGTGTAACACAATTACATTCAAGTCAAGTGGCATGTATGTATAATATAATTACATTCAGATAAACGGGTTTATATATGCAATAGCCTTCAGGGCGAGGCAGAAACAGCTGGGAAGTTTACCACTGCTGGTCCTTTCATTGTCATGAGGAGATTGGATTGTGCATTGATACACACACAGACAGAGACAGACACACACACACACAACACATGTCGGTCTTTCTATACTTCTAAGAACACTCGCTTACGTAATACGTTCCCTAGCCCTTACTCTAACCTTAAACATCACAGCTACATGCCTTTCCTTACTCTAACCTTAACCCTATCCTTAACCCTAAAAGTGCCCTTCAAAGTGTCCTCACAAAAATGACTTTGAACAAACATTTTGTCCTCACAACCATAGAAAGACAGGTACACGCTGATGGATGCATGCATGAACAGGCACACATGGTTCACAGACACAGACAGAGGTATATGAGTGAGCACACACTCCCCTTGTGTATCCTTGGTAGTTACAATCAACCACACAATGACAGTGGCAGTTGGTGGGTTATGCAAATTAAATGCAAATAAGCAGTTGTGAATTTGTATATAGTGACTGCACTAACGGCTAGATAAGGGGTGTAGTTAAAAACAAGTGCATCCTGTTGAATTCATTCAGTTTAATCAACCTGTGTGTCAGCTTTATGTGCATTTCTGTTGTGTTCTCCGGTGAAGTTGCTGTGAAATGAATGACAGCGTATTGTGTGTAAGGTACACAGACACAGAATCTCAGAGACTCTGAACTAGACATGCCACATCCTATATCCGAGACACATTACACACACACACACACACACACACGCAGTGGTGGCTAGGTAATCAGAGGATTACATGGGGTAAGTAGTGTTGTAAACATGAGATGCATGCACATCAGTCTTCTCAGCTTACAGTATGTATGTATGTATGTATGTATGTATGCCTTGGGTGAGCTACATTAGTGAATATTGTGAGCCCAGTTTATGCTCTTGTCATTCCTTTTTTTAATAACAGACTAAGCACCTCACATTACTGCTCATGATGAGTGTATATTACACAAATTGACAACTCACTTAAAAAATAACCTGGGTTGCAATTATTCCTTTATTTTCTGTGAACTTTAATACTGAATAGGTTTTACCTTCACTTTTTAAAAATTATTTTCTTTATAATCGGTTGTCCATAAATGAGACATTTGTAATTTTGTAAAGCCCCTTTTACACTAGACAAAAACCCACTAACACCACTAATATCTGGCTTTTGTCATTAGTGAATGGGTACAATCAGCATTCACTCCCGGGTCAAATGATTCTGCTCTCGGTCTGAATGGAATGCTCTCTTGTCTACTGGCACTGTGAAAGGATTCAATTGCCTTTTTTAGTGGGTTAACCTAAAAATCTTGCGTATATGCACTTATTTTGGTATAAAAAGGGTAAAAGCGTGTGAGTATATTTATGCTTGGTCTAGAGAAGACTTCTGTCTGCTCTATACATACAGAGTTGACAGAAGTCTACAGACGTCTTGTACCTTTTGGCACTGCTGCCACATGATTGGCTTATTAGATAATTGCATGAATAAGTTGGTGTATAGGTGTTCACAATAAAGTGCTTGGTGAGGGTATATCTTTCCAATATTCCAGGAGCATAAAGTAGGATTTGATAACAACCAGAATTGAAAAGTGAGATCTGAATTCATTGCTAAGTTGTAAACGATACCTGAACCTTACTGTGAGCAGGGACACCCGCTGCTGCTTTGAATGGAACCAGATTGCCTGGCCATTAGACAAAAATAGGTTTTATTTCAGTGTGTAACATGCATGTAACTGTTGCCTGCAAAGCACAGTGTGCATCTGTGTGAGTGTATCTGAAAGAAGGGTTACACTGGGTAATGGGCCTGGAGGCATTGAGAGCTGGTACCAAGGGCTAGAGCAAAGACCTATAAGAATAGAGAAAATGAGAGAATTAGATGTGGAGGGGATGCTGGGAGGAATGAAAGGAGAAATAATGGCACAAGAAATAATTTTTTCCTTCCCCCACTTCTTTATCCCTCTCTACATCCCTCTGTCTCTTCCTCTCATTCACTCTCCTCCCTTTCGTCTCAGATTATTTTGTGTAGGACTGTTTCAGAGTTGCCCTCAGAGCTGCAGGATTTTCTTCATTGGAGGCGATGAGGAGAATAGCTCTTGCTTGATCATAACATGATTCTGTTTTACACATTGTCTCATAATCTAAGGACTGCTCTATTCTTACCTGTAAGATCATCTGTCTTCCACCTTCTTTACCTCTTTCTGCCTCTGTTCTCATCCATGGGTTCCTACTGCCAGACTGTCTCTGTCGATACATAATGTGTGGTGTTGCAGCCACATAGACACGCAAAGGCATTAAGGAAATCTATTTCACTTCATCCTGGCCGAAGAAAATTGGGTGTGATTGTGTCTTTTTGCACTTGTTTGTCCGTGTTCTTACGCCGTATTGTCTTTGTGTATATTTACATGCCCACCTTGTTTAAATGTGGATTAGTATATGTGTGTTTGTGGTTGTCAATATCAGGCTTTTGTTTGGTTGTATGGACTTGGTTTGTCGGCATCAATAAACTTTTCCCATGTGTGTCTGTCTGTATTTCAGGTCCAGCAGATTGATCGAGTGGTGGAAGTAGTGGACGAGGCTGTTAAAGGTATTTGGACACACAAGTTTGAATGAATGAGCAGCAATGCACTGATCAACTAATTAATGAATGAGAGTCCTGTTATTATTGGAAGGGAAAATGAAGTTCCTGAGCGTCGGCTCCATGTGAATGATTTTCAGGTGTCTATCCACTTATTGACAGAATAAATTTATAGACAGACTGAGAATGACTGGACTGTCAAAAGTAGGAATATATCACTATTATGTAGAAGAGTAGATGCAAAAATTAGGACTGTGATTTTAAAACATTTGATTCTGAGTTATAATTGACAGCAGTATGGTACCAGCTGTGGTGTTATTTGAACATTCACTGTTGTTCGAAGTGCAAACATCTACAAGATAGATAGATAGATACTTTATTTATCCCCTCGCTGAAATTCATGTGTCCATTAGCTCATTGTTGATAATAATAATAATAATAAAAATAGATAACATTAAATAAACAATAATAATTAGATTAGTCCACTTCCTTTGGCTGAGGTGTTGTATAGCCTGGTGGCAGTGGGAGCAAAGGATCTCCTGAACCTCCCTGTTCTGCAGCGTAGTGAGATGAGACGTTTGCTGCACCTGTAGCTGCCTCTCTGTCCTGCCAGAATGTGGTGGAGAGGGTGGTTGGTATTGTCCAAGATGGCCTCCGTCTTACATTGCATGCGTCTCTCCACAACAGTCCTGAGTGAGTCCAAGAGCCTTTCCTTGGTTTTAAAATTAGATATTCAATTCCAGGACAACTTGATTTGATCTCTGATTTAAAGGATGGTAAATTTCAACCATATGCACGTAAAAGTTATTTTGGACTACATTGCTCAGTAAGATTAGTGATTAGGACTGACGTGCATTTAAAAGCAAAGTCATCAGTGTTGTTTTCGGATCCTATCTGTCTTGCTGTCTGCGTAGCTTGTTAAGTGGTCTTCTCTTTCTGAGGGGCTCACAGCGAGACAGACTCACATGGCAGTGATTAGGTCATCCATTTAAACTGTTAGTGAACCACCGCACTTAGCTGTTTAATGAAGGTCAGAGAGAGTTTACAGTGTTAGAGTGTCCAGTCAAGCTGTCATACACCCCCAGCTGTTCTCTAATAAAGAACAGATTGAGTTTACGCTGTGCGTGTGTGTGTGTGTGTGTATGAGTGACTAGTTTTCACTGCAGGCCTCACTCTAATGAAGGACAGCTGAACTGAGGATTAATTTTACAATGTGTCATCAACCCTAAATCGTTTGGCTACACACACACACACACACACACACACACACACACACACACACACACACACACACACACACACACACACACACACACACACAGAGTGACTTTTATTCCCCCTTTCTTCTCTCTGATTTGCTCATTCTTTCCCTTTTCTTTCCTTTCCTTCTTCCACCCGTTCCTCAGAATCTTTTGATGTCTTCCCCTCCTCTTTTCGTCTTCCGTTCTCCCCTCCTTCCCTCCCATTTTCTTCCCTCCTTCGCCCCCTCCATGGAAACTAATTTCCCCAGTATCATTACAGTTCTTTATGACCTCGTATAAACTGAGAACTGTTATTTCAGCTCGGAGGCCTGGGCATAAACCTTTAAGCTAGGGGATTTGCCTGTTGTAATGGCTACTAAAATACTTACTTCAATGAACTGCTAATAGACGCACTTCTTTGCTGCACCAAAATTGCTTGCAGGTCTGTTTTCCACATGAGCACTGGTATGCTTTTATGAGCTCGGTTCTTGAGGTGAGAGGCTATCTATTCTGGCTCAAAAAGAACTTAACAACTGCCACTACATAAAGACTTCACTACTGTAAACAGTGCATCTATCTAACATAAAGCTCAAGGTGCTGCCTCTTGTAAATACCAGAGCATGTTTTTATCCTGTAGTTATCTCACGTTGGGTTGCTGAGCATACACACATCTCACACATTACACCACTGCCAGCATAAGTGATTTGGTGGGTAGTGTTGTTACTGTTGTGACAGCTGTGCCAGATGTTGATTTTCTTGGCTGGTTTGGTTTTATCATGTATTCCAAACCTACTGGCAGATCTGTAAAAAAAATAAAAAAAAATAAAAATAAAAAATCAGTATTGACACCCATGGGTACACATCTTTTCAGGGGCACCTAACCAGATTTTAGATCTCCTAGTGATGCTCAACAAACAAAATTAAGTGATTCTTTGAAGAGTAAAATACAGACAAAATAGATATATACAAATTTTAATCAAGAAAAAAAATTATATAGAAGCCCACACAAAGGCTGGAAAATGTGTTATTCATGTTTTCAATCAGAAAGGAATGCCGACTTCCTCTTAAGTCTGATCTTTGCACCATTAATACATATAGATAGCTCTTTCTTTATAGGGGCGTTTTTATGTCTTTATCTCTTTATTGGCCTCCCAATATTGATCTTCTATCACTGAGATGATAGCCTCGGATGATACTATTTCACCTGATATTCTTTTATCTTTTAGAAACAGTTTAGATTTACTGTGTGTGACATAGAAACAGGGGGCAGAAAAGGTTAGACAGGCTAATGTATCTACTTAGCTACAGATCAGAGGCTATATTGTATCCATATAACCTCATGATCCTTAATTCACCTGTATAAACAAACTGTTTGTGTGTGCCAGTGCTGAAAAATAAAGCAGGAGTATGAAGAAGCTGCTGAACAGAAAGAGACTGTAAGACAGGTGGAAGAAGAAACGAAATGAAGAGCAGGTATAAGGAGACAAATTGCTGCATTCACAGGTATTGTAAGACATCTGAAGCTGTTCTGAACATTGTCTTTTAATTCTCAGTGACCTTCCACCTGGAAGTGACAAATGCAAGCTCTGTAGAGGAGCTCATCATTGTCAAGCTTCAAAGCCCTGTGTATGGCTTTTAAAGGAAGTGTTCAAGATATTTGCATTATATTATACATTTTATGTGCATCTGAGATATTTCCCATCAAAATTAATTCCACTGATGTTTGGCAAGAATTTTTTTCCAAAGACATTTGTACATATCTAGTAAACTGCTCTTGGAGGAGGATAAATGAAAAGCATTACACCCCTCCCGTCCTGCTCATCTGCCACCTCTGTCCCTTCTGTCTAATATACCCCCACCCCCTCGATCTTGCCTGCTGCTTTACAATCAAACCAGGGAGCACAACAAGACCCACCACTTATGAGACATCAGACACAGGTCAATAGGTCGTCCTTTTAGCTCCCTACCTCTATGATCCAACCATCCATCTGGCTATCCTGTACATCTTTCATCTTGTGATGTATTTTTTTCTATCATCATCCAACCATCCATCCATCAACCTTTCCATCCATCTATCCTTGCTTTCCCTCCCTCCCATTCCCTAGCATGTTATGATGGGCCCTTATGAGTGGATAGAAGGATTTATGTCGGTTTGTATTTATGGAGGAGAGAAAAGAACAAAGGAGAGAGAGATTGTAAAAAACGCAGGGGGGAAAGGAGGAGAGCAGTCAGTAACAAGAAAATGTGGTATAGGGCGATGTGTGTCTCTTATGTCTATGTGGGGTTGCCCATCACAGCAGTTGGCCTCTCTAAACTCTGTAATTGAGATGACAAATAGAGCAGCGTTCTTTGGATTTCTTCAGCAACTCAAGTTAGCTATTTTATCTCTTGCTTCCCATTCATGGTCCCTCAGGCCCTGAAATTGAATTTGGCTTTGGGTACACTCCTGGAGTGATTCCATGCTGGTAGTGAGATTATTTTTTGAGTCTTCTGTGGCAGTCACATCAACAGGGGTCCTATGAAGTTTTAGAGGACAAAAAAAAGGGTATGTCGGGAACAACTATTTTCAAGTTTTATGAGAATGGTCAATCTCATAATTTGGAAAAACATCTGGAAATTCAGCAACGTACTGGTAATTGCTTTCTCCCGACAAGTCTGTGTATGCAATTAGATATCTGTGACTCTATTTTCCCACAGCTAAAACTATCAGAAACAAATGCACAATATCAACAATCTGGAAAAAATATGGAATTTCAAAACAGAATTTACCACAGTTCTTCACCAACAGGCCTGAGGTAAAGTTAATTACTGACATGCCTTTTTTTTCAGCCAGTGAAGTTGCACATCTCCCAGATGTGAGTTTCAAGGTCCATTGTTCATCCTCAGCATGCTAGCCATTATGGTTAGGCCTGGTTTGTGATAGCCTGCCACTTTGTGCATTGTAAAAATCGGTTCCATGTTTTTTTTTTTCATTTATAACCTTTAGTGACTGGTCAGCACTTGTTAGATATTTGATGTCATTCACAGCAGATAGGTTAGGTTCACATGCCCTTTATTGTGGCTGCATTCGGCTACTCAATGTTTTTACTATTATTAGGATATAATGAAAAGTATAATCAAGGTTTAAAAGGCAACTAATTTTTAATCTAATATATATAATGTAGAAGAAAAAGCTCTTGTAGACTCTGATTGAATGTGCATCTATTGAGCCATAATCTTCTCTCTCATACAGTACATTTGTTGAATGAACTTGTGATAAAATATTTAAAGCAGCAGTTGAGGAGCAGGTGGAACTGTGAAACTTAGCTGTTTAAAGAAAGTATTAATGTAAGGATGAACTGATTGATCAATCAAGAGATGGAGAGATAGTTACAGCGAGAAGAGTATTAGAGAACGCAATTTTAAATCCTTGTTTCATGACCAATGACACACAGACAGCTAGCTGGAGGGAAAAAATGGCTGAATGTGAATCCAAGTCCCAGCTGTTTTCCACGAGGGAAGTTTTCTCATCTTCTTGCTTGTACTGGGATATTACGACCAGTCACGCCTCACCAATTGGCTCTTTGTCCTCCTCTGGGGCAGATTGTCATTTTTATCTACCAATTGATAACCACGCTTCCTGCCCTGAGCCCACCCTCCCAGGAGACCCATGTAAAGCGGATGAAAACAGGAAGACAATTCCATCCCTCAGCGCCTCCATCGTGCACATCTCTAGCTGGTAGCCTATTAGACGGTTGGGAAGGAGAGACTACTGCATCCCATTTCCACACACCAAAGGCTGGACATCATGAGCTATTAGCTATTAGACTCAGCTATGGATTCTCATTTGCTTCTGTAACACAGTGATGTCCACTGAGTGATATTTTTAGGATTACAGTAAAAGATGAAATAGCCATCTTTATTTTGAAGATTCCCTTTTTCCTGCCAATCATTCATTACATCCACCACTATTATCATACTATGCTATATCATTCTTTAACTATCTTGGTAATACCTCAGCAAGAATATCATGTTCTTGCCCTACTCCACACTTTGTGTATTCACTCTTAATTGATTTTAGGTGCGCCCGATGCCAGAGTTTGGCCTATTATGTCATTTCCTGCACAGCTAGACCAGATAATTTCTCTCTCCTATTACCACGTCTGTTCTGATATGCTGCTCTGCCTCTTTCTATGTCCTGTTCACACTACCATCATATTTATTAGATGAAAGAGGTTGAATGATGGCTTTTATTTGGCTGTCTGTAGGTGGATATTGCACAATGCAAAGCTGGCTTTCTATTTGGTATAATATTTGTGGGTGAGAGGATATATGTAATTATATTTGTGTGAGTGTGCTGTATGTTTAAGTGTGTTATAATTATAGACTGAAATAAGAGGAAGTTATTAAATCATCCACACAGCGAACTTCTCTATTTGTCTGTTCTCTATCTATATTTTCTTTGAGTTTCTCAAAACAGTGTGAATAATCTTATCCAGCTGTTTGCGCAGTTGAGCATAGGAATTCGGGTTTTTTGTACTTTAAACAGGATGACTAATACAGTATGTTTAACTATAATGTATTAATATTTAACATCGAAATGCTTATACTCTATCTGCGCACCCATCTGCACATAGGTCTGCATGATAGTGATAGTGATTTTGGTTTGAAAAGGACTATGTAGTGAAGTTATGTTTGTTGTTTTCAGGCCACTCAGTTCGTCTGTTGGGTCAGAAGAAAGATGGAGGCCGGAGGCTCGGTGGAGCTAGACTGGACCTGCCCAAGATCAGGAGGAACCCTCTCATTGAAATCATCTCCATTAACACTGGGTAGGACACAGACGCACAAACAGAAAACACGCCTCATGAAATATTCAGCTTTAACTGTGAACTCAATTTCACTGCTTCCCTGCCATTCTGGTTTAGTGTGTGTGTGTGTGTGTGTGCGTGTGTGTGTGTGCGTGTGTGCGTGCGTGCGTGCATGCCCTCTCCCTCTTTGCACAACCACTTAAACAGAGCCCCTCTGTGCTTCTAATTTTATCAATTTTACATGGTTTGCTTGAGATGTGTATGTAGTGGGGTGTGTACGTGTGTGTGTGCACATAATGCTATTTATTCTTCAAACAGGTGTCTAGCCTTTTTTTTCTCAGCTTCCACAGTTACAGATAGACCTCCTTCCATCATCTCCTTCCATTTCTGTATTATCCTGTTACAGTTCTCTTATTTTGGCTGTTATGTCACTGGTAGTGAGTCTGTTTAAGAATGCTTCTGTTATGTGAGGTTTGCCTATATTTTACCATAAACAGCAATAAAGAAAAATGTAGATAATATAGATAAATACTAAGGATGAATAGGTATAGATAGGGTTGCCCATTTTCATGTGTATAGATAGAAAAGCACAAATCTACACACACACACACACACACACACACACACACACACACACTTTTATGGGCTAATTTCATGTTGTTTACAGATCTGTGTCTGTACTGGCCCATGTGCTTTATTCTCAGCGGGCTAGTTACAAAGGGTTACGACAGACTAATTCCACTGTGCTGGCCCTCAGCTGATGATGATGATCCATCAGTCATCCTCCTGCAGGTCTTCATGGTCTATACATTAATGACTCGGTGTACAAAGTGAAGAAGTAAACAACTTGTGAACACGGTGCTAGTGTCCTGTAAGCCTACAGCTTTCTTTGTTTAAATAAGTACTCATTTATTCTTGCAGCCATTTCCTTTAGAGCCCTTTGGCTTTTTAACTAGCCAAGAAAAAGAGCTTAAGCTGTCACTAATAACCATTAAGAAGTTGTAGACATTACATGATCAACAATACATCATCTCTTTGTTTGAGCCTGTTGTGTGCACGTGTTACTGTCGGTGAGGGGGTTTCATTATTTTACTGGAATTTCCATTAGTGTTCTTGTACCGTCTGGGCTAATTGCAACAACATTCTTCTCCCTGTAACATAGTGACCCACTGACAAGAGGGCTGTGACCTCTTCTCTGGCCCTGACCTATTATTTATTACTGCTATATTACCAGAGTAGGCATTTTTATGATTATTTCGGGGATGATAGTAATGCAGCAGATACATTGTGTGTGACATTATCATACTTCACATTGTCGCAATAAATGTCATCCATTTATATTAGCCTTGAAACACAGAGATTGCAAACGGTCATCCATTACACACAATCAGGTCCATTATATCAAAAATCTAGCTCTCATTATATTTTTGTCTACCTCACATGTTTGACAACATCATGTTATGATTATTTTCTGAATTCATGTTTGTCCCAGCCTTAATTCAAAAAAAGGCAGTGAGTGTTCTCCTAATGAGTTGACTCTGTTTTAGATGTTTGTTGTCTACAGAGCTCGTTGGTCTTTATTCCTGGCTCAAGTTTCCTGGACTAGACTTCATCTATGACAGCTAGAAAAACAACCGCTTCTGTTTTACAGATAAACTGGCATTCTGGTGGACACTGAATTTGGCCTGTTTAAAAAGACAAAGCTGGAGGCCTGTGACTAAAAGAAAAAGCAAAATTTTGGTACAACTGCCACTGTGTACTCAGGTTGGCCATCATCCACATAGAACACTCACTCTTTCACTGCCTCTGTGTGCCTTTTTGATAATTGTTGATAAATGGATCTCGGTCTCTCTCAGTCTCTCTATCACTCTGTCTTGCATTTTTGCATGTCTCCCATTTTGTGATTTCTTCCGTGTTGTGGTATGTATGTGCAGATGTCAGTCCCCTGCCATCCTTCCTCCAGCAGGGGGTCTATATTCGATCCAGATGAACTTGCCCTTGTTTTTCCAAATGGGGCGGGCTGGCTACAAATAAATCCCTTTGTTTTTACTCTTTCAACTGGAACTCTTTTAGGAGGCTGGGGGATTACATGAATATGTTGACCGGGTGAATTGGCTGTTGACAAATCTCTCCCAAATAGCAGTGTTGTTACTGAAAATCCAAGCTTTATGTGTGCTTTTGTGTGAGTCGGTCAGTCATTAGTGTCACTAATTTGACATGGCTCTCTTAATATATATATATATATATATATATGTGTGTATGTGTATATGTGCGTGTGTGAATCATGCGTGTGTGTGTGTGTGTGTGTGTGTGTGTGCACGCGCACGCGTTTTGGAAAGGAGAATGCGTCCTTTATGCACTCTGTTTTTAGATGATCTGTTTTAAATATTCCTCTGAGGTAGTAGTGACATCATTGGTGACATTTGTCAGCTGATGAAACAGAGGGATCTTTGTCTGACACACACATGAACAACATCAGTTGCAGTTGTTCTCCAGACTGCCTCTGTGTCAGATGAGAACATCTGAAACTATTAATTTTTAGTGTGTGTGAGAGTGTGTGTGGCCTTTAATGTTTGTTGCCAGTTTTTCTGTGTGTGTGGACATGTGGGATGCATTCATTTAAGCTCGCTCTCTCTCTCTCTCCCTGTGTTTTCTTGCCAAATGTCAAGTTGGTGTCATGGAGTGCTTCCACAGGTTATCTGCAGTTCCTTGAAAAATCCTAAATGTCAAATAATCTTTAGGTCTTAAAATAACATTCTTAAGTTAATAGATTTTTCCCTACAATACAGTGCATTCAGAAAATTCAATTTTTTCACATTTTGTTATGTTGCAGCCTTGTGTTAATATAAAAAAAACTTTCTTTCATCATCATTTTACACTCAATACCCCTTAATGATGAAGCAAAAACAGAATTTTAGAAATTTTTGCGACTTTATTAAAAATTGAAAACTGAAATATTACATTGTCACAGGCATTCTGACTCTTTGCTATGACACTTAAGCTCAGGTGCATCCCATTTCTCTTGATCATCTTTGAGTAGTTTTTACGCCTTCATATGCCTCTGGGAAATTCAGCTGATTGGACATGATTTGGAAAGGCACACACCTGTCTATATAAGACATCAAAGCAAAAACAAAGCCATGAGGAGGGAGAAACTTCCTGTAGAACTAAGAGACAGGATTGTGTCGAGGCACAGATCTGGAGAAGGCCACAAAAAAAAATCTGCTGTATATAAGGTCCCCAAGAATATAGTGGCCTTCATAATTCTTAAATGGAAGAAGTGTGGAACAACCAGAACTCTACCTAGAGCTGGCCGCTCAGCCAAGCTGAGCAATTAGGGTAGAAAGGCCTCGGTAACAGAAGGAACCAAGACTCCAACACTTTGGCTGAGCTTCAGAGATCCTGTGTGGAGATGGGATAAATCAGAAAGACTACACGTTCTAAGGATCGTGTCTGGTTTCCTCCAGACATGACACTGAGAATTGAAGCCAAACAGTTCAATCTTGGTTTCATCAGACCAGAGAATCTTGTTGTTTCCCACAGTCTGAGAGTCCTTCAGATGCTTTTTTTTTTTTTTTTTTTTTTTTTTTTTTTTTTTCAAACCTTCACTGAGGAGAGGTTTCGGTCTGGCAACTCTGCCATAAAGCCCAGATCAGTGGAGTGCTGCAGTGATAGTTGTCCTTTTGGAAGTCTCCACACATGATCTCTGGAGCTCAGTCAAAGTGACCATCAGGTTCTTGGTCTCCTCTGTTAACAAGGCCCAACAGCCAGTGTAAATGGATGGGGAGCCACTCAGACACCATCCTCTCCGTAGGGCAGGTTAGGGCACTTGTGTGGACTTGTGGGAGACACTGTGAAACAGAGGATACATTGCTTCCTGTTGGTAAAATTATCACCAGAAATCATGCGTCTACCAGATACCATAAAGTACATTTTTTCCCAAAACAAAACCCTATAACCTTTATCCACTTTAGCTTCTGTAAACCATAATCATCCATAATATTCAAATTCATTCTTAAATAAAACCCATTTACTCATTTCAAATTACTCTACGCAGTGATTTAATCTGGGTCTAACAGATGAGCCTATTCTTCCATTCCCTTCACTTTATTAGTGCAAATCCTCACAACAGCCTGGCATAGTGTTTCACCTGGGATTACCTATGAAAATTTAATTTCACGTTCAAATTGATTCACAATATTAGTTTCATTAAGTTGCATATTAATTTCATTTGTACCTATTAAAAGCCAAATTAGATTGACTTTTTTTCCACCAAGTTAATTTTATCCCCATCAGAAAATAAATTCATCGTAGTCCAGCTAGTCCTCAAATGCCCTCTGGCTTTGTATTAAAGGAACATTGTCAGGTTTCTCCTGGGCCATTAGCACAGTTATTTTGAGTCCTCTTTACTTGACACATTAATGAGCCAAAGCTGTGATTGCTACTTTGAAGGTTCAGTCCAAAAGCAGCATGTTGCATCATTGTTGATATCAGATAACAGTTTTGTTTCAATACACTAATATTTTGTTTGCTTCTTGCAGTCACAGTTTGATTCATTCAATTACTTGCAGACACAGTGAGTGTTACGGTCATATTACAGATGTGAAGAACAATTATTGAATGATGTAAATAGCAAATACAAAGTTTTAATACACTGTGAAATATAATCTGTATAATATATTTTAGGATGATATAGTTTTATAATGAAATTTGGCTGCAGATGTGTGCTGATGTCCAGGCAGTTGTTTTTGAATAGGTCACAATTTGAGTAAAAATCAATGACATTCAATCCATTTAAACATAATTAATGTCAGTAACATAATATTTGTAATATGTTGCAATTGTTGAACAAATTTGGTCTATAAGACAAAGGTAAATTCATCCAATCTTAAGTGTTTTTGAAATAATTATTTCATCAAACATTAATTTTCACCACCCTGAATAGACATCCAAACAACATAATACCTCTATCCTCCCTACAAACATGAATATGAGGAAAGTTAACAGGCCACTTAAGACGAAGTGGCACAAAAGTTGCTGAAATCAAACCGAATCATTAACAGCCAAGGTTTTTCAGGAAGTCAAACAGCTTTTGATAAAGGTAAACCTCTAAACCTTGTGGAAGTTTTGATTTGCAACAATACGACAGAAAGCTTGTTGTGTGTATGCATATTGAATGCTCAATGAGAGAGGTGAAGCAGTGGAGGGAATAGTAGTTGATGAATGAGAAGCATAAAAGAGAGAAATACTTGAAATACATAAAGTGTTTTTCGATATGGGACTCAAATCAGATGTGGTTGCTATGAATTCCACCCTACTCTTACTTCTGTTGTTGACTCTGATGCTGATGTTAGGCTTGTACTCTGTAATTGTCTTATGATCCAGTCGCCAGCGTTTAGTTTTGGATGGTTTCTTACGTTATTCCGTCCTTTGTTTCTTTATGCAAACAGATAAGCCTGAGGGCAGAGTTCATTTTTTATACTGTCTTAAACTGGAAAAAGACTTCTTGTCTCTCTAATGCTCTGTTTTGTGTCCCAGTTTTAGCATGCTTGACACTAGCAGCAAAGTTGTTCATGTATGTGTGTGTGTGTTAGTATAGCCCTAGGCTATACTAACAGTCCCTTCTTGCTCTGTGTATATCTATGTGTGCATGTGTGTGTGTGTGTGTGTGTCTGTGTGTGTGTTGTCGTCAGCAACAGTAAAAGCCCTTCTGTGAGCAGGTTGAATCGTGATGCTTCAGCATCATAAACAAGGAATTTACAGCCACTCAACCAGAATGGGTCATTAAACGTGTGTGTGTATTTGTTGATGTGTCTGATTGTGTGAACCTTTGCTATTAGACTTCAGGCATTAAAAATACACCCTTTGTTCCACTGTTACAGCTCATTTCAATTCATTTCATTGTCTGTCTCTTCCATGTTTTCTATTTAGTCACATTTGTGGCAGTCGTAATCTCTGTTATTGTTATTACAATGTGCCAAAGTCAGTTGTTAATGACCCTCTGCTGTAACCCCAAACCAGCAACCAACCCGTATCCTCCATGCAGGCAGGTAGACAGGAAGACACTGAGGGAATAGGGAGTGGAAGTAGGCTTCCTGGGGTTTGAGAGCTCTCACAAACAAACATGTGAAGAAATGCTGGAAGGCTAACTGCTGCCTTGATGTTTGATTGCTGTGCTGGCAGCTCGTATATCACAACAGATAGGGAGAAGTTGAATTAATATTGATATGGAGGCTTGCACTACTGTTAAAATGTGTAACTCTCACACCGTAGTGAAAGTTATGTTCAGTGTCTATGGTAATGCATATTACAAATATTTGTCATTTGCAAACCTATACAATTTGAATATGATTTTTTTTGTACCCATCAAGGCTGAGCAGTTAATTGAAATATTATTAAAATCACAAATATGACCAAGTGTAATATTCAAATCACAGGAGCTGCAGTTTTTTTATAAATGTAAAATGTATCACAACATACCATAAAGGAAGCAGCGTGTTGCTACAGAGATGCCCCAGCCTACAAATCATATTCTCCAGATGTAAAAGAACATGCTTGTTTGGTATGAGACCCAACAAAAATCAAATCATCATTTTATATTTTTTTCAGTGAAAATGAAATGCAAAAATGACCACTGCAACTGAAATCTTGACTCCTATTGCAATCGTGAGAGCTGCCGAAATAATTTTTAATTAATTTTTAATGATATATATATATATATATAGGTGTGTGTGTATTTTGCATATTATTCAGCCCTAGTACCGATTATATGATACTGTGAAAATACTCTGTTTCCTTTTGTTGATATTTTCCTCTGCCACAGCCTGCTCATAATTCTCCTTCAAATGCTTGTGGGGTTAAGCTTATGATAGATCGACAAATAGAGATGCTGACATCTCTTGAAGAGAAGCAAACATTGAAGGATTTAATACATTATAAATTTCAACAGTCTTGATTTTTGTCATGGAGGGGTGGAAATTTCTTGTTCTGAGTTACTGGCCTCACCCATCCAGGGAGTATAAAAGATAACCTTGGAGCCCATACACTATTTTATCCTCTTTCATTTGTTCAGCTCCTTCTATTCAGTTCCCCCTGTTTTCTTTTTTCACCTTCTGACATTAATAGTAACATATTTATCTACTTAACAGAAAGCTAATTTAATCTGGCCATTAAGCCATGCTGAATATTGCATGATGCCATTGTTGGAGTTTTGAATGGATATTTAATACCTTTTAAACATGAATGTTTTGGATACTTCACTCAAGATACATAGTATTTAATCTTTTTTGTGTGTTATTTTCTATTCTATTTTTTCTGTGGTTGGCTGCACTCATTTGAACAAGGATTTTAACCGGCTACTGGCTCATTTCTCATAGACCTTTATCCCTGCCAAATCCTTGATTTCTACAATCAATAAAAATCACGCGCACACACACACACACTATGTAAGCAAAGCTGACAGAGACAGAGTGAAAAGTGTCTCCTGTGTTTGTGTGTTAGCGTGCACTGTGAATTTGTTTATGTTAGCCGACAGACCTTTAGTGTGTTAGCTGCTTGTTTCCTGTGATTTGGGTCTGGGTGCCACAACTTCTCCATCCACCCTTCAGGCCGACACAGTGGAATAATAGGTCTTATCAACTGACCTTTACATAGATTTTTTTAACTATTGTGCCCAAGGTGTAGTGTTCACAGCCAGCTAAGGGAAAAGTAAATCTAGGGTCACAGACATCTAGATGCACAGAAAAACAATAAGCCTCAGAGCAAGCAGGGGCAGGGTTAGGAGTTGGCTGTGAAGCCATAACCACAACAGCAAGGCCTGCATGTCTGAGTTAGACATATTACCTTGGAAAAAAGAGGTTGAAATAATAGTATTTTATTACTCCTGTTCTTGAACTGATGTGTCTTATCAGTTCATTATCTAAATACAGGCAGAAATTGCGTACTTTATAGATTCTATTTTAAATTGGCATAGAAAATGAAGAATAGTGAGTGAATAGTGAGCTGCGGCCTGCTGCTGCAAAATTACTACAGCCGGGGAAATGTCATGAAGTTGCAATTGCACAACCCTGCAGAGGGCCTTTAATTTGAAAAGATGGATAAGGTGGGGACACGTGGTGTTACCTGGCCGAGGCAATAGGGCTAGAAAGAGGAGAAACGGAGAGAAAAGTAGATTTAACTGTAGATTTTTCATAGATATTCACTCCAACCGCTGATGTACTATGTGTGTGCACAACCCAGATACAATGAAACTTGTAATAGTTGGACTGGCCATCAGACATACTGGGACAAATCCCACTGGGCTGCCACAACAGTGGGCCGGTTGACCGTCAAAAAATCCATAAAGTTTTAATGGCCATGTTGTGTCTCTCATTCGGGGTGCACATGCCTGTGCAGTGTGCATGGTCTGGGACTGAGTTAACTTCCACAACACCCTGAAAACTATAACATCAACAACATACAGTATACACTGACTTACCTGTCCCCTCTTCATGCTTTCTCCCTGACAGCCTTTTGTTTACTACAGAAAAATTTAATATCTTCTTTGTTCTCTCTTCACAACACCACATCCTTTTCCTGCATTTCCAAACTGTCGCATCCTGTTAACTTTCCAATTTATAACCATTGTTCAATACTCACTGGTCTTATATTGACTATTATCATGCAGGCACTTTTCTATGCTTTTCAGAAGGCGAATGACAGTCTTCAGCACCTGATAGTAGTTCTTCACTTTCTCTGCTCCAATCTGCTGCTGGTTTCTTTTCTTAGTTTGGAGATCAGTCGAACTCAGCACATTGTGTTTCTGATGCCAGAGGTCTTGTCATGGCAGGGTAAAAAAGACATAGCACAGCTCATTGGTGACATACCTTGTATTAAAGAAAATCACTAAAGAATTGTAGTGTCAGGATAAGAGTAGAGGAGCAATTTCTGCAGATAAAAGCTTGAAGCTTGAAAGAGAAAGTGGAATGTGGTGCAGAGAGGAAGAGGGAGAGAGATGGGAAGTCATTAGCTGGGTTAAAAGCAAATTGAATCAGGCCCACTGTATGTGCTCTTTTGTAAATTTCTCTGGCAATTGCAGTGAGGAAGTGAATAAAGCCTAAGAGAATAAGGAGGCAGTTTTTGCATGAGATGCTGCAGAGAGACGCACAAGCAAGTCATCCCTTTTTCCTCTTTTGACTACATACACACTAACAATCGCAGCAGGCATATCTGCCCCAGCTTGAGACTTCTCATTCAGACTGTAATATCCACCAGTGGGGTTCATGTGATATTCACTACAGATACTGATGAGTGATGAATTAAAAATGCTGAACAGGCTCAGTTGATTCTGATTTTGTATCAAAATGGCAAGAGGCAAGTATCTTTGAAAGAGAGTTGTTGGGGCATGGATGGCAGGAGCGTCAGGCACAAAGACTGCTCCACTGGCTAGTGTTTCATAAGGAACTGTGACGAAAGTGACATCTGCATTTTTAAATCTATGGGAAAGCCATCAGTAAATGGGGTCGGAAACTGTGGTTTACAGTGCATATTTGATGACTGTGATGCTCGTACATTAGTAGGATGTGAAAGGAAAAACAGAAGAGCAAGTCCTGCTCAGAATGCCATTATGTATATGTGAGTGCACATTTGAGAGTCCAGTGGTGTAAGAACCATGAGTAGGCCTACTGATTGACTGATATGTGGAAAAAAGGAATATTGTCAGTTGAGTCATCCTTTACCATTTTCTCAACAAGTCAAGTGCATGTGTGGTGTACACAGAGAGAATGGTACAGGCCTGAATGCTTGACCCCTACAGTCAGGAGATCTGGTTGCTCTGTTATGCTGTGATGGGCATTTTGCTGCCACCACTTTCATCATCAAAACACCAAATGACGGAATATCTTTTGTAAAAATGGTGTTCATCCCTCCACTAGAGTACAGAGACTTGAAGAATCAATGCGCATTAAAGCTTATCTGGTGGCACATGGTGACCCATCACTTTACTAAGACACTTTGGTTTTTTCTTTAATTTGCCACCCATCTGTAATTTGTCCATATCTCTCACTCATCTTAAAAGCAAATACACAAACCATGTTACACTGCTCTACTTGACTGCTTCTTCATTTTGTTGATCGTTGATCAATGATCTCATCTTTTCTATTCCGTGTTGTTTTTCTCCCTGAGGAGCAGAAGTGAAAATACATCATGTGAAGCAGCAACAAAAGAGGGAGGAAATGTGTTGATGTGCTTCAGAAAAGTCGAGTTACAGAGGAGTCAATGGTGTTTACACAAGGGTTTCTGATCACGTTCATATTGTGGATTGTTCTGGATTGTGGGAATGCATGGATGCACAATGTACACTCAATCTCTTTTTATTTTACACTTAAACACACCTACAACACATACAAACTCACACCTCCTCAAAGGAACTCCCTTTCTCTTCTTCTATTTTGTGCCTGACACACACACGATTATATGCAGACACTTTCCCACTCACTCGCACATGCACATACACACACACACACACACACACACACACACACACACACACACACACACACACACAGCTTTTCTAGATGTGTACCATGTTGGCCTTTCCTGCTGTTTATCAAACCAATGTATGGGTAGTTTTCAGCTCCACTGATCTGAACATATTATTCCATTTCCCTCTTTCCCACTGCTTAACACACAAACGCACAAATACATGCCCGGAACACACACATGCATGCTCCCTCAACTGTTCTCCCCACTCACTCACCAGGAGAGACTCTGCTTCCCGCAGTAAATCCAAAAGATTGATGTGTCTCCTTGGACAAAATGAGATTGTGTGTCATTACAAGGCATTACACTACAGAACCCCTGAGTAACTGAATTAGCCCTAGTGTGTCACAGGAAAACGCAGTACACACACACACACACACACACACACACACACACACACACACACACACACACACACACACACACACAACTGATCGTCTAACAGAGTATTTGCACAAACCAGTTTCCTACATGTTTTCTTTCCAAGAGGTAAATTGTCCACAGTTGTCAGACAGAAACATTAACCCAGAGATTACGCTTTCTTTCTGTGACTCAGACGTAATGCATGTCCTCTTTTCCAGGGGACAGAGTAATTGGTAACATAATCTTAACTAATGTTATAATGTTTGATGACCCTCAGACCGCAGATGCTGTGCAAGGCTGGTACTGAAGCCGTCTTTACCCCGCGCCTTTCAATCTCTCAGCGAGGCCACATTATTAGCTGCGGAATCATTTTTCAATCTTGTGCCTTCATCTTTACCTGTGGAGAGATAGTTTAATGTCACAGCAATGTTACCTGCTGCTCAAATTTGAAAAAAAAAAATTGAGCTTGACCCTGCTGTGCACAACCAATGAGATTGACAGCTAACTATGACATTCTGTGAAGGCGGCTTGCGATGGACAAAAAACTGTAAAAGGCAACCTAAAATCACACTGAAACTGAGGCTCTGTCCTGCTTTTAGTTACATGTTAGTGACCTTAATCTGTGCTACACCTTGCCACTGAGCTCTGTGCCCCACCTTCCTGAGAACACAGATCACACTGCTGATCATATGTAGAGGCATGTGTTCAATAAACCCTATGAAGTAGGTACTCAGTCAACCAAGCAGTGATCTGGATCACAGAGATTTTACAGTTCTGTAAGACATGTAAAAATACATCACTAAGTAGAATGTAGAAGGTCTTATTAAGGTGTCAATTAACGTCTGAAACCTGTAGATGTTAAGGTGTAGTTAGTCACACACCTGGCCGGTGATATTAACCTAACCACTGGGTAATGCAGTTGTTTATTAAGTTGTTGTGAGCAGGCCACTCAGTCTCACGGTCAGTCAGGTTGTCTGCCACTGAGTCAGTAAAGTAATCTAATAGTGCATCAGTAAAGTCAAGAACAAGTGATTTCATGAGTCACTTACAATGGAGTGGGCAGGGGACAGGTGAGATAATGAGCCAAGTGGCTTGCAGCTCTAACTTCCGATCAGATTTTCTACCACTTTGACTAACTTTATCAATTGTCTGGTGGTTCAATAATAAGCAAACATCATGACATTATTGTCCGGTAACAATGGGCTGACTGATCTAGTACAAACACTATCTTGAAGTCTATCTACAGACAAAACAAGAAGTTGGGAAAACAGTCATGGTTCCTTTTGTAGACATGGGCTTATGGTTTCACACACATGCACATGCTCTCACACACATACACGTGCTGTCTTTCTCCAGTCAAAACAACAAGCAAGGCTGCTGTAGTAGTTACAGGAATCTAAGGTCAGCATGTGACACTTTTTGTAAAAGACACACACACACTCTCAAACAAACACACAGAGCTGTTTCAGTGTGCAGCATTGGGAACACGAGACTAAATAACAGAATTCAAGAGGTCAGACACAAAGGCTGAATTGAACACTGGGAGGAATGGGCCCCAGCTGCATTAGGAGACACACTCAGACACACTGGTCTATTCACAGATGAAAGGAAACACACATGCGCGTGCAGACACAAGCGCATACACACACACACACACACAATATCTAACACAAAAATGCAAAAACAATATTATGTGAGATAACAGTGTGAGAACTTCGTGTTATATCTCAGTCTGAGCAGAACAACTTATTGGCAGGACAGAAAACAAGTCCATGACAAGTCTGTTTCTCAGAGTAAACTCTTGAATGTAAAAGGCTTCAGACACCTTGTTTTGTGGTCTTAACAAGCTCCTCTGGTCAATGGGCCATCTCTTCATAAGAAATAAACAAAAAGCCACTGAAAAATGTTGAGTTCACACAAATTTAAACTCTAAAAACTTCTGTCATTTGGTTTGTCTTCAGTGTTCTGTAGCCTTTATAAAAAAATTCTCTCTGTTTTTGGAATAAAACACAAGGTGTGGGTTTTGCTAGAGAAGGTCTTTTAAATGTCTAATATGGGAGATTTGCGGGATCTTTCAAGTAACATGACACACCGACGTACTGACATAGGTTTTTGTACATGGAGATGTCATGTATCACCACCATCCACATCATTGTCAAATTACATTGCCAAAAGGCAGACATATTGATATTCATTGTTTAATATTATAAAGAAAGTTTCTGCTGTGCTCACACAGCTGTATTTATTTGCTTTTATTATTTGAGTAAGCTCAGTTTCTACTTAATAAACACCACATTTCTTTGCTTAAAAAGTGAGCCAAGAAGATTAAGCTCCACAAGCTGCAAGCACTGAAATTTGTGTTTCGTCCCAAATCCTGATCATGGTTTAAAATTAGAACCCCTAATAAGATAAAAGATGTAAGGAATATTGTCTTTATCCATGTCTCACAAGATCATTGGTGTGTGTGCAAAGTTCCCATGCTTCTTGAATGATGCCAGGTTCTTACTTGCGACTGTGTATCAAGGCTAAATTGAGTTTAGCTGCCAACCTTTCTCTGAATAACTAATCATCCTCTATTCATCCCTCCTAATAGGTCTTTACTCCATTGTGTCAACATTCTTTGTTCCTTGACTCCACATTATTTTGCAACCTCCACTTTGACTTTGAGATGACACTAATAGTAAACTTACAGGCTTCAGGCTTTGTTCACTCATATAATAGCAGTTTTACGATTTTGTTTCCTCATATACCCACTCCACCTCTCTCCCACTCTCAACAATAAGTGCAGAGAATAATCTTGCTTTCCAGTTTGCAAAGCGCTCAGACTTCCCTGCACAGTTTAGGCTTTGTTTTCATAATTGCATCTTCAAGCTGACACAATACAAACCCCTGCGAACACACACACACACACACACACACACACACACACACACACACACACACACACACAGATTATAGTGCACACATGGCCTAATTTGTTTATGCATAAAGCATCTTTCTAATGTGCAGACCCTAAATGCTTATCATTGAGAAAACCTTTTCCTGCTCAACTCGCTCCCAGTCTGCATCTTTAAGAAGCTGCACAAGAGAGCTTCTCCAAAGGGAATTATACTGTATTTGTGTGTGTGAGTGTGTGTGTGTGAGTGTGTGTGTGTGAGTGTGTGTGTGTGAGTGTGTGTGTGTGAGTGTGTGTGTGTGTGTGTATGTGTGTGTGTGTGTGTGTGTGTGTGTGTTGATGGAGGTTAACAAATGTATAGAGAAACCTCAGGGCTTTCCTTTCTTTGTTACCTTTTCAAGGCAGCAACCACACAATAGTCCATCTCTCTCTCTCTCTCTCTCTCGCTCTCGCGCACTTGCACACACACTGGGGAGGTAGCCTCTCTCATTGTAACACATTGATGAACTACACTGTTGTCAGGTACAACAGCTACCTCTGTGGTTTAATTAACTGGGACGAAACAGAAGGGAGGGAGGACAAAAACAAAAGAGGGAAAGGATGGAGGCTTGATAACGAGGAGAAATATTTGCTTTTAATTCTGAAAGTATTTTTCCTTTACAACAATGGAGTGTTGTTGATGGTGCTGCTCTTGGCATCAACAGTTTAGTTAATTTCAGTTTCCCCTCTCTTCTCTTCTTTTCTCCTTTGACAGAAAATAAAGAGATACAGAAAAAACAAAAAACTCCATCACAGCACAACTTGAATACACAGCAAACGTGTGTGTGTGTGTGTTCCACAGAGAGTGACACCGCTCCTCTCCTTCAGTCACTGTTAGTCTGAGGGTGCTGACTAGTTGTCGCAGTATGTTTAGGCTGATGGAGAGGTCGAAACTGCTAATGCGTTGTTGTGATACTGGACGAATGTTCAGCAGCAGCAGCACACTCACACAGGCACATGAACACACATACACATAATTGATGCAAACACACACATGCACACACACTTGCGCACACACCCAAACAGGCCACTGACTGTCTCTTGAGATTAATGTTGGTGTGATCCACTCAGCTGGGCCTGATCACATTAAGATGGATGGACCCCCTGGTGGTATAAGTGTGTGTGTGTGTGTGCGCGCATGCAGGGCCCCATCTGTCTGTGTTTTCTCCGCAGCTAGGTCCTGTGACCTAGCTGCCATCTTTAGTGCCCTCAACTAGGATAAGCAATACCCTGTGAGGGAGAGATGGATGGATTTTTTTCCACGGTGACATTAAAAAATGCTCTTGGCGTTTCAGATGTGTTTCAAAATGATTATAAAGATATTGTGGGTCGGTCAGTGGATTCTTAATGAAGGTGTTGCACGGTCTAGTGGAGTGGAGTAAGAAAGAGGGACCAACAGCCTATTGGTTCCTCATACCCTAATCAATTACAGGAATGGCATCTTTTAATAATTAATCTAAATTTTTCATAGATTACGTCCTACATTGCTGCTCTGTCAGGGCGTTGGTTCTCCTCTGTAGCCAACAGTATTGGACTGTGGTCAAACATAGCATCACCCTTGTGTCACCCTTGTGTGTGTTGGAGTGTCTGAATTTGAACAGTTCTAAGAAGAGCATGTACTCTCAAATAAAAAGTCTTTGCTCTGAGAAATAATATTTAACACCATCTTTGTATTTGGACTTTATAACATTTTCTTTGAATCACGGCGTCTTTGTATGTTCTGCAATGTAATTTTCTCTGAAATGCCTTTCTCACCTTGATATGCAGTGTCTCACCTTATTCTTATCAGAGCTAATAACCATAATAGACTTTAGTAAATGGGTAAAACTTTGATAGTTTCTCCACTACTTTGTTACTGTGGCATGGCCCATCAGGGCTGGATGTTGCACATTGTAAAGCCTTGAGGCAAATGTGTCATTTGTGATATTGGGCTATATAGACAAACTTGGCTCAACTTTGACTATAGTTTTTGTAATTGGAGTAGTACTTGGAAAAAATCTTTAGTGTTTTAGTGTTCCTCTAAAATGACATAGAATGTACATGGCCAACTTACAAACACATCCTGTGAACGTGACTATTGTATCTTCAGTCCAGCAGGAGTTCTGTGTTGTTTGCCAGTTTGAGCTTCAGGGGAATCCCTGTTATTTCTCCATGAGTCTGTCATGGAGTCTGTCATGGACAGATACAGGGCTTATGCTTGTTATCTGCAACAGTCTGATTTCATAGTCTCATACTAGCTGCCTTACATCACAGCATTTGATGGTTATTAATCATTAGTAAGATGTTTTGTCATTGCGCTGGAGTGTATAAATCCCACAGCAAACCAATTTTAACATTGAGACACTTTTATTAAAAAGGAACAGGAGCTTTTGATCTTTGCTCTGTGTCAAAAGCTTGGATTAGTAGTGCTGTGTTAATAGATGGTCATGTTGTTTTCTCTGTGAGTGTAGCTGGACCGTGGTCTTCTGTTAGTCACAGTTTGGTTAGTTTGGAGGTTTCAGTGAAAACACCACTTGGCATGCTGCATTCTACCAATGGGAAGTTTTTAGTGCTTTACATCACTGTTAGTATATACTTGGCAAGTGTGGCTCCAATAGGAATTGAACTCTTAATGTGGCAGTGTTAAAACCACCGTCAGCTGAGTTATACAGAAAAATGAACCCACAAATCTTGAAGGTAAATTTGCCAAGCTCAATTTTTTTGTACCATACTGGAACACATGTGGAGGAAAGGGTGATAAATAATAATAAGTGGGTGAATGGGTGATATTTATAAATAATATACTTGATGAGAAAGTAGCTTGCTCTTATTTTTCCTTTGAAATATTTTGATCCCTGCAGACACACACATTTACCTAATTACAGTGTTTTACTTGTGTTCACTCAACAGTGTGTTCCAGCAACAACGGCAACTAACAAGAGCTGTTGCCAGAAATTTAAGCCAAAAGTGAAATAATGAGTGAAAAGAAACGACTGTGGTAACAACAGTGTATATTTTTAACCCACTGTGACAAATTGGAAGGTCAGAAATGAAGCCTTAATGGAGTAAACACAAAAAGCACGACTAACAGTGGCCTTCATTATTCTTTTTGTGTTGTGATTTACAGACAACTTGTGAAGAGAAGCCCCCTTCATGCTAAATAAAGACCTCTCCAGACTTTATACCATGCAGTGCGTCTGGATCTGGTGTGATGGAGTATTTCTCCTTCTTTTTTTGTGTATTTTGTGTCTTTAATTTTTCTGCTTCATAGTCCTGCTCCCTCCTTTTCGCAGGCAATTGAATTAAGCTTCTCTGCTTTTAGTAAAACAAAACAATGTATTGAGTCTAATCTTTCCACAGCTTGCCTCGGTCAGAGAGACAGCTGTCCACGGTTATTTTGGAGCTAGCTGGAGTCCTTATAAACAGTTTAGGAGACAAAAGGACAGTTTTGACTCCCTGCTTTCTTCTGCTTCTGCTCTATTGGGGAAGTGTGCATGAATAGATTTCATTAAAATATTAAAAAGTCTCCTTTGTTTATCTGTATACTCGCCACCTTCTTCTCAGTTCTTTGTATTTCCACATGTTGGTTCAGTTGATTCAAAAGAAATGTTCATGGCTGGATTGGTCACATTTGAGATGTGATAATGTAAATGATTTACAATGTCTAACTGTAGCTTTACATAATACACTAATTATCACAAGCAAATAAATAATTGTCTTGCTCAGAAACAAACGGGAAATAGGTGTAAAAAAGTTTTCCATCTTATGTTGAATTGCCTCCCTCTCTTTCTCTGCTTGTCTGGCTCTGTCTGTCTAGGTGTCTGAATGCGTGTACCTACTGTAAGACTAAGCATGCCAGAGGAGACTTGGCCAGCTATCCCATTGAGGAACTAGTGGAGAGAGCCAGGCAGTCTTTTCAGGGTGAGTACATTATCTCTGTCACACATGGGCGCACACACACACAGACACACACAACCACAACATGACTGAAGTAAGGTGTTTCTTTGCTACATTATTTCAAAGTCTTCTCTCAAAAAAAGAAATACTTACATGGCAAAAAGGGCCACTGAGTTTCTAGTGATTAAGTGATTAGTAAGTGATCAATATATTTAATGCTTATATGCTGTGGAACTGGAAGTGCTGCTGTTGGTTAATTGGTTCTGATATTGGATTACTCGGTACAGTGGTGTGTTTAAGATGATTTTGCGTACCCTTGATTAAATGTGGTTCTTTGTGCTGTTGTTAATTAAGTTTGCAAGTTTTATGTCACTTGCAAGTCACTGTGTTTGCATTTCTGTGATGTGTGTGTGTGTCTGTGTGTGTTTGTGTGTCTGTCCTATTAACGGGGGAAGGCTTTAGTAACACATGTTGATGTTTTTGTTCTTGGGTAGAGGGTCCAGCCAGTTGGCTCTAGTTCGATGCCAGATGAACAGCTGTTGTGCCCTGGCATCTGTTCCTTGAGAGTAGACTCCCAGAATCCCCAAATGCACAGCAGGCCATGCGTCTATTAGAGCCTCAGGCGGGTCAGTCAAGGGCAAATATACACAGTGATACCACAAATCTCCACTTCCATCCACTATATATAGTATATTAACTGTTTTGTGACTTTTGTATCGACATAGCCCGTTTGAATTTTGAAAGTTGTTAGTCTGGTGTTTAGTCTAAGATCTGTGTGTTGCATCTGTATAGGCAGACACTGAAAAAGCACAGATCCATGTGAATATCTTTTGCAACCCACTCCCCTCCTCTTCTCTCCAAACCTCCCAGCCTAATTCATGTCAAATGCAGCGTTTGGGGTCTTCATGCCCAGAGAATAATAAACTAAGGTCAGTTGTCTCATCCCATTAACATTTCATTGTTCATGCACATAATTAAAATGTAGTTCAACCTGAGAATTTGACCATGAATGTTTTAGAAGAGCTTGATGAGCTTGATCCTGATCGCAGCTTGTTTATCTGAGAGCTATCAAATTTATGTCAGATTCAATAGATTAATTTTTAATTTTGCAACCTGGAAGCGCTTAATCATAGAGCAACTAAAATGTAAAGAGTTCTATCTTTGATGATGCAGGAGAAAAGTCTAAAGGGAACAAATATACTTACATATGTAGCAAATTGCCTCCATCTGCTCCTTTTGAAGATCTCATTGTTCTTGGTGTTGCTAAGCTCTTGGCTCCAGACATTTGTCTTTTATAACAATATTCTAGCAACATACCTTCATGTATCCTCTGTGCATAACCAACACTTGTTGGACAGTGGTGCAACCCAGTGCCTTAGGAACCTCCTACTTAAAAAAAAACAAAAAACAACTTGACACCCAGCTGGTGAGCAGAAGACTTTTTAATGGCAAACTCTACAGCAGCAAATTCACATTACTGTTTTGACAACAGCCTCTTTTTCATGTTTGGTTTCTGACAGAACTTTTGAAGGCAATGCTTTGAGGCAGTGGGAGTCAGCTGGCACACGAACGCACACTGACAGACTTTCTTAAATACTTTTAAAAGTCATGATTTGTATGACGTGGTAACCATGTTGCCACTGTTTCTGTTGCAGCCTTAGCTTGTGTTCAGGCTGACAGAAGCACTGAGTCCAAAAATACACAAGGCTGTGGCTGTGTTGATACAGGTACCAGTAAGAAATTGAAATATTAACCTGGAAGAGTAGAGTGAGGGTTTAACAGAAGTAAAGACAGTGGTTTGAATACTTCTGTGGCACGACTTTACAACTCACCCACACTGCAAAACAGTGGTCTCTTTGACATGAATAAGGAGTCTGGAATTTTTGAGTCAGTGCTATTGTCGGGCTGAACACAGCATCAGTTTATATCAGCGTAATGAAAAGCAAGAGTATACCCTTGACAAGGACATGGCTTTCTAAATCCCTTCCAGAACTTTTTAAAACAGCTGCATCCATGCCACTGCAGTGCCTGGGGGTGGGCAGTCAAGGGCAAACTCACCAGCTGCTTGAACCTTGATGTGTGTGTGCATATGTGTGTTTGTGTGTTTGTGCACATGTGAGATGCGGGTGACAGTGCAGGGTGAAGATACACCTGCCCTTTACACTCGGATGAGAGAAATGCAAGAAATACTGATATGACTGTTTTGTGACTCATATAACTGCATCTGTATTACTGCATGTGATGTAAACATTTGCCCTGGGTGCAGTACTTTTTAAAGTTTCTCACTAACTCATCCAAGTAAAATGAATGAATGAAAGAATCTATTAAGCAGTTACAAAACCAACATGAACTCTTTAACAAATTTCAAGTTCATGCAAACTTATAATACACATGATAATGGTTGAGATGTAGAATAAAAAGCAGAAACTTCAGTTTGGAGGTCAGATATAAAGGGTTTGTGTACGTGCCTGCATGTGTGTAATCCGTTAAAACGCAGGAAGCATGAGTGTCAGACAGTTAGTTGTTTTCAAAACAGAGAAAGAGGAAGCTGGAGGTTAGCGCCTGTCATGATTTACAGACAGTTGGAATAAGACGGAGACAGTGAGGGGTAATGAGAGAGGAGAGATGAGAGAGATGAGGTTTCACTGTCTATCCACTGTTCTCTGTGGTGGATACAGTCAAAATCAAAGGGTATTTAAGTCAGTGAGCCTTAAAAACATTTTGTTCTTCCCGGTCAGTTTTAGTCCTTCATATCTCCATGTCTTCCTGTCTCCATACAAGGACACAAAACAATTTTTTCCTCCTTATTTTGTTTCTTATTCTTTGTAACTATCATCTCACATAAACACTCACATAAATGTGTGATGCACAATGGAAACACAGTTTTTCAACCTAGTTTTTTAATTCTTGTTGACCATGTTTTAATTGTTTCTTTCACACACCCCTCACACACAAACAGATGTACTCACACACTCACTGGCGAATGTGATAAGCAGGTCTCATCTCAGGAATAATTGAGAGTCCACACCCTTTGGCCATTTAATATATATTTTGTCTGTCACTTATAATATATTTCTATTTTGTTGAACAAATAGAATGATCTACCACATTAGTAAACCAACGGCATACTGTGTACACCATCAAATATTTTTTGTTAGGTTTGGAATTACATTATGGTAGTGCTGCAATGCCCCTTTCTCTCTCTCTCTCTCTCTTTATTAGCCACCTTTTTCTTATCTCAAACAAATTGAGCCTCACAAATAGGCCCTGCAATTCGATTTTCTTTTTGATGTCTTTTGAATAAAAAAAAAAAAAAAAGGCTGCAAGTATGAATGCTAATTTTTATTGGCCAGTCAGCCTGCGTTGGGGGTATTTGATTGGTTTATCTCAGGGAACTTTGAAAGGATTTATGGGATTTATTCAAATGTGATTTGAGGTAAATAGCTCTCTTTCCATCTGGAAAAAAAGTGAGAGTGAGTGAGTGCACAGCTTTTAAAATAATCTGAATTATTCAAATGTATGAATGTATAATTCTTAACATCAGAGAGGTTCGTTAATGTATGCAGGTAATGGAGGCTGGGGATGTCATAGGAAATGACAAGGTTGTAGGTGTGTGTGTGTGTGTGTGTGTGTGTGTGGGTGTGTGTGTGTGTGGGTGTGTGTGTGTGTGGGTGTGTGTGTGTGTGGGTGTGTGTGTGTGTGGGTGTGTGTGTGTGTGGGTGTGTGTGTGTGTGGGTGTGTGTGTGTGTGGGTGTGTGTGTGTGTGGGTGTGTGTGTGTGTGGGTGTGTGTGTGTGTGGGTGTGTGTGTGTGTGGGTGTGTGTGTGTGTGTAAGAGTGAGTGCATGGGTGGGGAGGGAGGGTGGCATGTGCCTCGTTTTGTGTGTGACAGAGATATACTGGGAAACAGTGATTGTGCGTGGGCTGGTGTGTGTTAGCTCAGAAGTGTGTATCTTTTAGGTGTGTGTGAAACAGCCAGAAGTAGAGAAATATTTAATCATATTCCTTTGGGTGGGCAGTTCTGGAGATGGCAGTATTCTCCCGTGGTGAGTACAGCAGATAGAAGGTAAATAACCTACATCCACCAGCAGTCTGCCAACAAACCAGTGAGTGTTCTCCTCCTCCTGGCTTTCCTCTGGTCCTCTAAATTTATTCATCTGTCCTGCCTTCACCCTTGTCTTTTACTTACTCACTTCTTCCTGTTTCTTCTCTGTCTTGTGTATTAACCACAGTACTTTCCAAATTGTGAAAGACTTCTTAAAATAAGACTTTTTCATAAAACTTCACAAGCCAAATATTTGGGCAAGTTTCCCGTACATGGAAATCATGCACAACCAACCATGTTGTTCTGACCACTATTGGTTTTGTGTTTGATTGCATTTTGGTTTAGTGAAAGCCTTTCTTTGACATTGTGTTTCTAAAAAACCCAAATCAGTTCCCTTGTCAGTGCATTAGCTGAACTGACAGGGTCGACTCTATGTATGTACTCTATGTTGACTCTATATGAGACCTGTCTACCATCGAGGCTGTCCCTCTACGGCACCTCAGCATATGAGAGATGACCCATGGCGGCCCTTCAGAAGGGAGCGACTCAGAAGGCTGGAGCTGACATATGTTACTCAGCGTGGCGAGCCGAGTCCGTAGACACCCAATTTGTGGACTTTTGCCCCCCCCCCCCGGCACAGGCATTCGCGCCCAGCAAGCAGAGCTAGCCGCCGGCGGGCCCGGTGGCCGCGGCGCCCCCCCCCCCGGCACAGGCATTGCCCCAGCAAGCAGAGCTAAGCGCCCGCGGCCCGGTGGCCCGGCGGCGCCCCCCCCCCCCCACCACAGCAATTGCGCCCAGCAAGCAGAGCTAGCCGCCCCCCGGCCCGGTGGCCCGGCGGCGCCCCCCCCCCCCCGGCACAGGCATTGCGCCAGCAAGCAAGCTAGACGAGCCCGCCGCCCACCGGCCATCCCCCCCACCCCCGGCACAGGCATGCGCCCAGCATGCAGAAGCTACCACCCACGGCCCGCCGGCGCCCCCCCCCCCCCCCCACACAGCATCGCGCCAGCAAGCAGAGCTAACCGCCTGGCGGCCCGCCGCCGCCCCACCCCCCCCGCACAGCATTGCCGCCCAGCAAGCAGAGCTAGCCGCCCACCGGCCCGGTGGCCCGGCGGCGCCCCCCCCCCCGGCACAGGCATTGCGCCCAGCAAGCAGAGCTAGCCGCCCACCGGCCGCCGGTGGCCCCGCCCCCGGCACAGGCATTGCGCCAGCACAGCAGGCTAACCTGGCGGCCCGCCGCGCCCCACCCCCCCCGGACAGGCATTGCCGCCCAGCAAGCAGAGCTAGCCGCCGCCGGCCGTTCCCCCCCCCCGGCACAGCATTCGCCAGCAAGCAGAGCTAGCCGCCCGGCGGCACCCCCCTCCCCGGCACAGGCATTGCGCCGAGCAAGCACAGCTAGCCGCCCGGTGGCCCGCCGGTGCACCCCCCCCCCCCGGCACAGGCATTGCGCCCAGCAAGCACAGCTGGGCAAAAATGCTCATAACAGGACAGAGGTCATTTTAAATTGTGAGGGTAGCTAAAATAAATTCTACCAAATGCTGCTCCCAGTGGCCATGTGCTGACGGATGATAATGTGTGACCAGGCCTTTAATTAAGCATGGGTGTCTGTGTCTTGGGAGTGGCTGTGACAAATATTCAGTTGCAATATAAATATGAATCCAACTGTATATATCACATGAGATATTGTTGCTGTCCATACTGCAGCTGTGACATGTGGTAATATAGTGAGGGTAAAAAACTAACCAGGCTTATAATTGTAATATTCTTTTTTTCTTATCTGTGTCACATAAAGCATGATTAAGTCACTTTCTGTACTGTCACTATATACTAAAATGGATAATTTAATAATATTCCTCTGGGTGAGCAGTTCTGGAGATGGCAGTATACTCCATGACGTACTATATCTACCAGTAGTCTGCCAACAAACCAGTGAATGTTCTCCTCCTCTTGGCTTTCTTCTCATACTCTAAACTTAAACACTTTCTGTGCTTCCAATTTAAACTAAAATAGTTGTTATTATTTGGAAATTGGCCGGTGTCCCTTCTCACATTCAAGGTGGCATCAAACGCTTCTTTAACAGACCTGCAGATCCCCTGTGCTGTAAACATGGTGGCTGCCCCTGAAAAATGTGACAGGAGACAAGGGGCCAGTCAGACAGACTGAGGTGCCAGGGCTGTGTACGCGAGAGAACTCTATTTTTGTTGTGGTCTTCAAACCCCCACTGTGGCTGTCGCCTTGTCATTTTAAACTGTCAGTAGGGTGTTTTTGAAATGGCCCTGTCTAAAACAGGACGTGACGCTTCATAGAAACAGACACACTGCTATCACTCCCACATGACACACTACATTAGTGTGCAACATGCATCTTAGCAATCACGACACAGCTTGAATTTTTTGGGCTGTAGCGAGTGCTGGCATATGACAACACACAACTGAAACCAGTATTCTAGAACTGACAGCTGCAGCTTTTTTCGCTTATGCAAAATTATTTGATGCGCTATTTTCTAAGCAAAAACACAGAAAATGCAGTGTAATGCCTGGAGTTTGTACATGAAACTGACAAAACAGTCAAATTTCTAAAGTTATCTCATTAATGTTCACATCACAAGTTCCTTCTTTTTTTTTTTATAACATCATACATCAGAGGCAGATATATATCCTCTAATATTCACAGATATCATCTGCTTTTTCTCTCATTTCCACATGACTGATGGCATCAGTGTCGAACACAGATATTAGCAGAAATGACACTGCTTAGTTCCCTGGCTCCAGCTGGATGACATATGACAGATAGCCATAGATAGACAGATATGTGGGCTTGCTTGTTGGCTAGCTCCAACATCTGTGACAGGTGTCAGCTCCTGTTTACCTCTGCTGCTGCAGCCATGTGACACATGGGCCGACGAGGATGCCAAAGTCTGCCAGGACTGATCCTCCATGGGTCAGCGGTTCCTCCAGGTTGGGTGTTCAAGTTAAAGTTTAGTGGACGCATTTAAATTACACCTTAGATGAAATTACAAGACAGGTAAATGAACCTTGTGGGGAAAATTGGTGATCACTACAGCGGAAAAAAATGCCTGGAATATTGAAAGACGGGCAATGCAAGAAACAAATTTGATTCAAAGCAGATGTGAAAGTGT